>NW_024070202.1:68439851-69149982 GCF_014754425.2 Oryx dammah | reverse complement strand
TCCATGTTCTTGTTGAGCTCGTCGGCCACCAGGCCGCCGCCGTTGTCGTAGAGAAACATGACGGTGGGCTCGATCCAGCGGGGGTGGAGGAGCACGGAGGCTGTCATAGCACGAGCCGCATGGAGAAGACCCCAGTGGCGCTGTTTTAAAAAGCCCCCAAGAAGTGAAGAGCGCGCGGCGCGGGGCCGGGGCCCGAGCGAGGGGGGCGGATCGCGCCCCGCGGGGTCGCGCCAGGCGGCCGCCCATTGGCCCGGCCCCCCCCCTTCCTCCCGCTCCGCCCACGGCGTATGCAAAGCGGGCGGCTCCAAGCCCGGCTCTGCCCTGTACACTCGCCGTCCCCACCGCCGCCCGCGCCGTCCCCAGCGCCAGCGCCCGCCGCGCGGCCGCGCACCATTCACCCAGGGGAGAGGCGGGGGGTGCGGTAGGGTGGGGGCGGAGGACATGGCGGGCGGGGAGGAGAGGCATCGGCGACTTCCTCGCAGTTCGCTTTCCCTTCCCCTCTCCCAGTGGGGCTCGGAGCGGCGTACGGCGGGGAGGGGACGGGGCGAGATGTTGGGTGACGACCAGAGGCGGTGGGGACAGGTCAGGTAAATCTGCAGGCATCTGGGGACGGTAAAGTAGCGCGGCGCAGACCAGGCTGGGTGTTTCCTGGGGCCTCTGGCGCCGTTTTCTTTACAGGTATCCGCGCCCCTTTCTTCAGCGAGACGCCTGCACCGACACTTGCGCTTTCGGCTGTCGGCTTCGACAGCGTCGCGATTTGGCTCTGCCGGGGAGCCATGGCGGGGCGTTTGCGGATGCGCCTGGCTCATGAGTCCCAGGACATTCCACTGGAAAGCTCGGACTGCATGTAGAAGCTTTCTCCCCTTCTCTGTCCACAGTGTTGGTGGGCAATCTCCTAGACTCGCCTTTAGGCCCACAGGCTCCGGATGACCCATCACAATGACACACGGACATAAGCGCATACACAACCAAGTGTACTTTGGTGTCACACTCACACATTTACATACAGACTTTGTTCCTTACTTTGTCCCAGTAGCAACTCTTCTTCCTCCAGAAGCTTTGAGATGGAAAGACCGATTTCTGAGCTTCGTTTTTCAGTGCTCCCTTGTCTCCAGCCAGTCTGGCCTGTCTTGGAAGGAGTTTAAGAGGAACAGGCCCCAGCTGGGTGGTGAGTTGGGACTCTCTTCTGGGGTTTAATGAGGCTTCACAGAGCCTGGGCTGCAGCTGACTCTCCAGGCACCTGGGCACTATCACACTCTGTTTTGGGACAAGAGAAAGAGACTCTTTGGGGCCATTTCACATCGCCCTCCCCACCTTCCCCAGGTAGGACTGGGGAAAAGCCCTGTCTCCAGCCGTTAGAGAGGATGCCTGGCCCTCCTCTGTCCATGAACCAGCTGAAGAAGCCTTTTGCCCTCTGTGCCTGGGAAATGCAGCCCTTTCCTGAGAGCACGGTGGGATGTTGATGCTGGAAGAGCCAAGCGGCTGCCACATTTTGGTGAGGAATTCTGGGCTCCTGTGCCTTTGGGATCATATACTTCCATCTCCGATTGTGAATGCTGTGAGTTGCTTAGATGCCCAGAAAGGGGACTTGCATTCAAAGTGAAAGTGGGTGCATTCTATCGGGACATGAGGGTTGGGAAGAGTACTGGACTCCCATCCCAGGCAGACTGGTGAGCAGCCAGGCTTGGACCTGCCTCCTGTTTCAGCTTGCAGACTCAGCCCTAAGCTCAAGGCACTGTGAACATCCCCACCCCAGTGTATTCTCTAAAGTTTCTGGTCTCCCTGAAGTGTCCGAACCAAGGAGGCTGAGCTCCGGCTTTTATTCACCCTGATCCCGGGTTTGTCCGGACCAATGCAAGTGTTGCCCAATAAAACCTTCTATGACACCCCCCCTGCCATACATATACCCAGTGTGCCCTTTCCCTCTTGCCTTTTTAGTAGCTCCGGGTAAATATTGATTTGCCCCCAGTTTACCTCCTCCCTGACTTGGCCATTTGTAGCCTAAAGAACCAGCCCCTGTAGGGACTTGATTTTTGTGTTACTTTCCGGGCCGTTTACCCCCCTTCCTTCCTCCAAGTGGCATTGTAAAACTCTTGATGACAAAGAGACAGGGTAGGGTTTGAGGCCCCAGTTCCCAAGGACTGGAGGGCTGTTTTACATACAGGTCAGACACGGCTAGAGGCCAAGGTCAAGTTGAAAGTTGCAGTCTAGCCTTGGTGAGAACTGCCCTGCAAGCCTGGAGACTCCGGCAGCTTCTAAAGGAATACCGCCCACCTCCCCTCACTCCTGATTCCTTTTTCCTTTAGAATTCCTCCTGTTTCTTCCGTTTAGTTACCCAGGTTTTTTTTTTTTTTTTTTTTTTAACTGCCTTCTCGGAGTTTTGGGGGCAGTGTTTACAGACTCTTCTTCTCTGCCTCCGCCCTGCTCTTGGCCGGAGCTTCGTGCCTCTTCTGTTTTCTAGCCAGACCCGGAAAAACGAAAACACTGCTCCGAGAGCCCCTACCAGCCGGCGCCTGTGCCAGCTCACCTCTGGCCATGGCATGGCGCAGCTGCCTGCCGGTGCACACCGCGGCCAAGGCCAGCTCCACATTCTTCCCTCACTCTCCCCAATTCGCCGGAGACCAAGCTCTGAATGCAGAGGAAGGGTCCCAGCTCCACAGACTGCCAAAGTCAACTGGGTCCCTCCTCACCAAAAATGGTGAGACAAGATTTCATTTTGTCTGCTGAGGAGCCCCAAGCAGGTTTGTCTGGGAGGGACGGCACTGAGGGGAAGACTTTGGGTTGCATCTTGAATTAGGTTTTGCTACCCAAGCTTGGTGATCCCGCTAAGGAAGGGCTTCAGGCAGGCCTGAATTATTTATTGCTCTTTGAGGTGGATCTTTAGTGATCAGCTTATGGGGATATTTTCTTTTTCTAAATATCTGTATCAACTTTTGAAAACTCTTGAGATGTGATTACTTACGGGGAGGCAGCCTGCCTGTTTCCTTCTTGTCTTAGATCTCAATCTACATGAAGTGATTTTTCTACCAGACAACTTAGTGATGTCCTGGCATGCCTTCACTGTTTTTAAAAGTCTGCAGGTCCCGTTAGATATTGAGTTATATCTAGTGGAGATGGTTTACAGAATTTGGATTAGCTCTGTAAATAATTTTGGTTTTCCAGAATTTCTCCTTACTTTGAAGAAAACCTCTTTCTCTCCATCTTCTTGTCCATTGCTTAGGGACCTGAGAGATGCATTATAAGTTCCCAGTATTGTTTCTTAGCCTCTTAGTCTTCCAGGCAGCCACCAAACCAGCTTGCTGGAAGAGGAAATGTCGGAGGGCAGTGAAGAACTGGAGAGCCTTCTGGGAAGCAAGCACAGACTCTTTCCAATGGCAAGGTCAAGACTCTCTTGCCTGCCCAGCTCTTGGGCCAGACCCTCTGAACTGTCCCTCTGCTTTTTTTTGCGGGGGAGGGTCTACCAGGCTCAGGAATTCCTGTGGGATTGCAGGGAGATGCCTCAACTTGAATCCTGGCAATGACAGTTTTATCCTCAGACCCTTTGTAGGCTAGGCTGGGAAGCCAAGGCACCCATTGGGTTCTGCAAACAGCAGATTCATGGCCCATTGAGCAAGAGGGCGGTAGAGTGGAGGTGGGTTTTGCCCCCATGCTCCCTGGTTTCCTTTAGAGGGGCCCTCAGTGGGCAGCAATGGCAAGATCAGAGGCCAGCAGCTTTTGTTCCAGAAGTTGCCATATCCTTTCTCTTACCAGCCTCTTGGCAGACATGGCTTCAGACCTTCTAGGGCAGGCTGGGGTGCCCTGAGGGGTTTTGGTTGCTCTGGAGCTGAAGAAAAATACCTTGGCTGGGTGTTATTTTGGGGGAGGTATGATGGGGTGATGGTGGGGGGACTTGCTACCAGCCTGGGCCATGAAGCCCTGGGTTCCCAGGGTTGGAAGAGAAGAGGACAAAGGGAAACCCAGGTATTAATCGAGTTTGATTTTCACTAGCAAATGAAATTTACCTGCTCTCACTTTAACTGGAGGAGGCTGTCAGCACTGCTCTCTGGCACTATTTCTCTGCATCCATCCAGCATTAGGATAAACATTCCTGGGTTGATTTTAAAGACACTTTGTATTTCAGGATATTCATGTGTTTCTAATGTATCCAAGCAGCTTTACGAGCGGCATTTGCAGAACATCTTAACCCTCTCTCTCCCAGAGAACAAGGGACAGGGGCTCAGAGATAATGGCAAAGGAAGAAAGACCCAGAGAAGGGGAAAGGGCTGAGGAGCTGAGGCTAGCTAAGAAACAGAGAAAAGGAAAAACACTTGAACAGGACAGCACTGCCAAAACTGTAGTCAGCTGGACTTTTTGGGATGCAGGTGAGGGACAGCTCTGTTCATGGTGGGTTTTGTGGAAGCTGAACTCTTCCTTAAGGAGAAAGTGTGGGTTTTCAAGAAATTTGGGCCAATGCTGGCCAGTAGGCAGAAAAATGGCATGTCCTGAGTCACTTGCTCAAGCTTTAGTTTTTTTTTGTTTGTGTGGGTTTTTTTTTTTTTTGTATTTGACACATGAATAAGGCAGCACAAGGCCCAAGGTGATAGGAACAGTGTCTGGCTGTGGGAAGTCACTTGGCATTGTGGTGACCAAACGCTAACATGGTGAAAATGGGAGGGTGTGCAAGGTCTAAGAAGATCCACAAAGACCCCTACTTTGTCTTGAAAAATACCCTCATCCTGTGAATTTTGAGGAAAGTAAGGGTTTGAAGGCAGCAGCTGTGCCTGGTGGGTTCTTTCCGGAACCAGACCTTCAAGGCCACCAGTGCCCAGAGCGTCAGGAAGGACCCCACTTCCCGCACTGCCCTTTCCTAGTTCTCACAGAAAATCCCTGAGCAGGGAGAGGGGCGCCATCCCCGTTTTAGAACAATTAGTCTCAAGTCTCCCAGGCTCCCTTGAGGACCCTCTGCACAGCGCCAGCCAGCCAGCGGCGCCCAGACTCTGCAAGTTTGGTGCAAACTTGGGAGTGAAGGTGGAGTTCCCGCCTCTGAGACCGGCCGCCTTCGGGCTCAGGATGGATGGGTGATTCCGGTGGCCTGGGTGACGATGAGGTTGAGTGCTGCCTGCCCCCGACGCTGCCGCCGCTTCCCAGCTCTTGACTGGACCTGGAAACTCAGCCTCCCCTTAAAGGACCGAAGCCTGCGCTAGAAGCAGAGGGAACCCGGAGAAGCGCTCCTCGCAGGGAGGAAGCGTCTTCGCGCTGTCCTCAGCTGGCTGGCGGACTCCGGGACCCACGCCACCAGGGGAGTGAGCTCGCCGTCACCCCGCCGGGCCGCTGGGAGAGCGCAGAACGGCTGAGGAATCCCGGGAGGTTGCGGCGGGAGTGAAAGAGGCGAGAGATCTCCGTCCCGACGCTGTCCGTACGGCCTTGCCACAGCCCAGGAGAAGTCCCACCCGCCGGCCCCCACCCCCTTCCTCGCTCGAAGCTCACTCAGGCCCCACAACAAAACAGGAAATCGGCTCTTGCCGGGGGGGTGGGGTGGGGGCCTGTGGATTCATTATGTCAACAAATACACTGAAGACATTCGAACGTTTGAAGGAAACAGGGGCTTGGACAGTAAACCTGGCCCCGCGGAGCCCCCAGCTTTCTCGCCGAGAAACCGGTGCAGACGACCAGCGGCCACGCGGCCTGGGCCCGCGGGAGTTCGCTCCTCCCCTAAGACTCCCAGGTCCCCGAACCGGGATGCAAATTCTTAACGCATCGAGCAACTAAGGGATGAAACTCACTAGCACGGCCATGAGAAAGGGGAACTCAGAACAGAGAGGTGTGATCAGACTTTTACAGGCAAGGTATATGCGGTAATCATAAGGATGCGTGTGCCTCATAAGGCACTCACAGATTCACGCATCAGTGAACACGGACATCCAATGTCCTGTGGGTGAAACGCAGGTATCCTACCCAGTCCTGAGGAAGAATAGTTCACCCTGTCGGACCAGTCTGGTGACATATTTCGGGGTGGCTGGCGTCTCCCTACCCTTGCTGATTTTTCCATCCACTCACCATCCCTTTACCCGCCGCCGTTTTCCAAATACACCTGTCCCCAGGGGCAGGCAAGCCCCCGGTTGGCATTTACCTGGTTTGGATGTTCTCCCCAGAAACTCCGGCAGGCTCTGGGGGCCGCGCCAAGCCAACCCAAAACGCCGACATTTCTTGTGGCTCAGCCGCCGCTCCTTTGTCCCGCCGCTCTGGCCCCGCTCGGCCCAACGCTCAGGGAAACGAAGCAGCTCAATAAAAACTTTTGATATTAGTTTTTATGGGTATTTACACTCTGTTCAGAGGAGCTGAGTACGGAAGCTCCATTAATCAGCCCCAAACCTCGGGTTTGGATGCTCAGTTTATGGGTTGAGAAAGGGAGATTGCCGGAAAGAAAGCGTGGGGATGGCCGGCTGATTCCGGAGAAATGAAAAAGGGAGCAAGGTCGTTTACCATTCTTGAAAAACGAAGATTAAAAGGGTAACTCCAGGTGCTACCCGATGGACTACGTTTTTATTTGAGCCCCCTGGCAGGGATAATTTTTCCACCTTTGCCTAACACATCAAAAAAAAAAACCTTTTTATTATGGAATTTTCCAAACACAGAGAAAAGTACAATGAACCCCTATATATCCAACTCTTAGTTTCAACCCCTATTATCATTTTGCCTTTCATGTTTCACTGTTCACTTCCACTCTTTTCTTTTTCCTGGAGTATTTTAAAGTAAATCCCTGACATCACATCATTCCACTCCCAACATAGGATTCTGAAAATAAATTTCAAGGTTGAACAAAATTACTTAACAAAAGGAATCCTTCCTGTGTCTGAGGGTAAGAGGTCAGTGTGTTTGAACTTGAATTGTTCTGATTACAATCTAGAAAGAACTTGAGGGTCCACCAGAGAGAAATCTAGATAAAGGAGTGTGGCTTGTGGGGCATCTCGCCTGAATTTTTATGTCTCTTCATCAAAAATACGTCTGTAGACACTTATGTTACCCTTTCCCATAAGCGTGTCATCCTTTAATTGAAGATTTCTACTGCTGCATCAGGATTTGGGGGAGAGATGAAAACCATGCCTCCGTCCTTCTTATGTCCTAAATTGACATATATTTCCTTCTTATTGGGCAAATAACCATTTCTCTTTTCAACACACCTCCTCCCCTTTTAAAAAGCAAAGAACGATTTCTAATGATTAAGGGAAAGGTTTTCTGGGTTGATATATCATCGCAGTAACCACAGTTTTCAAGAAGAAATTCAATTCTGTGTATTTTTTTAAAACAGTAAAATATTTTTTTAAAAGAAGTACTAATGGTGTCATAGCTTGGTTTGTTTTAATTTGGTGGTCTAATTGATAATGCACATGATCCTCCTCTGAAACATGATTTAACTTAAAGAGTTGGCAATTTTAAAAAGCAAGAAGGTAAAAATGGAAACTAGCAAACCGTTGAATCTGAAAATCCTGCACCAACCAGTTACTTAATAAATTATAATCCTGCTTGTCTCAGTGGATATCAGTCACCCTTTCTGTGGCAGAGTATTGGGTTATTTTGCATTTGGAGTGTTTATGGCTCCTTAACGTTTTTGAGGAGTTGTTAAATATCTGGGACACTTTTACTCGGGGATATTTTTATGCTAATAATAGATGCTAAAATGTTAATGTATGCTAAAACAACTCCTCATTACATGAGAAAAAGACTATTTGGCTAAACTCATTAGGGATGTGTAAATTAAACAAGAGAAGAAATTATGTGCACAGATTTTTATATACCTTTCTGACATCCCCAACTACAGCTAGCAGAAGCCCCTGGGGACCCTGGCATTGAGTCCCTTTCCTGCAGCCTGAAGGTCATCAGCAAGATCAATCCCTGCCAGGTCTCTGGGCAGCTCCTTCAGGGCTCCCTGGTCTCCTGATTCTACGATGAAGTTCACCATGGGGGTTAAGGTTCTGGCCAGGGTCAGGGTGGAGACTGCAGAAATGGGAAGATTCAGAGGAAGGGGGAGAAGGGAAGAAAGATACTGCAGCAAAGCCAGGAGACAGAGGAAAGGGGAGATGAGAGGGTGCAAAATAAAAAGTAGGGAAGCCATGTGTGTCTGTGTGCTCAGTCGCTAAGTCATGTCCGACTCTTTGCAACCCCACGGACCGCAGCCCACCAGGCTCAGACTCTGTCCATGGGATTCCCCAGGCAAGAATACTGGAGTAGATCGCCATTTCCTTCTCCAAGGAAACCATAAGTCTCATCAAAAAGTCAAGCCATGGCCGCCCAAGTCAGGCCCGTGTTTTTAAAGCTCCACAGAAACCAGTTCTCTGCGGAAGCCTGACTTCCCCTGACACCCCCCGACACACACCCCACCTCGCTAGCCACTGGTATGGAAAAGATGCTTAGGTTGCAAGTCTCCCTGGAATTTCTTTAACTTCACAAAAATAATCTGAGCTTTTTAAAACTGATTAGAGTCCAGAGTTAAATGTGGGCATAACCTTCTGACCATAGGGAGCCCAAGCAAGGAATTCTGGCTGGTCTCCACTGCCCCGTCATAGGACTTGAGCCATACTTGGGACAACCTCCGGAGCCTGCTAGCAATTACGTGCTCTCAGTCACTTTTAAAAAGGCCATATTTCTTTACATTTCTAGGACCTAATGTGGGGTTATGTCAGGTCATGGGACCCTTGGCTGGTGCAAAGTAATTTGATGTCACTGAGAGCAAACAGACTCGTTTGTCACCCAGAGGAATAGACATCCCCGCAGGTCTGAGCTGGGAGCAGAGCAAACCGGGCTAGCTGGGGCTGTGGGATCCAGCCATGGGTCTAGTGCTGACTTAGCCAAGTGGGCTGGGAGGGGGGCTGTCTGAATTGTTCAGGTAGGTGCAGGGGAGTGAAAGGTCAGCTCTGTTCCAAGCACACACATCAGCTGGTAGAGCTTGCATGGGACCCAGATTGTTTCAGGCCCTTGGATCCTAGGTTCATTTTCTACAGGATCCAAAACTCAGTTTTTCATTCCCTCAAGTTAAGGCTGGTTATATCAGCAGCAGTCCTTCCCCCTAAACCTCACTCCACTCATTGCTGCTCTAATGGTCTGTATCAGTTTCAATAAAACCTAAGGGATTGTCTACCTGAGGAATAAGATTCACCCAGCTAAGAGGTATGAAGAGGAGAAGGCAGAAAGAGCCATACCTCTTATACTCCTTTGGGGATGTACTTCAGGGAAGAAGATGCCCTTCAGTGTGTGACAGGGCTGGCTAACACCTTGGTAAAGGGCTTCAAAGCATTTGCCTATGATGGTATCATCCACTGTTTCTAGTTACTTTCAATTATTTTTTGGGGGGGGTAGGGTAACACAAAGCCAAAGAACAGGGTTCCCTAAACCCTCCTGTGAGAATCAGGAAGTGTTTAAGCCCTGGAGTATAGTAAGCTGGGCTTCCCTGATAGCTCAGTTGATAAAAAATCTGCCTACAATGCAGGAGACCCTGGTTCAATCCCTGGGTCAGGAAGATTGGCTGGAGAAGGGATAGGCTACCCACTCCAGTAGTCTTGAGCTTCCCTTGTGGCTCATCTGGTAAAGAATCTGCCTGCAATATGGGAGACCTGGGTTTGATCCCTGGGTTGAGAAGATCCCCTGGAGAAGGAAAAAGGCTACCCACTCCAGTATTCTGGCCTGGAGAATTCCATGGACTGTATAGTCCATGGGGTCACAAAGAGTTGGAGACAACTGAGTTTGGAGAAGGCAACCTGGCAGGCAAAAAGAGGGAGGAGGCCATTTCTGACAGCCCTGGAAGGAGCATAAGACAGGGTCTTCCTATCAAGGGCAACTCAGCATCATCACTGTCCCCTCAGGCCCCACCCCAGAGGGCCTGGAACGTCTATCAGTGGATCCTTGAAGTCCCAGGATTCCCACATAGACATGTGACACATACAGATGCTTTGTCCTTCAGTCTCATTGGAAAGTATCCTGAGGCTGGTCCTCCTCCCTAGTAATTCTTAGATGATGTGTGCCACAATCAGTGGAACAAAAGGGAAAACTTAGATCCACCTAAAGTGGTCAGCCATGAGGGCCCGAGGAGAAGACCTTGCTTTAAACCGGTGAAGCTGCCAACAGAGAGCTGTAACTGGCATCTCTGAGGAGGAGGCCTGCCCAGAATCTGCCTATTTCTGCCCACCTCCACGTTAGGGAGAGGCACCGGTGCAGCTGGGAGAGCTAATATAATAGATGGCATTCGTAGTGGGATTTATTCTCCCAGGGTCCTGAAAGGCACCAGGTCCTCCATAGAAATGAGGCATTCTGGGCAAGAAGAAGAAGATGGAGCAAGGTGCAACGGCTCTACAACCCAGATGCGGTGAGAACACACTGCATCTGGCTGTGCACCTGGGCAGCTGGGCTCCTCAGTTTTGCAGTCTGCCTGGCCACCACCAGTAGGTTGAGGGTGATGAGAGCTCAAAGCAGACAACTGGGTGGGATGGCCTGCAGGGATCTGCCTCCCATGAATTCTGCCGCCCTCTGCGGTTCCCAGAGCCTCTCAGTGCCCTGGAGGAGAACCCACACGTGCACTCCACCACTCTATTGGCTCTGGGTTCAGGATCCCTAGGAAGGGTTGAATGAAAATCAGAGGAACCTGGGTCCAAGTGGCCTCAGTTGGCTGATTAGGACCACAACCTGGAGACTGGAAAGCCAGTGAGAGCTGGACCTGTCCTCTCCGAGGTAGAAATAGTGTCTCGGCACTGAGCGGGATTTTTGCCCTGACTGGAAAACTTTGAGATAGTCCCCTGCTTCGAATGCACGGCCAGGGAGAAAGGGTCTTCTCTTTTCGGCCCTCCCACCCTCAGAATTAAGCAGTAGTCAGAATCGCGGCAGGCAGAGGCCGAGGATGCTCGCGAGACCCCGCTGCAGTTGCGACCTCTTCCCACTAGATGTCTTCCCAGTTAATCGGAATTGAAGGGCCCTGTCTGTTCCCCAGCGCGAGACTCGGTTTCCCCCGCCGCTTTTTGAAGTCTGGAGTTCCGCTGGGAAAGCAAACCTTTCT
This sequence comes from Oryx dammah, assembly GCF_014754425.2. Classification (NCBI taxonomy): domain Eukaryota; kingdom Metazoa; phylum Chordata; class Mammalia; order Artiodactyla; family Bovidae; genus Oryx; species Oryx dammah. The sequence continues at coordinate 69,138,962 of NW_024070202.1, read as the reverse complement.
CTTTCTTTCTTATGGCCCCCCGCCACGCCCCGTGCTCCCAATCCTGGCTGTGGAAATCCATCAGAATTAAACGCTGACTCCCTGCAGGCCCGCGTTGGACCCGCTCATGGCATTGGAATCCTTTTATGACCTTTGATGTGTTTAAATGACACGGCAAGGTTGAGGACACACCTCGGATTAAACTTTAATCGGCTGCCGTCAAGGTCGCCCAGGTGGTAAATGCGTTTCCTCCGAAGTCTTCTGGCAGACACTGTGGGGTCCAAGGTTTGGGGCTGAGGTCCCACTGTGCCTTTCTGCCTCTGCTCAGGCCTGGGTGGGGGCCGGGACGAGAGCCATCCTATTGGGCCCCAAGAAGGACTGAGGAAATAGATCGATGGAGGCAGACACCCAGGGTGGGCTAATGGCGGGAGCACAGTTTTTGTAGCTATTAGACAAAATAGTTAAAAATTCCAAGAGGCACTTCCAATTTCCCCTGCCTCCAGAGAATAGTTGTAGATTAAAAGTCACGGTCAGTGCCTTGACTATTTCCCCCAGCATGGTTCTGGTCACTCAAGGAGTGATTGGGGTTGCTGCTAATGATGGGTGGTGAGCCAAGTTAGGTGATTGTTTTGCAGGTTGCCAAGTCCTTTAGAGGTATGTCAGGATCTAGAATCCAGGCTATAATGACCCTTCCCCCGTGCCAGGCCACACAAGGTTAGCATGAATGTCAGCTGGGTTGAGTCACCAGGGCTGAACATAACTTTCTGAACCAATACATGTGTCATCAAGAATTGTCTTGGACAGTTACTTAGGGAAAAATATTCAAGGCCAGGGCAGCATGCATATTGAGGGCTACCAGTGTGGTTTAAAAAAGGAGGTGTGTGTGTAATAAGAGCTAGAAGGATAGTCAAGCCACCAATAACAGCAGCTTCCTATGGAGTAAACTGGGGGTCAGAGGGTCAGATGGTGAATTCATTTTTTTGCTGTAAATTCTCTTGTATTGTTTGCAATTTGTACCAATTTCATGTGTTAGCCAGTGGGGTAGCACTTGTCAGGAAATAGGGTGCCCTGTTCATCTCACGGCCAAACACGCCTGTAGGAAATTCCCTCCACATATCAACCTAGATTTGTACTCAGAGGAGACATTGAAATAAGACACCCCAAAACTTAGACCTTACCCCTACAGGAATCTACTCAGATTCCTATCCCTTGGGAGGGGTTCTCAGGCCTTTTTCTGCTGGGCTTGCCCTAACCTAGAATTGAGCATGCCAGCCCAGGATATAAAGTGCCAGCTGCACATAGCAACAGGAGAACCCCATGGTCTCAAAACGAACTAAAGTCTTTTCTTCAATTTTCCCCCAAATCTCCATGTGCCTAGGGGTTTGTAGACAAAAAGCCATCCATCTCTGAACGCTTCAGTTCAGGGATTCTCACAGTCCTTAACCATGGTGTAAATAGTAAATATCCTTTCTGTATATATTTGGTTTGTCAGTTTTTGTTGCTGAGGGTCAAGAGGCTCCACATACTTGACCAGGGTGTTGACTTCTTGCGTTAGAGACAATAATGTTATCGCTGACTAAAGTTAGTTTTAAAAGTGCTTCTTCATGGAGCCTTTTGGGGGTTAGTAATTCTCTGTATCTTGATCTGGGTAGTAGTTATACAAGTATATACACATATAAAAATTCAGTGAGCTGGGCGCTTAAGATTTTTATGCTTCGCTATATATGTAAGTTATATGGCAATAAAAAAAATTTTAAGTGCTTCCTCATAACAACCTGTGAAGTAGGTCCCGTGGTTATTATAATCATCTCCATTTTACAGACACAGCAAGTAAGACTCAAGGGAAACTAAAGCGTCCCTGGCCTCAGTGGGAGAAAATAACCACTCCCAGCTTCCTCCTCCCAATCTTGCTGCTTCAATAGGGAGCTCTTTCTTTTCCAGCAGATTTCTCAGGTAACAGGAACCAGTCCCGTCTAAAGACACCTTTCTCAGGATGGTTGTGAGGTGGGGGAGGTGATAACCAGCTCCTTCTCCAAAATGTTTAGCCTCTGAAGAGGAAAAGGATGGGGAGAGCAGTGTCCAGAGGCTGTAAGGCCTAGAGGGCCCCGCTTACATCCCTCAAATGAGGAAGGCGGCCTCCGGCTGGGAACCTATTTTCTCCCTCTATTCCAGTCACCCCTGCCCAGGCACAGAGCCCTGGGAGCCCTCCCTCATTGCAGGACACCTCTCCAGGAGGCTGCACCCTCCTTCCTATACACAGAGCCCCCCTCACCTCAGGCACTTTTTCTCAAAAGCACCAGAAGGGATGGGGTGGGGGCGCTCTGAAATTACGGTGGCTGCAGTTTAGATGGCTGAGGACATAGAAAGCGGTTGTTATTTATTCCAGGCACAGTCGCAAAAGGCTTCCAAAAATATCGAGCAGAGATATTTTATTGTTCAGGCTGTCTGCAGCCTGTAATTATGCGTTCAAGATGTTTAATGTGTGCAAATGCATTAGCCGCTTTCGCTGGTGAAAACCCTAGCTGGGAGCGGGGGAGAGGCAAGTCTGGAGATAATTATGTCGTACAGTCGCAAACATTATTCTGCTCTTACTGTAAACGGCCTCGGCCACCTTTACGAGAAGCCAGGAAAACTTGGAGAGTGCCTCGTAGCGTTTATGCCGGCAAAGTGGTTTCTTTCTTGCGTTCTTTCTTTTTCTCCCGTATTGTTCGAAGTGTCTATTGGGCGGCGTCTGTGCCAAGTTCAGGGGCGCGCCAGAGAGAAGGCGCCGGCCGAGAAGCGCCCCGAGCGGCCCGCGCGGGTGTACGGAGCCCGGAGCCCTTGGAGGCTGGGCCTGGCGCGCGGGCCTAGCAGCCGGAGGGGGCTGGGCTGGTGGCCTGGAGCCCTGGCGGCTGCGGACAGCCCCCAGCTTGGGCAGGAGCGAGCGCTGCAGCTCCTCCTGGCCGTTCGGGTCTCATCCGCACTCTCCGCACCTTCCATTCAGGCCGCGATCCGCGCACCCGCAACACCCCTGCGAGACTGCTCCGTGTGGAAGTGCAACCGCTGGGCAGAGGCCCTGGGCCCGTGATCCCTTGCTAGGGAGCGGTGCGGGTTCGGCTCTCATCGGGCTGACCCGGGGTGAACTGGCTATTTTGGGTCCCGGGTGCTGCGGGGCCAAGAGAACAGCTGGGATAGGGGACCCCCTCCCGGGCCGGCATGTCCGCGCCCCCATCCCCACCCGGCCCGGTGGCGCCAGGGCTCTCCGGGAAATTGGTACAGGCCTTGTGCTGGCACCTCCCACCGCGCGACACGTACTTCTCGGGCCCCATATCCAGTCAGCGGCTCCGCCAGCCGAGTGTGAGTGACCAGCACAGGGACTGCAGTCCAGGACGGGGACCGGCCCCCTGAGGGACCAAGGCGCACGTGTGCAAGCCAACCACAGCCTCGACTCCCCAGCTTTCTATTTCAGCTCAGGCTTTTAGGACAAAAACAAGGCCGCATGTAGAGCAGCAGGAGCGGCTCTGGCCAGAGTGCCAGGGCTTGGGTGCACCTCTGGTGGCGCGATCCTCGGAAACCCCTGAAGCGCGGCCTTTTGCGAGGCGGGCGGGGGCGGCTGCAGGAGGCTCCTCTTTTGCTGGAGGCCGGCAGACGCCCTACGGGAATCACTGGGTCCCGGCTCAGTTAGTGCAACATTCAACCTCGGGCTTGTGTACTCTCATTTCTCCTTCGGAAACCAGATTTTGAAACTCATTTTTGGCCGCTGATTTAAAACAAAACAAAACGAAAACATTGGGCGTTCATTCCATCTTATGGGACACGTTAGAAAATCCGTGTAGGATCCAGCGTGTATTTTCTAAGACCTGGCAGCGCTGTTGCACCCTAGCCCCGCGGCATGGAGAATAGGCGGGTGTGGAAGGATCTAGAAGGATGATGTAATCCCATGAGGGGAAATACACAGAGAAGAAAAACAAAACCCAGGAGACATACATGATTTGCTTTTGCTTCAAATGCATCATCCAAGAGGAATCCCTTTGGGCTGCACTTACTTGAACTCAGGGGTCTGGGTCCTTAGATCTCCCAATATTGGGCAAGGTGTGAGCTTCCCACCTCTCCCTTGAGGGTGCAGGCTCTTGCTAAGGGAGATGGAAGGGAAAAGAAAAGCCTAGTGGGGGTCCTGAGTGGCTGCAACCCCAAAGTAAATTCCATGACTTGGATGCCTCCACATAATAAAGTCGTCAGGACTCCCAGACTTGGGTAGTAATGCAGCAGCTAGAAATCTGGGGACAGCAAGAACCTGGCAGGAGGCACAGACAGAAGCTTTCATAGAAGCTTTCAGACTCTCCTTGTTCTTCCTGTGTCTCCCTTTCTCTCTCCTATCTTTACTCACTCAAGAGGGTCAGACCTCCAGGTACAAGTGACTTTGCTCCCAGACCCTACTTGGATGAGATGGAGAAACTGGGAAGTTTGAGGAGGGGTCTCTCACTGGTGGTTCAGACCTCAGAGACTCCAGAAGCAGTCACAACCTATTCCACCCCCCCCCCAAAAAAAAACCCCTACAAACTTAACCACATTCAGTGTCCCACAAGGTTGTGACCTGGAGAGCCTAAAAATGCCATCTTCTAACCCAGAGGTTCCTGGTTGCCTGAGAAGCTAAGCAGGAATTTTGCAAGCAGAAGGGAACAGGGAGGGGAAAAGCCATGGTTTCTGCTGATTTCCTTAGTCCAAAATCAGTGCTTACAGAAGAAGGAGGGCACATGTCCTGTTCTGCTCTCTCGAATGTAATTTTTCTTTCTCTCACATGAAACTGAGGGCTTCTAAATGCCCTCACAGCAATTTGATATTTGATCCTTCCTATGGGAAATGAATCTGATCATGGCCTTCCTTGCTTTCCTCTTCCTATGTTCTGCAGCCTCCTCAGAAGAGCCCACAGAAACACGGGAAGGCCCAAGGGGAATCTCTTGCTGCTGGAAATGACACTGCATGGGACCCAGAATCCAGAGATGGTGAGTGGTTTCTCTTCAAAGCTGCCTGGGTCCTGGGGTTGGGGGGAGGTTGGGCTGGGCAGCGAGGGGGCCTCCCTTGCCACTGCACCCAGCCAGGAAAAGGGGTGGGCTCTCATGAAAATGGGTGAATATAGGGCCACCTGGAAAAATTAGCTTTCTCAGCTCTCTAGATCACCCAGAGGAGGAATTCTCTGGCTAGGAGTGATTGTTGCCAATTCCAGTTTCCAGATTTGGTTTTCCGGCCCAGGAAAATTGGGGCCTTGTTTAAGTCTTTTCCTAGAAGTTATATACTCGCTTGTTCTTCGGCTGTTTTCTATTAGCCAAATAGAGACTTCGCATGAGATAATCTCGGTTTCTCCCTGTGACCTCTGAAACATATAATTTGGGGGAGATACTGTATTTAAAATGCCAATCCCCATAATGAGCCCAGCTTACCAGTATGAGCTCCCACCCTCCCCTTAATGAACAGAGCTGTCGAGAAATAATTTCACTTTGATCTAGTTTGTGACCTGATTTTTTGGCTTAAAGAAGACTGGGCAGCTAATTGGATTCTTCAGTTGCCTTTAATCTCCACCTCAACACTTGGAACCTGACCAAGCTGAATTAAATCAAGTCTGATAAACAAGAATGGAGCTGGCTCCCAGGTTAACAGCAGCAAGAAAATCCCCCCACCATGGTGGGGTTTAATGATCACAGCGTGGCTGGCACCTCACAAAAAAACATGAGGCTGTAGGCCCCCAGAACCTGCAAGCACGGAAGTCTTCAGAATCCTTTCCCCTTCCCTCCCAACACCCTGGATGTGGTTTAATTAGAGAGAGAAGGCGGGGTAGAGGGAGGTGGGGAAGACAAACTTACAGTTGGTGAGAGAGGCAGGGTTGGGGGGTTCATCTCAAAGGGAGGCAGGACGTTGAGGAGACTTTGTCCCTGGGAGAGGAAGCAGGCTGAGCCTTTGAGGGCTGGACAGTAAAAGATTGCAATTTGAATTTCCAACTGTGCTCCAAGAGTGAGGGGGTGCAGGAGGGAAATAGGAGATGAGGGGCAGGGTTATGCAGCCTGAGGGGCTGGGAATCATGGGTTTTGTTTAATCTTTTCAGATGCCAGGATTTTGTGTTCTGCAGGCAAAGCAGGAGGAAGGAGTATGTTGGGACCTCCGCATTCTTAGAGTGGGGCCCGAGAAAGCCTTCTTTTGGGCTCCTCCCCACCAGCTCCATGCTCCAATTTGCTCTCTGCCTAGGTTGCTGGAGAATTCTGAGGGATTACTTCCTCCAAGGCAGTGGGCTTTTGGTTTACGTCAGGATCTCTCAATCTAGGCACTATTGACATTTTGGCCTGGAATATTTTTTGCTGTGGAGGGTATCTTGTGCACTGCAGAATGTTTAGCATCATCTCTGGCTTCTACCCACTAGATGCCAGTAGACCCTACCCCAGTTGTGACAATCTAAAATGTCTGTAGACTTTGCCAAATGTTCCCTGAGGGCCATAATCATCCCCCTGTGGATAATTACTGATTTAGGCCTAGGTGAAGTGGGCATTTCTGGGGGGGGGGAAGTGGAGTGCTCAGAGCAGGGGCTCCGTTCTTAAAATGCTAACACAGTAGGTTAGGAAGCTACTGTTCCTACAGTAGTAGGAACCTACTGTGTTCCCCTTTTGAGTAGCAAAGAAAATCACACTTTCTTTCTTAAAAAAAAAAATAAAATGGAGCGCTCTGCTTGAAATGATCTTTGTAGGGTTCCAGAGAGCTGGGGAAGCAGGATGGGAGCCAGGCTCTTCTTTTCTGGCCTTCTGGCCAGCTGGGTCATGACCACCTTCTCAGGGCTGCCTTGAACCTCCACTTGGAACACCTTCGTGGAGCCTTTGAGAAGCCTATAGTTTCTAGAGCATATAATCCAAACCATTAGAGGTACTGAACCCAGGACAAATGTCTGCGTGTTTAGATGCTGGAGGAAGGGGATCCAAGCCTCACCTTTTCAGGCAGGCTTGAGTGAAAGAAGAGCTTCCTAGGTGGCGCTAGTGGTAAAGAAACCACCTGCAGTGCAGGAGACTTGGGTTCTGGGTGGGGAAGATCCCTAGAGGAGGAAATGGCAACCCACTCCAGTATTCTTGCCTGGAAAATTCCATGGATAGAGGAGCTTGGCAGGCTACAGTCTATGGGGTTGAAAAGAGTCAGACACAACTGAGTGCCAAGTGAAAGAAAGCTCCTTTCCTTGTCATACCTAGTCTTGAAGTGGGAAATGGCTGAGTTTTGTGCAACCTGTGCTGTTGATGCTATCAGGGAGTAGAGGGCCTATTTCAATGTGGAAGTGGGAGTCGGTCTCTGTGATGCTGGTGGGCAGATGCTTATCCAGTGGCTGCAGCCATTGCTTCCCTCTAGGTCTGAGACCTAGCTGACCTGCCCCAGCAATGTCTTCTGACCTAGATTTTCTAGAAACTGTAAGGTCCAGGAAATTATGAGTTTGGCATTATTTATTGAACATTTGGCATTATTATTCTAATTCTCATGGGAAACAATTTTAAAAATAAGAATTTTTATCACAATTCGGCCTTCTCAACCTGATCCTTCCTTTCTTCTTCCCCCTTCTTCTTTCCCTCCCTCCTTCCTCTCTTTACCTCCCTTTCTTTCCTTCTTTCCTTTCTTGTTTTCCTTTCAGAATGTGACCATGCACATATAACACAAATGAAGGAAAGTAAAGATTGAGAGAGATTAGTTTATTCCCAAGTACAGTTCTATCAAGCTTAAATATCAATAATAAGACCAGGGTTAAACTAGGTGATCCTTGTGCATATTTTTACCACAGGTATCCTGGGTCTCTTTTTCAGAATAGTTTACAAGCATTTAGGGCTAGCTAGAACCTTTAGGAGTCAGGGTCTCCAGCTGTATTAAGCTTTAGGTATGTGACAAAAATCACTGAGTGCTTACAGAGTGCTAATCACTGTACAAATATGAACTCATTAATCTGCCTAACAACTCTAGGAATTATTATTGTCATCATCCTCATATCACAGATGGAGGGACAGAGACACAGCCAGGTTAAGGGGCAATGCCAGGACTGAATTCAAGCACTGGATCTGGGGGCCGTGTTTTCAACCGCTAATCTGCTGTCTCTTGTTACTGTACTGTGTGCAGACAGGGGCCCAGGGGACAGAAGTTGGAGAGGTGGGCATCTCTGTGCTAAGCAGGTAACCACTGCCCTAGAAACTTTACTCTCAGCTTCAAAGCCAGGTTCCCTGTCAATAACACGTCTATTAATAGAAGCTTTTCTGATCATTGAAAGTAAGTTATGGGAAATGTAATGCATATCCCTTGTATTTACTGCTCCAGGAACACAGGAGACATAATGAAGGAGGGAAGGTTCTAATTGTAGAAAAACAATTCTAGGAACAGAAATCAGTGGCAGCCAGAGACGTTCTCCCCAGGTTTCCGGCCCTGCTGGTGGCCCCTCCACCAGGCTCCATAGAGGCAGGAACCCCTCAGAGGAGGAAAGGGGCCTGTTATAGGAGTCATCAACCTGTCACCACGGCTAGGGTGAATATGGCTTCTGAGTTGGGGGGAGGGGGTGGAGGCTTAGTCTTTAGCACCACCAGCTGCAGAGAAAGGGGGGAAGATGCTGTGAGGTGGGGGTTGGGAGGAAGAGACTAGAGGTGGAGCAGGCCTTCTCTACCTACCACCCTGCTCCACAACAGACATTTATTGGGCTGGCAAGTCTCTGTGCTAGGCACCACTTGGCAAGGTGGTACTCATCCCCCAACAGCCTTAATAATCTTTAAGTGTGTGCATGTGTGAGTTTGTGAGAGAAAGGTGGGGTGACACAGCTACATAAATGTTCACACTGAAGGTTGAGATAAGGACCCAGAGACAGCATGCCTAGTGTGCTGAGAGGTATGGGGGAGTGAAGGCTGGGGCAGGCAGCAAGGAGGCTGAGTGCTTGTGCCAGGCCTAGAGAGTGTCTCTGATCCAGGACAGGCAGAAAGAGAGGGTTTTGGGAACAAGCACAAAGGGCAGTTTGGCTCAGGTTGGGGAGGCTAAGGAAGTATTGTCCAGCACCCACTACCTTCGAAATGCCGTAATTTGCAGGGGTATCTCATTTCACTCTCATGCCCAACCCCCATGAACCAGACAGGGTTATTATTCCAATCTTACAGATGAGAAAAGTGAGGCAGAAGGTTCATGACTCGTGCTAGGTCCCAGGGCTAGGTGGCCAAGGCCAGGATCTGTGTGACCCGGGAGACCCTCTCTCAGCCACCCTGAGCCAGGTCCATAGGCTTGTGTAGTTAAGTCGTGGTCAAGGGGAGCTCAAGTGGGAGGTTTTTGTTTGCGGTCTAAGAAAAAGCTGTGCTGTTCTTACATTTCTGTATTTTCCTACTGCTGCCATCACATCCAGTGGACGATATCCAATAGTTCTGGGAAGCTGGGGCTTTTTTCCGAGGCTGGTCAGACGGCGGCACCGTAGTTCGGAGAAGGGGACCAGGGCCCGGAGAGCGCGAAGGCGTGGGCGGACGGACCGCGCGGCCTGCAGGACCGCAGCCCAGGCGAGCGACCGCGGGAACACGGAGCCGGGGAAGCCCCCTCGGACCGGGCCGAGAGCAGCGATGCCTCCTTCCGTTCGCTCTGGTCGCGTCCTCGAAGCTCGCTCGCTGCTGCGGGCTGGAGAGCCGCCTCCGGCCGCCCGGCTTCTTCCGGCCAGCCTCGCTGGGGACTGTGGCGGGACCTCGCCCGCGCGGCGGCGAAATCGAAATGGGGCGGTGATCCACCCTCTTCCGGCTCGGCGTCAGGAACCAAGGCTCCCGGCCCCGCGACTTAACCAACTGTGTGATCGGCCAAGATCCTGGAACGTCTTCCAACCTGTGAAGAAAGGTTAATAACGACGACAGTATCAACAGTATCCTACGAGTCTGCTTACCCCACGTGATGGGATGGAAAGCGATCCTTTATTCAATGAACACAAACGTGATGTCCACCTACTATGTAATAGGCACTATGCTGGGCTCCTTTCATTCTAAACTATTTTTCATTTGTGCCTTTTTGGATGTTATATTGAAATACTACGTACAAAAAAGTGCATAGTATCACAAAGTACCTGTGTAACCTGCAAGAGATCAAGAAACAGATGTAGCACCTTACTATCCTCCCCCCCATCCATTCCCCGTCACTATCCTGACATCTAACACCAACAGTTATTTTCATTTGACGAATAAATGATACTGTTAAAGGACACTGCACACAGGCAGTAAAATGCTATCATAGCCAAATTTAGGTGCTATTGAGCTGGAGTGGCATTTTTCTGAGTACCTGTCTCTCCTGAATCTTTCCAATGGGCTGCCTTGGTTTCTCATCCCCAGAACACCTAGGCACCCTCTTGTGGTCTCTGGGATTCTTCCAAGCAATAAGGGGCTTGGTTTCCATTCTGACGACCCTTTCTTCTGCAGCTAATGAGGGTGGCGTGGGTTTATCTCAGAAACGATAGGACAGATTTGGAGCATGGCTTGTTGTAGAATTTATTAACACAGCAAATATTATTAGTGTATTCATAATAACAACACATTTTTGAAGGTGAATGTCACCAGCCTGAGGCTCATGATAAAATGTCAATTAGGTTTTACTGCCTTAAACAACAACTGGAGATTTCTTTAGAAATCTTTAGACAAGGGTGTTTAAACAAGTGTGGCAGCAGAAATTTCCTATTAAACAGTTTTCTCAAGTACCACTGGGTAGTGGATGAACCAGTATTGAAATTGTCCATCTTCAGTGTTACAGTATGCTGCTATGAGTTCCAGTCTAAATATTTTTAACAGTAGGAGTCACAGGGTCTCTAAGGCCCCCCTCCCCACATGTTCATTTCCTGTTAGACAGGGTGATGGGTAAAGATTTAGTTTCCCTCTCCAGGCTGCCTGAGGTTGCAGTAGGACAGTGCCAGGAGCAACATCTTTAGATATCAGAAATCCTTATCCAGCCAAACTGAGTCCTTTGTGCTACCAGCTATCTCCCAAGGGAGGTAAACATTCTCCGAACAGGGCCACATCAGGGATGGAGATCATGATGGAGAACAAACTCCTTACATATGAGTGGGGATTTACAATTGACAAAGCCCTGGATATTTCTCTCTCTCTTTGGTGGGGCTTATATGAATATTTCCTTGAATTTTGTTTTTGTGATGATAGAAAGGTATGAAATCTCAAAATTGTTAATTTTGAAGGTGACTCTGGCTTTCATTCTGGTGTCAAATAGATTTAGGTTTAAGTCCCCACCCTTCTGCCTACTTGATTTGTGACCTTAGGTTAGCCAGCTCACAATTGTAAAATTGTTTCATCAACTCAGAAATGAGTATGATGTTACCCAGATAACCCATAAGGCTGTTGTGAATTTTAAGTTTTGTGATGCAGATAAAGCAGTTAGCTCAGTGTCTAGAATAATATAGGTGTAATAGTAATTTTAATTATATAATATCAATATTGCTATATAATGTAATTCTTATAGACATGGTAGAAATCATTCTAATTTTATAAGCAATAAAATAGGAAATATTGAGCCACTAACATATGCTACATCATGGATGAATCTTAAAAAAATTATGCTAAGTGAAAGAAGACACAAAAGATTAGTTATTGTATGATTCCATCCATCTAAAATATCCAGAAAAGTAAATTTTTAGTGACAGAAAGTGGATTAATGGGTGCCTCAAGCTGGAGGGAAGTAAAATTACCTGGAGGTCATGAAGGATCCTGGCAGGGCCAGGGGGATGAAAATGTTCGAAAAATGATTTATTGTGATGGTTGCACCACACAGCAGAGTTACTAAAAATCATGGAATCATACACCTGAAATGGGTGAGTTTAATAACATATTAAATATACATCAGAAAAGTTGTCTTAAAAACTCAGAGACTATCACAGAGAGGAAGAACAGAATACAGGTTTCCAACTAGGTGTTCTTTGAAAGTGAAAGTGAAAGTAGCTTAGTCATATCCTACTGTTTATGACCCCATGAACGATACAATCCATGGAATTCTCCAGGCCAGAATACTGGAGTGGATAGCTGTTCCCTTCTCTAGTGGATCTTCCCAAACCAGGAATCAAACCGGGTCTCCTACATTGCAGGCAGATTTGGTATTTGCCTCCCATTGGGTAGGAGAGAGAAGGAAAACAACAGGGGAGAAGCTATTGTTAGAATCTCCATTAAATCAGGGATGGAGCTAATCAAGACAATTAAGAGAATGTGGAGATGGCAGTGTCTTAAGGAGGGGAGAATGGAGGAAGCATAAGCTTTCCTAGGGGATATAAGAATAGGCAACAGTTGTGGGTAACTTTTATTAAACTCAGTATTCTAGCAGGCATTATATTCTAAAGCTATATTCTCAGTATTCTAAAGAGCTTAGTGTTCTAAAATCTTTATACACACACACACATATAACCTTGTTTAAGCTGCATAGCATTGTAAAATGGGTAATGTTATTATGTCCATTTTTGAGGTGATGAACTTGAAACCCAGAGAAGTTAAATAACTTGACCAAAGTCATAAGTTAATATATGGCAGAGTCAGGATTAGAACCGGGGTAGTTTGTTCCAGAACACCTGCCTTTTATACTGATGCTATTAATGCATATGAAAAGGAGGAGAAAGATAACAGGGATCTGAGCAAAAATCTTGACTTATGTGTGTGATTTTGGTATATTCTGAGATTTTTACCTAAGGAAATATGATGTTGTTTTGTGTGTAACTACGAATCACAACAGACATCTTGATAGGGGTGGATGCTCTTGGCTTGTTGATGGGTGCCATTTTTCTATATGAATCTTTTAAAAGGCCAGACAATCCCTGCATTTCTGCATGTTTGAAGTGTGGTCATGCTTATTTCTCATAATATGAATGGAGGTCATGTTTCTGGGACAATGTTCAGGTTGATTTAAACAATCCCAGAGTCACATCCACCTCTCCCAGCTCTTTCACAGCATCCCTCCTTCAGCCAAGAGTGCCCTGCCTGCTCCAAATCTTGGCCCTGGAAATCCTATTCAACTTTCTAAGATTATTTCCTCTAGAAATTATGAAGCCTTTATGGATTAAAAAAAATTTTTTTTAACCCCTTATTTTAAAGATCTACTTTCATGGTTTACTGTATTGAGAGAGAATATGTGCTACTAGAAGACAAAATTACACAGAACTTGAGAAGTAAGGAGGATTAAAAACTTCATTGCTTTCAAGGGCCAAAAAATACTATACCTAATATTTTCATTTGACTAGATTAAGTGGAAATAATATTCTCATTTCTTTTACTCTTGCAGTTGAAAGGGGTTAAAAATTATTTGCACATATTAAACAAGCAGTTTATAAGTTATAATGAAAGGAATGCAATTTGCTTGGATACTGTACAGGGAGGAGAAGAGGCTGAAGGGGAAAATAACACTAATGAAACAATCAGTAATGAAAAGACAACAATCTGGTGGTCTGGAGATGAGGAAAGTCTACGATTTTTAAAAATACCTTTGTGTTTTTTTAAGCATGGGAAATGCAAAACTAATGCATGCTTATGTAAAAAGAAATCAAAATTTGAAGAAATATGTAATGTGGAAGGTTAATGCCTCCTCCCATCATACCTCAAAGCTAAACAATGTCTAGATGTATGTGCATATAAAACATATATATGCTTCCTATATAATCATCTATAAGAAACCAATAATCACATCTGAGTGAGTTGCAGAATTTACTTAAAATTTCTTTCTGTACCTTAACAAAGGAGTAATCATACCATGTCATTTTTTAAACAACTTATTATTTTTTCATTTAATGTAAATTTAGACCCATTTGCCTGTGAACTCACACGTTTATATAGAGTTTTTCCATTACCAGTTGAATCAGTTTATATGTAGTTGGATGGTTAGGTTGTTTTCACTTTTTCATTATCACTAAAGTGATGCAATAAATATTTTTGAGTGCACTGCGTAGGAAAATTTTCAGGAGGTGAGACTGTGGAGACAAAAGGAGTAATAACTACATTCACAGCTATCAGAATTACCTCGAAAGAGGTTTTAAATGTTTGTAATTATTTCTATGTTTCACCAGTAGCGTGAGGGTGAGTGTCCTTGTATGCTGTTGTCAAAGTTCCTTTGCACAAACTGAATCAGTAGAAAAATAGGTTTTTGTGTTTGAACTTGACAGAGCTCCGCCTCTATAAAGGGTAGCCTGGAGTAGGTGAGGGGCCTGGAAAGAACATCACGTCTGGGTGCACTGGCGTGTATCCAGAGGAGGGGCCCCTGGAGTGCAGGGTTCCCCACAACTAGAGGGGTGGGACCCGGCCGCTTGGAGCCCAGGCTTTCTGGCAGATGGAGAATCCCTCTTGAAACCGGCAGGAATGCGCTTGCCCAGCCCACTGTTGCTCCAGGGTCGAATTTCCTTCCGACAAATACATGGCGTCGATTTGGGGGTTCCTTGGCCGCTTGGCCCCTTCCCCACCATCCGCAGCCCGCCGGCGCCAGGATGCCGCTTCCCGGGGGTTCTCGGCGGGAGCGAAAGATGACCACCCCGCGCCAACTTGCCCCTAGCCGCGAGTCGCTGAGTGGCGGGCTGCTCGAGCCCAGCACCTGCCCCAGGCATTGTTGGCTCCGAGCCCGCCCGTCTCCGCTGTACAGGACCCTGGAGGCCTGGTGCCCGCAGGCCAGGGGTCATTTCCTGCCCCCTACATCCTCTTTCCAACCGCTACTGGCAGACCACGGGGTTAGAAGCAAACAGGCCCAGGCTGACCCAGATCACTGCAGGTGCACCAGGGAAACAGGCAGAGGTAGGAGCTCAGACCAGACTAGCCAGCTCAGTCTTGGCCAACACAGCCATGTTCTCCACGTGGGGGACCCTCCATCAACTGGGCTACCAGCCAGGTCCCCACCTAATCAGTTTCTTCCTCCAGTCAGTAGAATGCAGAAGTCCCCCCAACTGGACTAGTAGGGAACTTCTGTCCTAGAGTCATCAGCTAGTACAGAATTTTATAACAATTCGAATTAGCTGCCAAAGTGTAAAAACATTTGCAAATGAAATATTTGGCAACACTATTAGCTGATGCTAACCTGGCATCCCAGTCTCTGCCATCCTCAATTTCTTAATATGACCAAGCCAGCTCTCTCATTGCTACTACCAGGCATCAGTGTGACTCCTGCTGGGGTTACAGAATGTTGTGGTTGGGACACTCTAAATACAAATCCCTTCAGCTTCCTCTGATACAGGGTGCTGTGAATTTGTCAAGGTCACCAGTGTGTGGCAGAGTTGGGACTTCGCTCTATTTACTGACAAAGGTCCAGAGGAGTGAAGTGACCTGTCCAAGGTCACCCAGCCAGCCAATGGCAGGGGCAGTACTAGAGTCCATTTCCCTGACCACTGGCCCATTCTCTTGACTGCCCAGAAGCCTCAGTACCACATAGTCATTGGCCAAAGATGCTGCACAGGACCCTGACCTGGGCTCTTGGCTTTTGACCTAGTCATTGGTTAGACTCTATCCTACAGGCGGAGATGGAAACAGTTTCTCTTGCTACCATCTACTATAGAATGGAGACAATCCCTAATGGCTGGCATGTGTCTTATTTCCACTTTTCAGGGGCTAGATTCTTGTCTAAGAAACATCACAGACCCATAGGCAGTTTTTCCTTATCCTAGTGCACAGGTTTGAAAACAGACCTGGCCGGTACTACAGCGATTCTACTTGGAATATGCTAATCTGATCCCACTAGAAATCCACTGTCTAGCCATCAGGGGGATTTTCCCAGACCTTTAAACTTGCCACCTACAGAGTGGATGAAGACAGCAAAAGCAAGAGCCACGTTATATGGCCAGCCCTGTCATGATTCTGCATTCTGTCCCCCATTTTTCACTGGGGAGCCAGGAAGAATTGGCCTCACAGTGGTGAGACTCCTTATCGTAAAACGAACATAGGGAAACACGGTGGGTGAAAAGGAAATTGTTACAGTTAACAACTGATGTGGAAAAGGAGAAAGACTTCTGAAATGGTTTCTTATTTTACTTAAGAGCATTTCCCACCCAAGACTAAAGCACATAAAATAAGCCAGAGACCCTGATGTCCCTCCATCAAGGATATAAAAATTTGAGGCATTTATGTTGTTAGCATATGGAGTGTCTAACAGTAACTGTGTTAGCTCTTCAAACATATCCTCTTACCTCCTTAGCAGAAAGTGAACAGCTTTTTACAAAGCCTACATTTTTTGCACGTGAGAGGCTCAATTTGGATTTGAAATAACTCACTCTATATGAAATTACCACCCCATTTTAATAAGGTCCAAGATGTTTAATAGCTCACTTAAGGTTTCACAGCAAATTGAGAACAGAAATAGAAATAGAAGGATTGGCTGTTTTTCTCAGTTGGTCTCCTGAGAATGGCTTGTTCATTTTCATTCTGTCTCCAGAGAAACTTCTCATTTGCCATCTTCACAATCCCTCTATAATATCTCAGTTATCACTGTGCGGGTAAAATTATTTTTTTTAAGTGGCATACTGTACATGTAAAAATAATTAGGTCTCTGTTATACTCTAGCAATTTTTTCTTTGGTTCAGCTGCTTGCCTGGAAAAAGGTTTAGAGTAGCCTGAAGTTCTCTGAAGATGTTTTATAATTTGTCGGTGGAAAATCTCTCACACACATGCAGACATCCACACCCTTTATCACAACTCTGAAACCTTGGAGGAAGTTTATATTTTCTTATAGGTCTCTCCTTTCTTTCTCTCTCTCTACCTCCCTCCCTCCCTTTTCTTACTCTCTCTTTTTAATTTGGAAAACAGAATTCCTTCATTTCCCATTCTCCTGGTGTGGTGCTCCATGATGTCAGAGATCCAGGCTTCTTCCACCTCGTTGCTCTGCCATGTGTAGGTCTGGGATCTCGGTAGACAAGCTCCAGGCAGGACAGAGAAACAGTAAACATGAATGTGTAAGGGTTTATACGCTTCTGTCTTTTAGGGATAGTGCCTGGAAGCTGCCACATAACATTCTGCTGACATCACTGGGTCAGAATTTACTTCCAGTGATACCCCTACTTGCAAGGGAGGCAGGGCAATGTGGTCTTTAGATGTGAAAGCCATGTGCACCGCTGAATTTCGGAACTCTTTCATGACAAAAGAAGGGGAGAAAGTTAGCAGTCTCTGTCACAGTCACTCTGTAACAGTGTTATCCTCTGTAAGAGGATATGGCACACAGCACATCGATGTGTGCTAAGTCACTTCAGTCCTCTCCGACTCTGCGACCCTGTGAACTGTAGCCCACCAGGCTCCTCTGTCCATGGGATTCTCCAGTCAAGAGTACTGGAGTGGGTTGCCCTTCCCTCCTCCAAGGAATCCTCCAGACCCAGGGGTCAAACCTGTGTCTTTCATGTCTTCCACTTTGGCGGGCAGGTACTTTACCACTACTGCCACCTGGGAAGCCCCAGGGTGCACAGTAGGACCCCAGCAAATATTTTTTAGATTGAGTTTATCTTTTGAGGATTTCTGAGACATTCACCAGGAAGACTAATAACACTGGAACCTTCTGCTGGGCATAGGGACAAAAAGTTGGGAGTGGAAGCTGATGAAGGGGAATCAAATAGTTTTGCTTTCCAAATTGGCTGTACCCTTAAGCCAGCCAGCTGGAGAAAGGAGAAATCTTTGTAATGTACTTCCTCCACCTTCCAACATCCACTGAAAACACTAACCAACATGGCAGCCTCCTTGTATTTCTTATACTATCCACCTCCCACAGATATCAAAGAAAGTCCCATGCCACCAAAACTCTATTTCTTCCCTCAAAATAAGAAGAGAGACTGTCAGGAGTAGTTCTCATTTAGCAATTTATTTTTTAAAATATTTATTTGTATTCATTTATTTGGCTGCACAGGGTCTTAGTTGTGGCATGTGGGATCTACCCCAACCAGGGATCAAACCCAGGGCCCCAGCATTGAGAGATCAGAGTTTTAGCCACTGGACTACTAGGGGAGTCCCTCATTTAGCAATTTATTATATTTGCGGCATTAAGCCAGTGACATTACTGTAAGGCACTGGGTGCAGAACTTCTCAAGGAGACAATGTGAAGGAAGTGAGAGGTCTTGGAAATCCACTCATGTCCTACTCTCATTTCCTCAATCCTGCTACTAAGCCTGCCCCTCCCCTGCCCCAGCCTTCCTCTCACCCATTCTCATAACACTGGTAAAGTGTTGTTGGGTTGCTAAGGACTGAGAGGTGATGGCTTAAAATGAGACTCCTCCCAGAGGGTGTGCTCCTTAATAAGCAGAAGAAAACCTTTATGAGTCCAAAGATTAAGAGCTAAAATGGCAGGCAATAGGGCTCTATCTGGGCTAGTAACCACAGGAAGATGACCAGGCAGCTATTGTTTATCCCCATTTTATAGGGAAGCTCCTGAAGGTTAAGCAACTTGTCCTAGCCCACTAGCGGTGAAGCCAGAACTGAACCCTATGTCTCTCTAGCTCTGATTATAAGTGGCTGCCCACTGGTATATCTGCCCCAGGCGCGGAGCACTTGCTTCACTCATCTTTCTTTCATTGCACAAACTTACAAAACTCCGTTGGGCTTATAGTCAGGGAAGTAACACATCACAGTAGTAACAGCTAAATTGAAACTTACTACAAGCTAGATACTCTTCTAAGTTCTATATATATATATAACTAACTCATTTTGTCTTCTATGATCCCATTTTATATATGAAGAAACCGAGGCTTTAAGAAGTAAAGTAACTTGCCCAACATTACTCAGCTGCCATAGTGAATGTCAGAACTGGAATCAGAACCCAAGCTATCTAACTTGAGTCTGGGCACTCAAGTTTTAGGCTAAATTACCACTATAGTTGAGAGGGCAATAGTGGTTCCCTACTATTATTTATGTATTATCTGCCTATACCTTTAAACTACCATAAATGGGAAATTCCATCATCACACTAGGCATGTCTTGATTTTTCTTCTCCCTATCCAAGTTCCCAGTGAATGGAGTTATAGAAAGGACTCAGGAACCTGGATGCCATCTATGATGTTACTGCAAAGATGGTAACAACCAGACAGTTTCTTTACTTCAGTTATACATTTACCATCTCCATATTTGCCTGAACTCCAACAAGTGCATGAATGCACCTTAGTTTGGCTGTGTAATTTTTTCTGGAAAATGTTAGCCATCATGTGGGGAGAAGGGCATATCATATAGTAGTTCTCTGGGCACCATTCCCCTTTACTTCACATTCACTGCTGGTTTTCACTCACCAAGAGTATAATGTTGAGTAAGGAGAATCAGAAACATAGGGTGAAATACAGGCACTTCCCTGGTAGCTCAGCTGGTAAGGAATCTGTCTGCAATGCGGGAGACCTGGGTTTGATCCCTGGGTTGGGAAGATCCCCTGGAAGAGGGCATAGCAACCCACTCCAGTATTCTTGCCTTGAGAATCCCCATGGACAGAGGAGCCTGGTGGGCTACAGTCCATGGAGTTATAAAGAGTCTGATATGACTGAGTGACTAAGCATACAGCACAGAGACACTGAAGTGAGTATCCACCATAGGCCAGACACTGTGCTAGGCCCTTTCCACTTGGCATCTCATTAAATCTTCAGGACAGCTCCACGAGGCAGACCTCATGTCATCCCTTAGATCTAATGTTCTGCAGCGTTGGTCTGCACAGGGTCATTGGAATAAGTGCCAGAACTGAGGTTCAAGCTCAGATTCATCTGGCTCCAAGTGCATGCTCTTACCTTGAAACCAAGTGTCTTTGCAGCACCAGAAGTCTTGGCTGGGTGAGTTTGAGAGCACTCCTCCACTACTGATTCTATCTTCCCAAAGGTCTCTGGGATCTGTCTCTCTTCCTCCTGGACTCAAAATTCAGGCCTCACTACACTCCTTCTTGTTCCTCTCCTGCTGGATCAGACCTCAAAATCTACATCCATAGATAGTCAGAGTGAATTTATAGCAACTGGAAATAAAATTTGGTATTTGCAAACCTGGGTTTCCTCCCTGGCTCTCCTTTTGCTATCTGTGCCACCTCAGGTCAGTTGCTTAACCTCTTTATGCCTCAGTTTCCTCTTCTGTAAAATGGATAGACTTACATGTTCCTCTGAGATTTGTTGTGAGGCTTGGATGAGAGCATGCATCATGTCCTTAGCTTAGAGCCCAAGCACACAGGCTTTTGTTCTTTGCATTGTATTGGGAAAAGATTAGGATTGTGATGAAAGGAAGATTCTAATACAAGGAAAACTGGTCAGTTTTTGGAGGTAGTCTGGCTTTTCAGTTGTGGATGGGCCATAGTCAGGATTAAAGGTATAGTCTGAATGTTGGCACTTAGGAAAGCGTAAGCCCCTGCCTCAGGCCTAAGACCAGGGCAGAGTCACATCCTGGGTATGGGTTTCTTTGGCCCTTTCCATGCCTATTTTTAAAACTGACCTTTCTTTCCTCTTCTAATTCTTTCCAAGAACAGTAAGGCTGACTCCAGAATAATTAGGAAAACATTCCAAAGTTGACATAATGCCAATAATGGAAGTTATGAAAGAACTTTAAATCCATTATAACAAAAACATGCACTAACAGCACATTATATTTTGAATACTTATAAATTGTCAGTAGTACTTTACAATTGTCTGGCTTTCTTTTGAGTGTCTGTCTGTATTGCCAGGCTTTAAGGATGAGCAGGGACTAAGAATAATTCATTCATTCTGTAGAATTTTCTGCAAAATTGATATGCTTGTCTATGAAGTGCCTGAGACTTCACATGCTTATTGAGGCTCTGTAACCTTGGTCAAGTCCTCTGAACTCTCTGGATCTTTCCTTCTTCAAATGGAAACTGAAAAGAACAACTCTGGCCTCTTTTATGTCATTAGAGAGCTGGGGCGGAGCAAACAAAATGCTGGACAGAGAAGTCTTTCAAAGCAACCTAAAGGAATAGATAAGTGTCAAGGACTAATATGATGATACACATGTGTGTCTAAAATGAGAATGAAAGAAAAAAGTAAGAAGCAAAACCAAAAATGTCAAAAGGAGCAACCGTATTCCTTGCTTTGCCATTCATTAACTGAGTGATTTGAGGGGAGGCACTTAACTTCCATGGGTCTCAGTTTCCTCATCTGTAAGATAGGAATTATAGTAATAGCTGTTCTTCCTATTATACAAAATTACTGTCACATGGGACTGTGGGTGTAAAAATGTTACCTAAATAAGAAAAGGCCAACCACTTGTTACTTATTATTTATATTAGAAGTAGTAATGCCTGGTGAAGTTGCAGTATTCTTCACAGGCATCCAACTAGTTTAGTCTTCTTTGGAAATGAAATCAATCTGTTTAGATCCTAGGGCATGATGTGTTGGCTTCCATAGGCAGGGGTTGGATCCCACGAGTAGGAGACTGGCCTCTAGCATCACACTGTTGGATTTAGATCTCACCTCTGTGACTAACAGGATGTGTGATTTTGAGTAAGCATTTAACCCTTCTTAACCCCAAGAGAAACTTGATTTCTCTATCTTACCTCATGGAGTTATGAGGACTAAACAATATAATACATGTAAAGCATTTACAGTAGTACCCAGTAAACAAAGATATTTATGGCTATCTTTATTCTTGGTGGCACTCTGGCCTCATGATGCCTAATTTATAATATAGCTGTATATTTAATTTATCAAATAACATCCCAGAGTATATCTGATACTAGAGGGAATGATGCTGAATCTGAAACTCCAGTACTTTGGCCACCTCATGTGAAGAATTGACTCACTGGAAAAGACTCTGATGCTGGGAGGGACTGGGGGCAGGAGGAGAAGGGGACGACAGAGGATGAGATGGCTGGATGGCATCACTGACTCGATGGACGTGAGTCTGAGTGAACTCTGGGAGTTGGTGATGGACAGGGAGGCCTGGCGTGCTGCGATTCATGGGGTCGCAAAGAGTTGGACATGACTGAGCGACTGAACTTGACTGAACTGAGAAAAATCTGAATGAACAAGTGTTTGTATCTATAGTTAGATGGCTAGGCCTTTTGATTCCTACTAAAGCTGCTTGCTTTTAACCAGCTACCACAGCTGCCTAAATCACCATCCTGAGAAATCTGGAAAGAAAAATACTTGTATACATCAAGACAGGAGGTGCTGGCAAACCCCGCTGAGTCCCTCTCCATAGTCCTTGGGGGACCCATAGAAAACCTATTGCTATGCCTCACACCTTTTCTTGTCCCCAGTTACTCCTGTGACCTTCCTTTGCATTCTATCTGTTCTCTAGCAGGATAGGGGATACCCATGGAAGATCTACTCTTCCCCACTCTAAAGCCAGCAAACCAATCACATTGCAAGGCCTCTGATTCCTTTCTGTGAAGGAAACGTCTGGGTAGGGCAAGATTTCCACTCTGCTCCAGCTGTTGTACTTCCAGGGTAGTTTCTAATACACCAGTGAGTAAGGAATGTCCTTATGCAATAGATGAATGAGATGAGTGAGGAGCTAAATTAAGTAATGATATCGTTAGGTAGTAAGTTAGTGCACAAAGAGACACATGGAGGTGATAACGTGTAAAGAACGTTATGTTACCTTACGTTAGGGTGAATAAACATGGGTAAGTGAGGCATAAAGCTCTGCACCAGAGGTTGAAAAACAAGTCAACTTAAGCTGTTCCAGGCAGAGTGAAGAATCATGGGAACTTAGAAACCAGGGCAATGGAATCCATAGGGCAGCAGTTCTTAAATTGGTGTGCACCAAAATCACTTGGAGGGCTTGTCAAAATGCAGATTGCTGCCCACCCACCCCCACCAGAGTTTCTGGTTCAGTAAGTCTGGAGTGGGACGGAGAATTTACATTTCTAACTAGTTCCTAGGTGATGCAGGGAGCTCTAAGGGAATCTGAAAAGACTTGCTGCCAGGAGAGTTACCACTCAGAACTAAGTGAGGTTCAAAGAACCCCTTGAGGTCTGCGGAGACAGGGATGTCCAAGGGGACCCCCTGGGCTTTCTGTACCTGTGCTTCCTGCACCACAACAAATTGGGTGGATTCTTGTTTTGGGGCTGTGATTTGCTCATACTGGCTGACCAGGGGAATCGATAAGACACCCTCACCTATGTGACCCTCCTTTAGGCAAGCTTCGACTGGTTGAGGGGAAATGTTCTCTGCCGGCTCTCAAAGGAGTGGGGAGGGTAGCATCTCAGAGTTGTTTGCTCTTTCCAGCCTCTCACAGGTAATAACCGGTCCCTAGAAGATAAGACTAAGGGGCCGCGTCCTGCCACCCATTCCTCCTGGGGTCCAGTTCGGAAGGTGGGCGCTTACCGCGAGGGGAGACCTACCGAGCGAAGGTGGGCTACAGGGATGGGATTTGGGCTGCCGCCCCCCGCAGAGACGCGGGATCGGAGCCAGCGGAGATGCTGAAACGAGTCGCGACTTCCTCCTCTGGCGGTCGGCAGTGGGGGGCGCACCAAGACAGCAGTTCAGGAGCTGCGCTTTGTCACCGCGGCGGCCAGGGGAGGGAGCGGAAGAGGGAGCAGAATAAGGGTCAAGGGGACAGGACGGGGCGGTTGACCGGCTCTCCGGCCGGACAGGGACGTTCAAAGGGCTGCGGGCCACACTTCGCACGGCCCTGCGGGGGAAAGGAAAGGACTGAGATTCCAGGCCTGGGCCCAGACTGCGCGGGAACTCCTATTCTGGGCCTTTGACACCTTGTTCTCCGCGGCGACATTCCTCCTGCTCTTCCTCCACTACAACAAACCCTTGATAGCCTGTACCCCACCTACGAAACTCAGCGCTGCGGGGAAGTGGGCACCCTCACTGGGTCGCTAAAAGGTTTCTGAGCCGGGAACGCACAGTACCTCCACGTCGCGGCGCCCTCCGGCCCTTCGGGTTCTTAGCCAACCTTTTCACTATGCGCCGCTCCTCTGAGACTTACGGTAACAGCTGAAGCTGGCTCAAGCTCCTTACTCACCCTCTGCAGTGGCGGAAGCAGCATCCATCCATCCAGCCTGAGGAGGGTGGCCGCTGCCGGGGCTTTCAGTCTTACCCGAGGCACTGCAGTGATTTATCTGCGGTGTCAGGGGACGTAGTCCTCGGCCCCGGGGGCTCAGTGTTAACCTCACAAACAGAATCTGACGTTTGAAGGCTGGACGACTTGGGTTAAAATCCCAGCTCCGGCCACTTCCCAGCTGAGTAATCCTGGGCTAGTTACTCAACCTCTCTGAGCTTCCGTTTTCCCTCTGCACATCCCGTACCCCATCGGGACTCCCTAAAGCTCAGTTGGAGGAAGGGGCTAGCCCGGGTCGGGAGGGACTCTATAAAACTCAGTCCCCGTAACTTCTCACACAAAGGTTTTTCCATTTCGGAGGGAGCGGCTTAGCTGACCGAACTGGTTGGACTTCCTCGCGTGCCGGCGGTTCCCCACCCCTCACCCGGGAGACCGGCTCCTCTGTTCGCATTACGGCGCCACCGCGTCTCCTGGCCTGGAGAAGCCGAGAAGGCGGAGAGGAAGGGTCTGCGGCCTCCTCCTTGTCCTGGGAACCGGGAGAGACAGGAGGTCAGTGAGCATACAGAAACGGAGACTCACAGGGAGACCCGCAACGGGAGAGAGCGTTTAGGGCATTCAAGGCTAGTTAAATCGTAGAAGACAGATTCCACTGGGTAATGACGCCACCAAGATAGGGGTCCTCCGGCTGGACCACCCAGATGGGTGCCTCAGTAGGCGGGCTCCCTCTACCAGCACCAGGGTGAGGGGTGGGGAGGAGGGGAGCTGTCAGGCTCTTCTGGCCTTTGGACAGTCCAGAAAGTTTGGAAACGGTTTGTGTCCAGTCAAAATTTATTAAAAACAAAACTGAAGGACTACTATCCCCTCCGTCCTCCTCCCCAGGAGGGAAAGCAACCTATAATGGACTTCGTAATAACCGTCCAGTTCCTTGCACTGTGGCTCACCCTTATCCCAAGGGAAGGTCAGCCCAAATGAAGTCCTGCCCAGAAGCACTAGACCCACCATTCTCTCCACCCGGATGCCACCTCCCAGGTCTGGTTTTGAATGGAGGCCTGTGCAGAGCCTGGAGGATGTGTGGGCAGGCTGAGCCAGTCCCTGAGGTTTTGGCCCTTGGGACAATCAATGCTGGAAGACAGTTTGACAGAAGTAGCTGCCATTTAAGGGAAAACATCTGGTAAAGCCATACCTCCTTATCAGAGGATTAGGCAATTGTGTCTGAAGTTTGGTGGCTCTATTTGGGTTGTAGAAGGCATGGGAAACTGAAGGCTAACTTCAGTGTCTCTGTGCATTTTTCTGGAGAGAGTTTTGCCAGATATGTGGAGGCCATAATGCCCTAGATGTTAAAACTGGCTGGGTAAGCCTGATGAGTTTTGCTCCTTTTCAGATAGTTGCTCAGGGCCTCAGTGGATTGTGATGGTCAGAGAAACCAGACTTTGTCTCTCAGGGTCTCCAGAATCACCTGCTGCAATGACATTCTTATTTGGAATTCATGCCCTGAAGACTCTTCCCACCTGCAGTTAGTCTCTTACCCCATACCATGAAGGGTGGCTCCAGCGTCTCTGTAGGTCATGCATAATCCCCACTCAGCCTCTGATTCCTTTCTTAAAAGACGAAAGGAATTTCTTCTTTTTTCTTCTTTTCTTAAAAGAAGAGCCCTTCTCTAGAACAAGTTTCCAGATGACTTTGGGCCATTTTGTTCCTTACTTTTCTTCTTCATGCCTAAGATGAGTGGTCAGATGTTAGTTGCCTACACCTCTCCCTGCTCCCCCACCTCCCGTACCCCAACACACATTTTTCCTAGCCCCTGTGAATTCATCTTGGCAAAAGTCCACAAGTGGAAGTTTTGGAAGGAAAGGCTCACAATATGATGCCTGGCACTTTCTAATAGCTCCAGTTTTTGTGAGTGTGGTCCTGAAGTTAAGAGGGATGGGAGATGAGTCATTTATATATGAGCCTCCTCTCTGTGCTTCAGAAAGTAAGAGTGATTCACAAGATCTTCCTTAATTTTGTTGTGACAATGAAAAGAGCTAATATAGGTGAAATGCTACAACAGTGACTGCTTTTATCATGTGGGATTTCTAGACTTCCATATGCAGTTTCTCTTTGCCCTCCTGGGAAATTATGGAGAAGCAGGATAAGGACAGTTTAGATACGTGGGTCTTTTAGCCTCCTGATTCTGAGGGCAGCTGGATAACCTCTCTGTGAGGCCTCTGAACCCAGCTTGACCCCAGAAAAGGGTGGGAGGTTGTGGAGGCTGCCTTATGGAGTGTTAAGGCACTGTCAGATGTTGTTATCCCTGCTTGGGGATAAGGGACAAGGGAGGGACAAGGACTTGGAAGGAGCATTAGTCCAGGGCCCAGTGTTCAGCCAGGCCCTGGCCATGAGTCAAGACCACTGGTCACCCTGTGTGGGAGAAAAGGCACTGCTGTTTGCTTTTAAAGGTGTAAGAGTCAAGGAGAAATGGGCATCAAAGCACTTTGTAATGAAAGCAAATTTCAGGACAGTAATGGTGAAACAACCCCCCCACCCCATACCATCTCTGCTAGGATAGGGGAGGGGGCCTTTGGGTGCTTGGGTGTTGGAGAACTGTGACCACAACATGGGCCCTTCCAGCTAGTAGCTTCAGGAAGAAGCAAGCCTTGGGCTTGGGGAGGTCCTCCAGCTCCTGGATGGTTAGGTGGTGGGTATAGGTTGTAGGCTGTCCAGAGCTTGGATGCCACTGGGCTCGAGCCTATAGGAGCCAAGGGTTGACAGGTGTGGAAGCAAGAGTGACTGCAGAACTGGCTGGCTCCAAGAACATGAGGAGCAAGTGTCATGGACCCAGCAAAAACATCTGAAAACATCCAGTTTCCTGTCCTGGGTGCCTGGCCGTTGGCTCTAGGAGTACAGAGAGAAGGGGGTGCTTGCTCAGAGTTCCAGAAGCCACAGGTTCTGCCTGCCTGAAGGAAAAACTGTTTCGTGGCGCCCACTGCTGGCTCAGGACCACCAGCCCCCTCTGCAGGTTGGGCAATGGTGGGGTGGGGGGGAAGGCATGATCTGCCTCCTCATTCCCCAGAAAGGCGGACCGCTGGGCTTCTGAGATCCAGTTGACCCTGCTCCCTGAGGAACACATCTTGCAGTGCCTCTGTGCTCTGGGTTCGGCAGCTGCCAGGGAGGAGATGGGGACCGACCGCCAGAAGTCTCCTCACCTCCCACTATTACCGCAGTGGAGACTCCACTGCGCGGGGAAACTTCGATGGCCACAGCCCGCGCCTCGGCTTGGAAGGTGACCGAGGGCCCCAGATCACTGCTGCGGCAGCCCGGCGACGCCGACTGTTTAAAGGGAAGCTCCCTTTGCTCTGACATGTCACCAAAGTGAGAAGCAAAAATATTTTCTTGATTAAAATTTTGCCCACACCGAGGTAGCCAAATCAGCTCCCGAACCCTATTCCTCTTCCCACGTCTCCTCGTCCCTTCCTTTCGGCCTGAACGCGTGCTTGCTGCCAGGAGGCCCAGCATCCAGCTGGAGAAGGTACTCAGGGTTCTCAGACTATCGCTCCGAGCGGGTCTGCTGGCCACTGAGGCGTTCCCTACCCCCTGCCTCAGCTCTCCGGAGCCGGGGTTTCTCGGGAAGCGAAGAGGCTCCTGCGGATCGGCGCGTCTGGTGGCCCTGGCCCAGCTTCCGATTCCATTTAACACAACCCGCGCATCTTATCTCCGCGTCGCCTCCCCGGGGGTCCCACCCACCCCCTGCCCAGCCCAGCCCAGCCCAGCCCAGCCCGGCGGAAGCGGGGCCGCGAGCTTTTGAAGTTCGGAGAATTTCAATCCCAGAGGAGCCGGCTGGACCTAAACCCCCGCCCCAGCGGGGGAGGGGACAGCAGGCCCGCAGACAGGAGGGGGTTGTCCCCCCCGCCGCGGGAGGTGAGAAGCGGTAGGGGCCCGGGCTGGACCCCACTTAGGCTGCTATCACCCCCTCTCTTTTACGGGGTCGCCCAGGCCTCGGCGACGCGCGGGTTTTAATCCCTCTGTGAATTTACCTTTCTTCTGCCGCATAGGGAATAACCTCCATGATACAGTGATAACCACGCTATTAAAGTGCCTCCCCGTAAGCCAAAAACAAACACTCCCTCCCAACACCGCCCGCCCTAGAAAACCCCAACTAGAAACAGTGCTCTTATCGAGCCTCCTGTTTTCTTCTTCTTCCTGTTAAAAATTAGACCTCTCTTCATCTGATATTAATGAAAGATGCTTTTGGAAGAAGTGATATTTGGCTTAAAAAGGAAAAAAAATTTCTCCTGCCACCGAGGTACCTTAGGCGCCTAAATTAGATAGGGAAAATTGAGACATTTTCAAACAGTGGAGGCAGGAGTCAGGAGAGGGATGAAGGCGTCCCTGAAGCTTCAGATCCGAAGCCCAGAAGAGGCAGCCCCCTCCGGGAGAGGCTGAGCCCGGGGCTCCAGCCTCCTTCCTCCCGGGACGCCAGGGGAAGTCCGGCTCGGACGGGCCGGGCCCGGGAAAGAGACCCAAGTGCCACCTCTAGATCTCTCAATCCTACCCCGCTTTCATCTCACACGGAAAACCCGGAGGAAAAGAGGATCAAACACAGAGCACTCCCATTGAATGCAAAGCTGGGGGCGGGGCGGGCGGCCAGGAGTCCCTCTGAGGACACGGCCTCGCCGAGGTGAGCGCAGCGGGGGGGCTGCTGTGAGTCGGCCGAGGGCTGCGGAGGATAGAGGAAGGGGAGGCGGGGAGCGCCCCAGGCCCAGGGCTGGAAGTGCCCAGAAGAAGGTGAAGGATAGTGGCAGATCTAACGCAGACGCTGGTGGCTCTACTTTGACAGGAAGGAAGGAGCAAGCCAGGTGTTCCCTCAGGCTCTGCCTACCAGCTAGCTAGAGAGGACAGGGCACCACGAAATCCTAGGACAACTCTCTGCCAGGGCAAAAGGCTCTGAACTCTGACCCGGATCACTCTTCTCACCTTTGAAATATTCTCCAGGACTCTGGGGCTGGCAGTGCTTAGCACCTGGTGACTCTGGGAGTCCCGGGCATTGGAAATGTTTATGTGAACCTTCCCTTCCAGTTCCCTCTGCACACCCGACCCCAAGGGGAGGTTTCTTATCAAGTGGGGGGGGGGACATGTGGAAGGCAGAACTTGAGAAGGGAGCTTCTGTCTTTCCTCGTTTCCTTCATCACCTCTGGAAGCCCACAGATAGGAAGATTGAGGCAGGGGGGAAGAGGGAGAAGAGTTGAGAAAAAAAGGAGGAAGAGAGAAAAAAGATAAAGTTAAAAATACTTAGTGATAGAGGGACTTTTCTTTAGAATTTCAGAAGTTGGGGCTTTGTCTTGGAACGTACAGAAGGAGGAGGGGCAAAGCAGCCTTTTGCAGCCGTCAGCTTAGCGCTAGAAGCTCCTAGAAAGGGGCAGAGAAAGTCTGGGGGGAGCAGTTGCAGAGCAAAGAAGGGGCCTGCCTTCTAGCCTCAGCAAAATGAAGAGAGACCCAGCCTGCCTACCTAGCCCCAACACATTCAAAACTGGCAAGGGGGCAGTTTCCTAATGGGTTCCACCTCTCCTGGAAGCAGACCTGAGAGGGAGCCTGTGGCTATTCCCAAAGACATTCGGCACTACTCACACACCCCCAGCCCTGCCCTGGAGGTCCCCCTCTGTCTTCTACGACTGATGAGAACTCCAGTCACTTGTACTTTCATGGCATTTTCGATGCCTTCTCTCTCTTCGATCCCAATGCCACCCACTTTTGGAGCAGGGGACCAAAACCCTGGGGTAGGGCACTAGGGAGAACCCCTTTAGACAACCCTCCATGAACCCCAATGCCGCGTGCTGGTCTTTCTCGACCCCTGACCCAAATCTCCGGGTAAGAACAGGACCTTCTCCCAGCTAGGAGCCTTTGCCGCTGCCTCTGTGGGAGCCGCATTTGCCAGAGCTTCTTAACTCCCAAAAAAACCTGTTTCGGGGGAATTCGTTGACTCTGAACGAATACATTAAAATACGGGCAAGAAAAGAAACAAGGCCACCCTTAGAACCTCTCCCCCACTCTACATACCTGAAGTGCAGGCGAGGCCCCAGCAAATGGGAGATTTCTTCCTTGAATAGCCATCTGGAGGTCAAGCCAGGCTGTGGAAAGCTTATGGTCACCTAGATGGAGAGAGGGGCGATGGGGAAAAAAAAAAAAAAGCGAACATTTGGAGTCAGCAGCCAAAGCCGTCTTTGAAGAAAAATATTAAGACATTTATCTCGTGCCCCTTGGGGAAGAAAAATGGCAAAGTTCTCTTTTGGTTCCTAGGAGGAAGGAAACAGCTGGGGGTAGGGGCTGGGAGGAGGAGGGAGGAAAGTAGACCCCAGGATCAAGCTGTCCAGACAACTTGCGGGGGAGGGAATATGCTTTTCGGTAGCTTGTTAATGAAAAAAAAAAAAAAAAGGAGCCGCGGCGCGGTTAGCTCACCAGGGACAGACAGTTGTGATAATAAGAGAAGCGAGGCTTGTGAATCGGCCTTCACACTTCTAAAATGCAGTTATGGATTCTCTCATCAGTGTTAGAACAAGGCACCAAGTTAAGAAAACAAAAGCCCAAACAAACAAAAAAATTGTATATATATCAAAAGCGTATTCAATTACTGAGTCCCGCAACCCCTGCCGAACTCGCCGCGTTAAGCTCCCTTTTCTTCCTGCGGAATTCCATTTGCATCCCCAGTGCCTGGGTGTCTCCCTCTCTCAGTGTGTGTGTCTCTCTGTTTTCACACTCTCCTCCCCATTCGAGCGAGGCCCACACCTGGCGCATCACTGCCGAGCCATTAGCTGCGGGTCTCCTTTCATCTTCGCTGTGGCAGACGTTTCTATTTATCCACTTGCGCTCACCGAGTGGCGTCACCAGCGGTACTGTAATGACGACTGCAGCAGGAGGATGACAGCTTAGAAAGAAGAGGGCAATGGGGCTTCCTCCCAGAGGCGGTGCGGCACAGAGGAGCGCTCGCATCACAAGGTGACCCCAGCTCCCCACCGCCACCGCCGCCGTCACCGTCGACACCGCGTTCCGGCCGCTCCGCGCCCGCCCAGTCGCCTGGCCTCTTTCTCCCTCCCGCAGCCAAGATCTGTCGGACCGCTGGGGACCCAGGGAGCCGGGGGGCTAGGAGCTCACTTGGGGCTTTCCCCCTCCCCCCTCCGAGAGTCCGGGATGGAGAGCCGAAAGGACATGGTTATGTTTCTGGATGGCGGTCAGCTTGGCACTCTGGTTGGCAAGAGGGTTTCCAATTTGTCCGAAGCCGCGGGCAGCCCGCTGCCCGAACCGCCCGAGAAGATGGTGCCCCGTGGTTGCCTGAGCCCGCGGGCCGGTCCTCCGGCCGCCCGGGAGCGCGGCGGGGGAGGCCTGGAGGAGGAGCCGGTCGACGGACTAGCAGGCAGCGCTGCGGGGCCGGGCGCCGAGTCGCGGGCAGCCGGGGCCGCGGTGCTCGGCCCCGGACCTCCGGCTGCCTCCGCCGACAGTCTCTCTGGCCAGGGGCAACCCAGCAGCTCAGACACCGAGTCGGATTTCTATGAAGAAATCGAGGTGAGCTGCACCCCGGACTGCGCCACGGGGAACGCCGAATACCAGCACAGCAAAGGTAGCCACCGCGCCCCTTCTCTCCCCCGGCCTCCCACCGCGCCCACCTTCCACTTCAGCTCTAGAGTAGAGGAAGACACTCCTTTACCCCCAGGGCGGGGTGGCTGGGGGAACCCACCTGAACAACTCATCCCCCGCTATCTGCGCCCTGGCGGGGGTCTCCTTCTCTGCTCTGGCATTGGCGGGACTGAGGGTGACAGCTGTGCTTTGGGGGAAGGAGGGAGACGCAAGCCCTGTGCTTGAGGGGGATTCAGAGTGCACCCCAACCCCCCAGAGCTTTGTGGCACTGCTTCAGCTGCGCGGGGAAGACACTTTCTCCCTGCGTGGGCGAGATCAAACGAGGGTCCAGGCAGTTTGTGGCTAGCAGGGTGTAGGGCGCATCCAGGCGCGGAAGCGGAGTCCATAAAGGACCGTAAAATCGCGACCGACTAGGGCCGACCGGCTGCTGCGGCCCTCCGACCAGTTTGCACGTCGGTCAGAGGTCCAAATTACCTTGTCACTTCCCGGGCTCGGTGGCGCCAGGTCGGAAATGGTCCCAATGGTCTAATTGCCTTTGGTCTCCGGTTGCATTTGAAAAGGCAGTGCTCTGGCCCTCCCCCCATTCACCTTTCCTTCCTAGTCCCACTCCTCCACCCAAAGGAAAAGAGCGGCAGGGGGCAGGAGCCCCACCCTTCCCTGGGTTTCAGCTCAAATTGGGGGGGGGGTTGTGTGTCACTGTTGTAACTGGAGAACCCCTCCCTGACCAGGGGCTAGTGAGGAGGTGGGGTGAATGATCAAAAAGGGAGACTCCCTGAGAGGGGTGGAAAGCTAGGAGGAAGAGCCCACCAGCAGACACTCCTCCACAAAGCTGTGCCAGTGGGTAAGAAGACCCTGGTGTGGAAGAAAACCCACCCCCTGGCCTTGGCAGCCAACACCTTGCTGAGAACCCACATCCACCCATTGCCATCTAACCCAATCCAGACTAACCACAGCATACTCTCAGAGTAACCCATACTCCATTCATATATAGTCAGGCAATAGGACAGTCATACACACACTCCTGGGCCCATTCCCACAGCACACGCAGCCTAGTGTACATTCCCACACCTGCACCAGCCATCTGGCACACAAAGCAAGGAAACTCAGTCCCTGCCCAACATCCAACAATGCACCAGGACCCAAGTTCACAACACTCCAGCACAAAGGGGCATCTCAACTCACTTGACTGTCAGATATGCGTATCCTTGCCCACTCCTGTCAACCGTGGGCAGAAAGTTCAGAGTGGCTGCATCTGTCCTGTGCCCCTAGGCAGGTGGCCAGGGCGCCTGGGGCTTTTGTACCCAGCAGGCCTAACACAGCAGCCCGGCCAGGCCTAATGGCTGCTATGTACTCATCTGAATGGTGAGCCTCTGTCCTCCATTCCTGGGTTCTCAAAGTCCCTGCCACCCTAGCAGAGGTAGAGTCTGGGGCTACTGAGAAGAGGAGGGAAGTCCCTTTCCATCACCCCCTCCACACAACATCAACCAGGACCTACAGCCCCACATCAACAGCGTCTGTATTTGTTGTGTGTTCTGTGTGTGCCTATACTCTGGGCTCCCTGAACAGGGCCTGGCTCTGAGGCACTGGCCAGCAGTCCCAATGGCAGCAGCGAGACCCCCAAAAGCAATGGCAGCGGTGGCTCTCAGGGCACCCTGGCCTGCAGTGCTAGTGACCAGATGCGACGGTACCGTACTGCCTTCACCCGGGAGCAGATTGCACGACTGGAGAAGGAGTTCTACAGGGAGAACTATGTATCCAGGCCTCGGAGATGTGAGCTGGCGGCTGCCCTAAACCTGCCAGAAACCACAATCAAGGTATGAGCCACACGGAGGAGGGGGAGGGGTGCACCCCGTCAGGAGGAAGTAAATACCACCTTCCCACTTCCTAAATCATGAACCAGGAAGTAAGGCCTGGAGTCTCTTTACAGGACAGCTAGGCCGGGAGTGTCTAAGCCTGGTGCAGGAGCCAGGTGCATGCAGATTTGCCCCTAGGGGAGACTCTCTTTCGTGGCCAAATAAACAGCGGGGATGAAGTGCCTGGGCAGGTGACAAGGAAGTGCTTCCAGGGAGAGCCTCAGGAATGGGACGTATTTTGAGGGGATCGCTGCCTGCTGCCTTAGACCGGTGGAGTTCTTGGTTGCCCCACTACTTTCCCAGCCACACTGCGTTCGGGCGTCCTGGCAGCGCGGGCTGAGGGGAGGAGGGAGAGAGCCTGTATGGGAGGGATTCCAGATCCAAAGGGGTGGTGGTGGGATCTGCCCGCCCCCAGAGGAGCTCCTCTTCGGCTCTTCCCTGTGCTACCCGCACCGTCGCCCGCGGTGGGACGGGACTTATGGGTTCTGCGCACCGGGCCGGGCGGCCGCCGAACCCGCTCCTCTCCTTCTCGCCCGCCAGGTGTGGTTCCAGAACAGGCGCATGAAGGACAAGCGGCAGCGGCTAGCCATGACGTGGCCGCACCCGGCCGACCCCGCCTTCTACACGTACATGATGAGCCACGCGGCGGCCGCGGGCGGCCTGCCCTACCCCTTCCCGTCGCATCTGCCCTTGCCCTACTACTCGCCGGTGGGTCTGGGCGCCGCGTCCGCCGCCGCCTCGCCTTTCAGCGGCCCGCTGCGCCCGCTCGACACCTTCCGCGTGCTCTCGCAGCCCTACCCGCGGCCCGAACTGCTGTGCGCCTTCCGCCACCCGCCGCTCTACCCGGGCCCGGCGCACGGACTGGGCACCGCGGCCGGCGGCCCCTGCTCCTGCCTCGCCTGCCACGGCGGCCCGGCCAACGGGCTGGCGCCCCGCGCCGCCGCCGCCGCCGCCTCGGACTTCACCTGTGCCTCCACCTCCCGCTCGGACTCCTTCCTCACCTTCGCGCCGTCGGTGCTCAGCAAGGCCTCCTCGGTGGCGCTGGACCAGAGGGAGGAGGTGCCCCTCACCAGATAAGGGGCCGCCCGCGGGCAGCCGGCTCCAGGACGCCCGTGGGGACCCCTCGGGGACTCAGACCGCATCCCTCCCCGCCCCAGGGGCACCGAGGGGAAAGAAGAGGGCCGCCGAGGACCAGCGGGACTTGGTTTCGAGCATTGAGCATCGAAATGCCTGGGAAGGGGTCCTGGCTGGCGCGTTTGGGGAGCAGGAGTGGGGTTGGGGAGGCCGAGCCTGAAAGACCTTCCTCTGGGTAGGCCCCTCTTTGCATTTTTCACCCGACCCACTGCCCTGATCTGGGCTTGAGGCCGTGGCTCCAAAGCTTAACAAACTTAGCAGCAACAGCAACCAATATCAAGCCCCTTAGCCCCCAACCCCCAACCCCCAACCCTTTTCTCACCTGGACCCCTCCCCCTTGCAAAGGCCAAGCCCATGCGATGGAAAGGGAAATTGCTGTCTCTCTGAACAAAATGCTGTGTATGCAGAGCAGGTAGAGATTAATCTTTGCCAGCTTTTCCAAGGCATGGCAAGGGGCTTGTGGATGACAATACACCAGCCATCTAGGGGAGAGAGGGAGATGATTTACTACCCTCCCAAAGAAGCAGGGGGTTCTCTGGCCCCTCTGGAGCCTCAGTTACAGGATATTTTCTGATTCTGGCATCTACCAGCACCTGATCTCTTTCCTCTCTCCTGGCTTCTTCTCTCCTTGTAACTTCATCTCCACCCTCACTTTTTGTGTCCTGTGGGCAGGGAAGCTGCAGATACCTTTGGGTCCCCTGGTAACTTCTCCCAAGCCTCTTCTCCTTGGGCCCAGCACACACCCTGATTAGCAAGTGATGTGTGTGAGGAGGGTTTTTGAATGTTGAATGTATAATAATGATTACCATGCTGCTGGCTGGCCATGGAGCCCAGAGCGGAGCTGTTAACAAGGCGCCCAGGGAAGAGCTTAGGGAGCAGGAACCTCATCTCCCTCCCTCCATATCTGGTGGCAAATTAGAGGCTATTTCCAGCCTTTTTCTTTCATTCACTAGGAGCTTTCTGGCCCTTCTCTTTGCATTTGGCATTTCACACCCATCTGCCTCCCAAGCTGCCAAGGGGCTTGACTTTCAGAATACTAGTGGGAGCCTTCTGCTGCTTCTGGGGACTTTGTCTCTCCCCTCCTCCAGGGCTTGTTTGGGAACCACTCCCAAATTCTCACATCTGTAGTCATTCTTGCAGCCAGTTTTTGAGGGATAGGAGAACTTATACCCCCACAAAGGCAAGTTTCACTCTGAATGGGAGGGAGTGGTTCTTCCTGTAGGGACTGAGTTTGATTTGGTTTTCCTTTGAAGCCCAAAGAATTTGCTGTTAGAATTTGTTGACCATATTGCAATAAAGCTGGATATGATTCTCACTTTAGCATTTTAAATTTTTTGGTAGCAGGCAGTTTGTTAACTCCTTTTGAATTACTAGTTCAACTATAGCCTTGGGTAGGGGAGGAGTCAAAAGAGGGACACACAGACAGTCTCCCAAGCCCAGATTTGGCATTGGCAGTCTCTAAATGGACATTTCACAGAGGTGAAGAAGGAGGAGCTGCTGTGGGGTGCCTATTTCCTTAATTTTGTGCACATTAGGAGACTTGGCTCAACTGGTCCAGCAGAGCGCTGAGCCCATCGGGGACTCATCCTTATGAGTCCTCCCCATCTGCTCCAATGCTTTGAGGAAAGGGGATCCTGGACTCCGGTCTCTGTAATCCTATCTCTACCCCAACCTAAGGTGGAGACAAATGGGGTGGAGGGAGTGGAGGTGGAGCACTGTGGAGAGCTGGGTTTGTTGGTCAAGCTGAGTCTGCATCTTATGTTGAAGGGAGAGGAGGGAGGACTCCTGAGTTGGAAAGAGAGGGTTTGAATCCTTTTCAAACAGGAAGTCATCTCCAAGGATGGAATTCTGGGCTGGTCAGGGTAAAAGGACAGACAATCCTGAATGGCCACAAAAGGACAGACAATCCTGAATGGCCACATCATTGTCATTCTCTGTCCCTATAGGAGAGCCACTGTGGCTGCCTCTGAAGTCGTGCTCAAGCAGGAAGGAGATGGGTGTCCTCAGCAGGCGGGGAGCTCAGGACTGTATGGGTTCAAGGGTCCTCTGCCCGTGTACCCATGGGCAGGCGGGGGTCTCCTTAATCAGCCTTCATCCCTCCTGGGGCTTTAGAGCAAACCCTGTCCAACACAGTACTCCCCACCCTCCCAAGCAAATCGTTGTGCTGAGGTTTCCAGCATCCTCTCTGCCACTCATCCCGCCCCCCTAGCCCTATGCAGCTCCTTCTGCAGTTGGGAAGCTCCTGGTGCCAAACCCGGCAAATTTTTGGGTTACTTAGCATAGGGCCAAGATTGCTTGCGACAGGTAAATGGGCTGCGGGCTGCCGTAATGCCAGGCGTATTTTCAGTTAATAGGGAGGGAAAATGAGGTGTCTGCAGCGATATTGGAAAGTACAAGATCGATGATCCGGCCTCGTGTCCAATCAGCAGCCTTTAATTGACTGTATTTTCTGGGTAATTGAGCCTCTCTTCCTCCAAATTGAAGTGGAAGATATAACAATACATCTTGCCAGGAGGAATTACTCATTACTTCATAATGAAATTTCCCTTTTGCCAAGGTTTGCGGTTTGGCGCTAGGCACGCACTACTCACTCCCTTGCAGACCCCCGCACCTAAAAATAGACTTTTCCCACCTGCACCGGAAGCAGCATCTGGCCCAATTAGGTGGTGGTCGTTTTAGTGGGGGCTGGGGTGGAGATGATCTTAAAGGCACTGCGTCCTCCGCAGCCTCCTTCTCTTCATCTGTAAAATGAGAAGGCCAGTCCAAGCAAGAGGGCTGACATGGTATTATTGTTTTCATTTTTCAATTTTCCGACAGTCTCTACTTAGTTTCCCTCCGTCTCAGTCCCATTTTGCAGGTGGGAAAACGGAGGCTCTGGCCTCACACAGGTATTAGTGACTCATGTAGCTAGAGGCACCCAGCTCCGGTGGCTTCCCCTCCCATGCCTTAGACCTCTTTGGGGCCCAGAGTCCACGGTTACCCTCCTTAAGTCTGACAACTCACATCCGACTCACACTTTTCCTAGGCTCCTCAACATAGTCGGGGACCCAGCGGGGCCTGGGAGCGCAGACGTACGCTCAGCCGCGGTCCTTTTGGCCCGGGAAGAATAGCCACCCCGCAGCCCGAGTGCGCGCTCAGCGCAGGCCGTCGCCCGTCTAGTTAGCGAGTGATTGATTGCCTTATTAAAGCGTGTTCTTGTAAGTGTGACCAAACTGATTGCATTGCATATGTTTGGGATAATGCTCATTTTAAACAACAGGATAAAGAGGATGAGCTCGGCAGAGCCTCCGAAGAGGAAATGATTCCGGCCACCAGCTCCCTAACTCTGGCATTAAATTGCCCGGTTACATAGCAAATCACTTGGTTTCTCCACCCTTGTCTGCATCCCCCCCCCCCCACCCCGTTGGCCTGCAGTTTGATTGCATCCCCCAGCATTGTCTGCCCCACCAATGATTTTTTCTAGTGACTTATGTCGGCCCTGCTTTCCCAACCGGGAAACCTGCAGCTGCACATTCCACACATCGAGTCCCTCTGCCCCCATTCCAGGCAGAGTGAGAGGTGATTCAGGATGCGCCCTCTCAGCCCAGGCCTTCCAGGGAGATATGGCCCTAGACGGTCGTGGCTAACGGGAGCTTAGGTCCCCGCCCCAGTCGTGTGTTTCCCCACCCCCAGCCTAGCACGTTCCTGAAAGTTTAAAAGATTCTTTTGTTCCCTGGGCTTTTCCTGCTCGGTTGCTTCCATTATTCCCCAATCGAGGAAACACCCGCAGCCATATGTCGGGAGAAGGGCGTGGGTGTCACGGGCGGACAGTTGTCAGGATGACCCGCGGATGGCATTCTCCTAGTGGAAAGAGCTTTTCCTTCCTAGCATCCTCTCTAAGCACCCTCATCCGGAGTGAGAGAGGGAGTAGTGTCAGTGATTAGGGCAGGAAAAGGAGTTTGGGCCCCAAAATGGAGATTTTCTTCTAATTACTCTGCCCCCACCCCAATCCTTGTGGCTCGGTTCTCTTTCTGGGCCTGTTCCCTAACAAAGAAATCCTCAGCCAGCCTCCACTCACTCCAGTCGACTTGCACGGGAGCCAAACTGTTGGCAGACTGAACTTCCTAAGGGACACCTTTCAGGTATGCTGGAATTCTGATTTGTTCAAGATGATGATGGTTATCAGGATGTCAGAAACGATGCCACCCTTTGGGGTGTCATTTGTCAGTGCAGTCGCACGGATTCGTTTGCAAGACCCAGCTAAAACAGGTCTGGATAAGTGACTTGATCCAAACGGAAAAATTCTTCCGTAGCTCAGCTCCTCCCTGGCTCTGTGGGGGCAGACACATCAGTGCATTAGGGTGAAACCAAGGCCCAGCTCACCATTTGTGCCGATTTGTGGACCCCGAAATGTTAACCCTGAGGAGGGAAAAAGCCGACTACAAAACACAAGCTACCGTCTACAAAGCAAATAGAAACACAAAGTCCTTTCCAAAATCGCTTTCTCAGCAAATAAGTGTGTGGTATTCTGAGCAGGAGCAGGAGAAAGATTGCCACTTAAAAATAACATGAAAGCATTAAGTAATTATTTAAAACAAGGCTGTTTAGAAAAATATTTGTATTTATTGCAGCTGCTCAATTGGCCTCGTTAAAGTCGGCAAGCATTTAAATTGTGTTACAATCTCATTTAAATCCTTCTCCGTTCCAGCAGGCTGAAGAGCTTGAATAGACCAATCACTTCATAATGATGATGAATGAGAAATTAATTCAGATACAAGCAAGACAATTTAGGCCTTCATCTGTTTAAATAGCCTTCCAATATTATTCGCAATCGCGGGTCACAGATTGAATCAATTGTCCAATCTTGTGAAAGTCATATCCTTGCATCTTCATCGAGATTATTTATAGCGCAGTGAGGGCTGCTGAAAGGTATACGCTGTTAACAGGGACAATTACTTAAAGGGAAGCGTTTATAAAATGGAAAACAAATGCCGGGGTTAGTAACAAATGGGATCAAAAGCAGCCATTCCAATCTGGCTCCTCAAGGGAAGCTAGCGGGCGCGGCCTCTGCAGGATGAGGGGCGCCGAGGGCTCGGCCTCTGGCCTCCCGCCGCCCAGGTGAGGCCCGGGCTTCCCGGCACGCCAGCCGGCGCTTTGGCTGCCGTGGCGACCCGGGGCCAGCTTCGTCCCGGTCTTCAGGTCTGGCGGGAACCTGCGGAAAAGTTCGCCGCGTCTCAGCCTCACTTGGGCATCTGGAGGCGCCGTGCCCGCAGACGCCAGCCGCAGGCGGTGCCCTTTGTGCCGGGTCCTGGCCACGCCCGGGATTCACCCACCAGCTCTGACATGCTTTGGCCTCGGCCGCAGAGGTTGGAGGCTTCCCCAGGCAGGGGACTTGGGGGATGGACTTCTGGACTCGGTCTCCTTCTACCCTTGGCCTCGGGTCCCATTTCCACGGGGCCTGTCGCCCTGCCGTCCCAGGGCCAGGGGTCTCTTCCTGTCCTGCGGGGCCTGGGCCCCTCCCCGGCCCGTTTCTCCCGGTGCCCTCGGGCCTGCGAGTGGCATCCAGCTCCGCAAAGAAGAGCCAGTTCCTTCCTTCCGCCGTCGAAGTGTCGCTCCCCGCATCTTGAAATAACCCCCGAGGGACGCTGTCCCCTGCGTTGTCTGCCTCGCGTCCCCAGTGCAGCCCATGAGGCCGAAACGACTCCCGGGTGACATGTGCCTCCCCGAGGTGTCCTCTTCCCCTTCCTGGGGCAGGTTAGGCAGAGAACCTGAGCAAGTGCGCGGGGGTAGGGTGGGTTTGTCCCCCACCCCCACCCCGCA
Source organism: Oryx dammah (assembly GCF_014754425.2). Lineage (NCBI taxonomy): Eukaryota > Metazoa > Chordata > Mammalia > Artiodactyla > Bovidae > Oryx > Oryx dammah. The sequence continues at coordinate 69,098,689 of NW_024070202.1, read as the reverse complement.
TCGGTCCAGGCGCGGCTGGTGGTGTGTGCCGCGTCTACACGGTCTCTGTTTGCGGACCCAGGGGCGACCGAGCCTTTGCAGGCGGCGCTCTTTGGGGATAAATGTGCGGTGGGCTCATGTACAGAGCCTTGAGTAGGAGGGGAGAGCGAGGGGCTCCCAGTGAACCCAGAGAGGAGTCCTCGAGGTACAGCACCCTCGCCACTCCCATCTGCGTCGAAGTGCTTTTAATTTTTTTATTCCTCTGTATTTCTGTGTTTTGAAACAAAAGCCCAACTAATGGATTCCTGGAGCTCTGAGGACCCACTCCCGGGAGCGACTTTGATGTATTGCTGTCCAATTAGTGCCTTTAATTGGTGTCCTTAGGGACAAGCTTGCCCGGAGCTGGGACACAGCCTCCTCTCGCCTCTCCTGCCCACTGGAAAGGTAAAATTTATAACGCACTGCAGCAATCCCTTGGGAGAGCGAGCGAGGAAGGGAGGCTGGGGAGGAAGAGAGAGATACAGTTCCATCTTGCAGTTCCCAGACTGTCCGGGCGCAGGGGTCGTGGATAAGGGCCCAGATCACCCGATTTCTACAGTTTCCTGACTCCCTCGCGGACCTGGCAGGAGGGCTCCGGCTGAGTCGCTGAGGATTATGAATTTGTTCGCAGAAAAGCCAAGGGAGCTGCGTATTGTCTGTAGAAGCCCACCCCATGTGGTCTCTCAACTCGTTAATAATGGCTGTTTGTTAACAAGGATGCGGAGGTTAAATAATCTGGGTGGAAGATTAAACATGCCTCATCAAGGCGCTGGGAGCAGAGTCTCACAGAGACCTGCACCAGAGCGGCTGGGCTTGCTGGAACCTGGAGGAAGGTGGGCATGAACCGCCTGCAAGAAGCCCAGGGGTAGAGGAGGAGGGAGGGTCTAGGTCCCCTTTTCAGGGGACCCCTTTTCCCCTATAAAGTCAGCACAGACCCAAACCCTTGTAGTGTTGAAGAGCAAATCCCATCTAGGAGCCCAACCCATGAAGTGTGAATGTCAAATCCTGCAGGGAGAATCTGCTGGAGATCAGAAATGGAGACCTGAGTCTGAATCCAGGGCCCATTTTGAGGAGTGGTGGCTACCTGCTGCCTTCCAAGCCTTACAAACTCATACCTCTGGGAAGTAAGGGATATTTGTATCCACATAATCCAGAGTGAGTTGCACTGGGTTGGAAAGCAGAAGATGAGGCTTCTAGCTTGTACTCGGCCCTTAAATAGCCATGTGTATATATTACATTATTTTCCTATTTTATAAAATAAACAGGAGGTAAGGCTTGATATAGATGATGTATAATATTTATCTTTCTTTCCTCAAGTTCTCACCAGAGTTATAGGGAGCTGAGCCCCTTCTCAGATACTCTGCTTTGGAAGGTTCAGTCAAGGAGGATTTTATTAAGCAAATATCTGAGAGCCTACTATGTGCCAGTTACTGTGAAGTGTGTATTTTTAAACTGTGACAGCATAATATCAAATTGTATATTCCTGTGTGTGTCATTCTCAAATATAACCTTGTGAAGGATGACAAGAGGGAAGGAAGTAGAGAGAGAGAACTGAATAGAATGTGTGTGGCACAGGAGATGGTGACTGCGCCGTAAAGTTAAAAGACACTTTCTCCTTGGAATGAAAGCTACCCAAACCTAGGCAATGTATTAAAAAGCAGAGATACCACTTTGCCAACAAAGGTCTGTATAGTCAAAGCTATGGTTTTCCCAGTGGTCATGTACAAATATGAGAGTTGGACCATATAGAAGGCTGAGTGCCAAAGAATTGATGCTTTCAAATTGTAGTACTGGAGAAGACTCTTGTGAGTCCCTTGGACAGCAAGGAGATGAAACCAGTCAATCCTAAAGGAAATCAACCCTGAATCTTCGTTGGAAGGACTGATGCTGAAGCTGAAGCTCCAATACTTTGGCCACCTGATGTGAAGAGCTGACTCACTGGGAAAAACCCTGATGCTGGGAAAGATTGAAGGCAGGAGGAGAAGGGGGTTACAGAGGATGAGATGGTTGAATGGCATCACCAACTCAATGGACATGTGTCTGAGCGGACTCCAGGAGATGGTAAAGGACAGGGAAACCTGGCGTGCTGTAGTCCACGGTGTCGCAAAGAGTCAGACATAACTAAGCGACTGAACAGCAACATAGGGTAGAGAGATTGGAGAGTGCAGGGAAAAGGAATCAGAAATAGAGGTCTTTGAGATGGTGGGAAAGTCAGGGAGGATGAATACCGCAGAAGCAGTTCCTTGATGGACAGTACTTTCAAGGGAGCAGAGAGAAGGTCCTGATATCTGACAGCCAATGAAATGTAAACAGTGGTTTCAGAAGTTAAAGTTCCACTCTTAACTAATTTCTCCAAAATATCACTTTCTGAGCCCACCAAACAAGATGGCGATGGGCAAACCCTGGGTTGAGGTTTTCCTTCAAATCAGCAGTAACTGTGGCTCCTACATTCCTTTGCCTTCACTTGGAAAGTCCAGTGACCAGATTTGTGGTGCTAGGCTGCGAGGTTGAATACCTAACCTTTATTGAGTACTTGGGCTTCCCTGGTGGCTTAGCCAGTAAAGAATCCACCTGCAGTGATGGAAGATTGGGAAGATCCCCTGGAGGAGGATTCCACTCCAACCCACTCCAGTATTCTTGCCTGGAGAATCCCCAAGGACAAAGGAGCCTGGTGGGCTATAGTCCATTGAGTACTTGGTCTCATGCACTTACTGTTCTATGCTTTCTATGCATTATTTAATTAAATTTCTACAACAACCCCTTGAGGTGAATACTATTATAACTCTTATTTTACAGATGAGGAAATTGAAGCACAGAGAGCTAGTGACCTGCCTGTGTCACACAGCTGGTAGATCAGTCTGATTCCAGAGTTCTCACTGCTGATTACATCATTAAAGCTGTCTTTGTGGTGTAGTATGGTGGCTACTAAAGTAATGCTCAAAATTCTCCAAGCCAGGCTTCAGCAATACATGAACCATGAATTTCCAGATGTTCAAGCTGGTTTTAGAAAAGGCAGAGGAACCAGAGATTAAATTGCCAACATCCACTAGATCATCAAAAAAGCAAGAGAGTTCCAGAAAAACACCTATTTCTGCTTTATTGACGATGCCAAAGCCTTTGACTGTGTAGATCACAAGAAACTGTGGAAAATTGTGAAAGAGATGGGAATACCAAACCACCCGACCTGCCTCTTGAGAAATCTGTATGCAGGTCAGGAAGCAACAGTTAGAACTGGACATGGAACAACAGACTGGTTCCAAATAGGAAAAGGAGTACATCAAGGCTGTATATTGTCACCCTGCTTATTTAACTTCTATGCAGAGTACATCATGAGAAATGCTGGGCTGGAGGAAGCACAAGCTGGAATCAAGATTGCCAGGAGAAATATCAATAACCCCAGATAAGCAGATGACACCACCCTTATGGCAGAAAGTGAAGAAGAAATAAAGAGCCTCTTAATGACAATGAAAGAGGAGAGTGAAAAAGTTGGCTTAAAGCTCAACATTCAGAAAACGAAGATCATGGCATTCGGTCCCATCACTTCATGGCAAATAGAACAGTGGAAACAGTGTCAGACTTTATTTTGGGGGCTCCAAAATCACTGCAGATGGTGACTGCAGCCATGAAATTAAAAGATGCTTGCTCTTTGGAAGGAAAGTTATGACCAACCCAGACAGCATATTAAAAAGCAGAGACATTACTTTGCTGACAAAGGTCTCTCTAGTCAAAACTATGGTTTTTTCGGTAGTCATGTACAGAAGTGAGAGTTGGACTATGAAGAAAGCTGAGCACTGAAGAACTGATGCTTTGGAACTGTGCTTTTGAATTGATGCTTTTGAACTCTCGAGAGTCCCTTCGACTGCAAGGAGATTCAACCATCCCATCCTAAAGGAAATCAGTCCTGGGTGTTCATTGGAAGGACTGATGTTGAAGCTGAAACTCCAGTACTTTGGCCACCTGATGCAAGAGCTGACTCATTTGAAAAGACCCTGATGCTGGGAAAGATTGAGGGCAGGAGGAGAAGGGGATGACAGAGGATGAGATGGTTGGATGGCATCACCGACTCAATGGACATGGGTTTGGGTAGACTCTGGCAGTTGGTGATGGACAGGGAGGCCTGGCATGCTGCGGTTCATGGGGTCGCAAAGAGTCGGATACAACTGAGCGACTGAAGTGAACTGAATGGTGGTTAAGGGCAGACTGAGTGTATTTCACAATAAGTTACTAACATCAGAAGTGGGCTCTAGATAAGGGCAGCTAGTGTAGGAGGCATGATGGATTCGAGTCTGTTTGTAAAGAGCACGACTCTATTCTGCCTTCCAAAATTACCATCTCCAGTTTCTTTGGTGGATATGCAGTGAGCCATGTAGTCCAATGAATATATCAATAAATATTCATTGAGCACTTACTCTATTGCCATACCAGACTTACGTTTACATCGTATTTTCTCTCTCCTCCAATTTGGGGCTGATGTGGCTTTGATTGTGTTTTTAATCTATTACAGCTGTGCAACTTCCCTTTCTCATAAAGTTATAGCTTCACCTGGAGTCATGAAAGATGATATGGCCTGAATGTGGTGCTGGGGTGTGGGAAGGCAGTATGTCAGATACTCCATTAGCACTCCCAGCCCTGCCTGACCTAGCTAGTAATATCACCTGGGCTAAAAGCTGACTCAAAAATGGGGAGGGGATATATGTATACCTATGGCTGATTCATGTTGAAGTTAGACAGAAAACAACAAAATTTTGTAAAGCAATTATCCTTCAATTAAAAAAGGGGGGGGCAACCAGGAAGTCCAGTTGCAGCAGCCAAACGGGCAAGGTTTTTTTTCATAATAAACTTGTAGTTTTATTCAGGTTTGATTTTAACAAATATGTCAGGGAGAAGATTTGGTTAAGGCAATTTGGTAAAAGGATAAAAAATTCAAACTTGACTCTAGTAACATACTGATTTGAATGGCTCAAAGACTTTGAAATTGTAATATAGAAAAGGAAGCATAAACCGGCATATTTGGCAGTTCTGCAATAAAAAAAATTGTACAGACGTAACAATAAGGTATATATATCAATCAAGGAAGATTTAAGTCTGAATAGAACATAATTGTTATTATATATAAAGAAGGATGCAGTTCAGCAAATTAACTGAAAATAGTGGCATAACTACATTGGGAAACGACAGAGAGGAACGTGCTGCTGCTGCTGCTGCTACTAAGTCGCTTCAGTCCTGTCGGCCTCTGTGCGACCCATAGATGGCAGCCCACCAGGCTTCCCTGTCCCTGGGATTCTCCAGGCAAGAGTACTGGAATGGACTGCCATTTCCTTCTCCAGGGGCAAGCTTTTGATACTGGGCTACTTAATTACGGAGGTGGAGCTCAGTAGCAGAAGGACAGAAGTTGAAGATGCATTATTACTCAGCAGCCGGAGGTAAAATATAAAAGCTATGGAACTGACAAAAGAAGCTGATGCAAAGAGGGCAGGACAAATAAAGCTCTCAGACTTCTTAAACTGATAATATTCAGGTAGGGCTACAGTCCAAGAGAGGAAGGCTAGAGGAAAACATGACAGGAGACAGGAAAACATGGCTGAGACTTAATTGCCCCTGTCCTTATTCTATACTAAAATAACTTTTTTTTTTTTAAGCTGGGTAAATGGCCACCCTATGATAAAGGCTACATTTCCCAGCCAGCAAGATATGGCCATGTGACCAAGTTCTGGCCAATGGGACGTAAGCAGACCTAATGAATGTGACTTAGCAGAAGTGTCTCTTTATTGTTTTCAAATATATATGATGCACTCAGGTTATCTACTGAGTAACCCAAGTTTTAGTAGTTTGGATATACTGCATAACTGGAGTCCCCTTGATATTTCAGAGCCAGAAGTAACATCAAGATCATTTGGCCAAACTACTCTTCAGGTCTTTCGGTTTTCTCTAGGTAAAATGAGCCTTGTATGGCTATCATGGTTTTAGAACAGACACAGGAGGTTATATAGGATATATGCCATCTCTAGTCTTGTTTTATTTTGATACCAAGGCTGGAGTGACTGCACATTCCTTTTGTATTTCTCTTGGACAATTCTAAGTCCCAACATCAAGTCCAGATCCAAAAGCCAAAGCTGCTTTACTTAACGGCACTTGAGGAACTTCACTGGAAGCTGGTATTCTAACTGTACATCTCCAAGTTTAGCAATTGAAGTTAGTGAAATGCCTGGTGCTAAGAAAAACAGAGTAATTGGGCATACTGTCTCCTAGATGTTACCCTACTAGCCACCAGGAAAGAAGTGCAAAGGAGGAGTTACAAGTGGTACTCACAGACTCCAGAAGGTAAGCTTCATGTTGACTTCAGTGTGCCTACAAAGGGCAGAACCTTTGAAGAGCCCCACCAGCTTCTGTTATCTAGATGACCAGAACTATCAGATCAGGTGACTTTGAGAATCAAAATTGTTTAAGATCAGAGATAATGTTTGAGGATGGTGGCAACTCTGGAAGAAATATGTATAAAAAACTCTCTTGCATCTCCAAAGAGAATTTCTAGAATTCCAGAAAAGTGATCTTAGCACTGCCTGAAATAGAGTCTGTTTCTGAACTTTCATGATATAACTGCAGATGAGCCAAAAATTCTACTTTCTTCAGGGAGAAAAAAAAAAAGGTGTTTTTTTTTTTTCCAGCAATTGATTTAGTTTAATACATACATAGTACTTCTTGAAGGACCAGAGACACCTTGGTAAGGATGTCTTCTCTCAGCTGCCACAGCCAGAGACTTGCATTTGCTGGGATGTCTGGATCAGATCAAAGGAGATGAAAAAGAAAAGAAAAAGGAGAGTGGAGTATAATCACAAGCCTTGGCAAACCACTCAAGTAAGAATGCAGACTGGTGGAAACAGGAAACACTACTTGAGCTGGAGACTCATACTTGGGTTTGACCTCATGAAATAAAGTGCACAAGCTCTTAGTCACTTAAAGGTGACCTAAAGGATAGTCAGTAATCACCCGCCTAGATTATACTGATGACTCTACCCCAGATCTGATAATTTTTTAATAAATTAGAATTATTATTTTGGCCTTGTGAAAAATCTTACTCTTATTTTATTTATAACGTTTTTTTTTTAATAAAATCTGATGAAGTGTCCTCAACTGGTCTCATTGTATTTCTCCATCTTTGGAGGAACCAGGATTATGGGTATACAAGTGGGAGCACTGCAGTAGCCTAGATGACTTAAAGTGACTGTCTATTTGAGGGTGGACATTTAATGGGAATTTCTGTTTGTATAAGATTGCCTCTCTTTGGTTTGAGAGGTTTACATAGGCTCTGAGAAGCAGCAGCAAAGTTTTTGGCTCTGTTTGTGGCATGTGCCAGTCTCCTGGACTATTTATGGGACAGTCTGGGTCAGACTTAATTCTTAAGCTTGGCATTATACCTTCCTACGGTGAACTGAGGTTCAGATCTACTTCCCTTGACCCCTATATCCACATTACTACCCAGGAATGCTCTTCAAATCAGAATCTCTACCTTATTAGAGTGAGTTTCACAAAACTTTTAAAAGGTTATTAGAAGCGTTTCAAGAGGCAATTTCTTCTGAAGGATTGATATGGATTTAACTAGGTGCTATTTTAACACCATACTTGTACTTCCAGATGTGTGGTATGGGTTTGCCTAGTGATGGAATAGTACTTTACATCAGTGATGATTTTGAAATGGATTCCTACTTCTGTGATCAATTGTGGACCCCTTAGTTTTTCTCCTCATCTGTGAAGTGAAGTCCCAGTGACACATGGAGTTTAGTTTGGCCCTTTTTCTACAATGTAATTTTCAGACACTGTCCCTAAGAAATTGCCTCGACTTACATAGTGAGTGTTTGAATGCTTTGTTGATGGACAATCTCATTGGTTAAAGGAAGTAGCCTTGGTTATTGGCTAATAAACGTGGTTTAGAACAACCTCTGTGCCTTATTCCTTCCTTCCTTCAAAGTCAATTATTCCAATTTCAGGACAAAGCAGCATATTCTTGGGAGAGGGTTATGTGAAATAGCCTAATTTTTGGCTTGCACTCTGCTTTTAATCCATTCTTCAGGCCATGTCTCATCTCCAGTTGAGTCATGAAATACAAATGAATAGCATCGGGACCTAACAGTGCTATATGGACAGGTGAGGATAATTGATTTCCAGAATTTTGTTTATCAGTTATTTGGTATAGTACAGTAAGTAAATCAGTGTATATGTTGATTTTATAAAAGGTGAAAAATTCTTTAGTCTGACTTATCTCAGAGGACAATGTATGATTTGAGAAGCTAAAAATGAGCTAAACTAAAAGGAATATTCATGTAAAAGGGTTAAATGACTTTGAAAGTGAAATCTTGGGAATTCCCTGGTGGTCCAGTGGTTAGGACTTCATGCTCTCATGGCTGCAGGCCCAGGTTCAATCCCTGGTCAGGAAACTAATATCCCAAAAGCTGCATCAGTTCAGTTCAGTTCAGTCGCTCAGTTGTGTCCCACTCTTTGCGACCCCATGAATCACAGCACGCCAGGCCTCCCTGTCCATCACGATCTCCCGGAGTTCACTCAGACTCATGTCCATCGAGTCCGTGATGCCATCCAGCCATCTCATCCTGGGTCGTCCCCTTCTCCTGCCCCCAATCCCTCCCAGCATCAGAGGCTTTTCCAATGAGTCAACTCTTCACATGAGGTGGCCAAAGTACTGGAGCTTCAGCTTTAGCATCATTCCTTCCAAAGAAATCCCAGCGTTGATCTCCTTCAGAATGGACTGGTTGGATCTCCTTGCAGTCCAAGGGACTCTCAAGAGTCTTCTCCAACACCACAGTTCAAAAGCATCAGTTCTTCGGTGCTCAACCTTCTTCACAGTCCAAATCTCACATCCATACATGACCACAGGAAAAACCATAGCCTTGACTAGACGAACTTTAATCGGCAAAGTAATGTCTCTGCTTTTGAATATACTATCTAGGTTGGTCATAACTTTTCTTCCAAGGAGTAAGCGTCTTTTAATTTCATGGCTGCAGTCACCATCTGCAGTGATTTTGGAGCCCAGAAAAATAAAGTCTGACACTGTTTCCCCATCTATTTCCCATGAAGTGATGGGACCGGATGCCATGATCTTCATTTTCTGAATGTTGAGCTTTAAGCCAACTTTTTCACTCTCCTCTTTCACTTTCATCAAGAGGCTTTTCAGCTCCTCTTCACTTTCTGCCATAAGGATGGTGTCATCTGTATATCTGAGGTTATTGATATTTCTCCCGGCAATCTTGATTCCAGCTTGTGTTTCTTCCAGTCCAGCGTTTCTCATGATGTACTCTGCATAGAAGTTAAATAAGCAGGGTGACAATATACAACCTTGACGTACTCCTTTTCCTATTTGGAACCAGTCTGGTGTTCCATGTCCAGTTCTAACTGTTGCTTCCTGACCTGCATACAGGTTTCTCAAGAGGCAGGTCATGTGGTCTGGTATTCCCATCTCTTTCAGAATTTTCCACAGTTTCTTGTGATCCACACAGTCAAAGGCTTCATGGCACAGCCAAAAAAAAAGTGAAATCTTATAAGAGCATCTCATTTCAAAGATTTTATAAGTACTAGTTGTAAATATATGAAGTATCTATATGAAAGTGAAAGTGAAGTCTCTCAGTCATGTCCGACCCCATGGACTGTAGCTTACTAGGCTCCTCTGTCCATGGGATTTTCCAGGCAATAGTACTGGAGTGGATTGCCATTTCCTTCTCCAGGGGATCTTCCCCACTCAGGGATCGAACCCGGGTCTCCCGCATTATAGACAGACGCTTAACCATCTGAGCAGGGGAGTTGTAAATATATCAATATAAGTTGAAGTATCGATATAAGTTGTAAATATATCGATATAAGTTGACTTAATTTTATGTGCTTGGTGGGGGTATGAAAAAGCTTCACTAAAAGAAATTGTGTATTTTGAACCATACTTTGTTAGTGGTTTTTGTTACAGTTTTGGAACTATATCCTTATATAAATGTCCTTCTAATACATATCAGAAATCCAGCATTAGATTTCTGGTATTCGTGTCAAGTAGTATTCTTTATGCTTAGTCTCTGCGTATTTACTTCTTTAAAGAAGAAAATCAAACGAACAATCAACTTGATTTTCAGTTCCCATCAAACAACACTGATCCCTGTTCATTGTAAATTCATTTCTGTGGCACTTATCTTTGCTATTGCTTGAGAATCATTTGAACACTTTAGCTGGGAGAGAAGTTTGAACAGTTTCTAAAACAGCTCAAATGGAAGTAGGGATATAATCCCTTCCAGATTCATATGAAATACTATCACTCCGAAACAAAAGAGGTAACTTGATTAGCGGAAATAGTGTAGGCTTTTAAAACCAGGAAAGCCTGAGCTCAACTCACCTTTCACCACTTAGTATCTGGGTGTGAAAATTAACCTCCTAAACCTCAGGGTCTTCTTTTAGGAAGGTACCTACCTAGTTCCTGTGTAATATGGAATGTAAAACTGATAGCACTGCCACAAACTTCCTGCCTGCCCTCAAAGGCTGAGTGATTGTGACACACATCCTCCCAACAATTCCCTCACCTGAAGATAGGAAGCTTTGAAGTGCAGACTGTGTCAGCAGGAGTTATCTTCCCTGGAGCCGAAGTATACCTAAAACCTTCCTCCAGGAAGGAGAACTGCAAAACTGTATCACTAAGAAGATAAGTTTAAAATCATGTTTGGACCATTTTGAATTTTAGGAATATCAAGGCAATGTGAGGCACTGCAGCTGGAGCTAAGACTCTGAAAGTTCTGGTTGGTTCTGCATGGTGAGTTATTTGGAGAAGAATAAGAAAAGCCAAGACACTGGCATAGATCAGGGCCCAGGAAGCTCAGCAAACAGGGCCACTTCCTGCATATGGGAAGCCTTCCCTTTTCTCAAGGATTTTGAGATAAATTTCAGAGGGTCAGCTTGGGGATTTGGGCCGTTGGAACGATTTCAATCTCACTCTGTTCCCGCCCTATTTCTGTTTTGGAAGGACACCTCTCCTTATTCCCTACTCTCCACACACAACTAGATCAGTGTTTTTCAGACTCTGGAATATTTTTCACAGTGAGGAAAAAAAAAAAGACATTTTATATCACAACCCAGTACATCCCCCCAAAAAACAAAACTTTGCTTAAACAATATTTATACTTACTCATGCACTCTGATGGTTTCCTTTCCATTCCATTTAATTCCATCCCATTCCAAAATATGCTGGTGGTAACCCACTACATTTCTTGACTTATTCAAGGGCCTTGATCCTCTGTTTGAAAAGACTAGCCTTGGCTCAGTGGTAAAGAATCCACCTACCAATGCAAGAGACTCAGGTTCGATCCCTGGGTCAGGAAGATCCCCTGGAGAAGGAAATGGCAACCTACTCCACTATTCTTACCTGGGTAATCCCATGGACAGAAGAGCCTAGTGGGCTGCAGTCCATGGGGTCACAAAATAGTTGGAAACAACTTAGCAACTATACAACAGCCTTAGATGACTTCTCAGTGACACTGGCACTTTAGGAAAGATTCAAACACTAGAGAGTAGTCCTAGATTTACCCTCCCCAACCCCACTGCCTCCCAAATCTTATCCACGCTGCAACTAGACCACAAAGACTGGCCTGAACTGGATTAGGCATCTGAGGATCATTCATATACTTTCTACAGTTTTGGGACCCCCCAGTTCAGTTCAGTCACTCAGTTGTGTCTGACTCTTTGCAACCCCATGGACTACAGCATGCTAGGCTTCCCTGTCCATCATCAGCTCCCAGAGCTTGCTCAAACTCATGTCTATTGAGTTGGTGATGCCATCCAACCATCTCACCCTCTGTCACCCTCAGAAGTTTCCAAGCTGAACTTCCAGCTCTGTTCTTAGGGTATAGATGATTTGGATCATAAAGTTATGGATATGAAGACCAAAAAGGGTAAGTTAATGACCTTAAATCAGAAAAAGGAAAGAAAGCATTGACCATGTTCACATCAAAGTTAAATGCTGGTTCTTATATCCCTGTCTTCATCATTTATAGCAAGTCCTAAAACTTACCTAAGTGGGCTAACTCAAACCCCTTTCCATAACACACCTCATAGATGCCATTTAAAAATAACTTTGCAGTGAGATCTGTTCACTGAGGTAGATTTTTCTGGTCCAAAACAACGGAATTATTCCACATGCCTACTCTCCTTCTGTCGGAAAGATGATGGAATGTTCCCATACTATTTTAGAGAGCCCTGGTTCATGGAACAGTTTGTAAAAATCATCCCATTTAGAACAAAGAATGATGACCTGGACCTTCTCCTTGTCATCTGTGGATTATGTTATTGATAGAGTCTATTCTTTTGGCAGATTTTTTTTAATGTCAACTATGAAACAGCAGGCAAAGGGATATGTGAAGGAACTCAGAGAAGAAGGAGGAGCAGAAAGGGAGAAGGAGGAGGGGAAAGGGTGAAGGAAAGGGAGGAAGAGAAAAAGGAGAAATTCCTGTAGATTTCTTCACTGAACCCTAACAATGGCCCTGTGAAGTATTATTCATTCCACTTTACATGTAGGGAAATCAAGGTGTTGAAAATTTTGAAACTCCCATTTAATTGGCTGACTATTCCATTATTGAATCCTCTAAAAGTCTCCAACAAATTTCTCATTGATTACACCATTTTTGGACTGTAAGTGAAAGTGGAAGTCTCTCAATCGTGTCCCACTCTGTATACAGTCTATGGAATTCTCCAGGCCAGAATACTGGAGTGGGTAACCTTTCCCCTTTCCAGGGGATCTTCCCAACCTAGGGATCAAACCCAGGTCTCCTGCATTGCAGCTGGATTCTTTACCAGCTGAGCCACAAGGGAAGCCCAAGAATACTGGAGTGAGTAGCCTATCCCTTCTCTGTAAACTTCCTGCCAAGAAGTCCTTTTCTTTCCCCATTCCTCTACCTTTTCCTCACTTCCCTTGTGTAATCCTAGAAAGAATACAGCCAATTTGGAATGAGATGTATGTGACATCTCATCTCTTCCACAGAAGAGCTGTATGGCTGTCATTTGCAAAATGGAGAAAATATATTGCCTGACTCTTTACGTCTCAAGTAAGTGGAAATGTACCAATATTCATTTTGTCAGAAAATTTAGAAACGAACAAACAAATATATTATTGGCTAGAATGTGAAATCTGCAAACTGTAAGAACACAAGGACTGCAAAGAATATTCATGGCTTTGGTGGACTGTTTTGAACTGCTTCCTCAGATCTTCAAGATCAAAGTCAGCCCCCATCAGCAGGGACACTTAGTCGAGGAGTCTGAGCACTACCACACATTCTACTGATACCTGCAATGAGAGCAGTGAGGAATGAGAGTAGTGATCAGTATGATAGTTTAAGTATAATAATTAAGGAAAGTATTTTGTTGTAAAAGCCTAGACAAACAAGGCCTACCTTCATTTCAGTTTTTGTTTCACTCACTCTTCCTCTGCCTATCTTTCACCCCAGTGGCTGATTTACAGACTGACCTTCTACCAGGACCGGTCTTCACCTGTACTGACACTGTCTTGGGGTGGGAGGAGGGTGGATACTGTGGGTAAATGCATGTTCGGATTTGCTTTGCTTTCAAAGGTGGACCTGATCTTCTCTTTGTCTTTCTGACTAGTTATGACTCATAGCCTAGCTGAACTCCAGGCCCTTGAGATCCCAGGCAGGGTGGAGTGATGTGTTATTTCTCTGCCCATGCAGACTTCCCCAGGGTTGACTGGTTCAGCACTGGGGTTAGGAATGGGAAAATCAAGTTCCATAGATGCGGTTACCATCTCTATGGATACTGATTTTCAGGGATCCTCCTTCCTCACAAACCCAGATCCCACCTCTTGTAGAATTCATCCCTGACTGAGTAAAAATGAGTGTTAAATTCTTCACTCATTTTCTGGAAGCTTCTCTTAAATTTCACACTGCCTGTATCAACAAAGCTACCTACGTATTTCCAAGTGACAAGTAAGAATTTTTACCTTTGAATCCAGTTCAAATTTAGATTACAAATATCAATAGAATCTGTTTGCTTTGTATTGGACAGTATAAATAATCATATACATGAATTTTAATAAATCATAAAATAATTCCAGTTCATCAAGGAAAACAATGAAAATGGGAAAAATGGAAGTAAATATCCACTATTAATATTTGGTTCTTCCCAGAATAAAAAAATTTTCATATGTATTGATCTTTTTAAAATTTGCCTTTTGGCACAGACCTAATGATATTTTAAGCTGAGTTTCATTATGGGTGGGTTTCAGGAAACACCTGTGCTCCTTAAAACTCTTTGTAAAATTGTACCGATAGGCATATAGATTTTTTTTTCTGGGGGACAGGACCATCTATCAGATAGTCAAAAGAACTCTAAACATCTTTAAAATTTCAGTAAATTTGCATTATATTTTCCCCACTGCTCTAGAAAAACATTTTCTCTGGAGATATGGGTGATGTCAGTATATTACCAAAACGATGCCAGGGTTCACCATTTTAATTTTTTTGTCTGCATTGGATCTGGCTGTCCTTGTAAGCGGTTAGATCAGGATGTCTCTTACAGCATGCAGGCAGTAGAAGGCTTTTCGATAACAAACAATAGCAAAGGGAGTCTATTGATATTTGTAATAAAACAGTACTTTAATTTCCATGATTTTGTTCAATGTATGTAGTGGGAGGAGCCAGATAGGTCATTCTCAAGGTGACAAAATGTGGAGCATGTAGAAAATCAGCAATTCCAGATCTCACAAGAGAGGGAGGCCTGATATGTGCTGGGATTAGAGTTAGTCCTCACTGTCACTCTTTAAAGCTGATTTAATGCAATTGCTAAAATAGCAAACATTTACTGAGTGGTTACCGTGTGCCAGATACTGTCCTAAATGGTTACATGCGTTATTTCATTTAATCCTCTCCATAGCTTATGAAATAAAAACGGTTGTTTTCTCCATTTTACAGATGAGGATACTTAAGTTAGGCGTGGAACCAGAATTGGAATTCTAATTGCTATATATTCTGTTGCCTCTATTGGCAGTAATTGTACGAACACCTGAAGTTGTATATTATTTTACCTGCTGCTCAGTTGTGCACCTATTTTTGATCTATTCCTCCACATAATCTTGCTGTTATGAAATAAACAAATAGTTATTGAATGTTTTTGATGGGAGATAGATATAATTATCTGCAGAAGGAAATGGCAACCCACTCCAGTGTTCTTGTCTGGAGAATCCCAGGGACGGGGGAGCCTGGTGGGCTGCCGTCTATGGGGTCGAACAGAGTCGGACACGACTGAAGCGACTTAGCAGCAGCAGCAGCAGATAATTATCATTTCTCCTTGGTGAACTGAGAAAGTGAGGCTCAGAAAAATCCCTGTAGTTTTCTAAAATGCCTAGTAGCAGAAAATGAGAAACCTGGAATTTGCACTCAGGTCCTGTGACTCCAACTCAGCAAGCTTGCCCCTGAATCATAGCCTGTTATAGATCATCCTGATCTGTGTTTTAGGGGAGTGATCTCCAAATATTAATATTTGGGAAAGTTTTTGAATGGTCAGTTGATTTCTGTAGGCACTTGGTGGTGTCCAATGATAGCAAATAAAACTAGATGCTAGATTTGGTTTGGTCATGATCTCCTCACTCATAAGAGCAAGAAATAAGTACGTAACGGAAAAGAAAGAAGTAAGCATATTTCCTTGCTCGGTATTTGTGCTGCATGAAAAGGCCTCTGAAAACTAACTGGATGAAAGAACCTAATTTTCTAAATTTATCTCTATTTGGAGTGTTGTGCTTATTATGCCATTACTCTTTCGTTTCTGTGTTTAAAACATTTTCCTCTAGTATTAACAACATTTATCTCTCATCACTGAAGATAAGTGACCCACGAGAGAGGCAAGAGCAAGATTTGTGTAATCTTGTGAAAGAGAAACATGACAAATATTTCATAATAGAAAGATACCAAGAAATGAAATTCTTGGACATCCAGAGGAGGTTGCTATGTTAACAGACTTTTACTTTTAAAAAAAAAAGTGCTTACAACAAATCTAGTGAGATTTTGTAATTATCCTTATTATTAAAAGATTTGAATTACATCCTTACAACTGATGCTGAGACTGCTCAGCGATAGATTTTCAAGATGCTGTACTTTACACATAGCACATTCAATTGATTTTCTCATTTTTAGATATTATGGTTTAAATGTTTCTTAAATGCTATGCAGAATACTGAAGATTTCAGCAGACAGGCACTTTATTCACATGGTATATATGCCCCACAATTGGGCTTCCCAGTGGGGCCATACATTTCTGAGAGAAACAATTAGCTTTGAGTAATTAGTTACAGAAGGTGCAAAAAGGTATCCCAAAATGTCAAGGCAAAGATGCTTGACAATTAAGTGCAAATTATTTAACAAAGATACCATGTGGTAATACGGTATTTTTGTAAATAGCATTTTGATGTTTCATGCCATTTGATATTTTTAAGGTACCAGGTATAGTTTCAAATGTGTGTATAATATACACATACATACCATTTATTACATTTTTAAAAAGTTAACTGATATTTTAAATTATAAGTGTAATACATGTTCATGGAAAAAAATTAAAACTGTGCAAAAGACAGAAGAATACAAGGGGAAAAACAAAAGTCTGCCTGCTTACTTCTTTCAATCCTCAGTTCTACTACCCAGAGGTAAACAATGTTAAAATTTCCTGCCATTAAGGTTCACTGTCATATACACATATATCCTTTTAAAACTCTATACAAATGCTTAGAATACTGTTATACAATTTGCCTTCTTTAGTAAACAATGTCTTAAACTACATCTTTGTACATCTGTCCATGTAGACCACTTTCATTCTTTTTTACATACCATTTTAAGAATGTGCTTTATTTACTAGCCAATTTAATGGACATTTTGGTAGTTCCTAGTGTTTTTTTCTTTCCTTTTGCAAACCTATGCATAAGGGTGTTCTTTACATCAGTATCTATCCATTCACGTGCAGGTATAATGCTGGATAGTTGAGTGATTCCCTAGAAATGGAATCTCTGGGTAAAAGGACACGTACATTTTTAATGAACTAGTTTTATACCTTTAAGAAAATATGTGCATAAGGTAAAAAAGTCAATCTGTACAGAAAGTAAAAAAGCATAAATTCCCTTTTCAAGCTCTGACCTCCCCACCAATGATGCTTAACAGTTTCTCAGTATCCTCACAACTTTAATATGTATTTTATGTAGGTGCCTTTAAAAAAATACAAGTGGGATGATTCAATATTGGATATGTTCACTTTACACTTGCTAGGTGCTGTGAAATTGCTTTTCAAAAAGACGACATCTGTTAACATTCCCATCAAAACTGTGTGAGGGTGCCTCTCCACCGCCACTATCCTTGACAGCAACCCTGGATGGCATCACACTTTTCATATTTTGCCAATGTGATAGACTAAAATGGCATTAAAAACATTGAAATGTGTATTTCTTCATCTATGAGTGAGGTGGAGCCACATCTGATTGACTTCCTTACTGATTTCTCTCCTGTGGCACTCATAATTACATATGCTTGTCTCTACCATTACTTGAAGCAAGACGTCCACTCTGTTCCTTGGTAAGATGCTGTATTTCTTCCTGGTCTCCTCCAACCCTCGAAACAAGACCTTTAGATGAGACCTTGGTGCGTTCCCCTTTCTCTGTTTCCTTCTTCTTCTAGATGAGATCTTTGAAATATGTGTAAATATTAATATCAACCTTTCACCTCAACAGGAGAATATCTTGAAAGACTACAGCATTCTTAGGTTGTAGCTTTCATTTTCTCAAATACCTGTAATGTTAGTTCAATTTCCTGTCTTGGGGATAAGTCCAGGGTCAGTCTGTCTCTTTTGTGAGCTACTTATTCTGTCTAGAAGCTGTTAAGCTTTTGTTTTTATACTTGGAGTTCAGGGATTTTACAGTGATTTTCCTAGGGGTGTGTCCTCTATCACTGAACCTGCTGGTAACTTGGCATGCCCTTTTAATCTGAGACTAAGGAACGGTTCTCCATTTGTTTAATTATCATCACTCCTCCATGTCTTATCCGCCCCCACTTTAAAACTCCTATTGTTTACATAATAGATACCCTCTTGGTCTTTTTCTTCCTAATTTCTACCTCTTTGTATTTTGGTTCTGTTCCTTGATATTTCTACCATTTGGCCTCTAATTCATACATTTGTGGTAACCAACCATCCTCTTCTTTAATTTGTCTACTAATTTTTTAAGTGGAAAAATCAGTCTCATTTCCAGAAAATTATTTTGTGCTGTAACTGAATCTCCTAAAGTACTCATTAATTTTTAGATAGAATTAAATAAGAGACTATCTAGATAGACCCTTACTTTTGCTGAGACCCAGTGAAGGTTCCTAGATCTTCTCATGGTCACAGTAAAAATCTTGGCCACTGAACCTCCTGTCCACTTTCTTCTCTCTACTGGGCTATTCACAAGAAACATTTTTGGCAGGACAGGGGGTGGGGCATGCGGCTGGGCGAAGGGTGTGCAGCCTGCAGGATCCCAGTTCTCTGCCTGTGTGCTGAGTCGCTGCAGTTGTGTCTGATTCTTTGCAACCCTATGGACCATAGCCCGT
Organism: Oryx dammah; assembly: GCF_014754425.2. Taxonomy (NCBI): domain Eukaryota; kingdom Metazoa; phylum Chordata; class Mammalia; order Artiodactyla; family Bovidae; genus Oryx; species Oryx dammah. Next base: position 69,080,069 of record NW_024070202.1, on the reverse strand, counting down.
CAGGCTCCTCTGTCCATGGGATTCTCCAGGCAAGAATACTGGCATGGGTTGCAATGCCCTGCTCCAGAGGATATTCCCAACCCAGGAATGGAACTCGCCTCTCTTACGTCTCCTGCATTGGCGACGTAATGCAGAAGGACGTCTGCATTAAAATAAACTAGATTAAACTAAAGAAGGTTCTTTAACCTTCTTTACCACTAACTAGCACCAGGTTCTTTACCACTAGCACCACCTGGGTTAGTTCCCTGACCAGGGATCAAACCCTCACCCCTTGGCTTGGAAGCTTGAATTATTAACCAGTGGACCATCAGGGGAGTCCCCACAAGAAAGAGTTTTGATTATGTCCAAATAAATCCTGTTCTGAAGATCAGAAGGTAAGGCATTTGTGTACTCACTTCAGTAGCACCTCTACAGAAGGTAAGGCATTTGTTTGTTGCTCTTTCTAAAAGCATGTAGGATAATATTTTTAAGTTCATGGACAGCCAGTGGAAGTAGTCACATGGATTTGTGCTATGAGAATAACCCTGGGCAGGACTACCACCAGGAAGTTTCTCATTTCCTTCAGGTACTCTTTCCTAAACGCCACCAAATTTCTTTCCAACTTGACTCATAGCTGTGACTCAGAATTGTCTCTGTCCCCTCCAGTAATGATTTGAACCGTATCACATGGCAGGTGAATGAAAAAGATACAAGTTTATGGGGCAATTATTCTTAAAAGGCTCCTCACTCGAACTAGTTTGTATGGCTTTCCTGTCAGCCTACTAATAATAACTGTGTATGAAAGTTATATAAGGCAGAGTAGAAGTAGGGTGTGGTAAAGATTATTGAATGATGGGAAGGGACTGGTCTTTTCAGTGGAGAAGAATGAACATGCTTGTTTTGGGTCCTTATCCAGATACATGTCTGTCTCCTGAATTATTGTTAAGCTATTATTATTATTTATTTTTAGCATCTTGAGTGCTTATTTTTTGTTATTTGATACCAAGGTAGGGAGGAAAGATTTAAGAAATTTCTCATGCTGTTTAATAATGACAAAACTGAAGCATTAAAAAGGTATCATGTAGTGTCTTTTGGAGCCAAAAAGGAAAACAAACCACTTACTTTGTGCTATTATGTCCTTTCTTACTTTCTGAAGCTCTTTATGTAAGAGGTAGAACATATACTCTTTATATAACCTCTAAATTCAAGTTGCCACAGTCCCCTCCTACTCAGATTTACTTATGTTTTCAACTCTTCTTTCTTTTTGCTATTTTTATGACATCTGATGAAGAGGAGTTCTTTCCTTCTCCTCCTAAAGCCAACTTGTTCAGACTTTCTGATCTAGAAACAACAAAGTGCCTTTATTATTTAAGCCATAGGGAGCTAAGTTGCTACTTGCAGCTGAAAGCATTTTTACTAACCCAGAGGCTCTTGTAAGGTACAGGTGAGAGCTGGTTATTTGGACTAAAGTGTTAGTGCTGAGTACCAACTTCATACAGATTACTTCATGTTCAGCTCTGATCTCTCTCCTTTCTCTGTCTTACTCTCTTGCACTCTCTTGATTGGCAGCTCCATTTGCTTGCAGTTTCCTCATGTCTAAACATTCCAGGAGCCTTTAGTTTCCAACCACTAATTAGATACGTTCTCTATCCGATCTTCCCATAACTGTTGCAACAATACCAAGGCCACCTTCCACAACTCCTTTCAAGAGCTGACTGGATCCTGATAGTCACCGTGGACAAAACTAAAGTGATTCAGCCTTGCATTCAAGATTTTTTGCCAGAGGAACCCATTCTCCTTGTACAATCTCATGGACTTGTTACTCTTGAAACGTACTCTTTGCTTCAACTTCTTGTTTGTACACAGTTGAAATTAGATTATATATATATTCTAAACCCCATTATATATATATATATATATATATAAAATGGTAATAATCATTGTAACTGGTTAAATTTTTTAAATATTTCATTCTTTCTGTGCTGGGTCTTAGTTGCGGCATGCAAGATCCAGTTTCCTGATCAGGGATTGAACCCAGGCCCCCTGAAATGGGAGCACAGAGTCAGCCACAGCCCTTGGACCACCAGGGAAATCCCACAATTGCTTAATTGATCTCTGGTAATTCCATTTCTCTTTGGCCTATCTCTCCAACCAGATTTAAGGCTTCCCAAGTGCACGAGCAAGCAATATAGTCTTCTGATTTTTTTTTTTTTTTCTCATTGACACAGTCCACATTTACCTCTCTGCCTACTTCCCTCACCGCCGTTCCCAAGTTGCTCTCTCCCATGCACTAACCAACCACTTCACCCCCAGATCAAAGATTTCTTTCAGTCCCTTTCCTATTTAGTCTTCTTCTCTTCGCTTTACTCTGAGCTCCTTGAGGAGAGAAACCATCTTCCTCCTCATCGTATATCCACTCTCCATCAGAGTGCAAGCATATGACAAGATTTCAACATTAGGAAAATGCAGTAGATGATTAACTGATACTTGTCTAATAAATCGCCAAATAAAACAATGAGAATCTTGCATTAAATCTATGTATCTGGCTCCATATAACCCCCCATATCTTTTGATTTCACTCTTACATTCACAAAATCTAAGTACTAATAAACACCATTTTCTTGTTTTTTTACCACAAAAATTCCAACATGTTCCCCATTATGGTGTTGTATTTGATAACCTTTCTAATTAGCATTACATTTTAAATGCTTTTAAAATGCTCCATTACATATTTGTCCAACAGTCCATGACAATTCAGATATGTAATTGTTGTTATGGATTACCTGGTTACCATCATTAAATAATTAGAGAGACTTAAACATGTGTAATGCTAATTAGGAAAGTTATCAACTATGGGCAGTTAAGATAATAGGGAACATGATGGTTTTGTTTTGGAACTGCAGTAAAAAAAACATGGCTACAGGGATACAGGCGATTCTTCTGTGAATTTAGTGCCCTCAGAAGCAAGGAATCATTTTATAATGAATTCAGCACAGCAGAAAGTGACTTCATGAACTGTGCTGTTGGTTTTTTTTTTTAATTTTTGTCACTCTGTTAATAACTGACTGTGACTGCCAAAACAGTTCTCCTGGAGTGTACCAGGGGAGCACAAGAGGTCAAGCCATGAGCAACACAGGGCTAGAGAGGGCCACTTTTCTGCCCACTTGAAGGGTTCCTGCCAAACTAACATCACTCTGCTTCTAGCCTTGCTATCATAGCCCTAAAATCTATTAGGCCTCTATTCAACATGTTCTATTAAGTGATTGTTTTTTTTTTTTTCTTTCCTTACGGAAAAAATTGATGAGTGCCTTATTAAGAAATCATCCAAGATTGCCCCCAATTCTCACAAAGGCTACTTGACCCTGACTCTTGTTTTAAGCAGTTCCTGGAATCTTGGAGAATTATTGTAGCATAAAAGCAAGGTAGATTCTCTGAAGGAACAGACATGGTTTGGGAACATTTCATTTTTAAAGAACTAATATTTCACTATTCCTTAGTGGTAAGAAGTAGGTTTGGTGGAGTGGTGAGGAAGTAAACTAGCTCTTTAAACGTCATTTCAGAAACATAAATGAAACAATATGCAAAATTTGTATGTGGGTGCTAAGTCATAAAAGTTGTGTCCAAATCTTTGCAACCCTATGGACTGTAGCTTTCCAGGCTCCTCTGTCCATGGGGATTTTCCAGCTGAGAATACCAGAGTTGCCAGGCCCTCCTCCAGGGGATCTTCCTGAGCCAGGAATCGAACCCGTGTCTCTTATGTCTCCTGCATTGGCAGGCAGGTTCTTTATCACTAGTACCGCCTTCTTAGGAGGAGGACTAGCACTTTCATCAGATTTTGTACACGAGCCTTTTGGTCACCTGTGAAATAAATGCACATTACATGCCAGGTACCAAGAAACAGTACCATGTAAGAGACTTACAATGTTCTATGCTTAATAGTAGCCAAAAAAAAAAAAGCTAAAATCAATGGTGAAGCAAACACTCCCTTATAGCACTTTCTTATAATTATATGGCAAAGAGCTGTGAAGATGTCAGCCTCAGCTCATCCTTGTCCATCAGAGGCCTGTTGGCTCCCTCGAGCTCTCTGGAGTCTTGGGAAAATAGAGAAGAGGGTGGGGTTTATGCCTGTTTACCACAGAACATTCCAGAGTCACACTGCCACCTTAGGAATCAGGCAATCATGATTTGTTTTATAAAGCCAAACTTTTAGGTGGGTTTGAGGTACATCTTGCTGACATAGGAGTAGTTGACCTCTGAGATGACTGGGGAGCGAGTCATGTCAGTAGTTCAAATAGACACAGGAGAAGAAAAGTGAATGTGTTAGTTGCTCAGTCATATCCAGCTCATTGCGACTCTATGAATTGTAGCCTGCCAGGCTCCACTGCGCATGGAATTCTCCAGGCAAGAATACTGGAGTGGGTTACCATGCCCTCCTCCAGGGGATCTTCCCGACCCAGGGATTCAATCCACCTCTCTTGTGTCTCGTGCATTGGCAGGCATGTTCTTTACCATTGGGGCCACCTGGGAAGCCCAATATAGACCATACCTGTGCTTTATTTGCCCTTTTCCCTCTCAATCCAGTCATAATTGGGAATCTAAATTGCCTCTTCAGTCACTTGAGTTTATCATTTGATTTTATTCAGTATTGATATCAGGGCCTGAAAATTTTCTGACTTCTTCACACATGGAATTCAGAAGGTGATCAGCAAGGTAAGAATGATAGATTTAGCAGATATTTTCTCTTTCAGATGAAGTAAAAGCATCTTCATATATTCTGTATTTTCCTTCAAGTGAATGCCCGTTTAGATGTGGCTGAACAGGTTTATCCTGCTCTATTCAAATTGGAAGCCATTTTCATTCTTTTATTTTCTTAATTTAGCAAATGTTTGTGGCATGCTGCTGTGCTGTGTGTGTGGTGGTGGGCTGTGTGCTGTGAAAGAAGCAATGAAGGACTGCATACGGCCTGTGCCCTGGGGCCATTGGAGAAGGAAGTCTTATTATGGGAAATTTAATAATGTAAGCATTGAATAGCAATTCAAGGCCAGGTTAAGGGAGGCCTCACAGGCTGTGATCATGATACTTCCCTGCATGAGGTGAGACTTGAACTGAGTCTTGAAGAAGGGCTGAGAGGAAGCAAGGAGGACATCTCCAAGTGGAAAAATTGGTGTAAACAAAGGTTTGAGTTTAAGGAATGTAGTGCGTGCATGTGTGTGTATGTATGTGTGCGCGTGTGTATATAAGGGCATGTGTTTAAAGCAGAGGAAGATAAAACTAAAAGGTAGACTAGGAACAGATCATAGGAGACTTGGAATTTTGAGGGTACTTAAAACTTGATCTGGTAGATAATGGAAATTATTAGAAAGGTTATTGATGGGTTGAAAGAGGAAAATGACATTTATAAAAGCATGTATGATGTGCCAGGCTCTGTGTGGGTCCTTTATTTACATCAAATATTTAATCTTAAAATAACTTCTCCTGGAAGCATCCCCATTTTTCAGTTGGAAAACAACAATTAAAAACATTTTTATTAAGGACATTATGTACCTCTTGATAAAAGTACAAAAATCATTTATAGAATATTCTTGCCCCAAATAGAATTTCTATGTGATCAAAAACACCACTAATAATTTATAGAACATACAGAAAACAGAGGAGCACGTGAAATGATACTTGAGATGCAAACAACAGACTCTAGAATCTGAGAAATGGCAGAATTGAAGAGGAGTTTATTTGAGAAAATTTCAAAAGAAGAAAAAATAGTATGAGGAAGTCCCTATGTATTTATCACTCAGCTTCAGCAATTATCAATTATGGCCAATCTTGTTTCATCTTTACTCCCCATTTTCCACCAGCCACTGACTATCTTGAAGGAAATCCCAGTTGTCATACTACTTCATAAATATTTCAGCATGTCTTTAAAAGGTAAAGACTCAAAAACCAAAACCACAATACTTTCATAGTAATTAATATGACTACAGTATTAATTACTATTAATCTTATATTAGTTGAATTAATAGTAATTGTTATTACTACAACTATTAATAATTCAACTAGTATTAAATTAACTATAATTCCTTAATACCACCAAATAGTCATCATTCACATTTCCTGGATTGTCTTATAAATTAGAAACAAATAATTTCTTATATTTCAATCAGAAACCAAATAATACCTATATATTGAAATTGTTTGCTATCTCTTTTTGAAATTTCTTGTTATCTCTTTTCATTGAGAAGCTCCTCTTCCCTCTCCTTTTTTGCTCTTGAAACTTCTTTGTTGAAGAAATCAGTTTTTGTTCCTAGAGTTTCCACATTCGAACTTTGCTGATACATCCCCTTGTTCAATGTAGCATGTTCCACTGTCCCGTGACTTCCTGTAAACTGGTAGCTGGCTCAGATTCTGAGTTGTTTTTTGGCAAGGATACAGGTAGTGGTTTATATCTTCTAATTTAAGCAATTCTACAGCCAGGAAATGGAGAAGCCCCGGAGTTTCACTGAAGTCTCTCTGGTTCCAAAACTGTGCTCTGGGCTTCTCTTCCCATTGCCCTGTAGGATTAATCTGGCAGAGAAAAATGGGAAGAATCCACAGGATGAAGGCTGGGCACGGGGAGACTGATTCATTTCAACATTTAAGTTCTAGACACTCCAGCAGGCAAGAAGAGAGCAGACAGCTGTTGTAAAGACCCAGCATGCGGTGATGAAGAGTGTGACCGGAAAGTTTTCTCTCTGTGTGGAGGAAGGTACAAACCATAGGATCTTGTAATATTTTCGTTCTTGCAGTTATGTTCTAAGAGGGTCCAGGTGCCTGGTTATGCAGAAATGTTTAGGTTTCTGTGATTTTTGAATGTTCTGCTGAACTCTGAGGGTAAAGGAAGGATCAGAATTACTCAGATTATTAATAGATAACTTTGATCACTTTAAAAATACTTTTATTTCTTTGTTCTGCCCTTTTCCAAAAAGGATTTGAGATGAAAAATTTTTCTTTTAAAAGTGCATACTCCTTTTCAGATAAGAACACTGTATGCTCATTAACACACATACACACACAACCTCTACCTCAGAAATATTTAGCATAGAAACCTCACATGACAAGGTTTTGCTAGTGGTGGAAGGAAGGGATTACCTGGAGCTGACATTTAGTGCTAACTTGTGTGTTTGAGTTTGTCATGTATTTTATTTGTGATCAGAAAAAAACCCAACTAATACAGATGTGATTAAAAAGAATTATAAAATGGAATCATATTGAACGTTCTTTTACAACTTCCTTTTTCATTTAACAATCTCTCTTTGGAAATGGCATAGTTATATAGGAATAGGTATTAGTTACAATAATTATTATATAATTATACAAATTATTTATAATAATGTAATACATAATATAATATATACTCATATAATTATTAGCTATTCTTATATAAACTACTAAATATTATTATATGATTATATGGTTCTAAGCAATGCGTATATATAGTTACTGTATATTTTCTAATTTAAGCATAAATTAGAACAATCTAATAGATAAAAAGATAATATAGTTACTGTATATAGACATTGCTTAGAAATTATAATCATGGAGGTGAAAAATTAAAATCACACCTCTTATTAATTGATCAGCAGTAGACTTATATATTCATTAGACAAATAATTGATTTGCTCCTGCCTTAATCCTGCTGTTTATTTGTCCTGCCTCTACCCACTGCCTAGATTTGGCCCCAAAGTCAGCAGTCCATGAAGCACTGTAGCACATGAAGCTTTTTAGGCCACATTTCTATTGTGGGCAGAGGTCTTTCATTTTTTGCATCCATAGACCAGGAGATAGGATCTTCTTTCCAAAAACCTAAAAAAAGATTTCCAGTACAGTGTATCAAAGGAAACATTGTGACAAGTGGACTTTATTAAACAAGTATCTGAGAGCACAGGAACTGAAGTGAGCACTGAGGTTCAAGCAAAAATAAGAAGCCAAGTGACTGCCCTGAAATTCTGAAATACATATTTTCTTTAATAACCCAGGGCTGAAACAAAACTCTCTTAACTTTGATGGTAGTCTCACTGTCTTCGAGTTCATGTCCCCTCTGAATCACCAGGTTGTGGGATGGGTTTGGAAGGGATGCTATGGCACAAACTGATCACTGGGTTTCTGAATTCATCTGCGCTTTTCTCAAATGTGGGGAACAGGCCACAATGCAATTAAGCACCCAAACTGCCAAGTTCAGTTTCTGAATCCAGTATATCTCCCTAGGTCTGACCTGCATTTTAAAGACATCCACTAAATATACAATTTGGATGTATAATCTGCTTATCTGTCATAGGCACTGATACCAAGTATATCTTATTTTAAAATAAAGACCAGACATCATAGACATGGAACTTACAATATAATTAATTAAGCAAGTACTAATAAATAGCAAAAACAAAACAACCCTGGAAATTGAGCTCATACAAGCATATTTCTTCCAGCTTGGATTTTACTTTAACACATTATCTGCAATGGTTTTCTCAAACGAAGTGCTATTTACAGATATCTGCCAAGCCTCATCAAAACAAACAAGCCCCTATAATAAGAGTTAGCATATAAAGTGAGGCTGAACAGAGCAAAAATCTTTTCCCCAGGGCTCTCTTTTATCAAACAACCCTGCCTAAAGAATAGAGGCCAGTGTTTTATGTTTCAAGTGGACCATATGGCATGATATGAGTGCACTTTAATGACTTATTAGCATATTCTTCCAACTACGCTTTTCCTAGTTAAACCAGCTTGATAAAATCTGAATTTTAAAATATTTGCATGAAACCTCCTGGAATAAACAAGATTTGGTGATTTGTTTACCCTTGCTTGTAAATGAAAGAGAAGTCAGTTGATTCTTCGTGACATGAAAAAAATCAGATCAACCATCTCCTCTCTAGCCCTTTTGAGTGGAAGATTTTTGGAATGTCTACTACGTTATTCAGACATTTTGGCTCTCCATGGCATGAAGATTCCATACTCTACCAAGAGTCTGTGGTTTAAAAATGCTTACTCTGTCTTCTGTGACCTCGATCCTTCCTTTGTGGGGAATGAGATGCTCAGGCTGAGATCTTGTTTGTTGCCTACTTGCCTCATTAAAAAGCCTTTTAGCATTTGTGGGAGGACCAGGCACCAGATCAGGGCCTGGGACTTACAGCTTTTTATTGTGGCTGGGTTAGGGGGTCTGTGAATCTCAGGTCTCGTTATGTCTCTGCTGTGACTGCTCGAATGGTGTCTGGGAATGGGATATGTGAGGAGGAACCCAATGGAGCTGTCCACACAATCTAGGCAGAGACAGCTATAGGGTCTGTATGTTCTTGCACACATTGGAGTACTTTTTGTTCTCCTCAGATTTGTCTAAGTGTAAATATCTCCTTTTCTCTCTTTCCCAAGTTAGTTCTTGTTGCTGTCTGTGGATCAGGATGCTCTTGGTGGAGGTTGTCACTGACCACATAGGATGAGGGTGACAGTCCTTGGTGATCCCACAAAGGACTGTCATCTCTAGTACAACCACAATGATGTGAGTGTGTGAATATGGATTTCACTCCAGGAAACTTGTCTGTTTTATGGCAGATATTGCCACAACACCCTTCTCCCTAGTTATTTTCCAGTTAGAGGTTGCCCTGTGACAATATTATGGCCAATGAGACGTAAGTAAAAGTCTGTTGGATGCAGTTTTTGGCAAAACTTTTGCTTTCCTTGTATAAAGAGAGAAGGGCTTCTTAGCTGACCACCATCTCCTTGAGTGGAACGTAGATGAAACAACTGGAGGTGCTGCAGCTCTCTTGCAATTATGAGATGACAAGTAGCAGGAAAGAAGCCAGCACACTAAATAGATGAAACAAACACACTGATTAGGAAACTGAAGCCAGAGTGGCTAAATGACTTGCTTAAAATCAACTAAACAAGTCCTCTGACCTCAAGTCCTGAGTTCATTCTTTGTATGTTATTAGCAAATTGAAAGGCAATGCGTCTTATTGTACTCTTACTAAATGTCAGACCCTAAGCTAATATTTTAACTGTTATTTATTTAACTTTTATAAAAACTTGCTAAAGTTGTGCTATGGACTGAATTGTTTCCCCCCGCCCCCCGCAGTTAATATGTTGGAAACCTAACCCCCAATATGACTGTATTTGGAGATAGGTCTTTTTTTTTTTTTTTTTGAAGATAGGTCTTTAGAGGGGTAATTAAGGTTAAATGAATTCGTAAGGGTGGGCCCTAATCACATAGGGTGAATGTCTTTTTAAGAAGTCTTCAGAGAATTTATGCTTTTTCTTTCTCTCTCAATCTCTCTCTCTCTTTCTCATTCTCTATGTGAGAACATAGAGACAGGGCAACGTTTTACAAGCTTGGAAGGGAATTCTCACAAGGAAATGAACTGCCTAGCACTTTGATCTTGGACTTCCCAGCCTCTAAAATTTGAGAAATAAATTTCTGATTAAGTCCCCAAGTCTGTGATTTTTTTTTTTACAGCAACCTGAGTAGACGAGGCAGGTAGGTACTATTATTATGACCCATTTGCAGGTAAGGAAACTGAAGCTCAGAAGAATTAAGTTATTTTCGGGGCTACATAGCAAATGACAATACTTGAGAACAGAGCTTGACAACTATTTCTGTAAAGAGCTAGATAGTAAGTAGCTCAGGCTTTGTGGGCCATATGGTCTCCTGTTGGAACTATTCAACTCTGCCTCTATAGTGTGAGAGCAGCCATAAACAATGTGTGGATGAATGGGCGTGGCTCTGCTTTATCTGAAAGCTTTATTTACACAATCAAGTGGTAGGCTAGATTTGGCCCAAGGTCTAGCCCATTGTTTACCAACCATTCTTTAGAACGGCATTAAAGGGACCTTGCTTTCTGAATTAGATGCACTGGATTTGAATTCTGCCATGTAGACTTCCCTGGTGGCTCAGATGGTAAAGCATCTGCCTACAATGCGTGAGACCCGGGTTCGATTCCTGGGTTGGGAAGATCTCCTGGAGAAGGAAATAGCAACCCACTCCAGTATCCTTGCCTGGAAAATCCCATGGACAAAGAAACCTTTGTAGGCTATAGTCCATGGGGTCGCAAAGAGTCGGACACGACTGAGAGACTTCACTTTCATGTAGCTTTAGGCACATCCTATCATCCGGGCCCCATTTTCCAAGTTAGAGTGGTACTGTCTGCCCTGCCAGCCTACCAGGGTCATTGTCAGGATCTCTAGATGGAGAAGGGCTCTGAAGAAGAGCAAGTGCTTAGCAGATACAATTTGATATCAGTATAATTTGATACCCATATAGTTCAGAGTACTTCTGGAAACTCCACCCTAGGCAAAACATCTTTGGTTTAAAGACTGGAGTCAACTGAGGCTGACCTGGGTGCCCTTCAGGGAAGGTCCCTCCTCCTTTCACCAGGGGGCTTTGGGTGCAGTTGACCCTTGGCCAGACTCCTGGCTCCCTGGCATGGAGAGTTCTCTTTGGCTTTGAGCCTGCATCTTCAGTGACTGAGTTGTTTATTTGAACTAAGGATGGATAGGGAGGGGTGCCACAGGGGGTTGTGATACTCCTGGTAAGGCAGAAATGAACCAGCCTGGGTCTCTGGAGTGCACAAGTCTAAAAATGAAAATGGATTTTGCTATCTTCCCCATGCCTTGAGAAACCAGAAACCAGACCAAAATCTGTCACTTTCTTCCATTCTTGATGTTTTCACTTTCTGAAATATTATTTATTCTTCAAGGGAGATTGTATGTGCAATTTCTGGCCTCTGAAAATTTTTTTGGTCTCTGAGAATTTAGGATGCCAACTTCTTTTAAAGATGGAGAAGAAAGGGGCAGAAGAAAACCCTTAAAAACATCTTGGGGATCCAGAGAGGGCTTCTTTTAAATGTTGAAATGTTTCAGAATGCCATTCAAAGGCCTTTGGATTTGGGCCTCAACTACTCTTTCAAGCTTCCTCTCCAACTTCATTCCTGATCTGCCCAGTGAGCACTCAACCTGGATTTCTCATCCTGGCTGGATCACGTGGGTTAATGTTCCAGCCTTCACCAGCAATTCCTCTCCCTAGAATGCACTCCCATTTTCACCTTTTGTCCCTGTATACATTCTCTTCCCTCCAGCCAACTCTCCTGGCAACCTTACTTTACCTTTGAGAACACTCTCACAACTAAAGCTTTCTCACCTTGCCCTGTGCAGTAGCACTGTCCCCTCCCTCTACCCTATCCCTACAACCCTTCACGTAGATCTCCAGTTCAACCCTGAATTTCATTCATCTATTCCTCAGAGTTTCTTATGCTTGTGTGTGTATGTCACTCAGTCGTGTCCCACTCTTTGCGACCCCATGGACTGACTGTAACCCATCCAGCTCCTCTGTCCATGGTATTCTCCAGGCAAGAATACTGGAGTGGGTTGCCATTTCCTTCTCCAGGGGATCTTCCCAACCCAGGAATCGAACCCAGGTCTCTTGCATTATGGGGCGGATTTTTTACCATCTGAGCCACCAGGGAAGCTCTTCTTACACATAGTCGGTACTTAATACATACCGACGGAATACAGAAAGAAAGCAGCTAGGAGCAGAGGAAAGCAATGGCTTGGGAATAAAGAGACTCTGGTTCCCATCTCTCCATTGGGAGCTAAATGGGGTATATTAGGCATGAGAAAGTGCTTTGTAAACAGAATATGTCGTGCACATTCAAAGTAATTCTTTTCTTTTCAGGATCACTTCTGTTTATTGCCTCTACGCTGCTTACCTTTAATTCCTCATTGTGTAACTCCTAAAGAAAGATCTCAATCAATGAAATGGTGATTTGAGAACGCATCAGTGCCGGTTACGCTCTTGTGTCTCCAAAGAGAACTGAACCTTCCCTGAGATTCAGAGGATTTTATTTCTGGCCATGTCCTCATGTATTTCTATTTCCAGGTTCTAACCTAATACCAGACTCGATTAGCATGTCAGTATGAAGAGAGACTGGTCTCTGAAATCTGATCCTGGCGGGCTCTATCCCTAGCTTCATCTCCAGACTGTGTTTTCTGGAACCCTCCTCCTGATGACTACCCGATTAGAAGCTGCTGCATGTCCTCATCTCCTTAGCCATATTTTCTATGGTCACAAACTCAGGGGACAGCAATGTTGGCAAATCTCTCTTAATGTGCCTAATTAACTTGCATATGCCAGAGACAGGAGCCTGTACTATTTATGGCACAGAGAAGTGAGAAAATGTCCCCTACCATGGGTATCAGGTAACTAACGCAGTCCTGCCAAAGTTTGGTTGTGAAACACGAAGCCTCTGAAACCTGTTGGTGTTAAGTGCACACCAAATATTCAATCCAGACATGTCGTGCTTGAGCTATTCTGGGGCTCATAAACCTTTCATCAGAATCAGAGGTGAAATATTTGGCCTTATTTGTAAGTCCCATATTTCTAAAGACCTTGGGGGCTCATTTAGTATTCCCAGCAGAAAGGTCACAAGGTTGGTTTTCAGGGGTCCTGGTTTAGTGGAACTGATGACTTCAAGCAGGAGATACTTTCACGATTTTCCAGGAACCAGCACCTCACTCCTCCTGTGTGTTGCCTACTCTGGTTCCTTTCCCTCTCCCTAGCCAACCCCCTCCACCACAAGCCCCCTAAACACAGGCACTGTTATATAGGGCTGTTCAGAGCGCTTACATTTTCTGACCAAAACACTGACACCTTTATTTAATGGTAATATTAAGGAAGAAGGCTACTCCTTTTTAGGCAAACTATGTTACAAAAGGCTCTGAAAGTTGTGATTTTATTGGCGGAGGGGTTACTTAATTTTATAGAAACCTGAAATCTAAGGGTTAGAAGGGTCCTTTGAGATCATCTAGTCCACCCTTAGTTTTCCAGGTGAATGGACTGAGATCCGCAGAGGAAAGGTGACCAGCTCAAGAGCTCACAGCTGAGTCATAGTATACCTGCACTCTTACATATCAGCTCTTGGACCTCAGGCAAGTTATCTAACCGCTGATGGCCTCTGTTTCCTCATAGAGGTTCTAAGGATTGAGTGAGATGATCCACTCAAAATAATTGGCACAGTGCCTGGCACAGAGTCAGTGTACCATTTTTCTAGATTCCATATATATGCATTAGTGTGTGATATTTTTCTCTTTCTGACTTATTTCACTCTGTATGACAGACTCTAGGTCCATCCATGTCTCTACAAATAACCCTGTTTCATTCCTTATAGTGGCTGAGTAATATTCCATTGTATTTGTGACCCACATTTTCTTTATCCTATTTCCAAGGCAGGAATAGAGACTGAGACATAGAGAATGCGCATGTGGATGTGAATGTCAGGGAAGAAGAGGGTGGGATGAATCAGGAGACTGGGACTGACATATACACAATAATACTGTGTGTGAAATAGACAGCTAGTGGGAAGCTGCTATAAAGCACAGGAAGCTCAGCTTGGTGTCTGTGATGACCAAGAGGGGTGAGATAGTGGGAGGATGAGAGGGTGGTCCAAGAGGGGGGGATATATGTATATTTATGGCTGATTTGTACAGCAGAAACTAATGGAACACTGTGAAACAATTGTATTCCAACAGAAAAAATGAGTGTGCCAACTCAAACTTCCAGGAGAAAAGAGTAAGAATTTGTGTTCTCCCCAATCCTTGCCAGTGTTTAAATAGAAAAATTTCATGTTTCTATTATTACACATTGAGCCTTTCCTCACTGTAATTTAGTCATTTTTTAAATTTATAATTTTAAAAATTATTTTTATAAAAGTAATATAGTACTGAACAAAAAGAATTCAGAGCAAAAAAAATCATATACAATGAAAAGTAAGTCTACTCCCATTTCTGTTTTTCTTTCTACCGAGGAAGGTTCCTTATTTCTTTAGTATTCCTTATGTATCCTTCCAGGGTTGTCCACGCGATTACAAACATGGATGCATGGTGTTTGTGTATGTGTGGGTACATATGTACATATATATGTATATACTGTACTCATACACTTAATTATCCTATCTGTGCTGTCTGCATGTTGGTGTTTCTACTTAACAAAAGGCCTTGGAGGTTATTTCAATTCAGGATTATTAATATTTATTTCATTTTAAAATGTCCAATTAAAAAATCTACATTCCACTTACTTATGTCTTTGTATGAAAACAGAACACTTCTATTATCCACCTTTATGCTTGATCTAGATATTTACTTCTAGTACCCTACTTTGAGATGCCCTGCAGTGAGGTGCCTCTTGACTTCTGTTTAGGGCCAGGCTCTTCTAGCCAAAGCCAAGCAGTTATCCAGGTAATACAGACAGAAAGTCGTTACCTAGGTGATTGCTGTAAAAGCACATATTGGTAATGACAGTGACAGAAGAAAGGGCTGAGAAGTGTTTTGTTGGCATACAAAGGACGCAGAAGTATGACTTCGATGTTAATATCTGCGATTATCAAGCCCTTACTATTGCCAGGGGCTTCCCTGGTGGCTCAGAGGTTAAAGCGTCTGCCTGGAATGCGGGAGACCTCGGTTCGATCCCTGGGTTGGGAAGATCCCCTGGAGAAGGAAATGGCAACCCACTCCAGTATTCTTGCCTGGAGAATCCCATGGAGGAAGGAGCCTGGTAGGCTACAGTCCACGGGGTCGCAAAGAGTCAGACACGACTGAGCGACTTCACTTTCACTTACTATTGCCAGACCTTGCGTTTTATGTAAATTATACTTTGTTACTCTCAGTATTTCTATGAGGTTAATATTATCATCACTCTCATTTTATAGCTATTGAGACTGGGCTGGGGCTCATGGCACTTAAATAACTGATCTAGGGTCTCAAGGATGTAAAAATTAGTAGACCCTGGATTTAAACTCAGGTGAATGTGACACCAGCACCAAAGCCCACTTTCTAATGTCTGCCATAATGCCTCCACATACACATCTATAATTTAATTTAGTTAGTGATAAGAGGATATATTTTTAAGTATCAGCAATATTAATAATTATTTAATATTAATTTTTATAACCATGCTGGTTATTAGATATTTTAATACCACTCTAGATTTTATTCATTGCTCCCCCAAATGTGACTGATATTCTAGTTAAATTGAACCAGTCTCTCCTACCTAAAAATACCTTGTGCTTTCCAAAGTATAGACTTTGGTTCTAGAAATGCTGAAAAAAGTCCTCAAGTTAGCCAGTTCTGTTTTGCAACAAATGTGTATAGAGCAATTACTAGGTCACAACTAAAAAGAAAACAGCAACAAGGAACTGGAAATGATGGAAAATTCCAGGATGTGGCTTTTGTCTCTGTTCGTTGGCTGAGTCAATAGATTTGAAGGACTCCCTTCTTCATTGCATGTTTTGCAGGACACCTCAGCACCTCTTTCTCTTTGAAAAGAGGAAAAACACTTCCCTCTCCATTATTTCATTTGCCTCCATCTTTCCCCATTTTCTTCCACTTCCTTAACCCAAGGTAATACTCTCATTTTGAATTTTTCTCCATCCTTATCTGAGAACAGAATGGATACTGGTGATGGGGAAGTGGAGGAATGAAGGAAATAACTAATTTGGCTCTGTGTGATAATGTGAAAGGTGAACTTTGTTGTCAAGAGGTAACTGTATGAATATAAGACTGTTAGGGGGAAAAGTGTTCTTCACTCTTAAAGATTTGGAGAGCACTGTGAGTGAGAGTTAATGTGTGCTGTGGGAAGCTAAGTGTGTGATTCAGCTGGAGCTTACTGAACGTTCTCTTATAGCCACTTTGGTCTGTTTGTTACTTGAACTTAGCTGGTATCCTGCTCCTCTACAGTTCAAGGTTTCTTACCAGTGGCACTTATTGACATTTTGGGCTGGATAATTCTTGATTGCAGGGTGCTATTCTGTTCATTATAGGATATTTAACAGCGTCCCTGGACTCTTCTCACTGAATGCCAGTAGTATTCTACCATCCAAGTCTTAATGTCAAGCATGTCTTCAGATATAGCCAAATGGCCCTGAGGGAGAGGGGCAAAATTGCTCTCAGCTGAGAACCACTGCTGTAGCTATTCCTTCTGCCTGGCACACTCTTCCCCTAAAGGGCCTTATCCATACCCTCTCACCTCCTTCAAATCTCAGTGCAGATGTTACACCACTGAGGCTACTCTGACATATTTATTTAATCACGCAAACTCTTCATCTCTTAACCTGTATCCCTTACCCTCCTCTACTTTTTAATTTTCATGACGATCTAATGTACCAAAAAATGTACTTATTTTTATGTGTTTGTATTTCTTTTTCTTACTCAAATGTAAGCTCCTTGAGAGACCAGTTTTGTTCCCTGTTACTTCCTAAGCACTTAGAGCAGTTCCTCACATACTATTTAAAAAAATAAAAATACATATTCAATGATCTACAGTGAAAAGTTGAGCCCTTACTTCTGTACTCTGTGCTTCCAGTTCTCTTCCCCAAATCAAGTAACCATTTTTTTCTAGTTACTACTATATCCTTCTGGAGTTTCTTCATGCAAAGTCAAGTAAGGGGGAATGTATATTTCCTATCCAAGTTTTATTCTATTTTCTTTTTTACCAAAAGTTGGCATACACATACACCTGCTCAGCACCTTCTTTTTCATTTAAACTTATATGCATTTTGAAAATGGTATTTTTGTCTAGGAAGATTTTTCTCTCCTGTTTGAACTTTTCCTCTCTGTGCTTAAAACTTGAAGATCTACAGTCCTGGAAACAGTGACCTGACTTCCTTGTCCTTTAACAACAACAACAAAAAAACTTGATTTGCCCTTTAAACTTGAATTCAGATTTCAGTCACACCCCAGCAAGGTCTAAGCCAGTCAGAGGTCTGCCTCCTTGCTCCTTGCATGAGAGCTACTCATTGACTCAAGTCCATATGTCATTTGATTATTTTGGATTATATGACAAGCTCTCTCTCTTTTTTTTTAGTATAAATTAAATTGGTTCCCTTTAGGACAGGGCCAAGCGTTGGTTCTTCTTGGAAATCAGCCAGTCTGTGAGGGGATGCAGACTCTGTTGATTTGGACCTTTGGGCAAGAATCCCCTGGGGTGTTCCTAGGCAGCCTTTCAAGCTGTAACTACAGAAGGGAACCTGGGTGGGACAAGTACCTTGTGCAGCTTTAACTGCACTGGAGGTGACCTAGACATTTGTTTACAACCGGCTCCTCTGAATGTCAGTGGAGAGAGAGTGGCTCTTTGCCCTGTTTATACATATACTGAGCCTCCGGTAAGCCTGAAAAGCAACTTAGGAGTCTAAATGTTTGAAAGGCTCAGGAACGAATATCTGGCCTGGTGCCAGTGGTGTGACTCTGTGATGGGCACTTCATCCTATGGAGGCAAATGAATGGTGTGTGTTTTGAAATTAAGCACTTGGTGATTATTACGTTCTTAAAACATTTAGCTCTCAACTTATCAGACCTCAATGTATGACATTTCATGTTAGCCAAAACAGCTGTATTTTTTAAAGAGCTAAAAGATAAAATACATACCAACCTTTGAAACTGTAAACAAAGAATTAGAATGACAGATCGCTACTGTTATCTTGGGTGTACATAAGAAAGATCCTCTTCTCATTTGGGAGGGATGTGTTCAGGTCATGGTACATTGTTTTTCTCTCCTTCGTTCCAGAAAGGTTAACAAGAAGTTGCAGCAGGCAAAAAGAACAGCTGGATCGTGCATCTTTCAAAATGGAAAAACTTGTGCCTTAATCATGGATGAACCCACAAGGAAATACTTTAGAAAAGACTGAACTCATCCATCCTTTCATAGAATATGCAATCTAATCAGCACTCCGAGGAAAGCAGAAAGGAAGGATTAAAAATAAGAGTCTGTGTTTACTTTTGTCTGGGATCTATGGAAATGTAGGTTTATGACTTGACTTGCACTGTCATAGTTAAAATAGATTGGATTTCACAAAGTAAGTGGTGGACCATGGGCCCTGTTGAGCAGCAGACAATTAACTGCCTTTCTTTTCTCAAGCTTTGAAGCCGCACTAAACTCTCAGAAGACTTTCCGA
This sequence comes from Oryx dammah, assembly GCF_014754425.2. Classification (NCBI taxonomy): domain Eukaryota; kingdom Metazoa; phylum Chordata; class Mammalia; order Artiodactyla; family Bovidae; genus Oryx; species Oryx dammah. Next base: position 69,061,134 of record NW_024070202.1, on the reverse strand, counting down.
CTGCACAGTGGCCAGTGGTGGCCATTGCCCTCCCTCTCCTACCCTCCACCTTTACAGTCACTGACTCCCACAGCAGAATCACAGTCAGGTCTCCAATAACCGTATTTAGTAATCGTTTGTTGGGAAGAGAGACACCCAATAGTTTGGGGTTTTTTTCATTATTTTATTTATTTTTAATATACAAACAAATAGAGTTTATTTCAAGCTTGAAAATGATATTTTATTTCTTTTTTGCAATTTGATCTCAGATTTTCGATTTGTAATGTGTTTTGGGGGAAGAGTCTAGTACTCTTCTTTTTAAACAGTTTTATTGAGATATAATTCACATATTATATAGTTCATCCATTTAAAGTATACAATTCAGTGGTTTTTAATATATTCACAAAGTTGTGCAGCCACCACAAAAATGTAATTTTAGAACAGTTTCATCACTCCAAAGAGAAATCCTACGCCTAGTAGCAGTTATTCCCTATTTCCCCCACTCCCCTGTGACCGGCAGCTACAGTCTTCTTTCTATCTCTGCAGATGTTCCTATTCTGCACAATCTCATATAATGGAAATCATTCAATATATGGTCATTTATGATTGGCTTCTTTCACTTGGTCCATGCATGCTGTAGCATATGGCAGTACTTCATTTCTTTTTATTCAGTACAGTTTAGTCGCTCAGTCGTGTCCGACTCTTTGTGACCCCATGAATCGCAGCACGCCAGGCCTCCCTGTCTATCACCAACTCCTGGAGTTCACTCAGACTCATGTCCATGAGTCCGTGATGCCATCCAGCCATCTCATCCTGTGTCCCCTTCTCCTCCTGCCCCCAATCCCTCCCAGCATCAGAGTCTTTTCCAATGAGTCAACTCTTCGCATGAGGTGGCCAGAGTACTGGAGCTTCAGCTTTAGCATCATTCCTTCCAAAGAAATCCTAGGGCTGATCTTCAGAATGGACTGGTTGGATCTCCTTGCAGTCCAAGGGACTCTCAAGAGTCTTCTCCAACACCACAGTTCAAAAGCATCAATTCTTCGGTGCCCAGCCTTCTTCACAGTCCAACTCTCACATCCATACATGACCACAGGAAAAACCATAGCCTTGACTAGATGAACTTTAATTGGCAAAGTAATGTCTCTGCTTTTGAATATACTATCTAGGTTGGTAATAACTTTTCTTCCAAGGAGTAAGCGTCTTTTAATTTCATGGCTGCAGTCACCATCTGCAGTGATTTTGGAGCCCCCCAAAATAAAGTCTGACACTGTTTCCACTGTTTCCCCATCTATTTCCCATGAAGTGATGGGACTGGATGCCATGATCTTTGTTTCCTGAATGTTGAGCTTTAAGCCAACTTTTTCACTCTCCTCTTTCACTTTCATCAAGAGGCTTTTTAGTTCCTCTTCACTTTCTGCCATAAGGGTGGTGTCATCTGCATATCTGAGGTTATTGATATTTCTCCTGGCAATCTTGATGCCAGCTTGTGCTTCTTCCAGCCCAGCATTTCTCATGATGTACTCTGCATATAAGTTAAATAGGCAGGGTGACAATATACAGCCTTGACTTACTCCTTTTCCTATTTGGAACCAGTCTGTTGTTCCATGTCCAGTTCTAACTGTTGCTTCCTGACCTGCATATAGGTTTCTCAAGAGGCAGGTCATGTGGTCTGGTATTCCCATCTCTTTCAGAATTTTCCACAGTTTATTGTGATCCACACAGTCAGAGGCTTTGGCATAGTCAATAAAGTAGAAATTCTCTAATCCCCTTGTTAACTCTGTCAATTCACTTTTGTTTCTTTCAATAGAAACCCAAATTGATAACACAGGTACCATGAGGTTCTTTCTTAGTGTGGCAGTACTCACACTCACCCATCACACCCTCCTTCAGTTCAATCAAGTTCAGTCGCTCATTCATGTCCGACTCTTTGTGACCCCATGGACTGCAGCACACCAGGCTTCCCTGTCCATTACCAACTCCCCGAACTTGCTCAAACTCATGTCCATCGAGTCAGTGATGCCATCCAACCATCTCATCCTCTGCCGTCCCCTTCTCCTTCTGCCTTCAATCTTTCCCAGCATCAGAGTCTTTTCCAGTGATTGAGTTCTTTGCATCAGGTGGCCAAAGTATTGAAGTTTCAACTTCAACATGAGTCCTTCCAATGAACACCCAGGACTGATCTCCTTTAGGATAGACTGGTTGGATCTTTTTGCAGTCCAAGGGACTCTCAAGAGTCTTCTCCAACACCACAGTTCAAAAGCAACAATTCTTTGGTGCTCAGCTTTCTTTATAGTCCAACACTCCCATCCATGCATAACTACTGGAAAAAACTTAGGTTTGACTAGATGGAAAATCATGTCTGCCTTCTTAGAGCAGAACATTTCTCACTGAGTATCCACCTGTGGTTCAGATTTCAATTGTGATACATTTTATTCCTTGGAAGGTAGCCCAGTGTACTGAGAAGACAGTCCACACCCTGGAGTGGAGTTACCCATATTAAAATCCTGGCCTTGTGCCTTAACTAAACCTGTCTCCTTATCGGTTAAAAGAGAATAATAGTATCTACTTTATAGGGTAGTTGAGAAAATTGAATAAGATCATTCACATAAAGTGCTTAACCTAGTACTGGGTACATAATAGATCTTCAACAACATTAACTATGGGGACAATAGCTTAAATCTACTTCCTTAGATTTCCTTTTATTTGTTCTGTGTGGCATATCTTTGGATAATAGGATTAAGCAAATATGATGTCTCTCAGGTACAAAGATACAGTGTGATCAAGTCAACATGTGTTTGGAGTTATTAAGCAAGCAGTGATTGTAAGAGGCTGGAGTCAGGGATTTTGCTGAAATAGAGCTCTCTGTATTTAATTATTATCTATTACATTCTCTCTCTCTTTACATCATCTCTGTGGATTCCTCTTTTTTCCTTGACTTTTTATGGTCAAATCTTGCCGCTGAACATACCTCTAATTCAAGAAATAGTTATTGAGGGCCAGCATTGAACATAAAGATGAATTAGAATGCTTAACACTCTTCTTCATCTTCATTTCTATTGCTTTCCCTGACATTCATGCTCTTGGGAATTCTTACTCAAATGGTCAAAAGGACTTCTTAACTGATCTTCTTTACTCTTCCTCCCACCACTCAAATCTGTCTGCCAGATTAATCTTCTTAAAATTCAGCTCTGACTACATATATCAGCAAAACCCCCTATTATTCATTATTATGGTCCAAATAAGTTCAACTGTCTTATCTCTAGTGTGCGGGGTCTTACAATATAGTGTCATATTTTCTTCTCTGTCTTCTCCCTTCTGTTCTCCATTGCCCTGACCATCATCTCTTCCTCTCTGGCAGGATCTGCAATTCCCTCCCCAAATGGGTCAAAACCTTGACCATTCTTTAAGACCAGGAATAAATGTCACTAGTCTTAAGAAGTTTTTCCTGGTTTACTAAGACACACAGAGTCTCTCCCTCCCCTGAAGCTCTAGAGCACACTATAACTCTGTTTCCAGCTTTTTAAGATTCTGCTTTATTTCATAGACATTGAGGTAAGACAGATAGGACTCCTGGACTATAAGAAGAGAGATTCTGAAATGTACTTCCAAGGAGAGAGTGGGGAATTTAGTTTTCTCTGGAAACTTAAAGACAGGAATACATATTTCAGGGAAAATTTTTTATAAGGTCCTGTTCTGCCTGGAAGTCAGTCAATGAACTAACATCTGCCAAAAGATTGGGTAATTACAATTCTAGTAAGTTTCTGGAGATAGTTTAAATTCCTTGAGACTGCACATGCATTTAGACAAGAAGAGAGAATACTAGCATGGACTCTCAGGAAGGAGATTAAAGACTACCTGGATGTATTTTGCCTTTGCCAAAGGAAATAGTAGCCAGGAGAAACCCCTAGAGGAGGGGTTGTTTTGAGAGTCCTTCTTGCATGCTAAGTTGCTTCAGTCATGTCCGACTCTTTGTGACCCTATGGACCATAGCCCACCAGGCTCTTCTGTCCATGGGAATTCTCCAAGCAAGAATACTGGAGTGGGTTGCCATACCCTCCTCCCGGGGACCTTCCCAACCCAGGGAGTGAACCCGCATCTTTTACGTTCTACCTGCATTGGCAGGGTTCTTTACACTGACCTTTCCCGCTGCCATGTCAGTCTTAGGCCTGTCCTTCACCTTCCACCAGAATCAAAGAGAACTTTCTCTGTATCCCTTTCCTTCAGGGATAGGTTATAAAGCCATCTCAGATTCTGAGCTAAACTATCAATCATATTGTGCCTCTTGTGCTCAGTTGTGTCCAACTCTTTAGCGACCCCAGGGACTGTAGTCTGACAGACTCCTCTGTCTAAGGATTATCCCAGCAAGAATACTGGAGTGGGTTGCCATTACCTCCTCCAGGGAATCTTCCCGATCCGAGGATGAGACCCACGTCTCCTTCGGTTCCTGCACTGGCAGGTGGATTCTTTTACCACTGAGCCACCTGGCAAGCTCCTATCAGTCATATATCTTGGCTCAAAGAATAATATTTATTCACCTATAATGTGGATTTATTTATTCCACCTTTTAGTTCTATTGATTTTGTTTTGTGTATTTTGAAGTTTATATTAAAAGGCACATGTGAATTTAGGATTGTTACATTTTTCTGGTGAATTGATTCTTTTATCATTATGAAATATTTTTTGCTATCTCTGGTAATATTCCTTGAAGTCTACTTTGATAGTGAGGCCACATCACTTTTTGTGGTTGACATTTGCATAATAATTTTTTTTCCATCCTTTTACCTTCATCCTCTTTTAGCCCTTATATTTAATCCATGCCTCCTATAAATAGTATATAGTGGATTCATTGAGTTATTAAAAAAATATGATAATCTCTGTCTTTTAATTGGAGTGTTCAGTTCATTAGCATTTAATGTAATTATTTATCTAGCTATATTTATGTATCCTATTTTCCTATTTGTTCTCTGTTTGCTTGTTTTCATAAAGAGCTACATTTGAATAGGAAACTCATGGATACAGTGCTTCTACCCTTATTTGGTAATATTTTAGAATATCTTGACCCATGAAGTAAGGGGTCTTTCTGATATTACTCAAATGTTGCCAGGTGAACATCTGACTTTTTGCCTATCAGTAAGGGAATGTACCAATTATTTAACACTTAAGCCATTTTCAGTTTTATTTTTGTAAATGGTAGCTCAGAGACCATCTTCTCCCATGTCTTTTACATAGTTTGGGCTGATATAATACAATGGAGTTCCACAAGAAGGATAATTGAGTCAAAGAGTATTAAACAAGTGTATAGTTAATGATGTACATTACTCTATTGTTTTCCAGGTAGGTGGTAGCAATTTACTATGCAACTAGAAATGCATGAGAGTGACAATTTTGCCACACTTTTAGCTGCATTGGATATTTTCCTGTAATATAAAAATTACTTTATTTACAAATTTAATTATACCTTAACTTTGGGATTATATTTAGTATATCCTAAATTTTATATGTTCTGTAAGAACCTCAGAGCAATATGGGAAAATATAAAATAACTATTATTCTGAGAGTTCTAAAGAATGTTTTTACATAGGCAGAGTGAAAAATTCTAGAGAAGATCCAGGGAGACTAAAAAAATTCCCTGCTTGATTCCTGAAGAACACAATTGCTACTTAATAAATCTTTCTATTAAGAAATCCTCCTTTTCAAAACCTCATGCCAAATCTATATTCTGTTTCATTCTAAGGCATTGTCTCAAAAGGAATTTGAAAGATGCAAATTTTGATGCATCTAAGAAACAACTATGTGCTCAGAATGGTGAGTGGCCCACCCTGACATCAGGGGAAAATAAAAATCTTTGCTAATTAGGTGCTTTTGTAGTAAGGAAACAATGATTTCTGCTATGCAATTGAGTATGAGAATTTCTTTCATTATAAACTGCAATTCTTTGTTATGTGAAAGCAAGAACTAATTTTATTTTCAGATCGATATATGGTGTGATGAATTAGTAGATGTGAAATGTTGGACATAGTATAAAATAGCAAATTAGGCTGATTGAGTTTGGGAGCATCTGTCTAATCAGACCACATGGCTATGGCCAGGTTACACAAATCACATAGGTTGCTGCTCTGGAGTTTTCTGGATTGTAGAGAACTTCCTGATTGAGACAGGCCTCTGAAAAATCACAATGGGACTTTGAACAAATGCTTTCATCTCTAAGGCTTGTCTCATAAAATTGGTGTGGTTCTGAAATGTGTTTTCTCAAAGGGTGTAATGCGTATTTGCTTTTTGTTGGGCGGGCTGAGCCAATAATGATTGCAATCGATAAGAAACCCTTTCATCACCTGAGTTTTATGATAGTGACTTTAAGGGTCTCCTGACATGAGATGAACTCAGTTAAGTTTTATTGGTAATTTGCCAGATATGCGTCATGAAATCTACTCAGAGGAGTTCAGAATTCATTTTCATCTGCACCTATTGAAAGCCTCCAAAGATTATAGGAGACCTAAGCCCATTTCCAACCTGGTCAGCATCTGGGGGTAATAGCCTACACAATCGGCTCCCAGCTGTCCAGACCAGTTCTCACAGGAACACTGAATGGCACAGATTTTCTGTCTGAGCTTTATTCCTCTCCTTTACCTGTCTTTCCTCTAACTGTTGCCCCCCTACAACCGCTGCCCCTCCACATACACACTCATATACCCTATCTAGCTGTCCTCTGTAAGTAGGAGATAGTCTGCTTTGATGGTGTTCTAAGCTCTAGCTGCCTTCATGAAACTTAAAAAAAAAAATAAAACATTCTTAAATTATTTTTGAGTTGTAGTGATGCTTTAGATCTATAATTTCACTTAAGCCTTACAATGATATTTTGAGAATATAATAATTCTTTTATAGAGGAGGAAATTGAGGCTAAGCAAAATTAAGCAACTTGCCAAATATCATGCCGCTATTTTACTTGGTGGATGAGGAATACTGTACACAGATCTAACTTGACTTCAATGTCCATAACCTTTCCAGATACCACTTTGGCTTCCAGGGAGCACTAGGTAACTGAATACTTGCTTTCAGTTCAGTTCAGTCACTCAGTTGTGTCTGACTCTTTGCCACCCCATGAATCAATCACAGCACGCCAGGCCTCCTGTCCATCACCAACTCCCAGAGTTCACTCAAACTCACGTCCATTGAGTCGGTGATGCCATCCAGCCATCTCATCCTCTGTCATCCCCTTCTCCTCCTGCCCTCAATCCTTACCATCATCAGGGTCTTTTCCAATGAGTCAACTCTTCGCATGAGGTGGCCAAAGTACTGGAGTTTCAGCTTCAGCATCAGTCCTTCCAAAGAACACCCAGGACTGATCTCCCTTTTTTTTTTTTTCTATCTCCTTTAGAATGGACTGGTTGGATCTCCTTGCAGTCCAAGGGCCTCTCAAGAGTCTTCTCCAACACCACAGTTCAAACACATCAATTCTTCAGTGCTCAGCTTTCTTCTCAGTCCAATTCTCACATCCATACATGACTACTGGAAAAGCCATAGCCTTGATTAGATGGACCTTTGTTGGTAAAGTAATGTCTCTGCTTTTGAATATGCTATCTAGGTTGCTCATAACTTTCCTTCCAAGGAGTAAGCGTCTTTTAACTTCATGGCTGCAGTCACCATCTGCAGTGATTTTGGAGCCCCCCAAAATAAAGTCTGACACTGTTTCCACTGTTTCCCCATCTATTTCCCATGGAGTGATGGGACCAGATGCCATGATCTTTGTTTTCTGAATGTTGAGCTTTAAGCCAACTTTTTCACTCTCCTCTTTCACTTTCATCAAGAGGCTTTTTAGCTCCTCTTCACTTTCTGCCATAAGGGTGGTGTCATCTGCATATCTGAGGTTATTGATATTTTTCCCGGCAATCTTGATTCCAGCTTGTGCTTCTTCCAGCCCAGTGTTTCTCATGATGTACTCTGCATATAAGTTGAATAAGCAGGGTTACAATATACAGCCTTGACATACTCCTTTTCCTATTTGCTTTAACCCTGCCTAAACCACTGAGTAGGTGAATTATCCATACTATACTTGCTCAAATGAAAGGTTATATATAGAAAGTGTAAGTGGATATCATTAATATGTGATGTGATTATTTGTTGGAAGGTCAACAAAGACATCTAGGTCCAAGGATCTCCTGACGTCCCTGCAGGAGTTCTAAAAGTGTTTTTGTAATTAATTCTTTGGGTTGATGGGTCTGTCTCACCTTACCTTCTATCTCCATGATCCTTGGCCAGAACCAATTTACCTATAGTTACACTGGGCCCAGTGCCTAGGGCCCATGATACTTTTAGAAGCCCACAAAAATGTTTTAATTTCTTGCAAATCAGAAGAAAAAAAGTGAAGAGTCCAGCCTGAATTATATTAATATTTATGCCAATTCATTAACAAAATAAAATTTTAATATATATAATATAACTTTAAATATCATATTTTAAATGAAAGAAACAGCTCATGAAGGCAAAACTGCCTAGAAGTCTAGGAAAGTTACAATGCGGTGCTGACCTCAGTTCTTGCTGGCTGGAGCCATCGACGCATACAGACTGAAGTCTGCACTCCAGGCCACAGCCCCCACTCTCTAGCGGGGTTTGGATGTCAGGTTGCTGTGAGCAAGGGTTGGGTAACCAGTCATAACCAGTCTAAGTTGATTTGTGGGCTCTTGTGTATGTCCCTGCTTACCAAGTGTGACTTAAGACTTCTAGCCCACACTTCTTTTTTTTTTAATTTAAATTTATTTATTTTAATTGGAGGTTAATTACTTTACAATATTGTATTGGTTTTGCCATACATCAACATGAATCCGCCACCGGTATACACGTGTTCTCCATCCTGAACCCCCCTCCCACTTCCTTCCCCATACCATCCCTCTGGGTCATCCCAGTGCACCAGCCCCAAGCATCCTGTATCCTGCATTGAACCTGGACTGGTGATTTGTTTCTTATATGATATTATACATGTTTCAATGTCATTCTCCCAAATCATCCCACCCTGTCCCTCTCCCACAGAGTCCAAAAGACTGTTCTATACATCCGTGTCTCTTCTGCTGTCTCGCATACAGGGTTATCATTACCATCTTTCTAAATTCCATATATATGCATTAGTATACTGTATTGGTGTTTTTCTTTCTGGCTTACTTCACTCTGTATAATAGGCTCCAGTTTCATCTACCTCATTAGAACTGATTCAAATGTATTCTTTTTCATGGCTGAGTAATACTCCATTGTGTATATGTACCACTGCTTTCTTATCCATTCATCTGCTGGTGGATATCTAGGTTGCTTCCATGTCCTGGCTATTATAAACAGTGCTGTGATGAACATTGGGGTACACGTCTCTTTCAATTCTGGTTTCCTCGGTGTGTATGCCCAGCAGTGGGATTGCTGGGTCATGCTGCTGCTGCTAAGTCGCTTCAGTCATGTCCAACTCTGTACGACCCCATAGATGGCAGCCCACCAGGCTCCCCCATCCCTGGGATTCTCCAGGCAAAAACACTGGAGTGGGTTGCCATTTCCTTCTCCAATGCATGAAAGTGAAAAGTGAAAGTGAAGTCACTCAGTCGTGTCCAACTCCTAGCGACCCTGTGGACTGCAGCCTACCAGCCTCCTCCATCCATGGGATTTTCCAGGCAAGAGTACTGGAGTGGGGTGTCATAAGGCAGTTCTATTTCCAGTTTTTTAAGGAATCTCCACACTGTTCTTCATAGTGGCTGTACTAGTTTGTATTCCCACCAACAGTGTAAGAGGGTTCCTTTTTCTCCACACCCTCTCTAGCCCACACTTCTTGCTCTGTCTGAACACTTTCCTTCCCAATCTTTACCAGTCTAACTCCTATTCAGCCTTTGAGATAGCTTAACTATCACTTCCTTAGAAAGTCTTTCTTGACATCCTATTCTCAATCTAAATTTTGTACTCTTGGTGTAGTCTAGAGCATCTTGATTGATGCTTGCTACGCTCCATTGCCAAATTCAGACTTAAATTGAAGAAAGTAAGGAAGACCACTAGACCATTCAGGTATGACCTAAATCAAATCCCTTATGATTATACAGTGGAAGTGAGAAATAGATTTAAGGGTCTAGAGCTGATAGATAGAGTGCCTGATGAGCTATGGAATGAGGTTTGTGACACTGTACCGGAGACAGGGATCAAGACCATCCCCATGGAAAAGAAATGCAAAAAGCAAAATGGCTGTCTGGGGAGGCCTTACAAATAGCTGTGAAAAGAAGAGAGGCAAAAAGCAAAGGAGAAAAGGAAAGATATAAGCATCTGAATGCAGAGTTCCAAAGAATAGCAAGAAGAGATAAGAAAGCCTTCTTCAGTGATCAATGCAAAGAAATAGAGGAAAACAACAGAATGGGAAAGACTAGAGATCTCTTTAAGAAAATTAGATATACCAAGGGAACATTTCGTGCAAAGATGGGCTCAATAAAGGACAGAAATGGTCTGGACCTAACAGAAGCAGAAGATATTAAGAAGAGGTGGCAAGAATACACAGAAGAACTGTACAAAAAGATCTTCATGACCAAGATAATCATGATGATGTGATCACTCATCTAGAGCCAGACATCTTGGAATGTGAGGTCAAGTGGGCCTTAGAAAGCATCACTACGAACAAAGCTAGTGGAGGTGATGGAATTCCAGGTGAACTGTTTCAAATCCTGAAAGATGATGCTGTGAAAGTGCTGCACTCAATATGCCAGCAAGTTTGGAAAACTCAGCAGTGGCCACAGGACTGGAAAAGGTCAGTTTTCATTCCAATTCCAAAGAAAGGCAATGCCAAAGAATGCTCAAGCTAGCGCACAATTGCACTCATCTCACATGCTAGTAAAGTAATGCTCAAAATTCTCCAAGCCAGACTTCAGCAATACATGAACCGTGAACTCCCTGAAGTTCAAGCTGGTTTTAGAAAAGGCAGAGGAACCAGAGATCAAATTGCCAACATCTGCTGGATCATGGAGAAAGCAAGAGAGTTCCAGAAAAACATCTATTTCTGCTTTATTGACTATGCCAAAGCCTTTGACTGTATGGATCACAATAAACTGTGGAAAATTGTGAAAGAGATGGGAATACCAGACCACATGACCCGCCTCTTGAGAAATCTGTATGCAGGTCAGGAAGCAACAGTTAGAACTGGACATGGAACTACAGACTGGTTCCAAATAGGAAAAGGAGTACGTCAAGGCTGTATATTGTCACCCTGCTTATTTAAATTCTATGCAGAGTACATCATGAGAAACACTGGACTGGAAGAAACACAAGCTAGAATCAAGATTGCCAGGAGAAATATCAATAACCTCAGATATGCAGATGACACCACCCTTATGGCAGAAAGTGAAGAGGAGCTAAAAAGCCTCTTGATGAAAGTGAAAGAGGAGAGTGAAAAAGTTGGCTTAAAGCTCAACATTCAGAAAACAAAGATCATGGCATCTGGTCCCATCACTTCATGGGAAATAGATGGGGAAACAGTAGAAACAGTGTCAGACTTTATTTTTTGGGGCTCCAAAATCACTGCAGATGGTGACTGCAGCCATGAAATTAAAAGACGCTTACTCCTTGGAAGAAAAGTTATGACCAACCTAGATAGTACATTCAAAAGCAGAGAGATTACTTTGCTGACTAAGGTCCGTCTAGTCAAGGCTATGGTTTTTCCTGTGGTCATGTATGGATGTGAGAGCTGGACTGTGAAGAAAGCTGAGTGCTGAAGAGTTGATGCGTTTGAACTATGGTGTTGGAGAAGACTCTTGAGAGTCCCTTGGACTGCAAGGAGATCCAACCAGTCCATTCTGAAGGAGATCAACGCTGGGATTTCTTTGGAAGGAATGATGCTAAAGCTGAAACTCCAACACTTTGGCCACCTCATGCGAAGAGTTGACTCATTGGAAAAGCCTCTGATGCTGGGAGGGATTGGGGGCAGGAGGACAAGGGGATGACCCAGGATGAGATGGCTGGATGGCATCACGGACTCAATGGACATGAGTCTGAGTGAACTCCAGGAGATGGTGATAGACAGGGAGGCCTGGCGTGCTGCAATTCATGGGGTCACAAAGAGTCGGACACGACTGAGAGACTGAACTGAACTGAACTAAACTGAACACTCCATTGCTGTGTTTACTTGGCCTAAGATCTATCTTCCTCTGTTACATCTATGCACTTTCACTAGCTGTCTCTGGTATCTATCCCAGTGCCTGATACTTGCTAGAAGCTTGATAAATACTTGCTGAATGAATTACTGATTGATTAAATGTCTTCATAGCCAACCAAGTCTTGTATTCAGTGGTCCAGGGCAAGCTCTGGGCCATGTCCATACAACCTCCCACGCCTTCCCATTGTGTTGGAATTCCCACATGATGGAGTTCCAACACATTGAGTTCTAGCTTGCTTGTTTACCTTGAATAGTGCCCCAAATTCCCTGGGTTTGGGGCTCACCCTTCCATAGTCAGAGATTAGACTGACACTTCCACCTGGATCAGAGAACCATATTGAAAGTTTGTCCAGTTTACTTCTGTGATATAGGCTCAGATTTTTGGAAAGCATGGCTAGCATCCTCTTAGGTCCCTGAACTCTCATCTGAATTCATCCCTTGTAAACTCTGTTTCTCTACTAGGGTGTGGATTCTGCTTGGCGCCAGATTCCTCTTCCTTTTCCATGGCCTCTGTGTCTCTATAGGCTTCATGCTGATGCCCATACTCATATAAAATAGAAGCTACAGACAGCCTCAGCTGAAATGGGAGAGGTTTACATGTTAAGCCATTATTAACCATTAACACCAAGTGATTTTCTTTTCTGAATTCTTGTAATTCAGATGAAGCAGAGGAAATATGAGAGGCATAATCAATACTTCAAAAATTTTTCATTATGAGATCAATGAATATTCAGTGTTGGAAATTTATAATATAAAATAAGCAAAAGAAATAAATTAAAAACATTCAATAAGTTTTTTTTGCTCATCTATGTTTTCAGTTTTTCAACATTGAATATGTATTATTTTTGTAATAAGAAAAAAGTTGTTTTTAATTTTTAAAAAGTTTAAGAAGATATATTCCAAAATGTTAGCAGCTTTGTTTCACTTGTTGGTAGGGTTGTGGGAAATTTAAATTTTCTTCTTTGGGCTTTTATTCTTCCAATTTTTGTTCAGTGATAGCCATGCTATTTTTATGATTGAGATGAAACAATTTCACAATAAATATTATAAAAATTAATTCCACTACTCAGAAAGGATTATTGCCAATATTTTGGTGGGTATGTCTATGTCTCCTATAGAGAGACATATAGATGGGTTTCCCTATGTCTAGATACAGTTTTAAAAAATGGTTATAGTCACATTGTATTGAAGCCTTATTTTAAAACTTACCCAGATATCTTAAGCATCTTTCTACATCATTAAGATTTTGTCCACAAAATCAGTTTAAATGACTGCCTAGTACTCCACTGTCCAACTATTACATAGTTTATTTAAACAATTCACTGTTATTGGACACTTACGTTGTTTCATATTATCATCATTATTAACAATACTAATGACCATTTTCTTTGAGAAAATTCCTAGGAGCAAAATTGCCTGGTCATTGTTTTTTTTTCATGTGCCTTTGTAAGGCTTTGTGTTCACACTGAAAATCCAAAATTAAGGTTCTGTTGCTGGAGTCTGTTGCTGGGAACTTGAATGAAAGGGAAAAGGAGAAAACAGTGTGATTATGGAGGACCACAAGTCTGGGTTGCTAATGAGGACTGTGTAAACTGTATCAAGGTAAATACAGGTAAAGCCATGACAGACGAGGATGAGGCAAAGAGTAATGTTTTTATTGTGAATGCCTGTACTCGTCATCCAAAATACAAAACTTCTTCTTGGCCTGGACTCTTTTGTCCAGGCTCTTGATTTGAATTCCTGATTTTATGCTCAGTCTCACTGTGTTTTCAATGTCTTTGTCACTATTGCTTAGGGCTGCATTTAAATTTAAGTTGCGTCTTGTGCGTTCTAGGGGACACTGCTCATTGCAGCTTACGAGTTGTACTGTCTGTGCATTGTACAAGCGCACAACTCCTTGCACAACTATTGCTCCTTTCCATCTCTTTGTTGTGGTTCTGCCTTTTTGTTATTTAGAAGAGCCCTTTATTCTCAATCTTTTGTCCAGGTCCTGGATTAGCTTTTCACATAAACTCCCATACTACTCCCATTCACTTTAGAAGGTTGGTGCTGTTACGAATGTAACAGAGGAGATTTATACTGTGGATGGAAATTTGGGCAAGAAGTTCCTTGAAACTCAAGTTATTGAGATTTCCTACAAGTCTTTTTGTTTGCTTTGGGAACCAGCTGAAATCAAAAGCATTAAATATAACTGATCTTAAAATACATTAAAAATAGAAAAAAGAATCCAAGTACCTGGTGTGCAATCCAACTGCCCCAAATACTAAAACTTTATGTTCATCCATAATACTTTCCTCTTAGAATAAAAACATCTGAATATAATAATAAAGCAGCAGGGACTCACCAAAGAGTGAAGTTATCACCCGCCTGCAGGAGAGGAGACATTTAAAAGTACTCTATTCCTTGTGGCCCTCTCTATTATAAAATTTTCATGATAAATCCATCCCCAGCTAATGCCTAGGGTGATTTAAATATACGGCAGCAGAGTCTCTGGTGGTCAATAGAGGGATAATGAGTTGTAGAACTACCAAAGAGAACAGAAAAATCTTCTTAGTTCAAGCTTTTTGTTCTTTCTGTTTGAAGCTTTTTGACACATTAATTGCAAAGGAAAGGAAAAGATGATGAGGAAAGGGAGGCAAAGAGACTAAGTGAAAAGACTGACTCTAGGCTTTTGTGCTTATATCCAAATAAATACCAAGTAGTGTGCTACAATTTCTCTACAACGCATAGCATATTCCATGTTGAATGTCCAAATGGAACATTTCTAACACCTTCCAATGTTGCTCATAAGCAAAGAAGTGTATTCGGCATGAGGAAACATTTGAGTATATTTTGTGAAGTGGGAGATAACAGAAGAGTCACCTCTGAGATCTGTCTGCACCACTACGTGTGCACGTGCACACACACTTGCAATTGTTAGGACTTTCCACCTCTCTATACTTTTAAATATATTAAAAGACTTGAGGTTGGAAATCTTCCTCCCCTCCCCTCTCATATCTCTCTTCTCCTTCCCTCTGTAAGTACAATCATTGATTATAATCAACCTCAGAGCACTTTTCTTTTCAAAACACACTGACAATGATGAAAAATTTACTTTTCATCTGTGACATTTTATGTGTGAGTAACTCTAAATACTCATCTTTGTCATATATTTAGGAGTATTTGGAAATAGACATAAAGAAAGAACTGGCTTCCCTGGTGGCTCAGACCGTAAAGAATCCACCTGTAGTGCAGGAGACCCAGGTTTGATCCCTGGGTCAGGAGGATCCCCTGGAGAAGGGAATGGCAACCCACTCTAGAATTCTCGCCTGGAAAACCCCATGGAGGGTTACAGCCCATGGGGTCGAAAAAAGTCGGTCACAACTGAACCACGAGTACTTTCACTTACTCTTCAGAGAGAGAGAGAGATAGGAGATAGAGAGAAAGAGAGAAATAAGGAAGAAAGGGAGGAAAAAAGGAAAACAATAAAAAGAATAATCGCTTAAGCACTGGAACACAGTAGTTCTTAATAAAAATCTTCGATATTTACCACATTCTCTGAATGATTTTAAGAAAAAATCTTGCCCACTACCCTCTCTTCTCTGGTACTCTGTTCTGTGTACTCTGGCTGCCTTGATCTCCCTGTATTCCCATGTGTGCGTGCTAGGTCGCTTCAGACGTGTGTGACTTTTTGTGATGCTATGCCTTGCTATGCTATCACTTCTCTTTATATCTGTTTTAATTATGACGTGCTTTGGCATGGTTTTCTTGTGCTTGGGGTTTATTGAACTTCCTAGATCTGTGGGTAATGAAATTTGGAAAAATTTGGTCCTCATTTCTTTACATATTTTTTCTGCCTGCTCCCTTCTTCAGGAATTCCAGTTTACATGTATGTTAGGCCTCTTGAAGTTGTCATGCAGTTCACAGATACTCTTTTCTTTCAGTTTTTTCTCTTGGTATTTCAGTTTAAATAGTTTTCACTGATTCTTCCTTCTGCCATGTCTAATCTGCTATTAACGCCATCCAGTGTACTCTACATCTCAGACGCTGTCATTTTCATCTCTAGAAGTCTGGTTTAGATCTCTTCTTGGCATATGGTGTTTTGTGCTGTCACTTGTTAAAGACTTATTTTGAAATAATTTTAGACCTAAAGGTGAATTCAAAGACAGTTAAGTCCCTTGGAATGGTTTGATCCTTTCAGGTTTTGTTTTTAAACATTTTTAGGCAAGACCAGAGCTTTAGTCCAGGGCTACTGTTGCCCACTACTGAAGCAAAACACTTCTGAGTACTCTACCAAATGTCCCATGAATTGTGAGCTTCTCTCTCTGGCTGGTGGGAAGAACTATTTCTGGTCCTGAGTGACTTCCAGAGATTGTTTCCTCTAATCCTTTATGTGCTTCTTTTCCCAACCTCACATAGGGAAGTTTCCTGATTGGTACTTAGTATAAGTCCATGCTCAAGAGCATTTCCTCTGCAAATCTGTGAAGTTCTCTGTGCCGTTCTCTCTTCTCTGGTACTCTGTTCTGTGTACTCTGGCTGCCTTGGTCTCCCTGTATTCCCATGCCTGCATGCTAGGTCTCTTCAGTCGTGTCCGACTCTTTGTGATGCTATGGGTTGTAGCCCACCAGGCTCCTCTGTCCATGGGATTTTCCAGGCAAGAATACTGGAGTGGGTTGCCATACCCTCCTCCAGGGGATCTTCCTCACTCAGGGATTGAACCTACATCTCCTAAGTCTCCTGCATTGGCAGGCTGGTTCTTTATTATCAGCGCCACCCGGGAAGCACGACCCCGCCCCCCATCCCACCCCACCTGTATTCCCAATTTTCCCCAAAGCAGGAAGATTTGGGGTTTTTCCCCTGGGTTTTCCCTGTCTATGCCAGAGGGAAGTCTGTAGGCAGTAGTAGACTGAGGTAATTTTAGGACTAATTTTGTATGTTTCCCATCTTTCAGGGATTACTATTCTTTGATATTTTATGCCCAATGTCTTAAAAACTCTATTTTGCACTTTTTTTTGCTTATTACTGTATCATGGCCAAAGAAAAGTCTCAGTAAATGTAATAAATATTTGTTGAATGAATGAATAAGCTTTGTATCCTGTCCCGTGGTGGGAGTTCATTAAAATGGTTTTACTGAAAATTGTTCTGTTCTTGGAAAGTTAGATCAGGAAAGAACAGTAGTTTCTAATGGCAAAGAAGTTGTAATTATTTGGCCATTTTGTCAGGAAACGTGGCTTTAACAGACGACCTCCAACCAGTTAGTCTCCTGTCCTTGCACCCCTATTAAGATGGAAAATCCCAACAGCCTGATGGATCCAGCTTGGACCACATACTCTTCCCTTGGCTTGAGAGTGCAGCATGCCACAGTTGACAGTCCTATTGAAGCTGCTTGCTGTGACAGGAAGGTAAGGTGCCAAAAGGAAGCAGGGATGCTCTGTACAAACAAAGGAGATGGATTCTGTGCAGCCAAACCAATAAATGTGTCTGGTCAGTAGTCATTTACAAAGATGTTTATTGGATTTTTTTTTTTAGTACTGAAATCTTATTGGCTTCTGATACCATGAACTTGCAGGTAAATGACTGCTGATTACTTTGCATTGTATTCTAAAGCATTTCTAATGGTATCATTCTCAGATGATTGATGTTTTGTCCTATTATTAGGAGAACTCAGATATATATGCCCTGCTACACGCACTTGGCTTCTTTTCTAAACCTCTAAAAATGCTCTTATACCTAATGTATTTTTGCAGCATGATGGCTACAAGACAGGGCAAGTCTAGAGTCCTCTGGTCTGGGAACCAGGCTAGGTTGGATCAGGCAGAGACCATGATATGAGGGTAAGAGGCTTTGAGTGTGAAGGTTCAGAAAGAATAATTTGAAAGGTGTGTGTGTGTGAAGTTGGAATACAGAAAGCATGATTAAGATCTAGGCCTGGAGGGTCTGCAGTACCCATACAGGCAGACTGATGAATCACAGCATGTGTGGGCAGAAACGGAGACTAGACATACAGATACAACCCAAATTGAGCTTAAAGGAATAAACAGAGAACGTATTCTCTAACTTCTGAAAGATGAGGGACCACAGTATTCTCTAACTTCTAAAAGATGAGGGACCACAGTAGTGTTTGTACACATGGGAAGACATACATAGCACCTGAATTGCTTGTGACCTTTGAGGCGGGACCATTTGTTCCCCAATAGATAGTGATTAGGGCATTGATGCTTTGTAGGTTCCTTACAGTTCTAGCATCTGTTTTTTTTTTTTTTTAATAGCTTAGTTGGCCCTTAAATTTGTGCCTGTAGAGGGACATCTGGAGGTCACAGTGCTCCTTATGAAATCTCATAAAGTATCGATGTAGCAAAAAATGTAATTTGTGCTGAACCACATATCACTTTATTTGGATTCTTGTAAAGACATGTAGTAATATGTGTCAGAGATTTAAGAAGAATTCAAGATTAAAACTCAAAAGTAAGAAAAACATGCATTATCTGGGTTTTTTCTTTGTGAACACAGAAAAATCATAATCTTTTCCTTTTTCATTAGTGGAATACTTTGATTTGACTTGTATAACACTGGGGTTCTGTGATGACTAGATGACAAGGACACTTAGAAGTGCCTGCCTTTTTATTGAAAAACTTTTAATGGCAATATATTTATATATTACATTATTAACAGTTACTGTGTATCCACAGTTCACCCCTTGCACTGTTTGAATCCATGTACTGCTGAAGCTGTCTTTAAGAAAGAACTCATTGCCCAGCTGTAAGGAGTGTGGTCAGCTGACAGCTTCTCATTGTTCATTTGTTCAGGTCTGCTTTTGAGTTGAGGTCATGCTCTTCTCAAGGTGACCCCAGTCAATGACTCTTTAAAATTAATCAATTTTTGGCTGCACTGGACCTTCATCACTGCACATATGGGCTTTCTCTAGTTGTAGTGAGCAGGGACTAGCTGAGATGTGTGGCCTTCTCATTGTGGCATCTCTTGTTGCAGAGCACCAGCTCTAGGATGTGTGGGCTCAGTAGCTGCAGGTCATGGATGCTAGAGTGCAGGCTTCAGTAGTTGGTGCATGGGCTTGCTTGCTCCTTGGCACGTGAGATCTTCCCAGACCAGGGATTGAAGCCATGTGCCCTGCACTGGCAGGTGGATTGTTAGCCACTGGACCACCAGGGAAGCCCCCAGCCAATGATTAAATAAGACTTTTCACAAAGACTTAGTCATGTCGACCTATCATGGAATTCCTCCAATGAGCAACATTTGCTCTGCAGCTCCCGATGAGCTGGTAGATTCTTTACCAGCTCTGCTGATTGTCTGACAGCTTCTCCTGACAGTCCTCCATCTCCTCTGTCCCTCACCAGTGTTACTCTCTAATAAACATTTTGTACCCTCTCTCCCTCTTGGCAACTGCTTCTGAGCCAACTGATGGACATGTGCACAGATCATAAGTGTACAGCTTAATCCATTTTTACAAACTGAACACACTCATGTAACCAGAACGTTATGAAGAAGATTATAAACAGCACCCTAGAAATCTCGTTGTGCTACCTGCCTTCCAGTCACTACCCCTCTTCTAAGGAGTAACCACGACCCTAACTCTTTTAACATCCTGGATTAGTTTGTCCTAGTATTGTAATTTATATAAATGAAATTTTAGGATATCACTTGTGTTCAGCTTCTTTTGCTCAAGATTATGCATTCTTTTAAATTCTTTTAAGTGTATAATAATTGAGGTGTAAGTTTTCAAGTAAGCATTTTACTTTTTCATCATTATATTCTGGTCACTTTCTTTGTCTCTTTGTTTCTCTCTGCTCCTTGTATACACACACCCATACCCCAAACATGATGAATATTTTCCAGTTCAGTTTCCAATCTGATGTAGAATATATATGTGACGATAGCAAAAATTTTATAGGATGTTCAAAATACTAATTTAGTAAAATTACGATGTGATGGAGGGCTTTCTGGATGGCTCAATGGGTTAAAGAATCCGCCTGCAATGCAGGAGACATGGGAGATGTGGGTTTGATCTCTGGGTTAGGAAGATCTCCTGGAGAAGGGAATGGCTACCCACTCCAGTATTCGTGTCTGGGGAATTCCATGGATAGAGGACCCTAGTGGGCTATAGCCCATGGGGTCACAAAAAAGTCAGACATGACTGATCAACTAACAGTATACCACACTATAAGACATGCTGGAATTGTCTATGCCTCTGTTTGTCTCATGCTTACCAAGTTTCTCTAGTTTAACTTCCACTAGATCTTAGTCATCAGGGATAGATCACCTTTAAATTCTATTACAGAGGACAGTGACTGCTTTCAAATAACTACCAATGGACCATCAATACCATGTCTATGTGAAGCAGATCTTTCCTGAGTTTTAGTTTAATCAATTCCCCAGCTCTGCTCTAGAGAAATGGGGGTCTTATTACACAATTCTTTTTGCTCAATTCTAAAGACATTTCTTCACTCATTAAGTGCCTCCTAGTTTAATTGCTTCTAGAAAAACTCCTCTTTCTCAAGCTGCTTGATGGTCGAGGATTTCACTATGTGTTTAAAGAATTTCCACCTTTCATTTCTTATTCCCTACCCAACTTAGGAGCATTCTTGAAAATAATAAAAGGAAATTTAAAAGCATTTTTCATTCTTGAGTATGTGCACTTATAATTACCATAGAGTCCTTTGGTGAGAGGGTATCTTCCAGGGTGTTTTTACTTATAACTCTATTGTTAGTGGGATTATTTTAAAGCCATCTTGGGAAGAGAATTCTTCATTTCTCCGTGGAGCAGAGAATATCTTGCTACAGATTGCTGTGTTTTTACATATGATTTTTTTTTCAAACTCTTGAAAACAAAATGTTGGTTTAGTGTTGTAAGCCTTCTCTTTCCTACCTTGTAAGTATTCCAAAACATTCATGTTAGATCGACAAATGAGATCAGGGTTCTTCCTAGAAAATAATTTTTTTCTTAATGCAGTAATATTGGTCATATATAAACTCTTCATTGGCTTTCTTTGGGGCCTCAAATGCTGCACTGTTCAGAGTAACCTTCAATAGAATGAACGAATTGATAGGGAATTCCCTGGCTGTCCTGTAGTTAGGACTCCACACTTTCACTGCAGGGGGTATGGGTTCAATCCCTGATCAGGGAAATAAGATCCCTCATGCCATGTAGTGTGGCCAAAAATAAATAAATAAAAAGAATGAATTAATTGATGTAAAGGCCTTGTGTGTTTATGTTTTAAAATTTAAATAGTGACTTCAAAGAGAGGAGTAAACGATGTAAATTTTTTCCCAAGATTTTAAATGTTTCTGTTTTTATGACTCACTAGTAGTAGAATCTGTTGTGAAGTGAATTACGTGTGAATTTAAATCACTTCTTTGAGATTTTATCTGAGAGCAATAATGAAGTTTCATAGCTTTTAGCAGGGTTATATGTAATTAAATATACTTATAGATTCTTACTATTTTAGAACTATGTGCAATGTGCTCAGTCATGTCCGACTCTTTTGCAATTCCGTGGACTGTAGCCCGCCAGGCTCCTCTGTCCATGGAATCTTCCAGGCAAGAATACTGCACTGAGTTGCCATTTTCTTCTCCAGGGGATCTTCCCAACCCAAGGATTGAACTCATGTCTCTGCGTCTCCTGCACTGGTAGGCAGATTCTTTACCACTAGTGCCACCTGGGAAGCCCAGGTCATTATAAATGACCTTAAAAATAATCTAAGATAACTCCCTCTCCCCCTGCAAACCTTTACAGGTGGCAAAACTGACCAGTTCAGTCATTCATTCATGTCCGACTCTTTGTGACCCCATGGACTGCAGCACGCCAGGCCTCCATGTCCATCACCAACTCCCAGAGCTTGCTCAAACTCATGTCCATTGAGTCAAGATGCCATCCAACCATCTTATCCTCTGTCAACCCCTTTTTCTCCTGCCTTCAATCTTTCCCAGCATCAGGGTCTTTTCCAACTTTCCAGTTTGTTGTGATTCTCACAATCAAAAGGCTTTGGTATAGTCAATAAAGCAGAGGTAGATGTTTTTCTAGAACTCTCTTGCTTTTTCTATGATCCAACAGATGTTGACAATTTGATCTCTGGTTCCTCTGCCTTTTCTAAATCCAGCTTGAACATCTGGAAGCTGACAAGAGAACCGGGAAATTACTGACCATGCCACCCAGCTGAACAGCCCTGGGGTTTTCCATGTTGTCCACACTTTAGGAACTCTGGCTAAACTAGACCATTGTTCTCCAGAGATTATCAGTGTTACAACCTCAAATTTACATATGTTCAGTAAGGAAATGACTGACATCCAAGGGTCATCTCATCCACCTCAACGTTTGAGGTTATTCTAAGCTATTTCAACAAAGTTTCTCTGTCAATGTCCATGAACGTGCATTTAAAAATTCATCCAACCAAACTGCTGGATGAACCAGATTTAGGACCTGCCATTATGTCCAAAGCCTTTGACTGTATCAGTTTAGGTCAGTCGCTCAGTCGAGTCCAACTATTTGTGACCCCATGGACCGCAGAATGCCAGGCCTCGCTGTCTATCACCAACTCCCGGAGTTTACCCAAACTCATGTCCGTTGAGTCGGTGATGTCATCCAACCATCTCATCCTCTGTCATCCCCTTCTCCTCCTGCCTTCAGTCTTTCCCAGCATCAGAGTCTTTTCCAATGAGTCAGCTCTTTGCATCAAGTGGCCAAAGTATTAGAGTTTCAGTTTCAGCATCAGTCCTTCCAAAGAATATTCAGGACTGATTTCCTTTAGGTTGGACTGGTTGGATCTCCTTGCAGTCCAAGGGACTCTCAAGAGTCTTCTCCAGCACCACAGTTCAAAAGCATCAATTCTTCATCGCTCAGCTTTCTTTATAGTCCAACTCTCACAACCATACATAACTAATGGAAAAACCATAGCCTTGACTAGATGAACCTTTGTTGACAAAGTAATGTCTCTGCTTTTTAATATGCTGTCTAGGTTGGTCATAACTTTCCTTCCAAGGAGTAAGCGTCTTTTGATGCATCTTTTCATGGTTGCAATCACCATCTGCAGTGATTTTGGAGCCCCCCAAAATAAAGTCTGACACTGTTTCCACTGTTTCCCCATCTATTTCCCATGAAGTGATGGGACCAGATGACATGATCTTCGTTTTCTGAATGTTGAGCTTTAAGCCAACTTTTTCACTCTCCTCTTTCACTTTCATCAAGAGGCTTTTGAGTTCCTCTTCACATTCTGCCATAAGGGTGGTGGCATCTGCATATCTGAGGTTATTGATATTTCTCCCGGCAATCTTGATTCCAGCTTGTGTTTCTTCCAGCCCAGCGTTTCTCATGATGTACTCTGCATATAGGTTAAATAAGCAGGGTGACAATATACAGCCTTGATGTACTCCTTTTCCTATTTGGAACCAGTCTGTTGTTCCATATCCAGTTCATGGTTGAGGTTAAAAAAACCAATAAGCACAGGATGGGAAGTCTGGAAACCCACATTATCCTCCTGGCTCTGTCAGTAACTGGCTGTATGATATAGGCATGTCTCTCCATCCCAGGTTCTTTACCTGAACAATAAGGACTAAAGGATGATATTGAAGTTCCTCAGACTCTGGCATCTGAGGATTCTATCAGTCTAGGCAGCTTTATGCACTCATGTTTGTTACTTGAGGAAACGTAATTAATACAGTTTCTGAATTCTAACCGAACCTGATGAGAATTAGCTCACTAATGAATAAAACTCATTTAGAGAGGCATAGGCAATGCAGACCTCCCAGTGTCTTCCTTTCCTTTTCTAAGCAGAAGGAGAAGAAATATTTGTAATTTATTGTGCTTCAAGTATTTCATTTAATCATAAAAATAATACTACAGGCTAGGTATTATTATTTTCATTTTACAAATGTGGAAACTGGGGGTCACAGGCTTGCTCTTCCATACACATGGATAGTGGGGGTGCTGGGATTGGTACTCCAGTCTGTAGACAGGAATCCACACAAACAACTTCAAGAAAGAGGTATTTTATGTAAGATTTAACATGAATCTTCATAGAATTCCATGAATACAGCTAGTAAAAGGACCAGACCTCACAAAGTCCAGAATTCTTGGGCATTTCTGGATCCAAGGTGGTCCTTATAACCCAAGGACCAAGAGTCTTAGATCCTTACTCTGTTGTTGCATCTGTGATGTGATCTGAATATCTGGGTATCTATTTCTTTTTGTCTCTGATTACAGCAAGCTCCAAAACGCTTACTCTTTTTATCTATTTTATTCTTTAAAAAAATTCACAGTCTTTGCTTTCTCATAGTTTTGGCTTAATCGTAACTTCAGCTTCCCTCAAGATCCCTCACAGCCCTACTCTACTTCCCTCTCATAAACTCTCTGCTACTTTATGGCTTCTTTCTCTATATTCTTTAAATTTCCACTCCTTCTGCTAACTGCCTACATTACTCCATGTTTCCCGAACAAAATTATCAAGGGACAGGCCCGGCTCTTCTTTCGTGAGAGCCATGTGAATCTCCCCTAGTCTCCAAACACACCCAGAGCAAGAGTGGGTGCCTGACTCAGAGAAGACAATTCATTGGCTAGCCAATGACTTATGACAGAGTTTGGAATGAAAGTACAAGTAGGGCCTATAACTCATTGCCTGAAAGCTTATATTTTTTTGAGAAGGAAGTCTATGGGAGTCCACTCAATCTGTTAATAGGTAAGCTGAAAGAACAAGAAAATTAATGCCTCCCAAAGCAGTATTCAAAGATGAATGGGGGTTTGGCAGACATGTTCCTGAGTTATTCCTCTTAGGAAACCAAGCTGTGGTCCACAATTCTCCCAGGGTTCCCCAGGAAGATTGAGTTCGAATTGCTGAAAGTGGCAACTGACCTGATCCTGCTGCTGCTGCTGCTAAGTCGCTTCAGTCGTGTCCGACTCTGTGCGACCCCATAGATGGCAGCCCACCAGGCTCCTCCATCCCTGGGATTCTCCAGGCAAGAACACTGAAGTGGGTTGCCATTTCCTTCTCCAACGCATGAAAGTGAAACGTGAAAGTGAAGTCGCTCAGTTGTGTCCGACTCTTAGCGACCCCATGGACTGCAGCCCACCAGGCTCCTCCATCCATGGAATTTTCCAGGCAAGAGTACTGGAGTTGGTTGCCATAAAGCACCTCATATTTGCTCCCTTCCCTTCTCTGACTCATTTCCTACCCCCTATTGGCAGTTCCTGGGATCACTTCCTAAGTAACTACTTGTCCTTAAATCCTTGACTCTGGTTCTATTTCTGGGGGAACACAAACCAAGACCCTCCCTTCTTGTGTGTGAGGGGTACACATCAGTTAACATCTACGAGGCTCTGAGCATGAGATGGTTGGATGGCATCACCGACCCGATGGATGTGAGTTTGAGTGAACTCCAGGAGTTGGTGATAGACAGGGAGGCCTGGTGTGCTGTGATTCATGGGGTCGCAAAGAGTTGGACACGACTGAGCGACTGAACTGAACTGAGACTCTAAGCAATGTTGATCTAAAGTACCCAGGAATTAGGGAAGGTGACGTTTATCTCAAACTAATTGAATTTCCTGAAATTTGTAGATAGCAAAATGAATTGCTCAAGTATTTTTGATTCAAGGTGTTATTCACTGAGAGTAATTCAGCATACATGAGGATCTTTGGATCTTAGATATACAACCATTACACTTTTCTTTTACCTCTTTGTTATTGTTACCTATTTGTTTCTCTCACTGAAACATATGTACATTGTATTCTTTTATGTCTTCTTAACATCTCAAAAGGAAGGTGTGTGTGTTGTGTGTGTGTGTGTTAGTTGCTCAGTCATGTCTGACTCTTTGAAACCCCATGGACTGTAACCCGCCAGGTTCCTCTGTCCATCGGATTTTCCAGGCAAGAATATTGGAGTGGATTGCCATTCCCTTCTCCAGAGGATCTTCCCGACTCAGCGATCAAACCTAGATTCCCTGCATTGCAGGCTAATTCTTTACCATCTGAGCCACCAGGAAGCCCAAGGAAGACATAGTAGAGCATTTTTCTTGGCATGACTGTAAATCCTGGTTGTGTTTTTGACATTGGATCATCTTAGGTGTTATTTTTAGGGACTCTACGAGTTACCACAAACATCTCTGTGATGTTAAAAAGAGGCAGAGAAACAGTGTGGTCTGTCAGCATAAGAATTTTCTCCATTGTAAAATTTAGAATCATAATGGTTTTCTAAGACTACTTTTATTATACAAAGCTTTTAACTAATAAATTTCCAACCATTTTGTTGTTCTGATCTCCAAATTTTAATTACATGTTATGATTAAGAAACTGAGATGATTTTATTTTAGGTCCTTGAGGTGCTTTCAGATTGAGCTAGAAGAAGATTCTCATTTGAGGAAAATAAGACATATTTTTTAAGGAAGCTGGAGCACCTCACAAATATAGTATCCTATTCCAGTTAAACAATTTAAGACACATTCAACTGGTTATGGTAAAACTTTAAAAACCCCTGAATTGAGATATGTATATGAATGTATTTAACCTGTTCACCCATATAAATTTTGGTAGGAGATGTTTGACGGCAAGTAATGGAAAAATTCCAAGTCAACTGTCCTGAAGAATAAGTGCATTTTATTTTCTTGAATAACAAGAAGTCCTGAGAGAATGGCTGAGGGTTGGTGTCAACTCATTATTAAGGACACAGCTTCCTTGCACTTCTCTGTTATCCTCAGTAAGCTGGCTTCTTTCTTAGACTGGCTTCTCTCATGGTCATGTGACAAGCTGTTGATTAAAGGAAGGGGAGCATTCTTGCCATGCTTCTCATTTTAAAATCAAGGAAACTTCCCAGAAAAGGCTCCTGGTAGGCTTTCCCTTGAATTTCATTGGCCGGAATTGCATCACGTGCCCTTTCCTAAATCAGTCACTGGAAGGAGATGGCCTGATCTATTCACGCTTTATCTATGAATTGTATAGGAGAGTGCTCCCCAGACAAAGTCAGGGCTCCCTCAGCAAGGAAAGGCAGTGTGGGTAACTGCTCGGTAGACAACCAGTCGGGTCTGCTATTATCTCCCAAACTGTTGGCCTTGGGAGGACCAGAGTAAAGGAGTAGCAGTTCTTAAAGCACTTTCTTTTGTGATGTTTTGTGAGTAAAGAAATGTAACCCATAAAAGGATTACCAGTGACGAACTGTCATGACAGATGCCTACTGAGCATCATGCAGCATTCAGGAGTGGAATGATTTGGATAGAGAAGACCTAAATTTATTTTCTGACTTCAACAGTACCAGCATGACCTCAGGTGATGAATCAACTTCTGAGTCTTAGTTTCACTATCTGTACAATGGAAATATTTTCTATCTCACAAGGACTCAAAGTTTACAGCGAGGATTAAATAAAATTGGGTGCAAGGGAGAGTGCTTTGTAAACAATTAAGATCCATATATGAGAGATGTTTTAAAAGAGAAGCAATAATCTGCTGTTTATATAGACAAAATATCCATGCTTGGCTCTAAGGGAAAGCACTTGGAAGAACTCCAGTGTATGAATAGATTTTCAATGAAACAAAGATGATTTATTAACAATCTCAACAAAGTTAGACTCTTCCAACTGTTTTTGTAAGTTAATACATTCAGGAAGGGGTTTAGATGTACAAATGTGTCACCTGTCCTTCTACTTCTGGGTTTAAGAAGGGGTATACTGGCCTGGGACTAATTAAGAATCATGTAGACTTGTATTTTGACACAATTAAGCCTGGAAACTAAAGGTCTTCACCATCACTGCAGGCTTGCTATCTTCATTATAACCAAATTCACACAAGCTCCTGTTAACTCCTAAGAAAGCTTGATCACCTATTTAAGTTCTAACTAGCTCAAACCCACACACATCTCCAAATGGTCTACCAGAAAAATATTATTTTCCTAACTAATAAGTTACTGTGATCTCAGTTTCTCTCCCTGCCCCCTCATCCCTTCAGAGCCTTAATCTTTCATCTCTAGCCTTGGACCTGAACTCCAGCAGCTCATACTGAAGGAGGCTCTGTTGACGCTGAGCTCAAGAATTTGTATGTGTTGTAATACAAATGTCATTAAATATAACATTTACCTGCTGAGAACAACATTATACTATTTATGAAACTGTATGATTTCTATAACTAAACTCAGCAAGATTTTATTGCTCTTCCCACCTGTAATTACAGAAGTGCTGACTCAACATTCTAGAACCACAGCTTACCAATATGCAGATTCACTAAAATCTGCAACTAGTCCTTGTTTTCCCATCGTTTCTGTTTAAACATTTTTTGTAGTTAAACAACCCCTTTCTAAAAGGTTATTATTAATTAAAGCCTCAAATTAACACCAAGAAAACTTTCCTGTCACAAATTCTCACTGCCTC
Source organism: Oryx dammah (assembly GCF_014754425.2). Taxonomy (NCBI): domain Eukaryota; kingdom Metazoa; phylum Chordata; class Mammalia; order Artiodactyla; family Bovidae; genus Oryx; species Oryx dammah. Next base: position 69,032,665 of record NW_024070202.1, on the reverse strand, counting down.
TGTGATTAGAAAGAACTATATTTCTGTTACCATGATGATAAATATTCATGAATGTCTTTTAAAATTTTGTAGGTATTTAAGTCAATTTCACTTTCTCTGAAGATATACCAAAAGAAGTCTTTGATGTACTGACATGATTTCTTCCTTATTTCCTTATCCCCTACTCTGGCTTATTTATATTTTATTTTATGTTATACGCACACACACACACAAATTTTCTTCCACGTATCTGCCCCTTTTTATTGGAATGTTTAAGTGATTTTGTGTTTCTCTTAAGGTCCTTTAGATATTTTCAAATAACCATTTATACTGCGTTACATCCTGATCCCCCCGAAAAAAGAGAGGGGGAATAAAGAGTGCCACATGGAAATGGACAAACAGTTCATCTAAGCCCATTTTCACTTTGAACTACAGTTATTAATAACATGAATACAGTTAAGCTGAGAGGAAGGTATGAGAGCAGCAGAAAAAGTTAATTGTGTACCAGATAGTGCTGTGTTTATTTGTCATAAACTAATTGTTAGTATGTTGAGGGCACGTAAAATGTCCTCCTGACTTCAACTGTGGTATGAGTGTATGTATAGAAATGTAAGAATTGATAGGAGTTACCAGTCACTAATACCACTGTAAAACTGATCTCTAGAAGTTTTACATCATTAAAAATTTTTTTACTAAGCTCTTCACTTCAATCATACCCTGAAGCAGTTATTTCCACAGGTTAATGATGTGTTATATAAAGAGCAATTTCCTTTTTATTCTTGGTGAATTTGCCTTTTAATTTCATTTAGCAACCATTTTGTCTTACATGATGGAATAGTGTAGATTTAAATGAACTCTCCAAAGATTGATAAAAATCGATGTCTTTTCACCAAGCTTTGAACTATACTTCAACCTTATAAATGAAATTTGCTGTTTTCTTTTAAAAGGATCATAAAGAATATTTGATTATTTTGGTAAAGACGGGCTTCCCTTTGTAAAAAAGATGGTATATTATGGAATGACATTTATAACCTAATGTTATTCAGATAAAGTGGGGGAAAAAAACCAGCAAGACCTCAATGAGGGAAGCAAACCTGGAAAATAAGGAAATCTGAAAAAATATAAGGCAACTATCTTCATTTTGTTTTGTGGGACCTTGTCGTTACCTGCTGGGGAACTCTGGCAAGTCTGTTCAGACAGAGGCTGGCAGATGCATTTATTAATCATTTCAGGAATGATGAAGAATGCCTTCAAAGACAACACCCTCTCGTTTGCTTCACAGAATCTTTTAAGGTTTTACTGTTATTAAGATTAAATAAGAGATGGGCAGTAAAGATATTGAAGAGTTTATTATGAGAAAAAGTACACATTAAGAATCGGGCTCCCCCACCACTTAGTTCAGCACTCTGTACACATTCTTCCATTCAGATTTTTTTATTGTTGTTTGCTTAGGGAAAAAAAGTCCCTGGTGAAAGAATGTAGGCATGAGTACATTAGCTGCCTCTCCAGTGCTCTGTCGGCTCTGCGGGCCCACATTCCCCTCCCAGGTTTGTAGCTGTCTGCTGGTCAGGGTTGTAGGCTGCTGCTGGCTGCAAACCAATCTTCTTCTTGCAAATAAAGGAGTCATCTGCCAGCGTTGTATTTGTTGGGGCTCTTCTGAGCCAATCAGGACTGCCCTGGATGGAGGGGACAAGGAAAAGTTTATAATAGGATCAGTTTTGTTTGCAATTTGTTTCTAATAGATGGCCAATAAGCCAGTTAACTAGGCTCCAGTTAATGGACATTTTATTGTTTCTTCCCCTCGTTGTGCACATGACCTCTCCTTAGAAGATCTGCTTTGCCTAAAAACATGGATCTGCTGCCTGGTAGCTGGAGGGCTCTCTCTGCTCTAGAAAACTTGTTCGCCAGCCTCAGGCTGCAGACCAAGCCAAAATACTTTGATCATCCTGTCAGTGGGAAATTTACAGCAACATTCGGGCTTTTGTTCCATGTGTATTTCTCCAAATATAATATCTCCCTCAAGAAATCAATGATAAGCTGTTAAACTAAAGAGCATGGTAACATCCACAGAGCAGTAAATTAATGGTCTTTTGTGGATAGATGGTTACAGATTTCATCATAAAAAATGGATAAAAGATTACATATCACACAGAGCGAAACTTTTAATAACTCAACATGACTTTTCTTAATGGGTTTTATTCATTTTAATCATTATAGTGTCAATGATGATTATAGCCTTATTAGATTGTAGTGATTGAGGGGACTGTTTATGAGATATTGAAAATCTCAGGCTGCTCAGAGTAGCCCAGCAGCTTGTGTGGGTTTGATGTGTAACTTTATCTGGAGGAGTAGAGCTTGTCAGGGAGAGTTTCAATTAATACTTTTACTAAATTGCTCCTGTCTTTAGTGACCTAGGTCACAGATGACTTAAGAATTCCACAACATCAGCTTTTCAAAACAGTTGAGCTGCAGCAGTGTAAATCAAAGGAGGTTCGGAGTGAGTGTGTTGTGTTTAAATAAGGTGGGCCAGGAAAGGCCTTGGACAAAAGTGGCATAAGTCCCTCTGCCTCATTTTGCAGCCAGGAGAGTTCTTATTCTGCCTGATGGTGCCTCCCCAGAAAGGAGGTACCTTAATAACAGGATATAAAGTTAGCCACAAGAATCTGGAAGGTTAAATTCTCAGTTTTTCCCTTAATGTCTGGACTCATGAGTAAAATGAAAGCCAGGACTCTATTAGTGATTAATAAGGTGCTAGTCCAGAGAAATGCCCCAGGACACTGTCATCCTAGGAAAATTATTGTAATAAACGTGTTAATGCTATTTCTTAAAAAAAAAAAAAAAAAAAGGACCCTACAGATGAATACCTTCAATGGAAACATGGTCGTAATACTATCCAGTTGATATCCTCTTGATTTAGTATTGATTCTCCAGAATGTCTATTTCTATTACAAACAATTCTGTCACCTAACAATTATTCCAAATGTCCCACTATAATGAAAATCATGTATAACAGGTCCAGGAGAAGCTGTGCATCATGGTGTCACAGCAGGAGACCTTGTTTGCATTTGGGCTGTCTCCTTTAGTAGCAGTGTTTTTTGGGGAAAGTGACTTGAACTGTCCCAACCTCCATTTTGCTGTCAGTAGAAATCGGAATAACACCTGTTTTGCTTATGTCTTTCACAAGGTGATTAAGAGAATTAAATAAGCCCACATTTGTGGTTAAGAAAGCCTATGTTTTCAAGTTAATCTTTAGAGCTCCACTAAGATCCAGAGGCCAGATCCCTGGCTTATATACAGGGATCATCATATGTGTGTGCTAAGTCACTTCAGTCATGTCCGATTCTTTGCAACTCTATGAACTGTAGCCCACCAGGCTCCTCTGTCCATGGGATTCTCCAGGCAAGAATTCTGGGTGTGTTGATGTACCCTCCTCCAGGAGATCTTCCCAACTCAGGGATCGAACCCATGACTCATATCTCCTGCATTGGGAGATGGGTTCTTTTCCACTAGCACCACTGGGAAGCCCAATCAGTCACTAAGCCCAGTCAATTCAAATTCCTGACTGTGGTGGTTTGAAAATAGATCCCCAAATTCTTTGACATTTTTCCTATTGAGAGGTGAGTCTATGTCTCTTTCCCTTGACATTTGACTTCTATGACTGTTCTGACCAATAGAATGTGAAAGTGTCATCATGTGACTTCCAAGGCTAATCCATAAAAGGTGGTTCAGCTTCTATCTCACTCCTTGGAACTCATCAGCAAAAGTCCTTCATGTTGTGGGAAAGCCCACACTAGCACATGGGAAGGAACCACATAGGCCCTGAGACAGAAAGAGACAGGGACTCTTGGCCAACTCTCATCTACTTTGCCCCTCTGCTTTTGAGGCTCCAACCACCATCTGACTACAGCTATAATAGGTCCCTGCCTAGCTATACTGCCTGGCAAGCCCTTCCCAAATTCTGACCTTCAGAAAACATGAGAGATGATAAAATCATTGTTGTTGTTTTTAGCCATAAAGTTCTGGGGCAAACCGTTACAACACTAGCTAGACCACTGGTTCAGTTCAGTTCAGTCGCTCAGTCGTGTCCAACTCTTTGTGGCCCCATGGACTACAGCTCGCCAGGCTTCCCTGTCCATCACCAACTTCCAGAGCTTGCTTAAGCTCATGTCCATTGAGTCAGTGATGCCATCCAACCTCCTCTGTTGCCCCATTTTCCTCATGCATTCAATCTTTCCCAGCATCAGGGTCTTTTCCAATGAGTTGGTTCTTTGTATAAGGTGGCCAAAATACTGGAGTTTCAGCTTCAGCATCAGTCCTTCCAATGAATATTCAGGACTGATTTCCTTGAGGATTCACTGGTTGGATCTCCTTGCAGTCCAAGGGACTCTCAAGAGTCTTCTCCAACACCACAGTTCAAAAGCATCAATTCTTCGGTACTCAGCTTTCTTTATAGTCCAACTCTCACATCCATACATGACTACTGGAAAAACCGTAGCTTTGACTAGACGGACCTTTGTTGGCAAAGTAATGTCTCTGCTTTTTAATATGCTGTCTAGGTTGGTCATCTTCACTTTCACGCATTGGAAAAGGAAATGGCAGCCCACTTCAGTGTTCTTGCCTGGAGAATCCCAGGGATGGGGGAGCCTGGTGGGCTACTGTCTCTGGGGTCGTACAGTCAGACATGACTGATGCAACTTAGCAGCAGGTTGGTCATAGCTTTCCTTCCAAGGAGCAAATGTCTTTTAATTTCATGGCTGCAGTCACCATCTGCAGTGATTTTTGAGCCCCGCAAAAAATAGTCTCCCACTGTTTCCATTGTTTCTCCATCTATTTGCCATGAAGTGATGGGACCGGATGCCACGACCTTAGTTTTTGGAATGTTAAGTTTTAAGCCAACTTCTTCACTGTCCTCTTTCACTTTCATCAAGAGGCTCTTTAGTTTTTCTTTGCTTTCTGCCATAAGGGTGGTGTCATCTTAGTATCTGAGGTATTGATGTTTCTCCCAGAAATCTTGATTCCAGCTTGTGCTTCATCCAGCCCAGCATTTCACATGATGTACTCTGCATATAAGTTAAATAAGCAGAGTGACAATATACAGCCTTGATGTACTCCTTTCCCAATTTGGAACCAGTCTATGTTGTTCCATGTCCAGTTCTAACTGTTGCTTCTTGATCTGCATACAGATTTCTTAGAAGGCAGGTCAGGTGGTTTTCTATTCTCATCTCTTTAAGAATTTCCCACACTTTGCTGTGATCCACACAGTCAAAGGCTTTGGCATAGTCATTAAAATGGAAGTAGATATTTTTCTGGAACTCTTTTGCTTTTTTGATGATCCAATGGATGTTGACAATTTGGTCTCTTGTTCCTCTGCCTTTTTGAAATCCAGCTCGAACATCTGGAAGTTCATGGTTCACAAATTGTTGAAGCCTGGCTTGGAGGATTTGGGGCATTACTTTGCTAGCATATGAGATGAGTGCAATTGTGCAGTAGTTTCTGCATTTTTTGGCATTGCCTTTCTTTGGGATTGGAATGAAAACTGACCATTTCCAGTCCTGTGGCCACTGGTGAGTTTTCCAAATTTGCTGGCATATTGGGCACAACACTTTAACAGCATCATCATTTAGGATTTGAAATAGTTCAACTGGAATTCCATCACCTGCACTAGCTTTATTCATAGTGATGCTTCCTAAGGCCCACTTGACTTTGCACTCCAGGATGTCTGGCTCTAGGTGGGTAATCACACCATTGTGGTTACCTGGGTCACGAAGATCTTTTTGTATAGTTTTTCTGTGTATTCTTCCCACCTCTTCTTAATATCTTCTGCTTGTGTTAGGTCCATACCATTTCTGTACTTTATTGTGCCCATCTTTGCAGGAAATGTTCCCTTGGTAACTCTGATTTTCTTGAAGAGATCTCTAGGCTTTCCCTTTCTATTGTTTTCCTCTATTTCTTTGCATTGATCACCGAGGAAAGCTTTCTTATCTCTCCCTGATATTCTTTGGAAGTCTACATCCAAATGGGTATATCTTTCCTTTTCTCTTTTATTTTTAGCTTCTCTTCCTTTCTCAGCTATTTGTAAGGCCTCCTCAGACAGCCATTTTGCCTTTTTGCAGTTCTTTTTCTTGGGGATGGTTTTGATCACTGCCTCCTATATACTGTCACAAACCTCTGTTCCTAGTTCTTCAGGCACTCTATCAGATTTAATCCCTGTAATCTACTTGTCACTTCCACTCTATAATCAGAGGGGATTTGAATTAGGTCAATAACTGAATGGTCTAGTGGTTTTCCCTATTTTATTCAATTTAAGTCTGAATTTGGCAATAAGGAGTTCATGATCTGAGCCACAGTCAGCTCCTGGTCTTATTTTTGCTGACTGTAAAGAGCTTCTCCATCTTTGGCTGCAAAGAATATAATCAATCTGATTTTGGTATTGACCATCTTGTAATGTCCATGTGTAGAGTTTTCCCTTGTGTTGTTGGAAGAGGGTGTTTGCTATGACTGATGCATTCTCTTGGCAAAACTCTGTTAGCCTTTGCCCAGCTTCATTTTATACTCCAAGGCCAAATTTGCCTGTTACTCCAGGTATCTCTTGGTTTCCTACTTTTGCATTCCAGTCCCCTATAATGAAGAGGACATCTTTTTTGGGTGTTAGTTCTAAAAGGTCTTCTAGGTCTTAGAACTGTTCAACTTCAGCTTCTTCAGCATTACTGGTTGGAGCATAGACTTGGATTACTGTGATATTGAATGGTTTGCTTTGGAAACGAACAGATATCATTCTGTCATTTTTGAGATTGTAACCAAGTACTGCATTTCAGACTCTTTTGTTGACTATGAAGGATACTCCATTTCTTCTAAGAAATTCTTGCCTGCATTAGTAGATGTAGTAGTCATCTGAGTTAAATTCGCCCATTCCGGTCCATTTTAGTTTACTGATTTCTAAAATGTCAGTGTTTACTCTTGCCATCTCCTGTTTGACCACTTCCAATTTACCTTGATTCATGGATCTAACATTCCAGGTTCCTATGCAATATTGTTCTTTACAACATCAGACTTTACTTCCATCACCAGTCACATCCACAACTGGGTGTTGTTTTTGCTTTAGTTCTGTCTTGTCATTCTTTCTGGAGTTATTTCTCCACTGCTCTCCAGTAGCATATTGGCAACCTACTGACCTGGGGAGTTCATCTTTCAGTGTCCTATCTTTTTGCCTTTTCATACTGTTCGTGGGGTTCTCAAGGCAAGAATAATGAAGTGGTTTGCCATTCCCCTCTCCAGTGGACCACATTTTATCAGAAATGTGGTTAGGGTTAGACCACTAGTTAGCAATGCTAAACAGACCACTTAGCATCCATCTCTCTATGACCGCCACACTGTGTCAGACCCTTGTTGCCTTGCCTGGCCAGTGGCTGGCACAGAGGAGGACTAATGATCATTTTGGGCTGAAGGAAAGCCAGCTCCATGAGAACAGGCTTTGTGGGCAAGATTAAGATCTTAAATCTATTTAGGCCAGAATTTTGTGATAAGAAACTTCTCCCTACATTGTGAAACTACAGGTCTATGATACAGATATTAAGAAATCCAGCAACTAGCAAGAGACACATGCCTCCATCAGAAATGAACAATAAAGAGAATAGGCTTTTTAAAATGAGTATTATCAAATCCTACAAGAATGATATGTTTAGAGTTGGTTCAGATCCCCCTACCAGTTTACACTTTTTCTTATCTTATCAGTTGAAACCAGACCAGTTACTTGAGGTTTTCTCCCCAAAGGGCAAAACAAAGATTGTTTTATGGTTTTCTTTTAATGCTAGCTAATATTCCCCAGTTTCCATTGGAGACATTAAGGTTTTAACTTCTGTTAATCCTTAGACAACACTAAAAGGATTCAGAGAGATTCTGATTTACACAGTCAGTGAGAAACAGCCTTCCAATTCTTATTGCCTTTTATGTGTTCCATTTTTCAATTTTATCTATTGGAATGTAAAATTTCAGCTCTTTTATAAATTGCCTACTAATGTTTAATTCCTTATATCATTGTATTGTTACCAGATAACCACAATTGCTACATGGAACAATACAGAAGATGCATTAACTATCAATAGACGAGGACTCGAATAGATAGCAAAAGTAATATACGTGAAAAATAGACTGTCAAGCAATGTCAGCCTCAATGAGCAGGAATTTACAGTCGTGTACAGTAGCCACAATGGCCCTCACTGTTGATTCATCCTCTGATTACTCTGTTTGCACTGTAGACAAAATGGCCTAAATGAAGACCAAGATAATAAGTGAACTATCTATCATCTCTTTTATTTTTATTCCAAGCTGGAATTGGCAGAGAAAGAACAGTAAATGGAGATTCCTGCTGGTTCTGTGTCATAGGACTCTTTTAAAAACACCGAAGGCTCCGTGAATTATTTAAGACAGAATAGAAAGTAGGACTTTGCAATTTTACTGAAGTTTTATGTCAAGTTTTTTACCCATACCCCAACCACCATAATATCAGGGTACAAATTTTTGTTGCTGTTGTTTAGCAACTATCAGTTACAAGCATGTTTGCTTTCAGTAGATGGTAGACTGGCCAAGTCAGGAATTAATGAAAGAGTCAAAAATGGAAATAAATATTGTAGGTATAGGCTGAGAACTCAGAAGAATATTTTCAGTTACTCAGAGAATTTCTCGTTTTAGGCCCTCTTTAAGTAATTTTACCACCTTGACAGTCCCACAGACTTGTCAGGTCTTGGAGGCCCCACAGAATCTTAAACTCACCATAGTTATGAGAAAACTTGCTATTATATATATCTTTAACCACTCTACAACGCAACAAAACTAACCCCATCCCTTTCACCTTGATTTTCTTTCTTGCCTTAATGGCATTATAATTTTCCCACTTACTGGTGCTCCTAACCTTACTGCCTGCTTCATTGTCCACTTACAATATTCAGTCATTGCTGAAAGAGACATTTTCCATGAAGCAGATGAAGCTTTAACTCAGGGCTTCTCTTGTGCACAGGTCTCTGGCAGCAGCCCAGCAATGTGTTTTTGTAAAAGCATATGTTTTTTGTAAAATTGGGGAAAATAACATATTCCAGCTGATGTTTCTTTCCACTGTGCCCTCTCCTCAGCCACACTTGCCCTCTTGTCAGCTGCCAAGTTGGAGACTGCACAAGAGGGTTGTCAAATTGAGTTTGGGGATTCATTCATTTAGGTTTAATGGGACATGTTTATGTGTTCTGAAGACACTTCTGTTTATATTTAGTTAGTGCAAGTTGTCCCAAAATAGGGAATGCCTTCCAATATATTCCTACTGCCCACTGTGCTGAATCACTGACCTTATAAAGAAGCAAGGCCAGAAGTGCATCATGCTGTGCGAGTGGGGAGGAAAACACACGTGAATGTGTGGAATCTTTCAGTTGCCAGGCAGGTAAAGTTGTAAGCCGAGGAGTCACTTCTCATCAACCCCTGGTCAACGTAATAGTTCTCTCCTATCAAGAATGTACTCTAAAATGTAGTGTATGCAATTATGAAGCCACCATACATTTTCTTTTTTTTTTGTAAGGAGAACACATAAACCACCTCTTGATGAAGGTGAAAGAGGAGAGTAAAAAAGGTGGCCCAAAACTCAGCATTCAAAAAACTAAGATCATGGCATCTGTCCCATCACTTCATGGCAAATAGATGGGAAAACAACAGAAACAGTGACAGATTATATTTTCCTGGGCTCCAAAATCACTGCAGATGGTGAATGTAGCCATGAAATTAAAAGATGCTTGCTCCCTGGAAGGAAAGCTAGGACAAACCTAGACAGCATATTTTTAAAAAGCAGACATTACTTTGCCAACAAAGGTCCATCTAGTCAAAGCTATGGTTTTTCCAGTAGTCATGTATGGATGTGAGCTGCTGCTGCTGCTAAGTCGCTTCAGTCATGTCCGACTCTGTGCAACCCCATAGATGGCAGCCCACCAGGCTACCCCGTCCTTGGGATTCTCCAGGCAAGAACACTGGAGTGGGTTGCCATTTCCTTCTCCAATGCATGAAAGTGAAAAGTGAAAGTAAAGTCGCTCAGTTGTGTCTGACTCTTAGTGACCCCATGGGCTGCAGCCCAACAGGCTCCTCCGTCCGTGGGGTTTTCCAGGCAAGAGTACTGGAGTGGGGTGCCATTGCCTTCTCCGATGGATGTGAGAGTTGGACCATAAAGAAGGCTGAGCACTGAAGAATTGATACTTTCAAATTGTGGTGCTGAAGAAGACTCTTAAGAGTCCCTTGGACAGAAAGGAGATCAAACCAGTCAATCCTTAAGGAAATCAGTCCTGAACATTCATTGGAAGGATTGATGCTGAAGCTGAAGCTACAGTACTTTGTCCACCTGATGTGAAGAGCCAACTCATTGGAAAAGACTCTGATGCTGGGAAAGATTGAGGGCAGGAGGAGGAGAGGGCAACAGAGGATGAGATGGTTGGTTGGCATCACTGACACAGAGAACATGAATTGGAGCAAACTCCAGGAGATGGTGAAGGACAGGGAAGCCTGGCACGCTGCAGTCCATGGGGTGCAAAAAATAGGACACAACTTAGTGACTGAACAATAGCAATATGAATAATGAAAAATAGAGTTCATCAGCCTATGTTTGTATGGCACAAACTGATAGCAGGTCTATAAATATTAGGTTCATCTTTAACTATTTACACATAAAGGAAACTTACTAGAAATATTTTGTAACTTTAAACAAGCCTAAAAATTTACATGACAGCACTAATAATGAGTTATGAGCCAAAATTTTTTTAAACTAGCATTAATAGAAAACAAATTTTGGTCACCCATGCTAAAAGAGAGACTGAGGTTTCTTCCTACTCTTTACATAGAAAGTTGTATTATAAGATGTTGGCCATATGAAGATGCAATCGAGTGTACAGCCAAAAGTGTACAAAGATAAGAATTCTAGAGGTTTGTCAGGCAGTTCATTTTTAAAATATTCTTTTTTGTGACACTAGTGGTGTTTGTCAAGTTTTTCAATTTTGTAATTTGTTATGATTTTTTTCCCATTCTAAATAAATGGTCACACTTATGGTTTAGTTGCTAAGTTACGTCCAACTCTTTGCCACCCAATGGACTGTAGCCTGCCAGGCTCCTTTGTCTGTGAGATTTTCCAGGCAAGAATATTGGAGTGCATTGCCATTTTCTTCTCCAGAGGATCTTCCCCACCAAGGGATCGAACCTGGGTCTCCTGCATTGCAGGCAGATTCTTTACCAGCTAAGATACCAGGGAAGCCCAGTTATTAGCCCAACAATTAGTATTACTGTAACTTTTATATTTAACACTTTATTGTTTTTCTTTATAAAAGAATCATATAAGCTTCTTGATTATATGAACTTCACACCCACAAACCCGGCTTCATCCTGACCCAGCCCTATGGGTTCCTCCTGCATGGTGTTTATTTCTTTCTTTTTTTAAATTATTTGTTGGCTGCGTTGGGTGTTAGTTATAGCACGTGGGGTCTTTGTTGCATCATGCAGACCTTCCATTGCAGCTTATGGACTCTCTAGTTGTGGTACACGGGCTCAGTAGTTATGGCATATGGGCCTATTTGCTTCATGGCATGTGGGATCCTAGCTCCCCGACCAGTGACTGAACCCAGGGCCCCTTTACTGGAAGCATAGAGTCTTAGCCATTGGACCTGGATCACCAGAAAAGTCCCTCTCCACGGTGTTTCTTGACTCTGTGCCATCTTTCCATTTGTCACAGACATCACCTTACTTCAGACACCATTTTTTCTTGTGTTATAACCCAGCAGAGGGAGTACTTAAAGTGATTCTCATAGCATCTTCTTTTCCTTACTCTTATCCATACTGCTTTCTCATATCAGATTACTCTTATTAATAACAACAATAAGTACAATTTGTGCAGTACTTGTTAGGTACCAGGTACTTTATATATATTGCCTTTAATTCCCATAATCACCCTAATAAGTAGGTATAACTACCATTGCAGAGATGAGAAAATCAGGTCTCAAAATGCTAAGGCACTTGCCCAAGACCACAAAGGTACCACAGGATAGAGGCAAGATTCAAACCCAGTTCCCCCAATTCTGTCTGCCAATAGCATGCAGCCTCCCTCTTTTCTAAATGTTTATCTCCCCTCACTGTTTGCAGAAGTAAACCTAAACCTTTAGCTCTTCCCAGTAAGATGCTAGCCTCACCTTCCAGGCAGGTGGATCACCTTTCCTGTTTACATGCCCCCAAGTCAGCCAAATGGAATCCTTGGTGGTGCCCAGGTATAGCACACCTTTTCCTTGGCGCTGAACTATGGTAAGTAACCCCTTCTCAACTTCTGGAGCCCTTGAATGCAAGCTTCCATGCCATCTCCAGCCTCCCAAATGGGTGTGATAGCTCCTCTTTAGGTCACAAAGAATCTTGCTTTTACTGTTAGAGATTATACCACATTTTACTTCTTTTGATTTATAGGAGGAATATGGGCACTCATCTGTACCTTGTTGCAATCACTTCATTTTAGTTTACTTAGTTTACTTAATACAATAGTTCACTTAATACCATAGACACTTTCTGTATTTTTCCTCACAGTCAATCATTTCCATTTTGAATGGCTACTTTTTTATTTGATGTGAGTTATTTAAATATTACTCTATATGTAGACTTTTTTGTTTCCGTTTTTGTTTGTGTTTTTATTGTTGTTGTTGTTGTTAAAGTCAGCATTGGAAAGAACATCATTGGAAAGTAGATTTCTTTCCTCTATGGCATTATTTCCCCAGGATAAAACTCTAGACACAGTCTTATAGGATCAAAGAGAATGGGCATTTTATGGGTCCCGTGGCCCTGTTGCTTTTCAAAGGTTTGCATAGTTGACACTGTGATTGGTAGTACAAGACTGTACTAGTTTCATCTTACAGCATTGGGCGGTATTTAATTTTCTGTTTTTGCCATGAGCAGGTGGTTCCCTTTGATTTTTTCTTTCTTTCTTTTTTTTTTTTTTTGAGATTGAGTGTCTTGAAATTGGGGTCAGAGAAAGGAGGGAAGCCAATGAATCATGTGAATAAAATTTCTTTAAAATTTGGAAATTTTAAGATGAATGGTGGGAGGAGAAAAGTTTGTGAATAATTTGATCCAAATTACAGAAATAATTTGACCCACAAATATATCAAAGTTTTCAAAACTACATGATTGTTACCTGATAACCAGGCTCAGTTGGCTGATTGGTTGGCTATTTACAGATGCAAATATTATGACTCTGCCAGATGTGTAATTGGACAGCCACTGCCAATTAAAGGAGGCAGAAAATTGAAGGGGTCTGGGAGATAATTGATTCTCCAGATTAGTAACCCAATTGGTCAAAATTACAATACCTGTTGAAGTTGTTTTAAATTATGCTCTAATAGTAATTAGAGGCTTTGCCTCATGTTCTATGAAATATTTTCTCTTTGCCAATGAAGTATTAAGGGACTGGTAATTTAGGCAAATAAATGATGATTGCCTGATCAAAGTCATTAAATTAATATAAAATGTAATGGTAGTAAATTCTCCAATAAAAGAAAATGGTTTTAATATCTCTATAGGGAGGTAGCCAAAAATACATTCTGCAAATATTTGGATATATTTTTCATAAGGTCCAGCTGCCCATTCCATTTTGCAGGTTTTCTTGATAGGTTCATAGACCCATCTTTTTTCTTTTACTATGGCAATAAGTAATTGTGTCTATTCCATGCCTTTGTCCTACCTAATTGCCACTTTATTGTTCCCGAAGGGCAATCGGACTAAGACTTAAAAAGCTGAATTTAAAATGACTAATAAGAGTTAAAAGAAGGAGCCCAGAGATTGCAGAGCCATCACAGCCTGATGCTATTTTCTACATTTATATTTTAAGATAATTAACGAGAATCACACATTGTCGAGAGAGTTGAACTATGCTTTTTCAACATCTAAACTTTAAGAACCATCTATTTACCCTTATTTGTGACATAGCATATTCTGACGTTCTCAGATACCTTTGGCTAACCTGTCCTAACACTTACATTTATTTGAAAAATAAAGTACCCTGATGTGCTGAGCTGTATCCTTAAAGGAAAATGACTCTGAATAAGAAATGATTGCTTTCCCCACATACTGAGAATTCCACTCAACATGCAGCATTTAGATTGCGATAGAGTTTCTGATACCTTCTAATTGTGGCTCCTGGTTGCTTTATAAAGATGAGGAGACTGTGGCTCAGTCTTTGTCTCCTAAAACAGAAATCTGGAGAGCACTCACTTTTTCACTTAAAAAGAAAAATCACTAATTGTAAGACTGAGTTCTGCCCCAGTAATCTTTAGCATAATTGGGGAATTTGGCTGCCATGAACAAAAGTTGTAGTCAAAATTGTTCCTGGGACTCTTGAATAAATATAACCTAAAAGTATAACCCTTCACTGCTGTGGAAACAATGTAAAAATTGAACATGATTTTTAGAATCTTTTTTGACAAAGCAAGTTTCTCCTGGATCCTGGGTAAGTGGATTGGGAAGGAGGCTGCACTTTTTGTGTTTAGAACTTACCAAGAGTTAGTGAATCTGAACCTTAGTCACTGCAATTTTAGTTGGTCTGCCCCAAGCAAAGCACAAAATCGTGTTTTAAAGGGGTGAATAGATGCTTTAAAAATGTTTTCAAAATAAATGTTCTGAATGTCAGTTTGGTCTCTGGGTTAAATTGCCTCTAAATTATCCAGTTCTAAATCGCATTTCAAAGCTTCGGGAAACCCTGTCTGGGGCCTGTCTAGACCTCAGAATTGGCCTGGTTTGTTTTAAGGTTTCAACAAGGCCTAGGCCTGCTGGGTTTGCCTAATGCCAGGGGAGAGGCATGTGTGAGACGTAATACAGATTTCTAAGGTACTGTTGTGGGTTGTTTTTTTTTTTTTTCATTATACTTTGTGTGGAAAAATAATTTAAAATGTGATATCATGGTATATTTCTGGAATTGCATCATTTCTTGGCTTCAGAGCTTCTTAAGTGAGGAAGGGCAGCATGGTAGATCACAACCAACGAAGTGGGATCAGAGACCTGGCTTCTAGTCTGACACCGTCACTAACCCACTAGGACTTTGGAGAAGTCATTTAATCTCTCTGCACTTCATTTTAAAAATGAGGACATTTGGAATATAAGCTCCCTATGGTCTCTGGTTCTATGCATCTATGATATTACAAAAAGTGCTGACAGGTTTTCTCAGTTTTATTGTATGCTATATGTTTTTACTGGAAAACAAACCGAAAGTTCACCTCTAATTATATACCAGGTAAATCTAAACCTTAGAATGGACACGGCAGCTGGGCAGTTGTGGGTTAGTAAATAAGGGTTTATGGAGATTCGGAAATCCATGCAGTTAAGGCACCAAGCCAGTCGGGGTTATACATCTGTCACAATTGCTGTGACGAAAGATTCTAACTGAATATATACTTTAAAAATGTAGACAGGCTTTGGCTATTTTTTTCAAAAATAAAGATTTGGCGAGAACTAGAAACATTGATCAAGTCAGTTAGCTCATACCTTAGCACTTCTGCTTTGCATGCATTTGACAGAGTGGAACATTCATAAATAGGTATATTTAAGCCCCCATCAGGGCTGGATTGTGTAATAGTCTGGCACGTGTGATTTGGACATTTCTTTAATTACTGGCTCATGTAGCACCTGCATTACAAGTCAAGCACTGTGGGTCTGGTGGGTCCAGCTCACACTGAAGGGATGAAGGGTGCCACTCATGTCTGTTGCCTGATCCTTTGAAGTTGGACAAAGTAATTGAGTTAGTCACTGGGGATGGACCACCGGGCATCCTAGGGGGCCCTGTCATTCTGGCCAACAGAGATGTTCCCTCAAACAGCCAAAGCCATTTACACGTGAGTTCCTAGCACAGCGTGACTCTCCTACTTCTGGTAGCTCCGTCCTAGTGTGGTTTTTGCTGTGTGAGGAAATCTCATTTAGAGAGAGATGTATTTACTGTCTTTACCTAGGGAAGATATTATTTTTGTTGTTGTTCAGTCCCTAAGTAGTGTCCAACTCTTTTTAACCCCATGGACTACAGCATGCCAGGCTCCCTGTCCTCCACTATCTCCTGGATTATGCTCAGATTCATGCCCTTGAGTTGGTGATGATATCTAACCATCTCATCCTCTGTCGCCCCCTTCTCCTCCTGCCCTCAATCTTTCCCATCATCAGGGTCTTTTCCAGTGAGTCAGCTCTTTGCATCAGGTGGCCAAAGTATTTGAGCATCAGCTTCAGCATCAGTCCTTCCTACCAGTGTTGATTTCCTTTAGGATTGATTGACTGGCTTGATCCTTGCAGTCCAAGGGACTCTGAAGAGTCTTCTCCAATACCATGATTTGAAAGCATCAATTCTATGAAGTCTTTTTAGGTAGTTGAGAAAAAACACTCTTCTGTCTCAAATAATGGCTGTTGAATGGACTAACTGGCTAATTGTTAAACTCTTTTCTTTAGACCCATTTGGTGATATGAATTTTCTTAAAACATATCCCTGAACCTCTGTCTCATAAGAAAATTGGCTGTAGAATGAAAAGTGAATGAAGTCTGTGAGAAGTGTTTTACTTTTGTAAGAAACTGAGGCACAATTCACATAGCATAGAACTAAAACCATTCCAAGGTGTTAAATTCAGTGGCATTCAGTACATTCACAGTGTTGTACAATCACCACTTTCTCCCTAGTTTTCAAAGCTTTTTCATCATCACCAAAGAACACCTCAAACTCATTAACAGACAACTCCTCATTTCCTCTTCCCCCATCCCCTGGCAACCACTAATCTACTCTTGTCTCTGAGGATTTGCCTCTTCTGAATGTATTTTAGGTTTTGAGAAGCTGCTTTTATTCCAAAGTATTTAGCTCCAAAAGATATGAAGGAAAAGAGTATGGATCTGAAGAGAGAACGTTCCTTTGACTATTAAATATTTACCTGTCAGTATCTCCAGCTTCCTTCCTCCTGAATTACAATGCTTCCCTGATAGCTCATACTAATTTTTACAGTTGAACCGAAAATATTTCTATACAGGTGCAAAATAAGAAAAAAAAATCATGGACCAACAAGAGCAGCTATGTGGTCTTGTTTTTTCATTAAGTATTTTATAAACCTGGGAACTCTAGGAATGCTAGGCTGGGAAGAGAAAGGGAAATGAGGAAAATAGCAAAAATGGAAAAAGGTCTTTTTATCCCTCAGGCATCATTCTTCAGTGAGTAAGAAGAGTTTCCAAATACCTGCCTATGTTCCAGGAATATTTAAGAAATCTTAATAAACTCACCCCTATTTCCTTATTCTTCCACAACCTAGTCATTTTTTCCTCTCTAGATTTAAGTACCAGGTTGCACAGAATATAGAAATGCATGGGTTTCATCCAAAACCTGCTATTTCTTCAAAGGTGAACTCATTCACTACTCACATAAAGTAGCATTGTACATGAAAAAATATTTTTAAATTTCTAGTCCATGGTTTTTAAAAAGTAACTTGCCTTCTCCCACTAATGTTCTACCCAGGTAATACAATAAATGAAAACATTTATTCATTGCCATCCAACTTTTAAAATTTGGCAACAGTGAACACTAATTGAAATCTGCTCTATTGCACGGGGTATAAGGGGCTTCCCTGATGGCTCAGTGGTAAAGAATCTGCCTACCAATGCAGGAGGCTCAGTTCGATCCCATGTTTGCATAAGGAGTGCCACATTTTAATTTGTGTGGCTGGCCTGAAGGAAGATGTGCAGGGGCAGTGCTGGGGCTGGAGGGCTGGGGCTGGAGGGCTCTAGCTGGAACTGTAAACCTTTAAAGCTACAGATTTTTAAAAATGACTCTGAGTTCTTCAAAGCTTCCTTCTTTTTTCTCAATAATTTCTCTTCATACCAAATAGCATGTTTCTCTTCCAAAGCACTTTCCCTCACTCTGTTTCTGTGAGATGGGCTCATTTTTCAAGTGAGAACATAAGCTCCAAGGAGTGGCTTGCACTTCTTGTCTCTTAGGGCTACTACAAGGGCTGAGAACTCATGTCCTTCTTTCTTTCAGCAGAGCTGATCTGGTTCTCATGAACCTCATATTCAAGTTTATATTATAGGCTGCTAAAAAACTTTCTATAAAAATTATTTTAAAAGAACAATAGCCAAGTAAATTAAAAAAAAAAAAGTATTGTAAAAAGGTTTAAAAAAAAGTCATTTGGGTAACTTTTTTTTTCCAAAGGCCTAAAACCACCATCTGATATTATTGTAATTTGAGGCACCGTCAGTCATCTCTTGCATTTGTTTTCATATTTGTAACCATGGAGTTTCTCATCTCAGAGCTATAATACTTTTTATAACTGTAAGTGGAAGCTGTTGCCTAGGTTTGATTTGTTAGTCTTCTCTTCTGCCGTTAATTTATTGGTTGGTTCTACATATTTTATAAAATTCAGCCCTTGAAAAACAAGCCTTGGCAATTTAGTGCCATATACACTTTAACACTTAAGAAATGGCTAGATGTGTTTCATTTATATTCTTTATTATTCATTTGACTTACAAAGTATATAGGCATGGAAATTGCCTGTCAGTTTTACTACTGAAAGCTTCAGCTACTCTTACTTAAGATTAAAGTCGTTCTTTTTATAATCACTCACTTTCCTCCAGAAAAATTCTCTGTGTGGGGGGAAACCTTCAGTAGAGAAGGATTCTATGCGGACTTCCAACCCTTTAACCTGGATTATAGTAGCATGTTAAGTCAGGAAATGACATATCGGGGCAGGAATCAGTTGTGCTCCCTCCCAAGTCTATTTTAAAGCACTTTCCATTTTAAATATAGCAATAAAATATCAGCCTCGAAATGTCTGATAAGGATAAAAGCAATAGATCCAAATCCAATCTAAATCTGACACTGCCAGGAACAAGAATTCACATTGGTAAGTCAGGACTCATTTATGGGGCCATAAATGGGTGGGCCAGCTATAATTTGGGTATTAAACTTGTAAAATATATTGATGGTGTGCAAGAGCTAAATAAATAATTTACTACAAGAAAATTGGAAATCTTTACATGGTACTTAATTGACCAGTGGGTCTCCCAGATTCTTGATGGGTCTTTGCTTTGCATTTGTGTATTTTTCACAGACTAGATTTTTCTTTTCCTCACTTCAGTTTAATTTCCCTCTGCAGTGAATGATCACAAGTTAGTGCATTTCTGAAAACACACACAATTTCCATTTAAAATTCCACCAATCCATTACATGTCTTTGACAATTTCATTTACCTTCTAGGAGGATAATTGTACCACACACTTGGACTATTCTGGAATTAGACAAATTTCTTTCTGCCCCCCCAAAAGTTACTTCAGTACTGCATCTCAGATTTCTGTTCCATGCACAGAACGGGCATGAGGGTTGGGTTTCAATGAGATACTTTAAATAATGTACTGTAGGGCTTCCCTGGTGACTCAGTGGTAAAGAATCCTCCTTTCAGTGTAGGAGACACGGGTTTGATCCCTGGTCAGGGAAGATTCCACATGCAGCTGAGCAACTAAGACTGTGCGCCACAACTATTGAGTCTGTGCTGTAGAACTGGGGAGCTGAAGCCACTGAAGCCCTCTCTCCTTAAAGCCAGGCTCCACAACAAGAGAAATCACTGTAATGAGAAGCCTGTGCACCAAAACTAGAGTAGCCCCTGCTCACTGCAACTAGAGAAAGCCTGCATAGCAAGGAAGGCTCAACACAGCCATAAATAAGTAAATAAATAAAATAAATATTTTTTAAAAAGAATGTACTGCATTCTTTCACTTGGTATTTTGGGGAAATACTGAATGAGGAAAAAAAATGACAACTCTGTCACTGTCTCCTACACATCTATGAGATGCTAAGTACAATTGACGAAGGGGAAGGAGAAAAAAATAGGGAAACTCAAACTAAAGTATTGTGAATGGCTATCTACTCCAGTATTCTTGCCTGGAGAATTCCATGGACAGAGGAGCCTGGCGAGCTACAGTCCATGGGATCACAGAGGGTTGGACATAACTGAACAACTAACACAACAATAACAACAAGAGGTTAAAAGAAAGACAAAAGCAGAGGCATGGAGTGATGACAAACATGGTTCAAGAACTATTATATATGTGTATCTAAAATGAAAGTGAACACGTTATAAACTTACCTATCTTAAGACTAGGGCTTCCCAGGTGGAACTAGTGGTTTAAAAAAAAAAAAAAAAACACCCACCTGCCAATGCAGGAGACATAAAAGATGTGGGTTTGATCCCTAGGTCAGGAAGATCCCCTGGAGGAGGGCATGGCAACCCACTCCAGTATTCTTGCCTGGAGAATCCCATGGAGAATCCTGTAACCTGATGGGCTACAGTCCATGGGGTCACAAAGAGTCAGCCATGACTGAAGCGACTTAGCATGCACACAGCATCTTAAAGAGTAAGAGATCATGTATGTATACAACAATGACATGTTTCAAAGATGTGCAATTTTACTAAATGAGAACACTGAGGTTGGGGAACTTGGGATTTGCACAAAATAATTTGCATAGTAAATAATTAGGTTAGAAAGACACCTGCTCCTTGAAGGAAAGCAATGACAAACCTAGACAGCATATTAAAAAGCAGAGACATTACTTTGCCAACAAAGATCTGTATAATCAAAGCTATGGTTTTTCCAGTAGTCATGTATGGATGTGAGAGTTGGACCATAAAGAAAGCTGAATGCTGAAGAATTGATGCTTTTGAACTGTGGTGTTGGAGAAGATTCTTGAGAGTCCCTTGGACTGCAAGGAGATCAAACCAGTCAATCTGAAAGGAAATCAACCCTGAATACTTATTGGAAGGTCTGGCGCTGAAGCTGAAGCTCCAATACTTTGGCCACCTGATGCAAACAGCTGACTCCTTAGAAAAGACCCTGATGCTGGGAAAGATTAAAGGCAGAAGTAGAAGGGGACGACAGAGGACAAGATGGTTGGATGGCATCACTGACTCAATGGACGTGAGTTTGAGCAAGCTCTGGGAAACAGTGAAGGACAGGGAAGCCTGGCATGCTACAATCCATGGGGTCACAAAGAGTTGGACATGACTGAGTGACTGAACAATACTGGTGCCCAATTCCTCCAAATCCCAGATTAGCTCTAGTTCGAAGGGTCATTTTGTGCTTTCAGCCACAAGCAATAGAAAGGCCAACTCGAGCTTAAACAATACAGAGTTACATTGGCTCGTATTTTGGGAAGCCAGAGAGGGCAGGCTTCAGGCTCGGTTCCATCCAAAGTTCGACTCTATTTCTCTACAGTCCTTTCTCCTTGCGGCTCTTCTGGGTTCTGACTTTGGCTTCTGGCTGGCTTTCCTCAGGGCTGCACAATGGTGGTCAGTAGCAGTGGGGGCAGCAAGCTCCCTAGTTCACTTCCAGCAGGTGGGAGGGTCTGATTCCCTCATTGCTCTTTCTTAAAAGCAAGCTAGAACTTCCATAGAAACTTCCATTAAACCCTTTTCCTTTTCCAGAATTGAAGTACAGGACATTTTCTATCAGCGATGGAACAAGGGCTGTGAGTAGACAGTCAACAGAATTCCTCGGCAGTTAAAGCGATTCTGGTAATCAACAGATTTGAGAAAATCTGTGTTTGTCATGGTCCAAGGCAGCAAAAAGAGGTTATTTTATTTGGTCAGAGGGCTGACCAAATACTAAATTCTGTTTTTTCACTGTCTCTTATGTGTTTCCTTATTTTATTTCCCTGTTATCCCTCATGGTTTCTGCTTGCGCATGTCAAGACCTTGGACTTCTCACTGGCACAATGATTGTACACCCCTCTTAGGTAGGAAACCCATTGGTTTGGCAGAAGCATCTACTCCCTCAGAGGCCCAAACTTAATTCTATGCTGAACCTCATTTTAAAAGGGAAAGCAAACAAGGAAGTTAGTCATACGGAATCCTATACAGTTCTGAGGAAAGGTAGGTGAGAGTTCATTGTTTCTCCTGAAGTGGTGTCTGGCAGCCCCAAATACTCCCAAATATGCTGAAAATTAGTTTATAAGCAATGTGTTTTTCTACCAAACTACTGTCCCAGCCACTATTCCATTCAAGACAGTAGGGCCATATAATGAACACAATCCTATCTATTCTCCCTGAGAATTACTTTATTTAACAGTACGTACTATGAAGCTTTTATTTTTCAGTCTGGAAGATACCTTGGTGTTCCAGATATGCTGAGCCTTCCTTATAGTGGGTACCTGCCTCTCACCCTGAAAGCTGACAATACGGATTAGCTATAAAACCAGGCTGGGTCACACACACTGGGACCCCATGAAGCAGATCCTGCAATACACGGAACACACACCCAGAGAGCAGTATTTCAAACAGCACTCATTGGAGATGCTGAGGACAAGAAGACAAGGTAGACAATGATAAGTACTTTGCATGCTTTCCATTGGAGGAGTCACTGAAACAAGGGAAGTACTTTCTCAACAGGCATCTGGCCCAAGTAGGTAATAAAAAGCAAAGAACAGAACTCTAAACCCCAAATGCTATGTTTTTAAATGAGGCTTGAGACTTAAGTTACTCATATGTGACTGGCAGGACTGGTGACATAATTTGCAAGGCCCTGTGCAAAATGAAAATGTGGGCTCCTCATTAGAAAACTACTAAGAATTGTAAGGCAGTGACATCAGAGCATTGAATCAAGCATGGAGCCCTTTGAAGTGTGGTCCTTATCTGCCTGTGCTTGTCTCACGCCATGTAGCCAGCTCTGTTGACTATCTTCTTCAAAGTGACAACAAATTCTCTATCACTATTTACTGTATATACTTCTTAGATCTAAATAGTCATTTTCTTTGAAAGAGCTCAGAATATGGAAAACTAAGTTGCTTGGATATTAAGAACTGTTTTAAATAGGGAAAGATTTAAGAGAAGCAGAGATTGCATCAATAAAACTGTTTTTGCTCTAGAGTCCGTCTTGGTTTGCTAGACTCACTCCTGGTTGAATTCTGCTTTAATTCCTCAGTAGCCTTAAGTGAATCACTTAAGACTCAATGTCTCAGTCTCATTTTATGTAAATTGGGAAGAATTCTAGTAACTACCTTATTGGTCTCCTGTCAGGATTAAATGCCACATTGAAAATAAAGTGCCTAACATAATGCTTGGCTCATAGTAATTGCTCAATAAATAGTAGCAGTTGCTATAATAATTATTCCCAGTTCCCAGAGCGAAGGGATGGTTGAAGACTGAATCCTCCAAAGATGACTTAGGGTTAGCAGGCTCAAGCTATATGATTTTTCCTGAGTCTAGTTACCACCAGAAAAAAATTTTCTGTGTTAATTTTTTTCCTAATAATATATTTTTTAATTGTAGAACATTTTAGAAAAAAAAATTTTAATGATATTTACCCATGGATTGGGAGAAAGAAATGGCAACACACTCCAGTATTTCTCGCCTGAAAAATCCCATGGACAGAGGTACCCAGTGGGCTGCAGTCCGGGGGGTCGTGAAGAGTCGGACATGACTGAGTGACTAAGCACGTGCACGCCCATGGATTGGTCATTCAGAGATAACAACGGTGAGTATTTAATACATTTGCCTGAAAATTTTTTATTGCATATTTATGTATAAAAATTGCATCCTATGTATGTACAGTTTTATATCCTGCTTTTTAATTAATGACTCACTCTGAATAGCACCTCATGACATTGTGACTATCACCTCATGTTACTAAGGAGGCAAGAATATACAATGGAGTAAAGACAATCTCTTTAACAAGTGGTGCTGGGAAAACTGGTCAACCACTTGTAAAGGAATGAAACTAGATCACTTTCTAACACCGCACACAAAGATAAACTCAAAATGGATTAAAGATCTAAATGTAAGACCAGAAACTATAAAACTCCCAGAGGAGAACATAGGCAAAACACTCTCCGACATAAACCACAGCAGGATCCTCTATGATCCACCTCCCAGAATTCTCGAAATAAAAGCAAAAATAAACAAATGGGACCTAATTAAAATTAAAAGCTTCTGCACAACAAAGGAAAATATAAGCAAAGTGAAAAGACAGTCTTCCGAAAGGGAGAAAATAATAGCAAATGAAGCAACTGACAAACAACTAATCTCAAAAATATACAAGCAACTTATGCAGCTCAATTCCAGAAAAATAAACGACCCAATCAAAAAATGGGCCAAAGAACTAAATAGACATTTCTCCAAAGAAGACATACGGATGGCTAACAAACACATGAAAAGATGCTCAACATCACTCATTATTAGAGAAATGCAAATCAAAACCACAATGAGGTACCACTTCACACCAGTCAGAATGTCTGCGATCCAAAAATCTGCAAGCAATAAATGTTGGAGAGGGTGTGGAGAAAAGGGAACCCTCCTACACTGTTGGTGGGAATGCAAACTAGTACAGCCACTATGGAGAACAGTGTGGAGATTCCTTAAAAAATTGCAAATAGAACTGCCTTATGACCCAGCAATCCCACTGCTGGGCATACACACGGAGGAAACCAGAATTGAAAGAGACACATGTATGCCAATGTTCATCGCAGCACTGTTTATAATAGCCAGGACATGGAAACAACCTAGATGTCCATCAGCAGATGAATGGATAATAAAGCTGTGGTACATATACACAATGGAGTATTACTCAGCCATTAAAAAGAATACATTTGAATCAGTTCTGATGAGATGGATGAAACTGGAGCCGATTATACAGAGTGAAGTAAGCCAGAAAGAAAAACACCAATACAGTATACTAACACATATATATGGAATTTAGAAAGATGGTAATGATGACCCTGTATGCAGGACAGCAAAAAAGACACAGATGTGTATAGTGGACTTTTGGACTCAGAGGGAGAGGGAGAGGGTGAGATGATTTGGGAGAATGGCATTGAAACATGTATAATATCATGTAAGAATCGAATCGCCAGTCTATGTCCGATGCAGGATATGGCATGCTTGGGGCTGGTACACCGGGATGACCCAGAGAGATGTTGTGGGGAGGGGAGTGGGTGGGGGTTTCATGTTTGGGAACGCATGTACACCCGTGGTGGATTCATGTCAATGTATGGCAAAACCAATATAGAATTGTAAAGTAAAATAATAAATAAATAAATTAATTAATTAAAAAAATTGAATCCTATGTATGTACAGTTTTATATCCTGCTTTTTAATTAATGACTCACTCTGAATAGCACCTCATGACATTGTGACTATCACCTCATGTTATTAAGTGGTCTTCACAAAATTTTATGACAGCTTCATTCCATATTGGGCAGGTGTTCCACAATTTATTTTTTCCCTATCTTTTGGACTTTACCAACTTTTCACTATCATACGTCATGCTGCTCTGAATAACCATATGCATATATCCCTGGTCACCTCTCTGATATATGTCCTTAGAGAAGTGCTCTCTCTTAGAGATGGGTAAGGAGTAGGGACACATGTCAGCCTCTCTATATGTACTTCCAAAAAGATTATGCCAGTTTCTCTCCCACTGGGTGAGGATGGGGGATTCTACCCTTCCTGAAACCTTTACCAGCATCTAGTAATATCACAGCCACAAACCTTTACCATTTTATAGGCAAAAAAATTGATCATCGTGTTTATAATAATTCATTTGCTTTGATCAATAGTGAGGTTGGACATGTTTTCATCTTTATTAAGTATTTGCCTCACTTTTTGTGAATTTTAAGTTCATGACTTTGTCAATTTTCCTACTGGGAAGTTTGATTTGTGCCTTTGTGTAAATAATAAAAAGTGGTTGAACAAGGATTTTAAGCCTAGGTGGTGTGACTCTAGAATTGACATGAGTAACTCCAATATCACGTTGGCTTTAAATAAACAAATCCGTATTGATAACCTACTTTCTTTTTGTACTTGATATACTTCCTTTATTCTCTCTCTCCAAATAAATCCAGCTGCTCTCAGACTTTTCTCCAGGTCTTACCACCCAACTCTTTGTTTCCATTAGCCTGACTTCAGCAATAAGCACAATCAGGAGCCTCTTTCTACACTGTTTGACTCCTGGGTTATGACTTGGCCTTATAGTCTGATGGATTTAATCCCATTTCTGGGATTAAGAAATGGTTTAGTTGTTAATATTTGTCTGACTTTTTGTGACCGCATGGACTAAAGCCCACCAGGCTCCTCTGTCTGTACGATTTCCCAGGCAAGAATACTGGAGTGGGTTGCCATTTCCTTCTTCAGGGAATCTTCCCAACCCAGGGATCAAACTCACATCTCCTGCGTCTCCTACTTGGCAGGTGGATTCTTTACCACTGAGCCACCTAAGAAGCCTGTGGTTATTACTTGCACTGAGGCAAAACTATCTACCTAATTTGGGTGTAGACTCCCTCAGGAAGTTTTTCCAAGTCCTACCTCTTCAAGACTAGCAGTCATTTCCCTCCTATTCTCTGCTCCTGTTCCCTCTAGGCAGCACACTTCTACTCAGCAGTTCACACTGGATAAAAACTCAGCAACTGTTATTCTTGAAGCTGCTATAAAAGTCCCTAGTATAATGTGCACAAAAGATTTTCCATTATTTTGAATAAGTTTCGGGTTAATTTACAAAGACTAATCAAAAGATACTATCAAAATAAAGTCAAGTCAAATTAACCTCTTTGAAAAACTTAGAATTCAAGGACACCAAAAGAAATGGGATTAAGCCCTTCAGACTATAAGGCTGAGAAAAAGTGCTCTCATCCTTATTTTCTGGATAAAATTCCAGAGCAATTCTGGGCATGAGATTGGGGAATGACAAAGGGATTGCCCCCCATCCAATAGGACACCTCTTGTTTCCTTGGAAAGAAGCTTTTTGCTGATTTGTTCTGAACCATCCATCCCTAGCTATCAGCATGGTCTGTGTCTAGTTACACATCTTCTCCTCTCTCTCAGGCCTTCTCGCCCCTTGAAATTTGGATTAGGTGTCCACCTCATGCTCTCTCCCATCTCATACTTGCCCATTCTGCCTAACAGCATGGCCTCCATCCTCACCCAGTTTGCAGGTCCTTGTGGGCAATGACCTTATCTCACCCTTCACTGGATCCTAGTCCTACCATCTAAAGGGATTCATTCACTGATGCTAAATAAAAATTTAGTAAATGAATGAGTGAGTCTCTGCTAGTTGGAGACACTGCTTTTCGTTTACTTTTTCATTTCTACAAAAAGGCAACCTGACTCCTATGTTGGTGAACATAGAGTGTTTTTTTTTTCCCCTAATTTCTCTCCTTTAATTAATGGATCATGAAAAATCACAAAGTCCTATTAAAAATGAACTGGTTCAGAACATCCCTCCGCATTGTTAGCAGCTCCCAAGGATTCTACAGATCCCTTTCCCGAGGTGCTCCCCTTTCCTCTCTGATGTCTCCAGAACCTAGTCCTGGAAGAATTTTGTTGAACAGAGAAAAAAACGGTGTGCTGCTGGACTGCTCTTTCTACCCGGCTCCCAGCCAGGCCTTTTTCTCCTACAGTTTCCCAGTGATCCAGCTGGTGACTGCTTCCTGCCCCCCTGCTATGCTGGCCCAGGGTGGGGGTGGGGGGTTGAAGGTTTTACTGTTCTTCAGTAATCATGCAGATTAACAGCTGCTGTTCAGTAGCTCAAGGCCTCCCTTAAATTGAGATGGCTGGGGCCACACATTCCATAAGCGGTTGGAAACAGCTCTGCCTTGGCTACCTTATTATGAGAAAGTGACTGTGACTGTGGAGGAATAAAGCAATGGTTTTGATGTCTTTTGTTTCATGCAGCCCATAAAGAAAAAGGCAGCTTTGTATCCCCGTCCATGCTTGGTTTGGGCAAATAGACCCTCTGTGATCAAGTCCTTAATTTTCACTCTCACTGCCCTCCCTGTTACATGCAGCAGGATGTCTTGTTTGTAGGTAGCATCCTTACAATGCCCACCCCAACCCAGTTGCTCTGAGACCCTGACTCAGGCTGCTAAATAGAGTATTGTATCCATTTGGTCTTTCTTAGAATTGTACACAGTTCATCAGCCTGCTATGACCTTCCTTCCATTAGTAGCTGTGGCTGAATTTTGTGATATCACTTTCTTTTCTGCGTCTGGGGTAATTTTGGGGAATACGTGGAAAGCTAAATCTCCTGCTGGTCGACAGGCAAGAGCTGGGTACTAGAGGCCTTGTGGTTGATGGGGTATTTGATTCTTTTTCATTCTGATTAAGCCTCCGGAGACTCATAGTCCAAACATGAAGGACAAATGGATTTTAAATTAGTTCTTCAGGTCCGAAAACTCTGGCTGCAAGTACAGAAAGGTTAATGGTCTTGTAGGCATTTTTACTTGCATCTCAGTTTTACAGCTTTGAGTCCTTATGTGAGCCTATACGTACTTCCTTTTCGCCAGAGATGTGAGAGAACTAAATCCAGAAATAATAGATATAGTTTAAGGAAAGACAGGTAACCTGCAGAGAGACTGAGGTTGTTTTGACTTCTCTGCATCAGAGCAAGCCCACTCTCAGTAGGGCAGAGGAAGACGTGGGAAAGCCCTGTCTTGGTCTGTAAGTGTCTAGACAGCACAGAATCAAAGTCTGTCAACCTTTCTCCCTACTCTGAGGTATCCACTCAGGGGAAATGGTCCTGTTGCTTTTTTTAAAAAAAGGAATTTCTGAGGAGTGGACATTTATTAAATAAGGAAAAAGTCCATTTGCTGATCTTGGTGTGATATGTGATTACTCATTCAATATTGGAAGTGGTGGAAGTCACATATAAACAGCATATATTAACAGTTAAGCATGAGATGTATGATTTCCTCAACTAGTAGCAAAGAAAGTGATAAAATAGCAGATGCTTGATTAAAAGAAACTCAGATGAAGAAAATAAATAACTGTAGCTGAAGTTGTAATGGTCTTCCCTGTATATCACCATCAGTCTTTCGGCTCAAATGAGGATTTGAACGTACAGCTACCAGAAATTCCAAAATTGAAAGCAAATTGTCAAGTGCCAGGATGAAATCTCCTGCAATAATATATAATGTAGTAGCTCCATTTGCTACTGCAGAGATTATCAAAGTCTGTTATTGTTTTTAATGGCGGTGTGTCTTAATAGCAGTGTGCTTTTATCTCTCTGATGGAAAAATGGCCCTAAATCGGCCTAAAATAGCCCTACCGAGCACATTTCACACCTCTGCACAAGGCACTGGGGGTTTCTATGGGAGGAGTCTGCTTGCTTGGGTTGAAAGAGACTTGATTTGGAAAGGGGGGTGATTGTTAAAGGCAGTAGGTACTTGCATTCAATTAAGGCCACAGAGAAGTACTGCCCTTCTGCCACCTTCCTCTAGGTCTTGCGGGTAGCAGTGGATTAAAGGTGTTGTTGAGATGGTGGAAGTAAAGAGAAAATAGTTTATGAAGTTGAAGACTGAGTGCTAAGTGGAAAAGTTTTACCACCAACCAGAAAACCTGTGTCCAGCCTGTGGGGGGATGAGGTGTGAGGAGTGAGGAGCAATAGGGTAGGTCCTTCAAAGTCAAGCATCATGAACTTCTCTGTGTTATTAGACAGTAAAGTCTCTGAATGTTGTTGGAGGGCTGCTGGTGTATGAGCTGGTCAGTGGGCTGGCCTAACGTGGTCAGCTGCATATGCAGGGCCTCGTTTTCGGGATATGGAGATTGGGATATGACACGTGGTATCCAGTTGCCCTGCTTTGCACGTGACACCCAGGTCAGGACTGTGTGGCCCCATCAGCTCTGCACCAATATTGGCAGGTTCATAGCTAAGTCAAGGTTTATCAGCGGCCAGAGTACTAAGGAGATAAAGAGAGGATTCTATACATATGTCCTTTTGGTTTATGGTACTCCTCTGACCATTTCTACATTGAGTCACAAAGGAATCAGGAACAAGCTGTTTGATCTGGGCAATTTGCTTAGCTTCTCTGAGCCTCAGCTTGCTCTTTGCTGATGACCCTTCCCTCCCTCTACCCCCGTCCCCCCAAACTCCAGCCTCGAACTGTGATTCCTTCTTCTTGTATTTCTTCTCAGACACTACTAACTTCTCCAAACACTGGTCAACTCATTAAACTGCCTAATTTAAAAAGTGATCAGTTGAAAAGTCAAGATGTGGATTAGGAAGCTACTTATTTGTTAGTGTCTTCAATAGGAAAAAGAAGCCATTTATCCTTTAGAGCAGAAGAAAAAATGTTATTAAATTATGTGATATAGAACATTTATAATGCATCTGACCACAAATTGCAAGACTCACTGAAATGACATTTAAATCTCACAGCACCTCGAGACTGAGGCAATACCAGTGAGGAATGTAGCTAAGAGACTGTGTTTCATCCTTGATCTGAGGTTTTCTTTCTTTTAAATACAATCTTGATAATGATTTCCCATGTACCTCCTTCCTTTCTCTGTTGCCTTAATCTTGAAACTTGATTTGCTATCCACTGGGCAATACAGATTTGCAACTTGACTAGATGGGAAGGAAGAGAAGGGTTTGCAGCTGTAAAACAACCCTGCTTTTCCATTTCAGAGAGAGGGCGTCTCTAAGTGGGATTTTGCTGGGTGCTACTCAAGGTAAGGATCAAGGAAGGGTCATATTCCCAGTTCCCAGTGGGGTGAACCTCCCCCGGAGACCTCAGGCAGCACACTGCTGCTGCAGAAAGGTGGGTCTGCCCTGCAGAGTGGTGGTAAGACTTGCGGGACTCTGGCTGCAGTGATGAGTCATTGGATGGGAAAGCTGGACAGAGTGGCCTTCAGGGCTCCCAGGTAGAGCGCAGGGCAGTTCTCTTGGTGCTCATCAATGGTAAACTAGTAGCAATGTCTTTAAAGAAGCATGAAAGAGACTTACTAACTTTTTAATAGAGGGTAGGTTTTTGCCCTAATGCTAAAAACACATTATACTCTAATTGTCACCTTTATGTTTCTATTCAAATTCTCATCTCTCTTCTCCATCCTTTCTTCTTTCTTGTATCCCCATCCCCAGTCCTCCATCTGGGCATCCTGAGACAAAATTGTAGTGTGGGCAGAGCTTGCCCATGGTAGCTCCAGGACACTGTTTGTGCTGCCCTTCATCTCCCTGCTCCCCATCCTCAGGGCCCAGGAAATACCTTCAGTGACCTGTTCTCCAGTGGGTGGTAGAACATAGGCTGGGATGAACCACCAGCTTCCACTGCAACTTCTGTCCTTTGCTACAAAGCCTCCAAAACCACTGTGTGTCATGGTCTCTCCACATATATTAAGTGATAATAATCCTCAGTCAGTAGGATGTTTTCAGCAATGAATAACAGAAAATTCAAGTCAAATTTCTTCAACATTCAGAATGTTTACTGACTCCCAGACAGGAAGCCCAAGCTAGGGAGGGGTTAAACCAGCACCACAGCTTTCCTTCCCCTGTGAGCCACATCCTTCAGCTAATCTGGAGGTGGAGGCAGCAATTCCTAGCGGAGGGAGACAGGGTTGCCTCTGGGAGGTGTCCTGAAAGAGCAAAGTGAGCAAGAAATTGCCCAGCTGCCTGGAAAACCTGTTCCTGAATCTCAGTAACTTGAACTGAGTCACGTGGGGAGTGGGATCACCCTTAGAACAACTGGGCTCACCTCTGGATCTGGGTCAGATAAGCTTCCCTGAGGGCACTGGGGCTGCAAGGGGAGGGGAGGGTGCTACAACAAAATCTGAACTCCCATTAGAAAGGGGCGGGGGTCAAGGAGGCCAGGGCAACATCAGACACTGTCTGCTTCATGTGCTTCTCTGCATGGTCTGAGCCCTCCACCCGCCCCCACCACCACCACCCCGCCCCCGCCCAAAGAAATAAAAGGAAAAAAGGGATGACTACACACTGGCGCCTGAAAATACTAAGTTCATATAAGGGAGAGTTAAAAAGTTAGCACTGTCAGGCTGTAGATGATTTGTTTTAGGGGAGCATCCAGCCTAATAGGAGGTTTTAGTCTGTAAAGGTCCCAGCTTTTAATGATGAGATTTAGTTCCCTATGTGCAGTCACTGGCATATGTTTGGGATGTGAGATAGACTTCCAATATCTGACTGTCATGGCTTGTATAAAAACCTTGGGCCGGCCTGGCTTCCCTTGGCATTCTGGAGCATATCCACACCACAGCATAGGAGCTGGAATGGCCATGCCTTCTGTGGGATAACCAGTGTCATCAAATGATGCTCATCTTAAGAGGAGGCAGTTGCTGCTGTGCTTAATTTACACCCACATCTGAAGATGTATCTTGAGGCTAAAATTTTAAAACTGGTCCAGAGACATCAGGTTGTGTCACCTTGAGGTCTCTTGGAGGAAAGAATGCAGAGCAAGCCAGTGCTTATTCCTGTTGGTGGGTGGTCTTCTTCCAGAAACCACAGATGGCTGAGCCACGCCCCAGGAGTTTTTGATACAGGAAGTCTGGAAAATTTGCACCTTGAACAAGTTTCCAGGTGATGCTGATGCTCTAGTCCAGGGACCACACTTAGTGAATCACATCCCCTGACCTAGGGGATGAACAATGGAGTGTGATTTGTAGCAAAGGAAAAAGAAAAACAGCAGCTATCTAAATGCAGTTGGCTTCATCCCTATTCTGACTTTGTTCATTATTCTCAATATGCTCCCCTATTCATTAAAGTGTCCTAGGTCATTCGTTCATGGAAGGATCCCCTTTTTTCTCGATAGTCTGGAGCTCCTTAGGGAAGAGTAATTGATTTGTAGTCTGTAGTCTATGACGAGCTCAAGATTTTGCCCCCATGGCTGTTTATAATGTACAAGAGAAAAATCGAGTTCCTAGAGGTGTTAACCCTCTCTGCAATGATATTCAACACTGGAAAGCACAAGGAAGTCCCGAACAGAAACCCTATACAGTGGCTCTGGAGAACTTGTAACTAATGGGCACTTGTAAATCTAACAGGATTTCCTACTGGTGTGAATGCCTTGGGTAAAATGCTCATTAAACTGTCAGCTCACAGAGAGGTGTTGCTCCTGGGAAGAGGGTCACAGCATCCTGGGGAGGAAAGAAGTCTCCCCAGGCCACCAGGGTCCTTCCCTCCCCTGATCACTCACCACCCACTTCAGACTCCTTCCAAAGCCCTTCAGAGGGTTTTTACAACTCTGTACCAATTCCATCAGGAAATTATTAATTTTCTCCAATCCAAAATATGTATTCACTTTGTTGGCTCTTTCTTCTTGTTGAAGAAGATCTCTTCTATGGAAATGGAGAATAGCTAACCACTGTCCATGGTAGAACAGTACTTCCATACTTAAAATCAGTTTGTTTCGACACTGAAAAAGATTAACGTTTATTTTTACTCAAATAACATTTGCACATCAGTAAAAAAAAAAATTATATAGCACAAAATGGTATATAATGAAAACTGAGTTTCCTTCCCATCTCTGGCCCCTGGGCCAACCACCCAGAATTAACCTCCAACACCTCTTTAGTGTGTACTTACCAGAAGTTTTCCAAACATGTATTTGTGTACACACACACACATTCACAAACGTATTTTTAAACTTCATGACACATCTTGGATTCTCTTCACATTAGCACATATACTTCTTTGTAAGAATATATTATAAATTATTTAATCAGTTTTTTATTTATGATATTTTGTCATTTCCAGTTCTAAACTTCCAGACAATGTTATAGATGCATCTTTGATTATACTGGCAAATATAAGATTTCCTAAAGCAGAGTTGCTGGGTCAAATGTTTTACATATGTTTAACTTTGGCAGATTTGGTAGAGCTTACACTAGTTTTAACTCCCTTGAACAGTGTTCAAAAATTCCAGTGTTTTGTTATATACTAAACAATGTGTTAACAAACTAATTTTTTTTGGCCTGATAGGCAAAAATAATGCTACTTCAGACCTATAATTCACATCTCTCTCATTGTACTATTATCACTGAACATCTTTGCATATGTATGAGAACTTTGACATTTCTTGTTCTTTGAAATTTGTTTATATTCTTTTACCTATTTTTCTATTGTTGTTGACATTTTTCCTTTAGCTTTGTTGGTTATCTTTATATATCAGAAATTAGCCTTTGTTATACATGTTGTAAATTCTGTCATGCAAATTTTAAGTTTTTTCCCCCCACAATTTGTCATTTCCTTTTTGATTAAAATTTTATTTAGCTCAAGGTGTTTTATGCTATGGAACAATTTCTTATTTTCATAAGAAAAATGTAAGTTAAATGTAATCATGTTTTTTTATTGGTGACCCCTGGGTTTTATGTGATGCTTAAAAGAGAAAAGGCTTCCCTGATCGAAGATTAGTTTTTTAAAGTTCTTTATTTTCTTCTAGTAATTTTGTGGTTTAATATTTATTTTAGAATAAGGAGAGAGATATGGATCCAACTTTATTTTGCTTCCCTATGGCTTCCTATTGTTCCAACATGACTTACTGAATAATCTATTTTTAATTTAATGGTATGCAATGTCACTGTGATAATAACCTAAATTCCCATTTGAGTTTGAGAATCTTATTTGTGCAATCTGTATTCATTCCACTGATTTGTATTTCCATTTGCCAGAATCTCATTATAAGAAATAGTGCAACTTTATAATGCATTTTAATATCTGTTAGGACTAGTATCCTCCATTATTCTTATTTTTCAGAATTTTCTAGCTATACTTACTTATTCGCTTTTTCATACAAGCATGAAAACTAATCTGTCTGAAGTTTAATATTATCTTGTTGTTATTTCTATTGAGACTGCATTGAATTTATCGGTTAATTTAGAGAGATATTAAGTCTTCCCACCCAATAAAAGAGTTTACATTTCTATTCATTCAAATTTTCTTTTGTATCCTTTTGTTAAGGTTTTATTCCTCTATAACTTGAATATTTTTGTTAAGTTCATTTTTCTATATTTTTTGGTTCTTTATTGTGAATGGATATTATTTTCCATTTGTTTTCTAATTAATGTATTTTTTGTATCTTATTTTCATATCCATCAGTTTTATTATATCTATTTTCTACTATAATTTTGAATTGAGTATCTTTTGTATACTCCTCAAATAATTTTACTTTACTTACTCTTTATTAAAAAATATTTTCACATTTTATTTCTTTCTCCTGTTCTATTGAAATGATTAGAATAATGTCAAATTTCAGAGAGGTTAGTGGATATGCTGGTTTTCTGATTTGAACAGGAAGGCTTCTAGGGTTTCCTTGATCAATCAATAATGATTCATGCTTTGGTTAATGATCTTGTTATTTTGTTAAGATATTTAGGATGCATCCATCAATAATGTTTTGTTAAATCTGCATAAAAATTAAAATGAATGTCAGGTAATTCCATGACTTTTCAGCATCTATGGAAGTGATTATAATTTTTCTCTTTTGATCTATCAATATGGTGAATGATATATATTAATAGCTTTTTCCACTATTGAATAATAAATAGCCAGCTTTATTCAGTATTTACTGTGTGCCAGACACAGTTCTAAGCACTTTACATGTATTAATTCATTGAATCCTCTCAATACACTATAATGAGAAAACTGTGGCATAGAGTAGTTAAATAATTATGTGTCCAAAGTCCTACACCTGGTGAGTGAGAGCT
The DNA here is from genome assembly GCF_014754425.2 of Oryx dammah. Taxonomy (NCBI): domain Eukaryota; kingdom Metazoa; phylum Chordata; class Mammalia; order Artiodactyla; family Bovidae; genus Oryx; species Oryx dammah. The sequence continues at coordinate 68,997,221 of NW_024070202.1, read as the reverse complement.
GGGAACTGAACACAGTCATTTTACTCCTGAATCTATGTTCTCGATAGCTATTCTCAGCAGCCATCTTTTAATTTCTCATTAGGAGGTAGCATCCTCTTAACCTACTGCTGAATTCTGCCTCCTAAAATTTGTTTTTTACCCTTGTTATTAATAGATTAGTTTGGACTATAATTTTTCTTTTTGTATGTGCGTGTTATCTTTGTCAGGTTTTGGAACTGGTATCTTGCTAGCTTCAAAAATTAATTTGGAGGTTTTTCTTCTTTTGCTGTGGCCTGAAACAATTAAGTAGTACTGGAATTATTTTCTGTAAAGATTTGGTAGAAAGCATTCTTCACGCCTATTAAAGTGTCTGATTTTGTTGCTGAGGGAGGGAATGAATTTTTAATAAAACTTTTTCCTATTTTTCTATGATAATTCATCATTTAGATTTTCTACAACTCCTATGGTAGGTTTTAGTCATTTATATTTTTCTGAAAACCATTCATTTCATCCAGATTTTCAGCCAATTTCAGTAAGTCTGAGCAAAGGAGTATCTCAGAATTGTTTAAAAAATTGCATATATCTATCAGTTTCCCACTTACTATTTTCATTTTGTATTGTTTGTTCACTTTTTCCCTTAATTATATTAAACAATAGATTTAATCTTTTGTTTCGTTTTCAGAAAACAAGCTCTTGGATTTATTTGTTGGTCCTTCATTTTATTGTAACTTTTCCCTCTTTATCAGTGGTTACTTCTAATTTTGTACAATTTTGTTCCACTTTTTTACTTGACTATGTTGGCTCACGATTTGTTTTTCTATTTTATTGTTTTCTTTGCTTTATCTTTATTTCTTTCCAGGAACCAACTCTTAGATCTATTTATTAGCTGCACTATTTTAAAAATTAGTTCCTGCTGCTTTTAATATAGGTATATTTTATTTCTTTTTAAAACTTGCTTGCCTGATTGACTGCTTGTGTTTTTTTATCTTCATTCTTTCCTGTTTAACAATGCTAGTAAGTAGAACTATGCTATGAGAAGAGATATCTCAAAGGTTCTAATACATAGTTCTTGCATTATCAATATTTTTGAGATAGTATGTTTTTTATTTCTTCTTCGGACCAAGAGTTGAGAGGGGTGGTTAAGACTTCTTTTGTCTTTGATTAAAACATTAATTTGCAGCTTAATTGCACTGAGATCAGAGATTGTGACATGCAATATTTCTATTTTTTGAAGTATATTGAGGTTTTCCTCTGTGGTTCAACTTTTAGAAATGTGGCTATTTTTATCAATTGAATTATAGGCTTATTCTCTGTATTCAAGGTTTAGACATATAGATGCAGATATACACACACAAGTTTGTGTGCTTACACATACATGCACACTGTGGGATTTTCAATAGCTTTACTAACTTGACTGTTTACTTGATCTGGCATGGACTGAGAAAAGTGATTTAGATTTTCCCACTGCAATTGCCTTTTTGTATATTTCTATTTTTAATTACTGCAGTTTTTCTTTTATGCATTTTGAAGCAATGCTACTTGCTGCATCAAAATTCACTATATTGTATGATTATCATTACAAAGGGTCTTTAATATAGTATTGTCCTGAATTTAACATTCATTGATACTACCGTGGTTCTTGCTGTTTTTTTCTTGCACTTAATTTCTACATCTTTGCTAATCATTTTACTTTCAACCTTTCCAATCTCATCAATTCCAAGATGTATTTCTTGAATGTGTTATAAGGCTGAGTTATAATTTTTATCCAATTTGAGAGTCTTTTTACTTTAAGTGGAAGAGTTTTCTCATTTACACTTGCTAATAAACTCTTTTTGATCTTAATTCTATCATCTTATTTCATGATCCATTATTTTGCTCTTTCTTTTTTATCTTTTCCTATATGGTCTAGGTTTTCTTGCTTTATGTTCTGTGGTGAGTGAATGTATTTGCCTTCTGGTAATTCTGAAGACTGATATTCTGAGTTTTGCTATTCTAATGATACCCTAGTAACTTTTAATAATATACTGAAAACTCTTCTTGATTTGTCAACTTCAAACAATATATTTTAACAGCACACTGTAAAAATAAGGAAATTAGCAGGACTTCCTCTTGCCCTTCATACCTTCCTGCCTTTGAATATTAACTCCCTTCCCCTATTATAGTACATCACTATCACTAGTTTAGTTTTTCTTGGCACTAATCACAATGTATAATTACCTTATTTATTTATTAATTTAATTGTTTATTCTTCAGCTCCCCCAGTGGACTATATAATGCTTGAAGCCAATGATTTTTTTTGTGCTTTTGCGTGATCCAGAAGAGGTGACACAACTGCAGAATAAGAGCCAGCATTATAAGAGACCTTTGGGATCACCTTCCCCAGGTCTCACTTTGCACATGAAGAAACCAAGCCCTAGAGGATGGAGACACTCACTCTATATCATAGTTGTGACAGGAACTGGGCTAAAACTTAGATCTGCTCACCTAAGCTTCTTCCAAAATTCCAGGCTCCCTCAAAATGCATCACACAAAGTTTTATTCTAACACCAGGGGAAGGTTCACACTTACTTGCCAAACCAATGTGGAAAATACTTTTTCATTATGTCAATTACTATCACTCAGTGCCTTCTAAATGACATACTTGAAAATAGTTCCATTATAATGTGCAATTGAAAAGGATTGCCATTTCATACATCCACAATAACCTCATAACTATTTACAGATACATTCTGAATCTCTGGACATGTCTTGACTGAGGAAGCCCAAGAGGAAGACCACCCTCATTCTAGGCTGGGAATCAAGATTGTAATAAGTGGCACATTCAAAGACACTTAGAATGGCAAGAACTGGTTCCAGAAAAGAATCTCTGTTTCCTGGCAACCAGCTCAGTACTCCCTAAAGGGCACTTTGAAGAAAAGCTCAATCAATGGAAGGGTCAAATGTTTTCTTTTTCAAATGTCCATTTTGCATGTAATGGCTGCTCTGTGCAGATTTTATGGGGTGTTCGCTTGTTCGGGAGAGGTAGGGTCCTTCTGAGTAAACACATGTACTATGGGTGAGAAATTACTTCAACTGAGTTTATTGGCATTTCTTAGAGCATATGAGTTCAAAGAAAATTATTACAGGTAAGAGCTCTGTCCATTGAAACACCACTGTATAGATTACATAGTGATATATACAGTCAGAGAGACATCCAAGAAAAGCTCAGTACCGAGCTTGCCAATTCTGAAGATCAGCCTTTACAAGGGTTGGTAAATCTTTCTTTTGACCCTAAAGCCACCTGCTTTGCCCTGATTATTTTTTCAATCTGACTGAGATCTCCCTAGTGGAAATGAATGGAATATAGAAAGGGTACTGTAGTCATATAGTCCTTGGTTTGAGCCAGGTTTTTGCATGGCCCTGAGAAAGCCACTTAACTTTGCCAAGTTCTGCTTTCTGTAGATGTGGACAGAGTGGAATAACACTATTTTAGAAGGCTGATGTGATACTTTGGTAGGATTACATGAAGGAATCTGCCGCTTGGTATGAACTTCACTTGACAGCTTTATTAGTTGTCAAAGATGGACATGGAGGTGTGGACCAAATGGAAAATGGAGGACTAAGTAATGTTGAATTATATTTGTGCTTAGAAGCTTATGTTAGTTTCTCTGTCAGCTCTCAAAGCTATATTAAGCATATATATGATAACTCTTTAGGACTTGGAAAAATGGGTTTCCACTGAACAGAAGGAAAAGTGGGGCCATCAAGAAGTACAGTCATAAACCTCAATTTGCATCAGTCACTGGTCAGCTCTATGTATGAGCAGCTTTTACCAGGGGCACTATGGTACCCTGGGGGCTACCTTGTGAGTATGAAGGGGATTCACAGATCCCTGGAGCCTCAGTACTTTAGAGAGTTCTCTGTTTCTGACTAATATAACACATTTCCTTAAATTGTCCATTGCCACACTGCAGACATGCATTCCCCTATCCATTGCCATTATTACCTTGTGTATGAGTTAGACAGAATAGGTCAGACTTTTAGAAGACAGGCCCATGAGGCATAACCCCAAACAGAAATAGTTTACATTTCTCTCTCACTCAGCTCAGGTTATGGAGCGCTTATATAGTGTGCTAGGACTTCCCTGCTGGCTCAGACAGTAAAGCGTCTGTCTACAATGCGGGAGACCCAGGTTCAAGCCCTGGGTTGGGAAGATCCCCTGGAGAAGGACAATGGCAATCCACTCCAGTACTATTGCCTGGAAAATCCCATGGACAGAGGAGCCTGGTAGGCTACAGTCCATGGGATCGCAAAGAGTCGGTCACAACTGAGTGACTTCACTTCACTATATAGTGTGCTAGACTTTGTGAGTTCTGGGTGAGATGGACATGTAGGTGAATCAGACTCAACTTGTCCAGTGTAGAACTGGAATAACAGAAGACCATGTGGTGTTCACCTTGGCCAAGTTAACCTGGACCTCAGTTTCTTAATGTATATTAAAGAAGGAGGTCTTGGCCAGGTGATTCTCCAAGATCCATTTTACTTCTCTGATTTTTATTTATATACGAAACTTTACGCTAAGTTTACGTAAGTTTTTACGCTTAAAACAAAAGAAGCAAAAAATAAATCTTAAAGGATAGAGGGATATAATAAGAAACAGAAACACTTAAAATGATTTTAACATCTTAAATTTCCTCTCTAAAAAAATTAAACTGAATCAATAATGATGGCTTCATCCAAGAAGTCAATTTTAGCTCATTGTGGAAGAGTCCCAAGGGTCTCAGCTGTCCTTTGCTTCTTTTCTTTTTGCCCCGTCAAAGTTTTTTCCATGTAGATGTTTTTTCCTTCTGCTGTTGGCTGTTTCCTTCATGTTGTTTCCCGCTTGTGTTAATTCACTTTTATTTGACCCCTCACATCATCCATCAAATTCTCACATAGCCATTACAATATCATTGTTTTAGTTGAGGTCTCAACAGCTTCAATCAATCTATGGCCAAAATTCCTACAACTCTTGTTACTCTTTTTTTCTTCCTTCCTCATTTGGCTCTAGCTCTTTATGGGTGATATTAGTGTTTAGAGGTCTTCCTCCCATTCATCACCCATCTTTCTCCCCACAAAATCTCTTTCAAAGTCTCTTCAGCTTTCAAAGAAGAAGAAAGAAATCTCTTTCAGCTTTCAAAATGAACAGTGATAATGCAGTAGACACTATTATGCTAAGAATACTTGGATTTTGCTTATTAAAGAAGTGAGGCTTCAAGTCATAACAGATATGAGTTTTTCTTTTTAAACATTACATTCAATTAAGTTGTGTGTGAGCTAGGCTCACAGCCTATGGTTTATATTGTTATAAGCCACAAGTGAAATAAGGATTATAAAACACACTGAAGAGGAAAATGCAGCTTGAGAATATGATACAAGTGTTAATTCAAGACATTTAAAGTTTTTTCTATTAGTCTCTTTATAATTAAAAACACAAACTAAATAAAAGAATAGGATAGAAGGAGGAGGATGTTTTAAAGAGGCAATTTAAGGTAATTATTGGACAGTCCCAGTTTTGCCCAAAGTCGTCTCTACCCATCTGTCCATCTATCCATCCAATAGCTTGGGCACTGGAAGGTCGGGTTGTCCAGTATACAGAAAACAAGTTAGATATTGTCCTTTCTATGGAGATTTTATTCTAATGTTATTTAGTCACTAAGTCATGTGTGATTCTTTTGTGACCCCATGGACTGTAGCCTGCCAGGCTCTTCTCTCCATGGAATTTTCCAGGAAAAATTACTGAAGTGGGTTGCCATTTCCTTCTCCAGGGGATCCTCCAAACCAAGGATGGAACCCAAGCCTTCTGCATTGTAGGTGGATTCTTTACTACTGGGCCACTTGGGAAGTCCTTTATTCTAATGTGTGCTTAGTCGCTCAATCATGTCCAATTCTTTGCGACTCTGTGCACTGTAGCCCACCAGGCTCTTCTGTCCAGGGGGATTCTCCAGGCAAGAATACCGGAGTGGGTTGCCATGCCCTCCTCTAGGGGATATTCCCAACCCAAGGATCAAGCCCAGATCTCCCACACTGCAGGTAGATTCTTTACTATCTGAGCTACCAGGGAAGCCCAAGAAGATTGGGCTTCTTCCCAATCTTCCCAACCCCAGGAATCGAACCAGGGTCTCCTACATTGCAGGCAGATTCTTTACTAGCTGAGCTACCAGGGAATCACTATTGATTCTATAGTGGAGACCAAATTTTTAAAAAGGTTAACAAATATATGAACTTAATCTCAAAATGTGGTAAATTCTGTGAAAAACAGTAGAGGGGGAGATGGTGGAGAATATTTGGGGAGCTTTTAGGGTACTAACATCTGACTACGTGGCAAGCTGAATCATGCACGTATTTAAATAGCATGCTCTTTTTTTTAAAAAAAATTACTGAAGTATAGTTGATTTACAATGTGGTGTTAATTTCTGCTACAGAACAAAGTAATATATATATATGTATATATATCGGAGAAGGCAATGGCACCCCACTCCAGTATTCCTGCCTGGAAAATCCCATAGACGGAGGAGCCTGGAGGGCTGCAGTCCATGGGGTCACTAAGAGTCCGACACGACTGAGCGACTTCACTTTCACTTTTCACTTTCATGCATTGGAGAAGGAAATGGCAACCCATTCCAGTGTTATATAAAATTTTTCAGGTTCTTTTCCATAATGATTTATCACAGGATTTTTAATATAGTAACTTGTGCTTTACAATAGGAACTTGTTTATCCGTTCTGTATATAATAGTTTGCATCTGCTTGTCCCAAACTCCCAATTTATTCCTCCCCACCCCCCACTACCTCCCCGACTTGGACAACCACAAGTCTTGAACAGAGAGTACTAAGTGGGAAGTATTAATGTTCTTTAAAGGGAAAATGAACTTCCACCTCAGAAACTAGTTTTCTGAAAGGGCTTTAAGAAGATGAGAGAAATGACCAGTTAGGAGACAGTTCTGTAAACAAAACTGTAGCTTCCAGAATACATATCTTTATGTAATAGGAGCGGGCCAGGCTCAGCTGTTAGCCAAAGGCAGTTAGTGGTCCCACTCAGCCATTGATCATTATCGCAGTGAGCCCCTCCCCAAAGAGAGCAACCAGCGAGTGACCGTTAGCGGTCCGCCTCAGCCATTGGTCAGCTTTGCAGTAGGCACCCCCTCCTGTATAAAAGGAGCCCGAATTCAGCCTGCTGCTGCTGCCGCTGTCACTTCAGTCGTGTCTGACTCTGTGTGACCCCATAGACGGCAGCCCACCAGGCTCCCCCGTCCCTGGGATTCTCCAGGCAAGAACACTGTAAGTGGCTTGCCATTTCCTTCTCCAATGCGTGAAAGTGAAGTCGCTCAGTCGTGTCCGACTCTTTGCGACCCCATGGACTGCAGCCTTCCAGGCTCCTCCATCCATGGGATTTTCCAGGCAGGAATACTGGAGTGGGGTGCCATTGCCTTCTCCAGTAGCTTCCAGAATACAAATCTTTATGTAATAGGAGCGGGGCAGACTCAGCTGTTAGCTAAAGGCAGTTAGTGGTCCCACTCAGCCATTGATTATTATCGCAGTGAGCCCCTCCCCAAAGAGAGCAACCAGCGAGTGACCGTTAGCGGTCCGCCTCAGCCATTGGTCAGCTTTGCAGTAAGCACCACCGCCTCCTTTGTATAAAAGGAGCCCGAATGCAGCCTGAGGGAGATGGTTCTCCGAGAGACTAGTCTGCCATCTGCTCTGTCTCCTAGCTTAGCTTTGTGGTTACAGTCGTTATTCCTTGCCCCAGCAACCCACCTCCTGATTTATTGGCCTTTCCTATGGGAAGCAGAGCGAGCTTGGGCTGGGTTATCACTTACAGTGAAAGTTTCTAAAGTCAGAGATGACATGAGCCTGACCCTCAGGTAACCTTTCTGTTCTCTCCTCCTTGTCTCTCCTCAGTCACTCTGACATCTTTGCTCTTCCCTGAAATTTCAGTCCACCTCAGGGCCACCAGACATGCTCTTCCTCTATCTGGAATGCTTTTCCCCCAGAGTCGTATTTCTTGCTCTCTAATTCTTTTTAGGTCTTCAGTCAAATATCACATTTCTATCGAGGCCTTCTGTGGCCATTGTATTTAAACGTGAACATCCTGTTCCCACCTGGCTTTATTATTTTTTTTTCCCATAAAACACCATATTATGATATACATTTTATTCTTTTTTTTATTGGCCAGCCATCCCTCAACATTCTGTGTAGGTTCCATGAAGGTAGGGAATTCTGTCAGCTTTGTTTAGTGTTGAATCTCCAGGACCTACCTAGAATAAGGCCTGACATAGAGCAGGTGCTCAATCTCTATTTGTTAAGTAAATGAAATAATAAATGGTCATATTTGAATATATATAATATATAATATGAATGTAATGATATAATTCTATACAATATATAATATAGTAATATAATTCTATATTATGTAATTCTATATAATATGAATATATATAATATAATATAGAACTAAATCTACATTATAGTATTAAAATTATTATACTTCAGGCTAACTATGGTAAATAGAACATATCTGTTCTATTTACCAAAGGCATAAACTCACAAGGACTAAGAGAATGAGAGGAGACAGTAGCAGAAAGGAAATTTCACCAAAATTTTCATGACAGGTGGTCTTATTTTGCCAGGTTGGGAAAGCTGAAACAAGCCTGCAGGGGAGAAACAAATTAGATAGAAGTTATTTGTGCCACAGATCAGGATTTGGAGGCATCGTATATTTCCGCCGTCCCCCTGCATCTTTCTCAAAAAGCTACTAGAGTATATACACCACCAAACAGGGGAGAAGTTAAGAAAGAAAAACCTAGGATTGAGGAAACAGGGCTCTAACACAGGAGACAGGTAAAAGAATTTCCAGAATGAAATTGAAGAGAAGTCCCAGCCTGACAGATGGTCATTAGGCATAGGCAGCGATCAGTCCAGACTATAGGAGACAGACAAAAGACTTCAAGGTTGACATCTTTAAAAAAGAAGAAACTGAAAGACAACCTGGTATATTTGAACATACAGAGAGATTTTACATTTCTATCAGATTTTAAGTAAGGTTCAGTTAGTTTATAGGGATATGGAAAACTAAAAATATGAGAAAAGAAATGATTAACTCTGAGAAAAAAAAGCTATTAAAAAAAAAAAGAAATGGAATTATGGTCAACTTAGGTGGCACTAGTGGTTAGGAACCTGCCTGCCAATGCAGGAGACATGAGATGCAAGTTCAATCCCTGTTTCGGGAAGATCCCGTGGAGGAGGGCATGGTAACCCACTCCAGTATTCTTGCCTGGGAAATCCCCATGGACAGAGGAGCCTGGTGGGCTACAGTCCATAGCATCGCAAAGAACTGGACACAGTTGAAACAACTTAGCACATAGTGGCTCAACTGTGAATAATATTTATTTATTCATCACAATACTACAATTGAGAGGCTGAGGGGGGAGGGTAAGTCTTTGATGTGTGTAGGGAAGTAAGTATTAAAAAAAAAACAAACCAGTATCTTCCATAGCTGGGAGTCAGTAAATATTATCTAAAACTGAAATACCAAAAAATAACAAACATATTATTTAGAAATATGGAGATGAAAACAAGTAGTTAAAAACTGAAAATGACTTCTGGAAAGCAACATTAAGGGTAGGGAAAAGTAGAATAGGAACTGAAGTTTTCCTTTACAAACCCTATAAGCCTTGACTTTCTAAGTGATATGTACATGTTATATTTTGATGTAAATAAAAAATAAATTAATAAGAGGAATGTATGATTTCTTGTTACTCTCTGGAGAAAGATCTTGAAGTAAGACATGTTTATGTTGGAATATCTGTAAATATAGAAGATATAGAAGATACAGGAAATATTTGTTAAATGGTAAGTGAATGAATGAATGATGAGAGTTGTCACAAGGTTATTTAAAAGTTGAGAGTATATCACTGGCAGCCAGTGAAATGATGAGAGGCCTTGCATAGGAAGACGATTTAAGGAAGCCCAGAAAAGAAATGCATTTGTGTACCCCACCACAATGGAGCCCCAGGGTTTCTGCTCAGTTTAACCTATTACACAGTGTAATGCTGGCAAAAATTGCTCATTTCCATAGAGCTGACTTCGCAGATTTAAAAAGTACTGAATGGGAAATAAATATGCTGCTCTTAATAAATGTCTAGTTAAGGTAGAGTTAATATAGTTAAATGTGAAAGTGTATGAATGATATATTTTAATAGCATTCAGAGCACGTTTCAGCATCAAGATAAATGAAAACTTGGAAAAAAAAACTCTTAACATCCTCTAAACACATTGCCTTATCATAGCAAATGATAAATTACTAAAGAAACATGTTATTCTGCAGTGTTTTGAAGATTAAGTAGAGTATGAGTGAAATTAACATTGTGTATAAGTGAAGCTGTGACTATATCATGTCAGGGTGGTAATAAAATTGCAAAGGGGAGAGAATTAGAGTTTTATGCCACAGAAATGGAAGTAGTTTTCATTTTAATTGTTTTTCTTTAAATGGATTGTTTCTGTAATATACTACATTCTTTCCAGTTCACAGATGTTCAGGAGGGATAAAAGAGTTATAAAATATTCTAATGTGAGCTTCTAAAATAGCTTTTTTGGAACAGAAAAAGAAGAGCCTAAAGAATTCAGAATTTTTAAAGTACAGTAAAGCATTCATATTGCAAATTTAGTGATTCGCATTTTGTGATATGGGAAAACAAATGGACTTTTAACTTTTATGCCATAACTGGCCTTTTAGTCAAATAAATCAGTTTCATCTATGATATTCCACTTTTTAAGTTGGGTGTCTCTCTACAATTCAATTTCTTTCTTCCTCATCTCATCTCCTGCTAGCAGTTCTTTATTCCTGGTGTTAGAAGTGCCCCTTTTCTCTATCAGATAGATAGGGTTCTGGTCTTCACTTCACCTGAGCCAACTCAGCAGGATGGATGTATTGTGCCGATGTTGGAGGCTCCCGGCTATCCACTCTATCCCCCTCAAAGTCCCTTTCTCCCTCCCCTCAACCTGTAGCCCTTTGCATGGGCTACTCAGCTTATCTACATCAGCTCCCCCAGGGATGCAGTGTTCCTCGCCAATTCTCTATTTGACTTTTCTTTTCTGCTTCTTCATATTTCTTTTTAGAAAGCAGTTGTTTTTCCATGATCCTAAAGCTATTTGTATCCTTGTGCTGTGTACAAAGGCTCCTGTTAATCTCAATGGCTCTGCTTTTCTTTTACCATCATAATTGCTTTTTCCTTCTGGCCCACATGGTCAGAGCCTCATTTCTATGTGCTGAGACGGGGATCAACTGCCTTGGGTGGGTTCGAGTTCTGTGGGAGACAAGCTTCAAGGTTAAAGGGCCACTTTAATCACTTATTTAAACACCACCAACAAATATTTACTAGGACCTACTATGTAGCAAGTACTATGCTAGGTTTATAATGTTGAACAAGATAGGATCAGCTCTGGTCTTATGAAGTTTAAAATCAGGTGGATGAAATATGCATTAAACGTACAATTGAAATAAATTCATTGTGAACCCATGAATTCCAAGCAACATAATGCTAGGAGAAAATACAGGATGCTATATGTTCACATAACTAGGATATCTGACCTAATAAGGGGGTTAGGAAAAGTTTCCTTGAGGAAACAACATTTAAATAAAGAGCTGAAGAATAAGTTGGAGTCAGCCAGGGAAAAGTAGAACTTTGTCCATTGAAGGAACCTGAGAAGCAAAGGCCTTAGGCAGGGCAGACAGTGGTGTGTTTGAAAAAACCAAGAAAAGGACTGAGAGGCAGGAACACAGGCAAGGAGAAGGTACAAGAATGAGGTGGGAGCCTGTGGAAGAAACAGATCATGTAGGCTGGTACCCAAAGGGCAAGAGGAGGCTTAAATGGAAGCATGGTTGGTTCAGATTTGACCAGACTGACATTATGCCGAGTGGATTGGAAGGGCATGAGTGTGGCTGGGGGACTTCTATTCCAATCCTCTTCCATATCCAGATCCACTGTGGATCCAGGGATTCACACACAGGGGTGGGGGAGTTAGGGCGGGGCGTGGCACACTAATCCCCTTGAGATGCCTTGACAAGGTTTCTCATCTAATAGGAATATGGCTATTAGAAGATTCTCTCAGTTTTTCTTTGAGCATTTCTCTCATTTCTCAATGTCTGATCAGTGATTATTTTAAGCTTGCTCCTGCTTTCCTAGTCTTGATCCTCTGATCCATCCTGTGGAACATAAAGCTCTAAAGTAGCAAAGAACTGGGTGCTCACCCTTGTTTAGCATGTGGGTCATCTGATTTTCCACAAAATGAAGTTACCCTTGAGGTAGGGAAATGTGTGCTGTTTTGAATGGACAAATCTATTCATTAACTACATTGTCTACATTATTGACAAGAAAAAGACCAGTGATAGAATGAGACATTAAAGAAAAACACAAACACAAATTTCCATTTGCCTAACTGGAGGGTTGTATTTATTTGGTTTTAAAATTCCATCAGTCCCGCCAGAAGGTTAGGATGACCTACCCCTCCTATCTTCCTTTGCACAGCCCAATAAAAAACAGATTCACTGTGGGAAGCAACACTATTGGGCAAAATTTTAATTTCTATCAACTATTTAGAAAAATGAGTTATTTTACTCATCATGCTATTATGTATAATTTTCAGCATCAGAGTATTTTCTAATGTTTAGCCTGTAATTCAGCAGTTAATATCACCAGGTAAAAATACTTTCTGACTATAAGGGCAAATTCCTTCCTCCCTCTCTTTTTACCTCCTTTTCTTCCTTTTCTCTTTCTCCCCTTCCATCAGTTATTGTTTATGACATTCAAAGTATTAACTTCATTTCAAAGTAAAATTTGAATGAAATTAACAATTTCGACAATGATTCCAGCATTGTCCTAAAGTGGCCCAATACTGCCTTGTCAAGTCAGTTCCTAACCACATTGATTTTGCAACTGCAAATCTTGACTAGTGTATTTATTTCAGTTCACCTGGGCCTTCTCTACACATGTGCCTTCTTTAGAGGTATGAGAAAAGATAGAATATTTGGGTGGAAAGGGAGAGTCTATTCTGTAGAAAGAGGGGGAGAGAAGGTGACAATACAGCTCTACACAACAGACTCAAAGAAAAACTAGGCAGTGTATGAACCACCAAGCACTGCAGTGTGTGGAGCTCTGGTATACAAAGGCAAGTGAGGAGAGATTCATCAGGGAGAGAAGGTGGGAGGCAGCTGGAAGCTTAGGGTGGGTAGGCTCATCAAACATGTCATTGTGCTTAACTAGGGCATCACTGCCTCCCTGACCAGCAGTGGAGATGCTAACTACACCACACAGCCCCCTTGGGCTCTATTCATTTGCACATCTATTCACCCACCATGGGCTCAGCAGGCATTTATTGAGCACTTCATATGAACATGTCAATGAGATAATCACAGATCTTTTTATTCTTTTAGGAGCATAAAGTCTAGTAGGATGGAAATAGATTGGATAAAGAAGGGGTCCTATTAGAGCGACATTGGCAGGGATGCAGAGAGAAAGGAAGATTTCATTCTGATTGAGTCTGAGGTTCAAATATGGGAACTACATGCTTAGCCATTAGGTAAGATTATGAGATATGAAACTGTAACATACGCATGAGGTATATGTTAACCCTTCATATCAAATAAGCCTAACATGAAAATTTAACCTTAGAAAAATTAGGTAGGACTGTTTGTTACATTATGAATAGGTGCCCTGCTATATAAAAAAGATTCTATAAATAACAAGTGCGTCTTAACTCACTATGATACTGACTAACAGAAAATTCTTAGCGATGGGAATACCAGACCACCTGACCTGCCTTCTGAGAAACCTGTATGCAGGTCAAGAAGCAACAGTTAGAATTGGATATGGAACAACAGACTGGTTCCAAATCAGGAAAGGAGTATGTCAAGGCTTGTATAATAAGCAAGGCTGCTTATTTAACTTCTATGCAGAGTACATCATGTGGAATGCCAGGCTAGATGAAGCACAAGCTGGAATCAAGATTGCCAGGAGAAACTTCAGTAACCTCAGATACGCAGATGACACCACCTTTATGGCAGAAAGCAAAGAACTAAAGAGCCTCTTGTTGAAAGTGAAAGAGAAGAGTGAAACAGTGGCTTAAAGCTCAACATTCAGAAAGCTAAGATCATGGCATCTGGTCCCATCACTTCATGGGAAATAGATGGGGAAACAGTGGAAACAGAGACTTTATTTTTTGAGCTCCAAAATCACTGCAGATGGTGACTGCAGCCATGAAATTAAAAGATGCTTGCTCCTTGGAAGAAAAGCTATGACCAACCTACACAGCATATTAAAAAGCAGAGACATTACTTTGCCAACAAAGGTCCGTCTAGTCAAAGCTATGGTTTTTCCAGTAGTCACGTATGGATGTGAGAGTTGGACTATAAAGAAAGCTGAGTGCCAAAGAATTGATGTTTTTGAACTGCGGTGTTGGAGAAGACTCTTGAGAATCCCTAGGACTGCAAGGAGATCCAACCAGTCCATCCTAAAGGAGATCAGTCCTGAATATTCATTGGAAGGACTGATGCTGACGCTGAAATTCCAATACTTTGGCCACCTGATGCAAAGAACCGACTCACTGGAAAAGACTCTGATGCTGGGAAAGATTAAAGGCAGGAGGAGAAGGGGACCACAGAGGATGAGATGGTTGGATGGCATCACTGACTCAATGGACATGAGTTTGAGTAAACTCCGGGAGTTGGTGATGGACAGGGAAGCCTGGCGTGCTGCAGTCCATGGGGTCGCAAAGAGTCAGACATGACTGAGCAACTGAGCTGAACAGAAGGCATGGACTTGGATAAAAGACTTGAAATGTTAATATATCTGTGTGAAAATATGGCTCAAGCTACCAACATGTCATTGCACATAACTTTTCATAATATTTCTGTGAAAGTCAAAATGTACCTGTAATTGTGATCACAAACCACAACTAGCATTTTGTAAATGCAAACATCTTAATCTGAATGTACCCAACAACTGAAAATAGGTAGGATGGCAATGAGGCTCCCACTATAGGTTACTTGGCATAAGAACTTTAGCGTGAATTCTCAAAAAGTTCTTCCTTAAGTTCTTTTCCCTGGCTTCATCTTAAAATCATATAGGGAGCTTTTAAAAAAATCTGAGAGCCCAGAACACACCATCAGAATCTTTTGGAAATAAGACCCAACTATTGATTAATAGTTTTTTAAGCTCCCTAGACAGTTCTGGTGTGTGACCAAAACTGAGAACCACTACTTTGGGAAGTGCTTCTCAAATTTTAATATGCATAGAATCTTCTTAAATGCAGATTCTGACTCATTAGGTCTAGAGTGGGGCCTGAGATTCTGTACTTCCCAGGTGGTAGTGATGCTGCCAGCCCAAAGCCCACACTGTGACAATGCCATTAGATCTAAATCTTGTACACCAGAGTATCTGAGGGAGCATCTGATTTGACAGTGGGGACTTGATTTCTCCAGATCTCCTCATCCTAGAGTACAAATGGAATTATGTAACAACAACTCGAATTCCACTAGCTCTTGTTTAAACCAGTTCTTATAGGTATATAGCACCCCTGTCTCCCTCCCATGAAAAGAAACTCAGTAAATGTGTTCCCTGATAGTCCTTGGGTAGGGGGGTGGTCTTAGGAAGGTCTTACATGGCCTCACAAATATTTTTCCCCTTCTTTTGACTAGCTTTGTTTTCACTGAGACCCTACTCCTTTCCTCCAATCAAAGGACCCACAATTATTCCAATGGGAGCTACAGCCGGTAGACAATTCTAGGTGAAAGACACCACCCTGTCCTCAGAATCCCTTGTCCCAAACTACTCTGGACAGCTCCAGGGGTGAGGGCTATTTTTCCATTAAAATGACTTCTTTCTCAGGAGGACCCCCATGGCCTACTGTGACTGTCTGAATCCTTGCTCATTTTCAAGTAGGAACCATGGACAAATCAAGTTTTGTTTTTAGAAAGAACAGAACAGGTCCAGTAAAAAAAAAAGGAGTGCTGAGAGGAGATGAACCATTTGTGGGAGGAGTTCATACCAAAGAGCACTATAGCCATAGTCTCCATAGCAACAGGAGCACTTATTGTGATTGCTGACCAATGGGCTATGCTCGGTTAGGAAGGCCACACTCCCTGGCAGTGTGTCAGTGTTGGGACTTTTGGATGTTCCACAGACTGGCTGTCTCATGCTAGAGTGGCCTTAGTTCCAGGGCAGTGGGTGGGCAGGGTTTCTCATCAGTGAAGAATTCTGTGGTTAGAGAAGCACCTTTCCCTTCCTCTGTGATCATCCAACCTCTCTATAATCCCCTCTCATCATTTCTCCAAGTTATTTTTGCTCTCCTTGTGCTCCATTCCCATCTTACATGTGTATCATATATGTGTTTACACTCTATGTTACTATTAAACACACAATTATCTTGTCTTTTACCAAATGCACATTTCTTTTAGTTATCTTAGGGGTGACTAGCCAGTCAAGTGACCCTGGTAATGATTTTAAATGCCTCCCTGCAACAATTTAAAACCATTAAAAAAATAAATAAATAAAATAAAACCATTAAGAAATGCTAGCATAGTGTCTCTTAACATTGTAGTATAAAATAGCAAATCCTGGGGAAATTCAATGACGCCTAGTTTTCCAAGCCCTCCTATAGACATTTATGCCAAATGGGGTCTATGACACTGTATGGCTCACTCTTTTGCACATATTTCTATTTTTCATAAGTAAAACTCTCTTGAATAAGTATCATCTGCTTTCCAAGCAGAATGGAAGTGCAAAGATCCCATAAAGTTTTGTCTTATGAAGCAAGGAGCTTCAGTGATACTATATTTAATTATTTTAGCATAGTTTAAGATGTAGGAAAGCAGAACCATACCTATTGCAAATCACCACCTCCACTACCACTGATGTGTGAAAACCCATGGTTTTCAAACATAGAAACTAAATTAATGCTAGACCCTTCATTTTACAAAATTTCTTTTAAATTTCTAGGATGTGTTTCTAGGATGCACTCCCATCAAGGCAGCTTTCCAGCAGTTAACCTCCTGTATACTATGAAGCATGTATGTTTCTCATTTTGCACAAAACCTTTTTTAATCATGCAATCTGGATTTAAATGCTTTTCAAGGAGAAGAAAAATCTCATGTTTTCACATTTGTAATCAGAGGTTAAAACAAGATCAAAAATCACTCTGAAGACAAAAAAATTTAGTCCTGGAGAGCAAACAATAACATACGATGTTTGTTAATGTTATAGTATCTCTGGCAGAGAGGCAAAGCTGAATGGCTCTCAGCTCAGGCTACAGCCTGGGCTTGCTTGAGCATACTGGTCCCACTCTTACTGGCACCTCCTGTAGAATGACAAGGTAGTTGCTACTCCTGTGGGGTGGACATCACCACTATCAGCTCACCCTCACTAGGACCTTCCCCAGACCTGGTAGACTCACCCAGTCAGGCCTAACTAGGTGTTCAACAAGGCATTTCTGGGCTAGAAAGGTCTTAGGAAACCGTGTATTTCAGTCCCTTTGTTTACTATGGATGAAAAGGCAAAGAACTTGCCCAGAATCATACCTGGAGGCTGGCGTTGAGACTACAGGCTTGAGTTCTTGGCTTCTAGTCTTAGACTCTCTCTCTCTCTTTCTGCCTGTTACCATAACTCTGTATCTCTTTACCTCTAAAACAGAGTACTCCTTGTTAAACTGCTAGTTAACCTGTTCATTGATACTGACCATGGAGAACTCTGGGCCCTGAACTTCTGATGCAAAGAACTGACTCATTAGAAAAGACCCTGATGGTCGTAAAGAGTTGGACATGACTGAGGAACTGAACTGAACTGAGCTTCTATAGCCATAGCTTGGGTTCATCAACTGGGAACACAACAAACCCCAGGCTTCCACAGACTCACCTGCTCCTGAACCCAGACCCCTGGGCTCTTAGCTGGGGTCTCAGAGCTCCCTAATTCGCTCCCAGTACAAATCTTAACCTGATACTTTCAGCTTTTGCATTAACGCTGCCTTGATTTCCTCCAGGAACAAGCAATAGCTCATGGAGTGTTTTCTGTGGGCTCCACATGGTTCCAAATCACAGCCCATGGCCAGGAGAGCTGCCAGCTCCCTCAACAAAATTGGGAACTTTGTGGACCCCACGAGAGGCCTTATTTATTACATCTCCCAGAGAAAGCAGACTGGGGCAATAATCGTCAAAGTAATATTTACCCCTTAATAACTGCCTATTTTTATACCAGTGTTAGAGGTTAATAGCAGTGTTATTTACTCCTCTGCCAAAAAGAACTGAAGGATGTGAAATGTGGCAGTCAATAAAGCTGAACAGTCAGATAAATAACATTCATATTATTTCCTGACAAATCCTTCTGCAACCCAGGGATATAAATAACCCTAAGAAAGCAGTTCCTGCATTACAAGTTTACTGATGTGTAAAATGTAATTTTAAAAAGAGCTGCAAACCCTAGAAGCATTGGATTCTGTAACTATATACTCCGATAGCACTCAGGATGTATGCACACACACGTGTGTATGTGAGTCCTCTGGGAACACACATGCATTCTCCAACATACTTACCACCCCGTATCCATGTGGATGGGGTGTCAGTGTGTGTAGTTATTGCCTCTCATTTCCTCTCTGCTTCTGTGATATGCACTCTTCTGCTTTTTTCTTGCCTCACTGGTGGCTTTTTCTTAAACTCCTGCTCTTACGCTCTTCATTTGGAGCACACCGGAGCTCTGTCCTATTCCCAGGTTTTCTGCTCTGGCATCATCCTAGGTGATCCTATCCATTCTCATGGCTGACACACAAATGTGTATCTCTAGCTCGCAGTCTCCTGGGGCTCTAACTCCAATATTAACAGGCTCCTTGACATTTCCAACTGAAAGTATAGTAGGCATCTTGGCCATGGTAGGGTCATAGTGTAGCTCTAATTTCCACCCCCAAACTGCTCCCTATGCCCCTACTTTCTACTGTCTTCCCCACAGCAAATGCTACCACTTCCCATGCAGCTATTCAGTTTAAAAACCAAGCACCTTTTAAATCTCTCTGATATTCACCTGTGTGTAATTCACAAACAAGTTCTATAAATTTTTCCTTCAAAATACATCAGGAATTACATCCATCCATCTGTCTTCTTTCTGCCTTCACCACTCTCCCCCAGTCTACGTGTACCATTTTTCTGACTGCTTTCCCAGATTCTACTCCAGCCCCCTCTCATTCATTCTACTCTCAGCATAGTAAGCTTTTAAAATATGAATTCAAATATCTTTCTTTGGCTTGCAGGCCCTGTGTGACCTGACCCTGCTCCTCCCTCCCCTCCTTTCCTGCCCATCTCCCCTTCTTCTTTGTCCTCCAGCCACAGTGTGCATTTCTTCGATCCTCCAACAGATCAGACAACTTCCTTCTGCCTGGGGTACACTGGAGCTGGTGTTCCTATACTGGCTACCTCTTGTCAGTTCATGAGCAGGTCCTCTCTGGCGGCTGACCATCTAGTCTGAATAGATGCACCAACACCCATGTCACAACATTCATATCATCATTACTGTTTTTTCATAACATCTATTATTTCTTGAAATTATATTGTTCCTAGATTTGCTTACATGTTCATTAGTTATCTCCACCAGAATAAAACCCTCATAAAAGCAGGACCCTTGTTTGTCATCTTCACCACTGTATGTCCAGTGCCTGGGAAACAGCCAAGCACATAGTAGGTAAGTCTGTACTAATGTCCTAGGACTGCCGTATAAAATGTACAACAGATCTAAATAAAAGAAATTAATTTTCTCAAGTTTCTGGAGGCTCTAGATCAGGGTGTTGACAAGGTTGGTTTCTTCTGTGGTTTCTCTCCTTGACTTATAGATGACCACCACCTCCTTATGTCTTTACATGGTCTCCTCTTTGTATATGTTTGTGTCCAAATGTCCTCCTTCTTATAAGGACACCAATCATATTGGATTGAGGCCACCCAAATGACTTTATTTTAACTTAATTACCTCTTCCAAGGCTCCATCTCGAAATAGAGTAATATTCTGAGGGTACTGGGGGTTAGGACTTCAATGTATAAATTTTGGGTAGGGACACAATTCAGTCCCTAACAGCATCTAATAAAAAATAACAGTGATCATCATGAAAGCTAGCTAATATTATTGAGACATTATGTACTAGATGTTGTTTTTAAGTACTTTCCCTATATTATTTTAATCTTCACTATTAAGATTTAAGAATGTCACCAATCAGTTCCATTTTCCAGATGAGGAAACTGAGACACAAAGAAATTAGATGACCTGCTGGAGGTCACAGGTTATAAGTGGTAGAAACTGATTCTGGGACCTGTGTCCTTTTCAACTGCCCTACACTGCTCCCCTGTGTTTATAAAGCTCTATTGAACGAACCAGTGAAGAGGAAGCAGGCATGGCAATCAGTGAGCTGTAAGTGCACAGACACCAAAGGCAGCACTTTAGCCAGGAATACTTATTTATATCTTAGGCTCCTAAAAGTGATTTGAAGTAAAATATTTTAATGAATCTATACAATATCACTAGTAAAATAAAAATTAAGATCAGAGAATCAGGAGGAAGAAAAGGAAGAAAGAAACTTAAAATCATGAAGACAGAGTTATTGAGATTAAATGTCAGTTGTCTTTGAGCTTCCTTAGTTCATTCCAAGAAAGCCTACCAACCCCCTAGAAAGATAAAAATTATCCTGTAGCTAAATTCTAAATACATGTTTCATGTAAACTCTTACATGATAGCCATATTTAAGTGACAGAAAATGGTCTTTCATCAAACTCAGGAAAAAGAACAGTTGGATTTTACTTTATAAGATGCTCCATTTGCAATATCCTGAAAGGATCCACATAATTTTTCTGCCCATCAATGACAATTCTGTGACCTCATTCATTCTCAGTTTTTACTAATCCATTATGAGTTAGGCCCAGCAATTCCACAGAGCCCTCACTGACTTTCCTACCAATTAGGTGGAAGAGCTTGGCTGCATCTCCAGCAGAAAGTCTCAGAGGGCATTTATCTTGGTGCTGAAATGCTAACCACAGGGAAAGTTCCCATTTCAAAGAGAAGGGCTGCTGCTGCTGCTGCTGCTAAGTCCCTTCAGTTGTGTCAGACTCTGTGCGACCCCATAGATGGCAGCCCACCAGGCTGGGTGTATGCAAAGGGATGAACGCTTTTCTTTTTTAAATTAAAGTGGAAGTAGAGTATTGGGAAGGCCAGATTTGCTTCTCCTTTAAAATCGGTTCCTCCAAGAAATAAGTCAGATACAACTTCCAGCAGCAAATCAGAATTTGACAATGGACGTTGCCTATAAAACCTCCTGCATAGGGCCTGGCACTTAGTAAGTAGCACTCAATAAGTATTCATTATTGTATTAGTGGTTTAAGAGAAGTGCTAGGAATTCTTTGGGCATTTTGATAATGTTCTCCCTAGTATTTTTAGTAATATAGACACACACGGTGACGGGTGGAGGCAGGGGGAGAAGAGAGAGGAGTGAAGCAGGGGTGGTTATGAAGATCTGACGGCTCCTCCTCTCTCTTTTAGGACTTGGAGTCCCTAAAAATCAGGGCAGACAGAAAGATGAAGCAGGTTAGGGAAAGAGGGGGAGGAAAATACAAAGACTGGTATGAGCAGGCTGACTTGGAGATTGACTTGTAAATATCAGTCTTTAAAAAGCAAATACCACTGAAGAATGATGTTTGTGGTGTGGCGGTATTCCATTCTGGAAATTTCAGGCAACTATGTCGGCATCGTGTAGCACATCATCATTGTCTCTTCTGCCTATTTCTGAGAATAAAAAGACTTGGCTGAAAAAGCTCCTCACATCTCCATCAGTTTGTAATCAGTGAATACAGTAAGTGCAGGGGGTTGATGACTGTTTGCAGAGTATGTAATTTTATATATCTTGTGGGAGAGGTTGAGAGGATTCTGTTTAAAAAGGCTGCCCTAATAAATGATTTACCAGGGCAGCCAGAGATCAAAGAAATTGCTCAGAAATTGCATCTCAGGGCACCTAAAATTGTAAGTTTATGGAGGTCCTCAGAACCCCAAACCTTTTATGACTTTTATATTAGCTAACCACTAAATTTTCAAAGCAGTGTGACTGCCATGGGTTTTAATGAGAGCTGCATGCTCAACCCCTCCTTCCTTTAATAAATATAAGGGTGATGCTGCCAAGAGATATTTTGAAAACATGGCAAGTGTCATGGAAGATCTACCAGGAAGCAAGACTCAGGCTGGATAGCAGAAATGTTAAATTCTGACAAGAAAAAAATCGACTCCAAACAAATCCCACAAACCTTGTAAGAAGATAATAGGAATTCAGCCTTGGATGCATCTCTTAGCTGGAGTCTGCATGTAGGAGTGCCATCAAGGAGGCTAAGTCACTCTGGAGATTGGAAACTGAATTTAGTGATGTCAGTCAGGCTGGGCATTGGTTGCTCCTGCTCACTGTTTGGCAATTATAAAAGTTCCCCCAGCACCCTCAGGACTTCAGAGAGTTTCCCCAGAGTTAACTGGTGTCCCTTGTCCCAGACAAGCCATAGTCCAGTCTGAAAATGAAGAACCAAAAATAGGTTGCCTAGTGGTTCTCAAAGTGGGTTCCAGGGACCCTTTGGAAGGTGGTCCCTGGGACCCTTCCAGATGGTATGTAAGGTCAAAACTATTTTCATAATAATACTGAGATACTGGTTTTTTTCATTTTGATTCTCACATGAGTGACCACCAATAGGACTGAAGGAAGAACTACTCAGCTGAACATTGTTCAGATTTTTAGAATCATGAGCAAGTAAAATGATTGTTTTAAATCCCTAAGTTTTGAGGTGGCTTGGTTTGCAGCCAGAGACAATTGGAATAGGCATGTCAGAGATGCATACTGATGCTGGTAGTATTGGTGACATTGACTGGGGATCACTAACTTTTTCAACCACATAGAGACTGAGTCTGGGTGTCACTAGGGAAGATGGGTAGCGGGGTTATTCACAGGGACAGCGATCAGAATGGCTGATTTCCTGACATGTTCAGAAATCAAAAAGTGAATCACTAAGCTCAGTCATGGTTTCCCCTTCATGGACAGAGATAAAGGTGGCTACTGACACATGAAGGAGATTTCTTCTGATGAATAAGTTTGAGGAAATTCATAGCAATGATGATGAGAAGGATGGTATGAAAAGGATGGTGATGATGATAAGGATGATAAAGATAATAGTGGCGATGGTAACGATGATTGTTTAGTGAAGATGGAACTTGGTCTTGGGACTCCAGTCCTGAAATAAGAGAAATGACTCCTGAGGACAACATATTGTGATGGGAAGGGTGCAGACTTTAGTGTCAGAAAACCTGGTCCATGTCCTGGCTTCCCAGTCTTGGAGAAGTCCTGCCTCTGAAGTTCAGTTTCCTAACTGCAAAAATGTGAAGAACTGTATTCACAGCTCTTCCCCCTGACAAAGTTTTCATGAGGGTCAAGTGAGAGTACATGAAAGTGCTCTATAAACTGTAAACTACTATGCAAAAAGGAAGAATATGAAGATAAGAAATAAGAGATTGTTGCTGAAAGGAATCTTTCCTATACTTAAGCAGTTCTAAGAAAACATAAGATGATTAAAGGACTTTCTGCAGGAAATTTTTAAGTTTGCTTATAGAAGTTACTGAGCTTGCTGCCCCACATGACAGCCAGCCAGGGAAAGATGATGTGGCTTTGAAAATAAATACAGGTTCCACATTTCCCGAGTTCTAGAGAATGTAGCATTTTCTATTCTATTTCCCAGCATTACAGATAAGCCAGTCAGTACTTCCTAGATGTTCAACACTGTGCTAGAAATTGGGAATAAAAGCTGAGGAAGAAAACTAGCTCCTTCTTTCCTGGCCTGCTTATGGTAGGTAGAATGGTGGCCCTTAAGATGTCCTAATCCCTAGAACCTGGGAATATGTTAGTCTGTGTGGCAAAGGGAATTATGGTTGTTAATTAGTTGACCTTAGGGTGGGGAGATTATCCTGGATTATCCAGGCAGGCCTCAGTGGAATTATAAGCATCTTTAAAAGGGGAAGAGGGAGGCCTGAAAGGGAGAAGCAGAGAGTTGTCCATGTGAGAAGGACTCAGCCTAGTGTTGCTGACTTTGAGAAGATAGAGGAAAGAGCCATAAGGCAGGAAATGTGAGCAGCCTCCAGAAGCTGGAAAAAGCAAGGGAACAGATTCTACCCCAGAGCCTCTAGAAGAAACAAGATTCTACAAACACCTTGGTTTTAGCCCAGTGAGACCCGTCTCTTACTCCTGATCTCCAGAACCCTAAGATAATAAATTTGTATTGTTAAAGCCCCTACTTTTGTGATAATTTGTTACGGTAGCAATGGAAAACTAAGATAATGCCCCACAGTCTCTGAAGCAAGCCACCTTTATGGGAAGAATTTTAGTTCCATCTGTCATGGTAAGTTCAAAGATCTAAACCAGTGGGCAACAAGCAAGGTCTGCTAATTTCCCCATTTTTGAAGCTACAGTTATATGTATACACAGGAAGTAGTGTCAGTACCAATGGCCAAGCTGTATACAACTTACCATCTCACACTGATGTATTGACTTATCTGCTTTATGTTCTGTCTTTCCCTCATGTAAGATATAAGCTTTGTTAGGTTCACTGCTGTAACTTCAAAGCTCAAAATAATTCCCAGATCACAGCAACTGTTCAATCTAATTTTTTGTTAACAAATTCATTTATTCAACAAAATTTTAAGACTCTATGCATCAATACTAGAAAATAAGTTCAATGAAGGCAGAGATTTATATCTGTTTTGTTATCTGTTTTTTTATTTGTGTGCATAGAATAGTAACCAACACTCAATAAACATTTATGGGATGGAATGAATGAATGATTTAAAGAATGAAACAAAAAAGCCCCTGTACTTCAAGAGGTTGTAGTCTAGTGGACTTTGGTTTCAGATTCATCAATATAGCTACCTACACCAAAACTGGACTTGCCTTCTTCCTCAAATTTTCCAATAATTTTCAATGATTTGCCAAGTCACTGTGTTGTGGGGGAGGAGAGTGAAGGCCTGGGGAAGAGTTAGGGAGATAAAAGGGGATTCCATGTCCATGGTATTTTTGTCAGATAATATGATGACTTGTCTAGACATTTCTTTTCTGACACAGTTTATTTCTATTTTTGTTATTTTTACAAATGTACATTATTTGTAATTTGACTACAGTATATGCTCATTGTAACAGGGTCAAGAAGCAATAGAGCTCTCTGACTCCTAAGGTCTGCTCCAAACCCCCTCAAAGGTAACGGCTATTAAGAGTTTGGCCTATATTTATCCCCTTCTTCAAATATCTTATTGGATGCCTCATTTTCAGAACTGCTTAAAATAAGTATAGGACTAGGCCTCAATCTTATCCAAAACTGCTGAGGAAAATAGTTTAAAAACATATACTAAAAATAATGTAAAAGAGAACCATGTAACAGAAATCCCTAGATGGGAAAAATCATTTTTTAAATTGCTGTGATTTGTACAATAGCTGATTTTCCCATGCTCTATATTTTTGTCCCTTTAAAACTTTTCATATCTTGAAATTACCAGGAGCTCCAAAGCTATTTGCCTGAGAATGAATAAATAAGCTTCTATTACTGTTAAAAAAAAAAAAAAGACTTTTTTCCCAATATAAACAGGAATGTTTTTGTGAATAAAATACTTTGAAAAACTTTGTAGAAATATAAGGAGGTGAGGTTACAAGTCATTGTCTATAATCCTAATGATTTCTCACCCAGGATTGACATTGGACCCCTCAAGAAGAAAGATATGTCAGCAAACTAGGACCAAAGCTGAGTCAATAACTGTATGGTTGTCCTTGAAACTCTCTCTCATTTTTAGTCCCTCTTAACTTTGTGTTGGTGCAATATTTAAAGGCCAACTTTATACTATAATAATAGTTAATATTTGTATATCACTTACAAATATTTACAAAAGTTTACAAAGCAATTCCCTACCTAGTATCTTGTTTGACCTTTGAACTTCCCCAGAGATCTGTGTTACCACTCTTGTGATGACTATTAGCTCCCATGACTCAGATGAGAAAACTGAGGTTCAGGGAGCTTGAATGACTTGTCAAAGATCATATGTTCCATAGCAGCAAGACTTCTGCCTTTAATCTCTTGCCCTTTCCTAAAAGCAATTTTGGCCCCCAAATAAGAAACTTTGGGTCGTAATCTACTGTTATCCTCAAAATCCTCAATAACTTGTAGGAAAAAAATTAGACAAGGTATTTTATATCATTGCATTTTTCTTTTTATGCAGCCTATACAAAGTGCCCAAGGTGTCTCTGAGGTGTCTGCTGAGATGAGGAATGAATTGGCTTGTGGGGGAATAGTGAGGATGTGCATGTGGCCATCTCTGACTCCAAGCCCTGACAGGGGCCCTGGCCAGTGTGTTTGATGTGAGTCCAGGGCCATGAACTCCCCTTTTGCTCAAGAGGGTACTGGGGTTCCCCACAGCATATTTGCCAACACCACTCACCCCAACCCTCCAGCCTCTCTCTTTCCCTGGCCTGCTGTCTCATTGCTCATACCAGCTGCAGTGGTCCAGAGAGGCAGACGAGTGAAACTGACACTCCGGGGACCTTCCAAGACTCTATCGAGTTTAACAGCAGGTCTGGAAAGATGAAAGGCCTATGGGTAGGACTACTAGACCCTCCTGGAAGATATGTTGGGCTTCAGGCGTCAGGTGGTCTGGCTCATGAGCTACATCTGTGTGCATAGTTGAAGTAAAGCACCATGGGAAAGTCCTGCAGCAAATGAATATAAGATAGGGTCAGGGGGAGCTGAATTTGAATCCTGCCTCTGCCACCAAATAGCTAGAAGCTTCCTAACCTCAGAGATTCCCTTTGATCATGGAGGTGAGACTCAGGAGCATTATCTGCCGTATATGGTATATAAGGTTGTTATAACAACTCGATGAAAAAAAGTATGTGAAAGCATTTAATAGTGCTAAAGCACTAAAGCAACATCTGTTTGGGTTTTGTTTTTGTGGTTGGTTTGTCTTCCAGATAGAAATCTCTGCCCATAAAATCTTCCACAGTAAGGGACACTGATACAAACACATGGCTCCCCTCCACTGTCTCATCGTCTGTGTGCTCTTTCAGACAACTCATCATTTTCTTCTCCTTTTTCCCTACACCTATTGGAATCCTTTCCCTGACGATTTATCTTAGTAAAATTAGTTCCTCCTAATTTTAGCAACACAACTCAGATTGCAACTCTGAATGTTAATAAAGTTGAGGGTCTATGTCCAAGATTGTATTTTTGTCCCCCTATATGTAATTTCCTCTATAATTTCAGAGTTTTTATTTGGACACATGGCTGCTGAATTAAAGATCACATTTCCCAACCTTCCTTGGGGGGGTCATGTGACTTAAGTTCTGGGCAATGGGAGTGAACAGAAGTGATGTGTGTAAACTCTGGGACTTACCCTTAAAGGGAAGGAACATAACCTCTTTCCTCTTCCCCTTCCTGCTGCTTGGAATGCTGATGTAGCTTGGGACAACCATCTCAGACCACAAGATGGAGGGCATGTGTTAAGGATGGCAAATGGGACATTAGAAGCAGCTTGGGACCCTGACCCTGTTGAGCCACCCTACCTTTGTCATAAGACAGAAAAAATGAATTTCTTTCTGGTTTAAGCTATTATGTTTGTAGGTCTTTTGTGATGGCAGCTTGACATACCTCATAACATGTTTTAAAGAGGAATACTTTGAGGTCTGCAGCTTCAGATTTTTTGAGTTTGGCAAATTCCATGTCTGTCCCAGATCCTGGTCTAAACTAGAAAAAACTCATAAATGCTTTTCTATGACTTCCTCCTTCTGCGTTAGTGTTCACCATTCTTATTAAAATTGTTGTTGTTCCCATTAACATTGATTTAAAGAAACCAGGTGAAATGATACACTATATATACAGCTAAGTCCGTTCTCTGTTCATCTGAAACTACTACAACATTGTTAATCAGCTATACCCCAATACAAAATAAAAAGTTTAAAGTTTGGGAAAAAAAAACAGGTGAACTGGGCCTGAACAACAACAAGCAGGTAAGTTGAGATTCATCAAAATTAAAAGCTATTGTGCATCCAAGGACATCAAGAAAGTGAAAAGACAATCTACAGAAAGGGAGAAATTATCATTTTTCTGATAAAAGTCTAGTATCCAACTATATAAAGAATTTTTACAACAACAAAATAAATAATTAAAAAGAGCAAGGAACTTAAATAAGCATTCGTACATTTGCTTCCAGCACATGAAAAGATGATCAACAGCACTAGCCATATGGAAATGCAAACCAAAACCACAGTGAGATGCCATTTCATGTCCACTAGAATAGCTATTAACTTTTTTAAAAAAAAGGAAAATTAGCAAGTGTTGGTTAGGATGTGGAGAAACTGGAATCCTTGCACATTGGTGATGGGAATGAAAATGATTCAGTTGCTGTGGAAAAGCTTGTTTTTTCTTTAAAAGTTAAGCACAGAATTACTATATGACCCACCATTCCCACTCCTAGGAATACTGCCCAAAGAACTGAAACAGGTACTCAAACCAACACACAGATACACCTGTTTATAGTAGGGCTATTCATGATAACCAAGAGGGGGAAGCAATTCAAATGTCCACTAAATGAATGAATGGATAAACATATGATGTGTGTGTATGTGTGTTCACTTGCTCAGTCGTGTCCCACTCTTCGTGACCCCATGGACTGTAATCTGCCAGACTCCTCTATTCATGGGAGTTTTCTGGCAAGAATCCTGGGGTGGGTTGCCATTTCCTCCTCCAGGGGATCTTCCCACCCCAGACACTGATCTCATGTCACGTCTCCTGCAACCCCTGCATTAGCAAGCAGATTCTTTACCACTACACCACCTGGGGAGCTCACAAGAGAGAATCAGTCAGCCAAAGAAAGGAATGAAGTGCTGATACATGCTATCACATGGAAGCACCTCAAAAAACATTGGATTAAATGAAAGAAACCAGACACAAAAGGGCCACATATTGTATGATTCTATTTATAGGAAATATCTAGAATGGGTACATTCACAGAGACAAAAAGTAGATTTGTGGTTACCAAAGCCTGGTGCAAGAGGAGAATGGGAAGTGACTACTTAATGGGGTTTCTTTTCAGGGTGATGAAAATGTTTGGGAACTAGATGGAGGTGATGGTTGTACAACATTTGAATGTACTAAATGCCACTGAATGGTTCACTTAAAAATTAAAATGGTTCATTTTATGTTATATGAATCTCACCCCAGTCTTTTTTAAAATATCCATGGGGCCCCAAAGCAGTAGAATTGCTTGTTTACAGAAAGGTGGCCAATCGTGCTAGGGTCTGCTTAAACAAGAGGCTGAACCATCTGAGCAACTGGATAGCTAATGAGCACCTCTTTTCCCCTAGAAGCAAGCCCTCCTGCTCCTCTTTCTCCCAGCCATTCATTAGGCTCCAACCTGCTACTTGTCAGGTAGCATTAGCCATCCAGGTACACAGGGAACTGAAGTCTCTTGTTCTTCCTGATTCCTTATTTATTAGGGTAATGAGAACATGACCATGGCTCTGAGGCAGAAATTCCAAGATGGATATTTAGGGTGTATTCAGGTGCAGCTGGTCCACACGGGGTGGACTGAGGGACCCCTACCCACAGGTCTGGGTCTCTCACCCACAAGCCCAATTTTGTCACATCCTTGCTCTGTATTCTTGAGAAAGTCAGTTACTCTGCGACCTAGTTTTCTCACTTTAAAATAGGACTAGATCACATTTTCCTTAATTAATTTCAATATCCAGAAACTAATTGTTTCTCAGCACTTCCCTTGATACCACCCTGGTTTGAGTCACTGTCATCTTTTCCTTGATAAATGCAGTGGTCTCCTAACTTATTTCCCTCCTTCTGCCATTGCCCTCTTCCCAGCCTACTGTTACACTGCCAAAGACTGGTCCTTTCAAGCAAAATTCAGACTGTGTGATTCTTCTGCTCAAAGCCCTCCAGTGCCCTCATCTTAGTTAGGGTAAAACCAAGTCTTCACACTGGCACCTTTAAGGTCCTACAGGATGGGATTCTGGCTTCTACTCTGATCTTATTTCTTACCACCAGCCCATTGCTCACTTCACTCTACATCCAATGATCTCCTTTCTGTTCTTGCCTTGGGATCTTTGTACTTTCTGTCCTCTCTACCTGAAAGGTTGCTCTAAGGTTGCTCTTGTCCTTGCCTCCTCCAGGTCTTAAATTCATGTCCGTTGAATTGGTAATTCTATCTAACCATCTCATCCTCTGCCGCCCTCTTCTCCTTTTGCCTTCAATCTTTTCCAGCGTCAGGGTCTTTTCCAATGATTCGGTTCTTCACATCAGGTGGCCGCATACTTTGCTTACTTCTATTTTATTTTAAGGGCTTCCCTGTTGATTCAGATGGTAAAGAATCTGCCTGCAATGCAGGAGACCTGGGTTGGATCCCTGGGTCAGGATGATCAAGGAAGAAATGGCTATGGGCTCCACGGGTTTGCAAAGAGTCAGACATTACTGAGCGACTAACACACACACAACTTGTCTCCTACTAAAATGTAAGTTCCACAAGCTATTTTGCTTACTACTATATCTGGAATGCCTAGAATAGTGCTTGGAAAATAGTAAGTGATCTATAAATATTTACTGAATGAAACAACAGGTTCCTTTGAAGAGCAAGAAGGACAATGAATGTGAAAACACTGTACAAAGGCATAGTATTTTTTATTTGTATCTAAATGTAATGTGCTTTAACAAGGTCTACACTAGAACGATCCATGATATTTGGGGGAAATAAATAACAAAAATTAAAAATTTCACTATTCAAAAGACTTCCAGAAACCCCAAAGGATATTTTAGGACCTGAAAGAGCCTCTGTTTTTAAGCCTTCATCATTAATAATTTTCCCAGAACCCATTTCATCAACCTTAATGGAATGGGCTTGAGATGAGCAGCTTCCTGATATGTGTGAGTCAAAGGAGACTGGGTATTTCATAGTTTGTG
This sequence comes from Oryx dammah, assembly GCF_014754425.2. NCBI lineage: Eukaryota > Metazoa > Chordata > Mammalia > Artiodactyla > Bovidae > Oryx > Oryx dammah. Next base: position 68,966,192 of record NW_024070202.1, on the reverse strand, counting down.
TGGGATTTTATGAACATATCAAATTGGCATTTTATTTGCTACTGCAAAAATTAAACTAGAAATGAAAGTAATTTGGTTCAATGAAAAAAAAAAAAAAAACAACTCAAAGTAGGGGGAAAAAAAGGCCAAATCACACAGAGGTCAGGATTGCCAGGAAGGTTTTCTTCTTAAAGTCTTATAAATAGAAGGTAATTTCTAAAATGTCAAGGGTTTCTCGGCTCAATTAAAATTATTTGTAGCACAAATGGTTGAGACCAGGGAGTACTTTAAACCATGGAAATGCAGTCACAAGAATAATAAGTAACTAGGTTATTGTTGTTTAGGAGAAACCTTATTTAAATGTTGAAGAATTTCAATCATGTCGGATGCCAGAAAGGGCCAGTTATAAAGGGAAGTAGAGCTGTTTTCCCTCAGATTTCTTTCCCTTGCTTCCACTTAGAAATAGGAGACTGCCAAGAGCCATTTTGCAATCGAAACAACTTCATTTCCCATGTCCATTTGGAAGAAAGAGCTATAACTCAACTAATACACATTTAGGACAGGTTGGGGAACGGCTGTGATGCTGCAGCCCTGAGCTCAGAGCATATAACTTCTTTCTAAATGTGTTTTGGACTCCATGGCTGTCATCTACTAAAGGATGAATTTTGCAAATATTATGAACTTATCCATTTGGGAAGCAAAAACAAATATCGGATAGACCCAGCTTTTGTCATAGATAAATAGTTCTTTACATTGCAAGCCCAGGAGTGTTCAGAGCAACCTTGCAAAGTCCAATGAAGTGTCAGTTCAAGCCAGAGGCATTATCATTTACTGTCAACATGGACTGTCACCACTTATGGCCATAATCGGAAAAATTACTGATGATTGATACTGACGGCAATGATGATTACTCTTGCAATAAGCTTAATTAAAATAATGAAGTGCTACTGAATGTGACTTAATTGTGGCACGGGTGGGATAATGTGTACATGCCACAAGGAAGTCACCAACCTGCATGACATTCATATTTCAGTCCTGACGCAGCTGGGGAGCCCCGGAGACACTGTGTGTGATTTCCATGGCCCCCTCCCTTCTCTCTTAGGCCCACAGCTCCTCATCCTTCTTGTACACATAATTGCTGGAATGAGTGCAATAGCAAGAGTTCTACTCGTTACTCCTTTATGCTGCAAATAGAGCTCAGCAGATGACTGGGACTGTCTCCTCCTTATTGGTCTTCCTGTAGAGCTACTGACCAAACTGCATGTGGATATCAAGTTAATCTCTGTGCTTCCCCACCACTAGTCACCCACACAAACAAAGGTGAGGGAAATTGTACAGAGAGAAATGCTTCTGACCTCCTGGAACACCAGCTCTGAAAGCCGACTCTCTGGCTGGCCTCTACCATCAGTTCCTTTTTCTTCGCAGAGCTTTTTGCTGCTTTGTTTTCCTCTGTTCCTCCTGGACTTGAGGTGTGGGGGAGATAGGAAGAGAAAGAATAAAAACCTTGGAGGGACTTTTAAACCACCCAGAAGGTCAACCTCAAACCCAGTCCTGTGTCCATTTCACGTAATTGTTGAAGGCCTTAAAAACACAAACAGCTCTCATCCACAGTGGGAAGATCAAAGAGACATTTACCCACTTGCTTAACTTAGAAAAAATAAAACACCCAGTGCAAATTGTGGGCTTTTAACTATCTTGCGGGACCAAAAACTTAATCAGAGTGCTGAGGACTATAAACATGTAGGAAGGGAAGCAGACAGTCATTAAAATCTGATTATGAGGCCAGCAGTGCTGATCGGGCCCAACTGCCAGCCTCCCTGCAGAGGGATCGGCTGAAAGGGAAAGGCGTGTGATGGAAATCAGCCTTGAGCATCTTTCCTGCACATTTAGAAGAATGTGGAGCCATAGGGGCTACTACACCTTACCTCCTTTCAAGAGAAAATTTGGCCTCAATGGTTCATGGAATTGTTTTCCCTTCTGCTCACTCACAAAACATTCATTGCATATCGATCATAGGAAAACAGAAAAATGCAAACTCTCCTGAGGCATATCACAGCAACTTTCTCTGGCTGCGTGGAACTGGGATTTGTTTCATTTGTTCATTCAACAAACATTTACTGAGCATAATCTATATGCCAGACTGTATTTTGGGTGCTGAGGACACAGCAATAACATGACAAAGATCTTTGCCCTGCTTGGGCTTATATCCTAGTACAGAGAGATGCACAATAAACACATAAGCACAGTATATCAGTTGCAGAAACGATGTAGACAAGGATAGGAAGTGTGAGGGAAGGGCTGCAATCTTAGATAGACAGCCAGAAAAGACCACACCAAGAAGGGACACTTGAGTAGACTCCTAAGGAAGTGCTTCTTGGAAAACTAGGATTGGAATCAGGAAGCGCTATCAGGACAAGTTCTTAAAAGAAGGAACAAGAGTGACATGTATGGAATGCCACCCTGTGACAGGGCTTCCTAGACGGCATGGTGGTACATAATCTGCCTGCCAATACAGGCGATGTGAGACATGGGTTCAATCCCTTGGTCAGGAAGAGCCCTTGGAGCAGGAAATGGCAACACACTTCAGTATTCTTGACCAGAAAATTCCATGGACAGAGGAGCCTGGCAGGCTGTAGTCCATGGTGTTACAAAAGAGCTGAGCACAACAACACAACACCCTGTGACAGGCACAGCGTTGGCCAGTTTACCTATACTATCTCTTAATTTAATAGTGACTTCTGTTAGCACTCATCTAATTGCAACAGATTAGGTCATCAAAGCCAAATGCACTTACTTAAGTCAGTGCCTAGGGCTGTCTGTCGTCCCAACTCTGAAGTCCCCTGGAGCCTATCAAAACAAATGGCTCTGGAACTATATTCCCATAGCACCTTGATCACACTTCTATTACTGTGTTAGGTATCAGCTCATCTGTCTGTCTGTCCATCTATCCACTCACACAAATGTTTATTGAGCACCTGCTCTGCCAGGCACACTTTGAGACCCTCAGGTTTGAGATGTAAACAAATCTAGCAAAAAGCTCTGTCTTGGCTGGGCTTACATCTTAAGCATATTTCCCTTTTCCGGGGATCTTCCCAACCCAGGGATCAAACCCAGGTCTCCTGCATTGCAGGAGGATTCTTTACCAACTGAGCTATCAGGGAAGCCCTACATTCTAAATAGGGATCTGGAAAAGAAAATAACTAAATACATGTCATATGGTCATGGTGCCAGGGCTTCCATATCTTCTTCCTGAAACCCCAAAACTTGCTGTTGGTGATGGAGCTAAAGGAACCGAAAAACAACTCCATCCTTCCTAGGATATACCTCATTTGCAAATAAAGGTAGACAAATTTCCATGATGCTACCTGGGAGGAAATATCAGGAAATATAAAGGTTGACTCCCATGCACACTCCCCTAAACTGGAATATGTAAAATAAAAAGTCAAAGATCATTCCAAGGAGTAATGTTAAATTGACAAAAGACCCTGTGGGTTTTACTGGACCTGTTTACCTGGTTTGTCCTATTCTCTCCTACCTTCCCATCTGCCAAGACTTCAGGGATGTGTTGGCTTTCATTTCCTTGAAATAGTTAATCTTTGCAACCCAGGTTCCAAATGGGAGGTTTAAACTGGGATCAGCTCACTCTATGAGCAGGTCATTTAAGAGCTCAATCTCATCTTTGAAATATAGATTAGCCAGGAGAGTATGAGTTCAGCATTTCTATGTAATGTTGTTTCATTGATCCTGCAGGCCAACTGGACATGGCTTCAGACGGATACCTAAAAATTAGTTTTAAAACTTTCCCATCTTTTAATATTTTATAACCTGTCAGAAAATCAATTACGGACTCTGCCCCCTTTCAACGCTTGGTTTCATAGGAGCTGATGTTTAACCAAAGTGAGGTTCTTTTCTCTCCTTTACAAAAAGCAACAGACAAATTCAGAGTGAATGATGACTTCAGGGAAATTCTTGGATTTGTAAAGATTTAGAGACGAATTGAATAGCTATGACCTGCCAAGTCCAGAGCTTGGCTTTCTCTCTCTCCAGTGCAATAACGGGAGACTGGTTTCCCTAAACCCTGGAAAAGATCAGAGATCCAGAGGCTAGTGCTATGGGGACCCAGGCATAATGTGAACTTGTCAAATATCTTGATATATTTTTTCAAGCCGAGTGAACCACAAAGGACTTTATCCAAAACCCATCACTCCTTTTAGGCACACACGTACACATGGAACATAGTCTTTCAGACTTAAAAATATCTTTCTATTTTTTGTAACAGAGAAGGATTTAATGGAAAGAAAAACATTAGGAGACATGCTGAAGTGATTTTTATTTTCTTCTTTACCTTTTCTATACTCTGTAAAATTTCTAATATAAAAATGTATTAATGTGTTTTTTTTTTAAATAAGAACTTAGCAAAGTTACACCAATGTAACATCGAGAAAGTGGAGTTAATTTCAGTATCAAGTTAACAATGAAAATTCCAACTTCCCTATCATGGGAGCTATTAAAGAAAACACATATGAACCAATTTCTACTGAATGGCCAAGTACATCAAGATGAACCATAGTTTGTCCCATGAAAATATCAAACATTCATAATTTAAGAAATTAGGGGTGAGGAAGGAGGGAGGAAGAGATAGAGGGGAGAAAAGATAAAGTCCTGAGCTAGGAGGAAAGGAAATAAAAAGAAGAGGCGATGAAAAGTCAGAAAAAGAACATAGACTGAGTCAGGTGGCTGAGGAACCAAGAATGTGTTGGGTTCAGTAGGGAAATTCCAGCTCACCTCGTACCCATGTTTATCGCAGTGACAGCAGGAGGCATGGTACAATAATCCTCATCCCTGGTAGAAGCTATGGCACCACTGGATGCTAGTCTTTAAGTGGAAGTGAAACCCTTGCTGTCTGTTATATTGACATTTAATAACCAGAAGAGTCCTGGGAGAAAGACACCTAAGGTAGCTGCCTTTGGAATAGTGGCCAGTGCTGCCAGAATAGGGATACCAGTTATCTGCCTCTCTTTCCACTTTCTAACAACTGTGGCCTGAAATCCAAAATTCAGAGGTCTGTCACCAGTTGAGTCTAAAAGCCTGGGAAAACCCCAGTGGTGCTAGTGGCAAAAGAACCCTCCTGCCAGTGCAGGAGACATAGGAGAGTGAGTTCAATCCCTGGAACAGGAAGATCCCCTGGAGAAGGAAATGGCAACTCACTCCAGTATTCTTGCCTGGAGAATCCCATGGACAGAGGAGCCTGGCGGGCTACAGTCCATAGGGTCACAAAGAGTCAGACACGACTCAAGCAACTTAGCATGCATGCAGCAAGGGGGAACAGAGAGAATAAAGAGGAAAGAAGGTAGAAAGATGGCAGATGGGGAAAGCGGGTTGAGGTGGCCATAGTGGATCACAGTAAACAGTTTACCTAAAAGATTAACAAAGAATACATTGGATTTCTGCTCTGTGCCTACCTGGTTCTGAGAACTCAAGTTCTTTCCTGGTTATCACATTTGCCAAATTTGCCAAGTCCCTGAAATGTGTTATCAGGTAAATTAACTTTTTTTTTTTTCCAGCAAATAGAAAGAACCATGTTATTTTCTTAGTCCCATTTGGCAATGACATTTCATACTGAACTGGGGAAACGTCTAAATATCCTCCTACTTATTAGTTACAGAGGTGCCAAATGTAGACCTCACTCTCAAATCCACCTCTCACTAGCAGCAAGAGCTTGAGCAAGTTATCACACTTCCCTCCCTGAGCTTTATCACCTCTGAAATGCAGAAGATATTATAATAATAGTACCTACCTCTCCAAGTGGTTACGAGGGTCACTCTTATTAGTGAAGGTGAAACACTTAGAAAAGTGCCTGGCATGAATTTAGAGCTCTGTTTTAATTTCGATCATTGACAGACATTTTTAGTACCTGTTATGTGCCAGGCACCATGCTGAACATCAGGAAAAGAAAAGTGAAGATGCCTTTAGAGCTTACATTCCAATGAAGTCATAATAAAATCATGACAAAAATACCAGTAACAGTGGCAGCTAGAATTTATTGGGAGTGTAATATGCAAAACCTAATTTGATCTTCATACTAACCTTATGAGGTGCTGTGCTGTGCTGTGCTTATTCGCTCAGTCGTGTCCGACTCTTTGCAGTCCCAAGAACTGCAGCCTGCCAGGTTCCTCTGTCTATGGGGATTCCCCAGGCAAGAATGAATACTGGAGTGGGTTGCCATGCCTTCCTCCAGGGGATCTTCCCAATCCAGAGATCGGACCCAGGTCTCCCACATTGCAGCGGATACTTTACCAGCTGAGCTACCAGGGAAGCCCAACCTTACCGGGCAAGTAGGAATATTATTTATAGGAGAGGAATCCATGGACTTAGAAAGGTTAAGTACTTTGATCACACAGCATAGCTAGTGAGCAGCTGAGCCAGAACTAAAGTTAACTGACACGGATCCCAAGTTCTAGGTCTTAACCTTGTCTTTCTATCATTTTAGGGGAATATGGGCTACTTGCAAATGACAATCATGGTTCTGGGCAACTGCACAGCCACCTTGTGTCTCCACCTTAAAGCGTCATTGCCCTGCCTCCATTTCTTTTATGCCAGGCATTGAATTTTGGGGGGCTTCCCAGGTGGTGCTAGTAGTAAGGCATCTTCCTGCCAATGCAGATGTAAGAGGCATAGGTCCAATCCCTGGGTCAGGAAGATCCTGGAAGAGGAAATGGCAACCCACTTCAGTATTCCTGCCTGGGGAATCCCATGGACAGAGGAACTTGGAGGGCTACAATCCACAGGGTCACAAAGAGTCAGACATGACTGAGCACACGGGCACTTACTGAATTTTTTGGTCCCACCCATTTAATGTGATAACATAAAACTACTGGGTGTAAAACACCTTCCCGACTGGTCAGAGGAACAACTCAGCATCTGAGAGAACATTTAACAATGTTCAATTCGGCCTTCATGCTGGGAGACAAGCGCACATCTCAAGGCCTACCCTGAGCCAATCACTGGAGAAGGGTCTAATTGGTTAATCATATAAATTACAATCACTTAATCATTTTAATCACCATCAGCCAATTAGCTCAGAGTTATGGGCTCTGAGGTAACAGTTATGCAAATGTTTGTTCCACTGTAGGCTATTAATAGCCGTATTTCCTCCATCAAGCAGACAGAGACTGATGGGTGGGGGAGAAAAAGGAAAGAGAGCATTTGTTCAGTTTAAACTTCTTTCCCATTGGGTTATAAAGAAGCGTTCAGTGGGGAGAAGCACCAAGCACAGTGATTTCTTTATTTTCCTCAATGTGAGTGTGCCGTGCAGACTAGAGGGAAGCTCCTGAGGGCAGTGCCGGGGCTGGAGATGGGGAGGATGGACCAGCTAAAAACTTGTGTGGGGCTGAGTTTAGCACACTACTGCCAAGAGGACTGGCTTTGCTGGTTGCTTGGGGTACGATAGTGCTGCAGATAAGGAAACTGAGGACCAAAATGGGGACACGACTTTTGCTGCTGCCTTTCCTCCACCAAGCAACTGAGAATGTCCAACAGTAATTCGGGGGATTGGCTCAAGTGTGAACAGAGCAGCTGTCTATATTTTTTCATTACCACCTATAACAGTAATGATTACTTTGTAATAACAACGAAGAATATATAACACCACTGAAAAGATAGGCTGTGATCAGTGGACTAGAAATTTTGAAGGATCCTTGAAACACTGGTGATGTGGGAGTAGATATATTCTATACATCCAGTCTCTGGTTTAGAGCCTGGTATATGATAAGTGTTCAACAAACACTTGTAAACAGACAAATTATTAGTGGTTAAATGGAAACTCTTTAGGAAATAAAGGGGTTCTCATTTTTTAATATGAATGAGCTCTGCAAATATGTATGTATGTGCTAGCATGCCCACAATGGTTGGCCTCTGTGGTAGCAGCCTTCTGCTTGCTTTTATCCCCTGTAGTTCCTGCTGTACTAGAGCTTTCTGTTGAGGGGTCAATAGAGTGGACTGGCTCATTTGTGAGCCCCCCATTGTCATATTTTCAGGAATGATGACAATGAGAAACAAACAGAATTGCAAAGACAGAACTAATTTTGTAAGGTGTGTGCAAGAAGTGACATGGTTTTATGGCCCTTAGAAAGGCCATTTGTGACTATGGCAGTCTGCTACTGTTCAGTAGCTAAGCCATGGCTGACTCTTTGCGACACCATGGACTGCAGTACGCCAGGCTTGCCTGTCCTTCACTATCTCCTGGAATTTGCTCAAATTCATGTCCATTGAATCGCTGATGCTATCTAACCATCTCATCCTCCACTGCCCTCTTCTTCTTTTGCCTCCAATCTTTTCCAAGGAATCAGCTCTTCAGGGTCTTTTCCAATGAATCAGCTCTTCACATCAGGTGGCCACAGGAGATTTAGCTTCAGCATCAGTCCTTCCAATGAATATTCAGGGTTTATTTGCTTTAGGATTGACTGGTTTGATCTCTTTGCAATCCAAGAGACCTCAAGAGTCTTCTCCAGCATCATGATTTGAAAGCATCAATTCTTTGGTACTCAGCCTTCTTTATGGTCCAAATCGCACATCCATACATGACTATTGGAAAAACCATAGCTTTGACTACATGGACCTTTGTCAGCAAAGTGATGTCTCTACTTTGTAATACATTGTCTAGGTTTGCCACAGCTTTCCTTCCAAGGAACAAGAATGTTTTAATTTCATGGATGCAGTCACCTCTGCAGTGATTTTGGAGCCCAAGAAAAGAAAATGTGTCAATGCTTCCACTTTTTCCCCTTCTATTTACCATGAAGTGATGGGACTGGATGCCATGATCTTCATTCTTTGAATGTTGAGTTTTAAACCAACTTTTTCACTCTCTTCTTTCACCCTCCTCTTCATTTTCTGCCATTAGACCTCAAATCACATCTGAGGTTGTTGATATTTCTCCCGTCAATCTTGATTTCAGCTTGTGATTCATCCAGGCTGGCATTTCACATGATGTACTCTGTATATAGGGCTTCCTAGGTGGTGCTAGTGGTAAAGAACCTGCCTGCCAGTGCAGGGGGTGTAAGAGTCTGGGATTTGATCACTAGGTTGGGAAGATCCCCTGGAAGGGAGGACATGGAAACCCACTCCAGTATTCTTGCCTGGAGAATCCCATGGACAGAGGAGCCTGGTTGACTATACTTTATGGGGTTGCAAAGAATCAGACATGACTGAAGCAATTTATCATGCATGCAAACACTCAGCATATAAGTTAAGTAAACAGGGTGACAATATACAGCTTTGTCCAACTCTTTGTGACCCAACAGACTGTAGCCCACCAGACTCCTTTGTCCATGGGATTTTCTAGGCAAGAATACTGGAACGGGTTGCCATTTCCTACTCCAGGGCATCTTTCTGACCCAGGGATTGAACTCACGTCTCTTAAGTTTCCTGCATTGGCAGGCAGTTTTTGTGTGTGTGTGTGTGTGTGTTTTTTTTTTTACCACTAGTACCACCTGGGAAACCCATTATGGCAGTCTAGTCTTTATTTAAGGAATACCTCAAATGATCCTGAGACTTTGCCTGCCTTTGCTGGTTAGTTAAGAGTGGGGTTGGGGTTGGACCCTTCCCCTTCCCTTTACCAAACACATACACAAACATACACCATGTTTGTTACAAAATCTTCATTCATTTATTCAATAGTTCATGTTGAACTATTGAACTTCTGTTATGTGCCAGAGATCATGCAAGGGCCCAGGCAAATAGCAACAAATTGGCAAAACACTTGTGATATGATGATGAAGTGTTGCCAAATTCAGAGAGGATAGGTCAGTTCTTCAAGGCTGATGGAGTTTTGGAGAACTTCCTAAAGGAGGTGGTGTTTGATTTGGAGAAAAATTGAATAGAGATGAAGATAGGGAATTTAAAGGAGAACATTAATTTGGCATCATACTTTATGTTATGTACATGTATGAGAAATATCCATGTCATTAGTGTAGTGATAGTTTTTTTAAAAAAACTTTATTTTCCAACTTAGTGTTTTTTAATGCCTAAAGGGAATAACTGGCCTTGTTTGAACTTGTTTACATAGATGGGGTCCAGAGTTGCCTTAACCCTAGGCTGGTGGGTCAGAGGTTTCATGGTAGCTTCTTGTTTGACCTGAGCAGATGACATCTCCCTGTTTCTTGACTTGCTTTAAAACTTCCTCAAACAGGGAAAATGATATTTACCTAACTTACCAGTGTTGTGAGGAAAAACATAAAAAATATGGCAACACACTTCAGAGAATGAGGAACTGCTCTAAAAAGTACCTAACAATGAGTCTGCTTAGGTTAGTGAGACACAGAAAACAATGGGTAGAAAAGGAAAATTCAACAAAAATCACATACAGAGGTTTTAAAGATTTTCCTCCTTCCTTTGTAAATGTAAATAGAGCATTTACAACACTCTATTATTGAATTTAGATTTTTTTCTTGCACTTAATCAGTCAAAAGCCGGGTGAACACTCTGAAATCCTCTTACATGTTAGACACTAGCCAGGGTCCATACTCAAAAGGAGAGTGATTGAACCACTTCCCTCTTTGATTACTTCTCTGTTTTCCAGGTTTTGGACATACAGTTTGTACTATATACATTTGCCCTTGTAACTTTGAAGTCATTTTGTTTGTCTCTGGGGGTCTCTCTACCTTCACCCCCAAATATATATCCTGGAGAAGGAAAAGGCTACCCACTCCAGTATTCTGGCCTAGAGAATTCCATGGACTGTATAGTCCACAGGGTCGCAAAGAGTCAGACACGACTAAGCAACTTCCACTTTCACTTGGGTGTCTCTCCACCTTCAGTTCAGTTCAGTTCAGTTCAGTTGCTCAGTCGTGTCTGACTCTTTGTGACCCCATGGACTGCAGCACGCCAGGCCTCCCTGTCCATCACCAACTCGCGGAGTCTACCCAAACTCATGTCCGTTGAGCCCATGATGCCATCCAACCATCTCATCCTCTGTTGTCCCCTTCTCCTCCTGCCTTCAATCTTTCCCAGCATCAGGGTCTTTTCAAATAAGTTAGCTCTTTACATCAGGCCAAAATATTGGAGTTTCAGCTTCAACATCAGCCCTTCTAATGAACACTCAGGACTGATCTCCTTTAGAATGGACTGGTTGGATCTCCTTGCAGTCCAAGGGACTCTCAAGAGTCTTCACCAATACCACAACAGGTTCAAAAGCACCTTCACCCCCAAATATATATAGATTCCTGACCTCCTGGGGAGCTTGCTTAATGAGGATATTTTGGCAAGACAACTGTTTTAAGAGATCTGATCAAATTAAAACAGCAGACTCAAAAACTGATTCTAACTCCAGGATCATGAGGTGAGTTCAAGGCATATGCCCGGTTTGATTCAAATTCCTCTTCCTTTTCCTGGCTCAGGATGGAGTGGAAATTTATCCTAGACCTTTCCTAGACTCTAAGTCCAGCTCGATTTATATAATATATGATGTTTTGTGTCCTAGTTTGAGTTTCCCTAGAAGAATACCCAGAGACAAGGATTTGAATGCAAGTAATTTATTTGGGAGGGGTAGGAAACACTGGCAGGGAGAGGGAAATATTACGAGTGGCTGGAGCTGAATCTGTGGAATAGTATAGGATTCAGAACTAGAACCCCTAGATGGCTGGTGGGCCAGATTATTTAGACACCAACTCCAGTCAGTTATTGGTTGAAGGCTGCTGGGGGAGGGGTTGTTAGTTCCTGGCAGAGAGCTTGGCTTAGTTCCAAAAAGAGCCCTTGGGTTTGGAGATACAGGGACTGGCAGCTCCTTCCTCTTAGGAGCACACTGATGCTCCAACTGAACAAAGGAGTTTTCCCTGCTTTTTCTTTATACTACAGCCTCTACATTCTTCAGACACCCCAGTACTTTCATAAATATATGCCTTTACATATAAACCACTTAATTCAATACAACAAATAACTGAGCTCTCACTAAATGTACTGGGCATGGGAGATACATGGACAAATGGCACAGAATCTGCCCTTAAAGAAGACTTGATTGACCAGTGTATCAAGCCAGTGCTTCTTAGACTATAACAAGCATATGAATCCCTGGGGATCTTGTTAAAATACAGATTTTGCTTTAGTAGGTCTGGAGCAGGACCTGAGATTCTGAGTTTCTAGCAGGCTCCTAGGAGATGCTAATGTTGGTTCCCCAGCACTTTGAGGAACAAAGCATTCTGTGCATCTGACTGAGTCATGGCAACTGTTTTAGGTGGCTCTATCACAACATTATGCCAAATGTGACAGATCATTTGAAAGTTGTTAGTTGCTGAGGAAGCACATTCATGATGTGGGGGGGAAAAAAGCCTTTACATTTTGCTAAGTCTCATATCCTCTGTGAACACTTTTTAGTGGGAAAGAATGACTCTAAGTCATAGGCTGATTCCCTTACCATGTGTAGACTTCACCCTGGTCTTATCCCCAGCTGTGTTTGAATCCCAGTGTGCCAGCCTCCCAGCACAAGTGAACTGAGGGCAGTCAGAATTATCTTACCATTTTTCTGGGGTGTGGAAGAGACACAATGGTGGATTCAGTCTGGGTGCTGATGTTTGGGGGGTGGCAGGTAAGGCATTTCTGTACATTGCACTGATAATAGAGTCAGGTTCTCAGATTATATCTTCTTCTTTTCCACTGCTTGAGACAGTTAAGCACATTTTCATTGTCACATCTAGTTGAGATATTTCATAAATCTGCAGGGTAATCATTTAGAATCAAAATTCTTTCCCACTAAAAATTGTTCATAGAGGATATGAAACTTAGCAAAATGTAAAGGCTTTTTTTCCCCCCACATCATGAATGTGCTTCCTCAGCAACTAACAACTTTCAAATGATCTGTCACACTTGGCATAATTAAATCACAGTCTCAATGACAGTGAGTCATTGCAGGAAGAGCTAGACAGCACTAATAGAACATGAAGTACGAAGAAGGAGAATTTCTTGGTTAGTAAATTTCTTTACATCAAGCTAAGTACTCCACTCCAATGAACAGAGATGTAGAGAAATAAACTCTCAATTTAAATAGACTGAAAGAACATTTCTAGCCAACTGGGTGATCCTTGTCCTTGAGGAATCTACCATCTTATCAAGAACAAGAGTTCAACAACAAAATAGAGTTCACCTTTGATGTGTCAGGAGCACCATCCAGATGATGATAAGCACGGATTGGTTATCATAAGGGTCATTTGAGACAGTCACTTTAAAATACAACTCTTCATGTCCACTTTCCTGACACTCATCAGCCACTGAGCAACGTGATTTCTTCATCTCTTGGAACTTTTATTCCTCCAAGACTTTAAATTCAGATTCAGTTCCCCATCACATCATTATATTGCCATCTACTTTTCCTGTACCCTACCCTCACTAAGCATCACCAGGACTTCCTATCTTTTTAGATGAATGTAGTGATTTGGAACATACAGGAACATAGACTTTGGAGCCTAACTTTCTGGGTTTGTGTGAACTAGGGTAAGTTACCTAATTACACTGCTACCCTCATCTGAAAAATGAAGGTAACAATGGTATTAATACTATTTCATAAGGTTCCTGTGAGGATTAAGTGAATTTAGTAAAGGACATAGAACAGTAGCTGGCTTATAATCATTAAGCATGTGTTTGCTTAGTGTTTGCTCATTACAATTACTGATCATTATTTTCACATTCTTCTCCAGCTGCATGGCTTCTGTTTTCTCCTGACCAATGGCAGTCAGCCTACCATGCCCACCTTCATAATGTACAGCTCTGGAAACTCCTGGAGTTGGTCTTTTCCTCCCCCACTGCTAAAATGTCATTAGAGAAGATGGGGTCATAAACTCTCTTGGTGTGTCTGTCAGGCTCACTGTGATCTCCATTCATGGGAAATGTCACCAGTACACAGAGGGTGGTGGACTTACAGCCTTTGTGAGCCCTTGTTCTACAGCTATAGCTGACTGGTCTATGAACAAACCACTGACCTATCCTGGATACAACCATTCTGTCTCCCAGGAAGTTGAAATTGAAACAGAGGTCTTGATTTGAGCATTTTGATGGCAGAACTTTAGAGAGACGGTCCCTGATGTTTTGATGCTGAGGCTCCTAGCATTGCTCTGGCTCCCTCACTTCTCTTGGCTTCTGTTGAGATACTCCCGTGTCTTTCCAAGAAATTCCATTTTTTCTCATTTGCTGACCATTTCTACTTTCCACATGCAAAGGAATCTCAACTGGGGCTGCCAAGAAACAATTACAATGAGTTCTTCTTCAAACTCATGCTATTTAATCTCAGATGGTCCATCACTACAACTCAGCACTTATTCATTCATCTCTTTTTTTGACTCCCTGGAAAATTCTCCACTGCAGTAACAGTCAGAAATTCACTCTACTCAGGATGGATTCAACCCTCCACCTCTTTCTCACACCTACTCCTCAGTGCAGAAGTTCTCAACCTTGGCTGCATATTGGAATCACCCAGGAACCTGAGAAATACCAAGCCTGGGTCCCACCCCCAGAAATTTTGATGTAACGAGTCAAGAGCAGCCTGGGTTACTTCGATGTGTACCCAGAGTTGAGAATCACCCCCAGCCAGACCAAGACTACCCTACCCAAACTTATTCAACAGACTTGCACTTACTCCCACAGTTTCCCCTTTCTCTGGTCCTTTTCTCTTTCCTTCCAGGCTTAGAGGATGATATGTACCTGCTCTTGCAAAGGCCTCCACTGATGAAGGTGGCCAGTCTCTATACTATGTTAATTTCCCCACTCTTCCACTTCTTCCCTGTTTCTCCATCCAAGCTCTTGGAATGCAGCCTACATTCCATCATATGTTAAACCAAATTAGGACGACTGAAAAATAGATTTACCCTTCGGTACATCACATACTTGTTTCTTAATTATCACAAATAAGAGTTTTTAATAAGTGGAGAATATGCAATAATAATTTAAAAAATAGAGTGCTTACTATGTAATACCAGGCACTGTACTATGCATGTCCCATCCCATAGGTGTATATCTGATCTCATTCTCAAAACCACCTAGTGAAGTAGAAGCAACTGTTGCCACTTTATAAATGACAAAACTGAGATATGGAGAGGCCAAGGATCTTGCCCAGAAACACAACCGGGACCTGTGTAGCTAGGACTCAAGGGGCTTAATAACAGGCATTTAGTAACAGCCATTGTTTTTTATTTAAGAAACTTATCTGTGTCTGTTTTGTTCTAACTTAAACAGTTCTCTACATATGGTTAACTTGGAGTCTGATTCTTTAAATGGCAGTCTGACCAGAATTGTAAAATTAAGATGAAAATTAAACAGCTGCTGTCCCTTAGCCTACAGTCACTTATTTCTGTAGTAATAGCCTTTTTTTTAATGGGAAAGAAAATGTGGAAGGGTAATTGACAGCATTTTATAGTCTGTGTGAAGGCCAACAATTGTTTAATCTAGCCATGTCATATGCTAATATTGATTAAATTCAATGCTGAGAGTTTTCAGCAAAGGAAAAAATTCAATCTATTCATATCAGCCTAAGAGGGACCATTCATGGGATGCTTGCTGTTTGTGATTGACGACTGCTGGGGCAGACACGCGGTAATGCAGTTACTCTCAGTGATTATTTTTGACTTTCCTTCAGAAGTTGCAGTAGTGCTCGCTGGGAGCACTCTTTGCTGAGCAGTCTGTGCAGGCCAACAGTGGAATTGCCAGCCAAGCACCAGCAGGCAAGTGAGGCCACTGCTGCTCCCACCATCATAACCAGCTCACCCAAGTGACAAACAGGCCAATGCTACCACCTGGGCTACAGAAAGCAATTGACTGCTGCTCAATTAAGCAGAAATGAGACTGTCACTCACTGAGGTGGAGATGTGAGAACTGCCTTTTCTGGTTCTCAATAGCAATTTGTGTTTTGGAAGTTATTTTACAGTTGTAATTACAAAGGGAAATGAAGTCCGCTTTGGCAATGTTACCAGGTGCTCTTCCTTCCATTATGACCTTGATAAATGGGCCCCCAGAGCCAACACTGGTTGGTCTGTTAACTGGTTCTATTACGCAAATGCAGGATTGAAAAAACACTATTCAACTGAGGCAGCAGCTTAAGACCCAGGGAGGCGACTGTCCTCATTCAGACCCTTAGGTGACTCATATATTATCTTTAAACTCAACAACATCTTTTTAGACCAAAGAAACCAGATTCTAATCCAGAATTTTTGCTTAAAAGTTAGATCTCATGAACTAAGATAAACTTAGGGTCATCCGCTGAACTAGTCTATGAACTTGTTTCTAGTCCCAGAGAATTATCTGGGACAAATAGAATTGAATTGCGTGACAAGCTCTGATCTCAGGTTGGCTTCAGGGAGAGCAGAACTCTTCTAGAGTCTTCTGCTAATTTCTACCGCAGGGTAGGTCCCTTCACTTTTCTGTGCCCCTTTTTGTCTTAATGGAGTTTCCTAAAGGAGGACTGCTGAGAAAAATGCTATGGAACAGACCAGAGCAGAGTCAGGGTTCCTGACTTGAATGTTGTAAGGGTCTTGAACAGCCATGCCGTCTTGTCCTCTCTTTGACACTGGGGAGAGACTGCGAGCCTGGAAGGTAGAGTGAATACCCCTGGCCACATGGTCTGTTGCAGAGCCAGCTAGAGAAGCAAGTTTTTGAGTTCCAGGCCAAGGGCCTCTTTAGAAAAGTGTTAAATGCTGTATGGAACCCAATGCAAAACATCATAACTTAGTGCTTCAATTTGACACCCAATGGGTTGGTTGCACAGTGTTTACTGGTTCTCAGAAATAGCTTGTATCTCAGAAATAGCACTAGCTTGTGGTCAAATGGTCAGTCCATCCCCTCTTGAAATGGACATCACTGCCATGTCTGTGTTAAAGAAGGCACCAGTGATATGACATTTATTAAGCATGGACCATCTGTCAGGTGCTGCCCTGATCAGTAAGCTTTCTGATGGGATTCCCATCCACCACCCTCCTCAGATAAATGAGTAGAGTGGAATCCTTTTATACCGTTCTGGCTAAAAAGTTTTTTCCTCTGAAGCCCAGACACAGCAACGGAACTAACCAATGAATCTTCATCTCCCAAGTACTTCAGAAACTCTACACCTCCGGTGGCCTGAGCAAGAAACCACTTGCAAAGAGTTGGGTTGGTGTGCTAAGAGCTAACCCTCTGACCCTTGCAATAAACAAATAGTAAAGTTGTCTTTTGCTAGTCAGTACAAAACTCCCTCTCACTGCTCTAAAAACCATTTGGAATTGGTCCAGCTTACATATCTGTTGGATGTTTAAGAAATAGATTAAGAGGTCAGCAGGGAAAACGAGACATCTCCAGATGGTTGTCTAAATGGACAATGGTAAGAAGAAGGGAGTGGTGTGGGGTGGGGAGTTGGGGGCAGGGGTTGATTGTGCTGAAACAGAGAGGGACTAATCAAGACCTCAGAATCATAGAAGCCTAGAGTCACCAGGTGAGGGAGCCTGTGATAGGATTCTTCCATTGAGAGTAGAAGAAAACCCAAGTCAGTGGGATTAAACTATATTGGGCAGTACTTCTTAAACTTTAAAGTACACATGAATTAATTAGTATACATTAATTATTAATATGCAGATTCTGACTCAGTAAGTCTAGGGTAGGGCCCAAGATTCTGCATTTCTAGCAAGTTCCCAGGAAATGCCAATACAACTCCTCAGACCATACTTGCTAGGTTATTTGTTAGGCCATTGTCCTAACAGGACAACAAGAGGAGTAAGCTTCAGGACTCCCTTATCCAAAGGCTCTGTCTTGTCCTCAAGAATCCAGTTTCTTTCCATTTCTCTGCACTGCCAGCTACAGCTTTGGCTAGAGTCAAAGGATCCTTCATCTACTGCTCAGATGATGGCTTTCAGTCATAATCTGGGCTGCTTGCCTCTTCATTCTCATACAGTAAGTGAGATTGTTAAGCAAAGCTCTGGAAGTTCACCCCATTGGATCAGTTCAGGTTGCATGCCAACCCACAAGTTGGTAGCTGATCCAATGAATGGGATATGTGAACTTTGTTTAAACTTGTCAGGACTCATCTCTCAAGGTGGACAAAGGAGGAGGTTCTCCTGAAACACAAGAGCTTCATGGGCAAAAAATAGATTTTAAAAATTGGGTACGCAGGAGGTGCATGAAGGTATGGATGCTAGGTAGCCAATCAACAGAGCCTTTGGATATGATAGTTGGCGAAGAGTGTGGGCCCTGCATACTTTGCCAATCTTGGGTCCGTTGATGACCTGAAGCTTCTACTCTGTTTGCAAAGTAACATCCATAAAGGGTCCTAACAGTGTCATACCCCTACCCCTAGCCCCTCACAGGGACATTCATATCTCATGAGTGAAGTGTGTTTTCTAGTCTCCCTCTTCTACATTATGGACCTCCTTCCTTACCCTTACCGTGTCTATGGCACTGTTGCAAGATCCAAATGTTTTCTTGGGGAACTCGGTAAAATGTACCTACCCTCTGTTTCACTTTCCAAGGTAATAACTAGCTGACCTGATCAACTAAGTGATATGTATATGTGTGCATGCTCAGTAGCTCAGCTGTGTCAGATTCTGTGACCTTACTGACTGTAGCCCACCAGGCTCCTCTGTCTATGGGGTTTTTCAGGCAAGAATACTGGAGTGGGCTGCCATTTCCTCCTCCAGAGGATCTTCCCGACCCAGGAATCAAACCTACGTCTCCTGCATGGCTTGCATTGACAGGCACATTCTTTACCCTGAGCCACCCAGGAAACCCTGATATCATGTGTGCCCAACAGTAAATATATTGCTTCTCCCAGAGGGAATATGGTGACACTTTGAATTTATGTTCTCTGGAGTTGCAGCATCCTGAGTTAAAGGAATAAGGCCAACAATGGGATTTCAGGCATCGTGGCAGGACTCTGGGAGAATACATTTTGGGTAACAGAGCTTTTGGAGCCCCTTAGGCCATAGCACATGAATAGCTATGTATTCTCACCAAGAGACAATGCTAGCCCGAGACGGAAAATGACCAACAGTTTAAATGCTGTTTCTCATAGGGGAGCTTTCTCTAATTGCAGTGCACGCATACACACACTCACAAACACACCCCCACTACCACCACCATCATGTGAAAAACATGTCGCTTACACTTCTGTTTAGAACTTAACTCCAACTTGCTGCCATCTTTGTTTCTCTTCCCCATATTGTAAGTTCCTTGTATTTGGTACAGTGCAGATATTGAATAAATTTATGTGGCAAGCGGAGCTGAAGTAGTGAGGCAGTTGTAAACCCACACCAAGATTCTTATCATGACTGCTCTCCTAGAGATTCTCTACAACAAGCAAAGCAAGCATACCATCAAGATTCATTTCACTTGTTTTTGAAACTGGAAGATACCATTAGGAGTGATCATTTCCAGCCATCAGGAGATACACTCCAAAAGGGGGAGGCAATAACATAATCAAGGATTGAGAACTAATAAAATCTAAATATAGCTTTTCCCCATGTTTACAATACCCTTCTCAAAAAAGGAAGGAAGAGAGAGAGGGAGGGAAGGAGAGAAGAAGAAGCAGAGAAGAGAGAGGGAGGGAGGGACAAAGGGCAGGGGAAGGGAAGAAATTGCTGGCAGGGTGAGTACTTCGGTTACTGAGCAGTGGGGCTGAGTGCCCACTTATATTCTCTTGCTACATCGGTTCTCACAAAATAAAGTCAAAATTAAAGATTAAAAATGAGAGTCTTTTGAGGATTACTCAATATTGTCTGTCAGCCAGTTCAGTCGCTCAGTTGTGTCTGACTCTTTGCAACCCCATGAATTGCAGCACACCAGGCCTCCCTGTCCATCACCAACTCCTGGAGTTCACTCAGACTCATGTCCATCGAGTCCGTGATGTCATCCAGCCATCTCATCCTCTGTCGTCCCCTTCTCCTCCTGCTCCCAATCCCTCCCAGCATCAGAGTCTTTTCCAATGAGTCAACTCTTCGCATGAGGTGGCCAAAGTACTGGAGTTTCAGCTTTAGCATCATTCCCTCCAAAGAAATCCCAGGACTGATCTCCTTCAGAATGGACTGGTTGGATCTCCTTGCAGTCCAAGGGACTCTCAAGAGTCATCTCCAACACCACAGTTCAAAAGCATCAATTCTTCGGCGCTCAGCTTTCTTCACAGTCCAACTCTCACATCCATACATGACCACAGGAAAAACCATAGCCTTGACTAGACGAACTTTAATCGGCAAAGTAATGTCTCTGCTTTTCAATATGCTATCTAGGCTGCTCATAACTTTTCTTCCAAGGAGTATACGTCTTTTAATTTCATGGCTGCCATCACCATCTGTAGTGATTTTGGAGCCCCCAAAAATAAAGTCTGACACTGTTTCCACTGTTTCCCCATCTATTTCCCATGAAGTGATGGGACCAGATGCCATGATCTTAGCTTTCTGAATGTTGAGCTTTAAGCCAACTTTTTCACTCTCCACTTTTACTTTCATCAAGAGGCTTTTTAGTTCCTCTTCACTTTCTGCCATAAGGGTGGTGTCATCTGCATATCTGAGGTTATTGATATTTCTCCCGGTAATCTCGATTCCAGCTTGTGCTTCTTCCATCCCAGTGTTTCTCATGATGTACTCTGCATAGAAGTTAAATAAGCAGGGTGACAGTATACAGCCTTGACGTACTCCTTTTCCTATTTGGAACCAGTCTGTTGTTCCATGTCCAGTTCTAACTGTTGCTTCCTGACCTGCATACAGGTTTCTCAAGAGGCAAGTCAGGTGGTCTGGTATTCCCATCTCTTTCAGAATTTTCCACAGTTTATTGTGATCCACACAAAGTCAAAGGCTTTGGCATAGTCAATAAAGCAGAAATAGATGTTTTTCTGGAACTCTCTTGCTTTTTCCATGATCCAGCAGATGTTGGCAACTTGATCTCTGGTTCCTCTGCCTTTTCTAAACCCAGCTTGAACATTTGGAAGTTCAAAGTTCATGTATTGCTGAAGCCTGGCTTGGAGAATTTTGAGCATTATTTTACTAGCGTGTGAGATGAGTGCAATTGTGTGGTAGTTTGAGCATTCTTTGGCATTGCCTTTCTTTGGGATTGGAATGAAAACTGACCTTTTCCAGTCCTGTGGCCACTGCTGAGTTTTCCAAATTTGCTGGCATATTGAGTGCAGTACTTTCACAGCATCATCTTTCAGGATTTGAAATAGCTCAACTGGAATTCCATCACCTCCACTAGCTTCGTTCATAGTGATGCTTTCTAAGGCCCACTTGACTTCACATTCCAGGATGTCTGGCTCTAGGTGAGTGACTGTAGGTTCTAGTAAATCTCCATTTGGGAAACAGCCGAAGCAGCCAGCTACGTTAGGAGTCGGACACTGCAAGGCCTCCTAACGGAGGCTAGAAGGGCCATCACTGAGAGTTTCTTGTATGGTCACCATCATCAGCTCTGACACAGGACCACTTTGTTTTGCACCCAGAGGAACCCTGTACCAAGGGGGAGTTAGAGCAATCTTGGCTCCCCCAGAAATCTTCCACATTTCATTTTTTCCCCAAACTGGCAAGAAAACTATTTAGATTTCCATTTTTAAAAGTGCTAAGTTTTGCTTAACACTAGTTTAAATGATTGGATATTGGACTAATAAAGAATAGTTTCATGTGTAAATTGAGCCTGTAAAAACCTTTTCCAGAATCTGCTTCCATGGTAAGCTGTGAAAGCTGCTGTTTTGCTCAGAGAATCCCTAGAGGTAATTTTCAGTTCCTTAGATCTGGTTGAGGAAGTAAGAAGAGTGGGGAAGGAGATATTTTTAGTTTCCTTTCCTCAAAATGGATAATATTCTATTGGAGAAATGACATAGGAGATCAAATGATTTTATATAGCTCCATTGTGAATGTACGTTCTTGAACTTTCAGTGTCTGCCCTGGAAAACAGAGATGGAGGGTTGGAGAAACAGAACAAAGGGAAATTTCCTTTTTACCTGCAAGAAGCTTATCTTCAGCCTTATCTGCCAAGGAAGGTATGAGGATGAGGCCTTCATCCTCAGGGAATGCTTAGAACTTTCTAGCTAAGGGTACAGCTGTACACAAGAGAGAAGTCAAGTATAACTTCCTATGAAAAATTAAAAGGGTTAAAACCCAAAAGAGAAAGAAAAAAAAAATTAACGAAGAAACTAAGAAATAGACACCAAATTGTTATAGAGGCCTATTTTCAACTCTTGCTTTCATAAAACCACATTCTAGGATGACATTTAATAAGGGGAAAGAGCTGAGTTACTTGACCAGAGGTTTGGGCCATGGTGCCATTTCTGCTGTTCACTGCTGTGTGCCTTTAGGAAAACCACTTAACCCAGCAGGCATCCAACTAATCCTGATTTTAGCCCTGAAATTCCTGAGCCCCTCAAAACGTCTCAGTCTCAGGAACATTAGGCTGGCTTTTCACTCTGCTTAACCATGCTGAGTCTTCTTTTTACTCATATAAAACAAGGGAATTGGATTAGATCATCTAAGTCCCATGTAGCTCCAAGTTAACTGGTTACCTTAAGTTGTTCCATTATTTTGTTTATTTACACATACTTGGGTGACTTTACCAAAGGTCTGAGAAAGCTTATGAGGATAAGCAGTATTAAAAAAAAAAAAAAAGTAGACTTTACAACCATACTCACAAAAACATCTCGAATAGAAAAACAAGACCAAGGTTAAAGTGGTAACATAGATACACTGCCATTTGATCCAATAATTATTAAAACGGAGTGGCAAATCTGGTGCTGAGATACCTGGCAGTCAAAAAAAGAGGGAAAACATAATCTATAATGTGATACATGTTATCCATGAGGGAAGTTTCAGTTTCTCAGAAGACTTTTTTGGGATTTTGTCTGAAATTTACACATGCATCCTTATATAGAAGACACTGAATCCTGTCAAACTCTGCACTTAACAATATCCTAAAAGGGCAAATGCAATAATGACTGTCAAATGGCTGTTTATTGAGTGTCTGTCAAAGTAAGCAGAGGCTATTATACCAAAACAAACTCAGTGGAAACAATCCTGCCAAAACAATATGGTACAAGATGATATTTTTGAAGTTGGCTTGAAACAGAGAAAATCTACATAATCTAGAACACCTGGTGTACTACATGGCCATCAAACAATACTCCTTAGACTAATATCTTTCAGTCAGACTTCTTCTTGGTGTACAAAAAATCTAAGATTGTAAATCATGGAAGAGACATAGACCTGGACCTCAGATAGAACCACTCCAAGGGTCCACTGTCCATGGCCTTGTGGGAGGCCACCCCCTGGGTCCCTTTCCTCATGTCTTCTCCTCCCCTCACCCACCCTCCATATTGCAGGCCTTTGTACTTCTCCGACGTGAAGCTCTCAGCATTCGTTCCATCCCTCTTTTTGAAAAATCAAATAAAATATTAGCCCACAATATACAGATGAGGTCCTCCTATATTGTGTCCAGAACTACTTATCACAAAACCTTTAATTCAGAATTTGACTTAGATTTATCTTTAAATAACTGTCTGTTGAAGTGTTTTCATCCTCAGTGAGCTCACACTCCCAAGATCAAAGTATGGTAGTCTTTGCAGACTAACATGCTTTCTTCAAATAGTTATGGTACCTACAATTGCCTGGGGGATGTGGGTGGGAATTTTGGAAGATAAATTCCAAATTTTTCATGGCAATTGCTAAGATTGGGAACTTTTCTTCTTGTTATACCTGCACACAGATGTAAAGACAGGGAAATTAAGAAATTGGAGGCAGTTCAAAGTAAATGAACATCTTGTAGAAGCAGGGTCCTTTTTAAAAATTACCTCTTTTGGTTTTCTTTTGCTTTTATTATTGTTACAAAAGTGCGTGCTTATAATTAAAAATTCAAACAATAAAAAAGGGTTAAAAGTAAAAAATAACATTTCTTTTCCCTCAAAGGAAGATATATTTCTTGTATATCTGATGCAAAAATGATCAAAGATGGTCCACCAAGTCTCCAAACGCTGTGCTGCTGTGCTTAGTCACTCAGTTGTGTCAAACTCTTTGTGACCCCATGGACTGTAGCCTATCAGGCTCCTCTGTCCATGGGAATTCTCCAGGCGAGAATACTGGAGAGGGTTGCCATGCCCTCCTCCAGGGAATCTTCCCAACCCAGGGATTGAATCCAGCTCTCCTGCACTGCAGGCAGTTCTTTACCATCTAAGCCACCAGGGAAGCCCCAAAATACTGGAGTGGGTAGCCTAACCCTTCTCCAGGGAATCTTCCCCACGCAGGAATCAAACTAGGGTCTCCTGCATTGCAGACAGATTCTTTACCAGCTGAGTTACTTAACAAATAACACTACTATTCTTTCAAAAAGTAGATACAAGCTATTGACTGAGTATAAAAGTCTTGGCTCTCAGTCGGATCTCAGATCAAAGCATGCACCTTACCACTTCGTAACCAAAAGACACTCACTTAACAAAGTCTACCTAACATAGGTGGCCTAATACCAGGCTAACATGGGTAGCCTAATATTCATGGGTAGCAGGCGAAATATTCAAGAAGGAAGAAATGTGTCTTGAGTAGTTAACTAGTAATGGCAGAAATTCATTAGGAAATCCAGTGAAATTCAAAAACCTATAAAACCATCATATGTAGAAATTTAGGTTTTCTAAGATACCACTTGAGCTGTCTTCGTATGAGATGGTAGATCTGTCAGTTTCAGATTTTTTAAGTTAGTGGGATTCTTCAGGTGGTTATAAATTCTAAAACTATATTAAGGTTATTGGGTATTGAAAACTGGAGCATAAATGGCACTAAATTCAGCAAGAAGAAAGTAATCTAACTTCCTCGATTCTTGCCTCACTTTTTTATCTTTATGGGTCCTTTTGAGGGAATCAAGACAAGCATAACAGGAATGTCTGTTCCTCAGTGTCAGTGGCAGCTGGAATTCTGAAAGCCTGAGAGCTGGAAGCATCTGTAGGTTCTTCTCTCTTATGTCTGGAGGTTGATGATGACTGTTGGCTGAAGGCCTAGGCGGATCTGAGGGTCAGAATACCCAGACATGGCTTTTCCATGTGGCTTTGGCTTCTTGAAAACGTGGTAGGTGGGATCCAAGGGCAAGTGTCCTGAGAGAATGAGCCAGGTGGACATTATATCCTTTTTATGACCTATCCTTGGAAGTTACATGTTAATATCATCACTCCATTGGTGGGCAGTCAAACTAAGATTCTAGGGAAGGGAATACAGACCTGGGGAAGTCTATGGACCTCCATCTCTGGGTGGAGAAATGTCAGGTACCCTGTAAAAAGATCACATGGGATGGGATAAATGTATCAATGTTGCCATCTCTGGGGAATGCAATCTGCCATACCATCCAAGAGAGGAGAGATTACAGTTAGTAATGACATTAATGCTAGAAAGGACCTCTAGACATGGTTAATGGTGTGCCTTTTTTGTCAGATCCTGGACTAACCCCATGCAAAATCACAGATATAGGTAAAACATCTTCAAAGTTGTGTCCCTGCTCCACTTTCTACTTCAGTCTTCTATTTTTGCTTCCTTCTCTCCCAAAGGCTCATTGTCCCCTAATGCCTCATAGATGCCCAGATCCCCTCCTCTACCTTCCATACAACTTATCCTTGGCTGTCCCATTTCACCAGACCCCCAGGAGATCTCACTTTCACTCGTTAAAGTGAAAATAGCTTAACGTTTTAGCCATCTTGGAGAAGAAACACATTTCTACAATGGGAGGGCTCTGTGAAAACAGTGTCATATACCAAGCCTTGGTCTGGAAAATTGGCAAAGCCGATAAAGCTCTTGGTAATTTGTGCTTTTAGGGAATTTACTCCTTTGTTCAAAAGAGCAAAAGGGTGTCCCTGATATTCACCCCACTGTTAACTCTTGTTATCTGTGGGATTATGTTTGATTTTTCGTTTATCCTTTTATAAGTTTCCCACAAAAAAATGTGTGATTGATTTTGTAATTTGGAAACAAAGCTATTTTAAAACAGTTTTATTGAGATATAATTCATGTACTTTACAGCTCACCTGTAGTACAATTCAGTTGCTTTAGTATATTCACAAAGTTGTGCATTCATCACCGCAATCAACTTTAGAACGTTTTTATTACCCCAGAAAGAAACTCTATACCTCTTGTGTCACTTTCTCAATCCATCTGCATTCTACACCCCTATTTTCTATATATGTAGATTCGCCTAGAGTGGACCTCTCATGTAAATGAAATCATATACCATGTGGCCTTTGTAATGGGCTTCTTTCATGTAGCACAATGTTTCTAAGGCTCATACATGTTACAGAATGCATCAGTACTTCTTTTCCTTTTATTGCTTAACAATATCCCATTATATGGATATATCACATTTTATTTATCCATTCATCAGTTGAGGGACATCTGAGTTATTTCTACTTCTTGGCTATTATGAATAATGTTGCTATGGACATTCATTTACAATCTGAGAATGGACACATGGTTTCATTTCTGTCTAGGAGTGGAATTGCTTAGACCATATGGTAACTCTTTAACACTTGATGAAGCATCATAATCTTTTCCAAAGTGGGTGCACCATTTTATATTCACACCAGCAGTGTATGAGGGTTCTAAATTCTCCATTTCCTTGTTAACATGGATTATTATCTGTCTTTTTTTACTCTAGTCATCCTACTAGATGTAAGGTGACAGCTCATTGTGGTTTTGTTTTTCATTTCATGAATGGTTAATGATTTTGATCATTTTTTCATGTGCTTGTTGGCCATTTGTATTAATACATCTTCTTAGGAGAAATGTTTATTCAAATCCTTTATCTATTTTTCAGTTGGGTTGCCCTTTTTAATGGGATTGTAGTAGCTCTTTATAAATTTTAGGTAGAAGTCTTTTTATCAGATATATAATGTGCCAGTTTTTTCTCCCATTCAGTGAATTGTCTTTTCACTTAATGGTGTCTTTTTAAAAAATACAGTTTTATTTATTTGGCTGTGCTGGGTCTTTGTTGCTGTGCAGACTTTCCTCTAGCTGTGGCAGGTGGGGGCTTCTCTCTAGTTGTGGCGCATGTGCTGCTCACTACAGGGGCTTCTCTTGTTACAGAGCAGTCTCTAGGGTGTTTGGGTTTCAGTAGCTGTGGCACGTGTGCTCAGCAGTTGCGGTTCCCAGGCTCTGGAACGTAGGCTTAGCAGTTGGGGCGCACAGGCCTAGTCGTCCTGCGGCATGTGGGTTCTTCCTGGACCAGAGATCAAACCCATGTCTCCTGCATCTGCCAGCGGATTCTTTACCACTGAGCCACCAAGGAAGCTCCTTAATGATGTCTTTTGAAGCACAGAGGTTTTTCATTTTGATGATGCCCAATTTACCTATTTTATTTTGTTGCTTGTACTTTAGTGTAATATATGTTCTTTTTTAATTGCATAATACAAGGTCACAAAGATTTAGCCCCATGTTTTCTTCTAACAGTTTTATAGTTTCAGCAATCACATTTAGGTTTGATCCATTTGAGTTAATTTTTGTATATGATGTGAGGTAGGAGTCTAACTTCATTTTTTGGCATGTGGCTATCTAACTGTCCATGTATAATTTATTGAAGAGACTATTCTTTTCCTTGTTGAATTGCTTTGACACCTTTGTCAAAAATCAATTGACATAAATGTTTATTTATGTTATTTTGTTTGTTTATCAATTTTACTAATTTATTTATATGTCTGCCCTTATGCTAATACCATAATGTCTTGGATACAACAGTTTTGTAGTAAGTTTTGAAACTGGGACATGTGAGTTCTCCAACTTTGTTGTCCATTTTCCAGATTGTTTTGGCTGTTCTGGTTCCCTTGTATTCTCTTACGAATTTTAGGATCAGTTTGTCAACTTCTGCAGAGAAGTCAGCTGGAATTTTGAAACAGATTGTGTTAAAGTTAAACCGTAGATCAATCTGTGGAATATTGCCATCTTATCAATACTACATCTTCTGATCCATGAACATGTGATGCTATGCCATTTATTTAGGTCTTTAATTTCTTTCAGCAACATTTTATAGGTTTCAGAGCAGGAGTTTTGCATGCAAAATTTTGTTAAATCTGCTAAACAATAAATTTTTGTTAAATTTATTCCTAAGTATTTTAGTTTTTCTTGGTGCTATAACAAATGTAGCTATTTCCTTGATACTTTTTGTTGGTTCATTGCTACCATACAGCAATACAGGAGAGTTTTGTGTGTTGATCTTGTATTTTGCAACCTTGCTGAACTCATTTATTAGTTCTAATAGTTTGTTTTAGTGAATTTTAAGGATTTTCTAAAACAAGATCATGTCATCTGTAAATAAAGATAATTTTATTTCTTTGTCTTCAATCTGTATAACTTTTATTTCATTTTCTTGCTTAGTTGCCCTGGCTAGACCTTCCAGTATAATGTTGAATATAATGCTGAATATAAGGATGGACATCTGTGTTTTCTTTTTTATTTGGGGGGAAAATCATGCAGCCTGCTGCAGTCCATGGGGTCGCAAAGAGTCGGACATGACTGAGCAACAGAACTGAAAGGAAGTGATGATATGCACTTTGGCTTTTTCATAGATGTCTTTTATCAGATTGAAGAAGTTTTTTTTTATTCCTGTTTGTTGAATATTTTTATCAAAAATGGTGAATTGAATTTTGTCACAGCTTTTTCTGTGTCTGTCAAGATGAATATGTGTGTGTGGTTTTTGTCCATATTCTATTGATGTGGTGTATTACACTAATTGATTTTCAGATGTTAGTGTTGAATTCCTGGGATAAATGCCACTTGAGAATAGTGTGTGATTCTTTTCATACATTGCTAGTATTTTGTTGAGAACTTTGGGGTCAATATTCAGGAGAGATATTGCTCTGTAGTTTTCTTTCCATATGATATTTTTTGGTCTGATTTTGGTATCAAAATTATAGTGCTTTGCAAAGTGAGTTGAAAGTTTTCCTTTCTTTCTTAATTTTTGGAAAAGTTTGTGAAGAATTCGAATTGGTTACTCTTTATATGTTCAATAGAATTAGTCAGTGATAAAATCTGGGCCTGGGCTTTTCTTTGTGAGAGGTTTTTGATTACTAATTCAATTTCTTTACTTATAGGCTTAGTCAAGTTTTCTGTTTCCTTCTTGTGTAAATTTGACAGTTCATTTCTTTTCAGGAATTTAATGGCAACCCACTCCAGCAT
Organism: Oryx dammah; assembly: GCF_014754425.2. Taxonomy (NCBI): domain Eukaryota; kingdom Metazoa; phylum Chordata; class Mammalia; order Artiodactyla; family Bovidae; genus Oryx; species Oryx dammah. Next base: position 68,937,108 of record NW_024070202.1, on the reverse strand, counting down.
TCAAGGCTGGAGAATTCCATAGACAAAAGAGCCTGGTTGGCTACAGTCCATGGGATCTCAAAGAGTCGGACATGACTGAGCAACTAACATTTCCTTTATCTAAATCATTGGCGTATAGTTGTTCATAGTATTCCTTTATAATGCTTTTTATTTCTGTAAGGTAGGTAATAATACTCCTCTTTCATTTCTGATTTTTAACAGTTTGAGTTTTTTCTCTTGTTCAGTTTAGCTAATAGTTTTTTCAGTTTTTGTTGATCTTCGTGAAAGATCAACTTTGGGTTTCATTGTTTTTATCTACTATTTTATGTTCTCTATTTCACTAATTTCTGCTCTGATCCTTTTTATTACCTTCGTTCTGCTTTCTAAAAAAGCTATTTAGGACATTAAAAAAGAAGAAAAATTATTTATCTAATATACTATTGATGGCCACTTGGACCATTTATTTCCAGATAGAAGCTACTATGGGTAAAGTTGTATGAACATTTTTAACATGTATTTATATGAATACATATTTTCATTTCCCTTGGATAAATATCTAGAAAAGGATTAGGAGTGAAGTAGGTGTGTGTTTAACTTTTTGAGAAACTGTCAAACAATTTTCCAAAGTAGTTGTACCATTTCACAAGCCAACCAGTATCACCACATCTTTCAACATGCAGTATTGTCATTCTTTTTCTGTTTAACCCTTCTGATAGAAGTATAGTGATATCCTCTGGTTTTAGTTTGCATTCTCCTGATAATCAATGAGATTGATCACCTTTTCACTCCTGTCAAAGTGATTACTCAAATCTTTGTCCTCATTTCTATTGAGATGTTTTGCCTTTTTCTTGTTGATTTGGGTTCTTTATATATTCTGCACATGAATCATTTATGAAATAAATTATGGTACTCAGATGGGGTTCAGGACACACTGCCCTAAAATATGGCATCTTGGCATATTGAATATTTAAAGTTGAAGGAATTTGAGAAATGGCATGTGTAGGAAGGACTTTCTGCTCTCCCCTTGAAGCAGCTCATAAAACCCCTCATGCTGTCATGTGAGAGATGGTCTCCCAACATCCAGAGGAAAGGAGCATCCTTATCTCCAAAGATGAAGGGACACAGAGAGGAAGCTGAATGAACAGGCCTTGCTAAGTCTCCCCCAGTTTACTGTACTTACTTTACACCCTTTGTCTTATCATATCTTTCCACAGCTCTCCATCCTTCATCAAACCTAGCATAAAAACACTCACATTTAACCATTTCCTCATGTCTCCATTTCCTTATGAAGGCTCTTGAGTCATGTAAACCATATTAAATAAATTTTTATGCTTTTTTCTTGTTAACCTGTCTTTTGTTACAGGGTCCCAGTTAAGAACTTAAAAAGGGCAGAGAAAAAATATTTTTCCTCCCTTACAGTACTTTCATACAATGGACTACCAGACAGCAATCCAAGTGAATGGACTATTGCTATATACAGTTATGTAGATAAACTCACAGACATAAAAATGAGCAAAAAGGGGGCGTTATAAAAGTGTACATGCTGTGTACTTCTATATGCAGGAAGTTCAAAAACTGGCAAAACTAACCTACTACGTTATAAGTCAGGAGAGTAGTTCCTTTTAGGATACTAGGTATAACTCAGAGGATGCACATGGGGACCTCTGGGGTCTTGGTAACATTCTATTCTTCAACAGGTAACTGGTTACACAGGTGGGCCAACTTCATGAAAATCTATGGAGTTGTCACTTTGCAGTTTGTATACTTCTCTGAATGTTATACTTGAACACTTAAAAAGAAGGAAAATTGTGTTCTTGGGAAAATGTGATAGTTACCAAATAATTGGTGTTACTAGCAGGTTCTCTGCATTTGACGTATTTCTCACTTATATTAAGGTGCTTTTTTCCTTTGCACTATTTTCCTTGTGCATACTTTCTTTATATTGTAAGACTAAAAATTCATCTAATAATAGGCCAATCGCAGAGTTTAATTTTTCTTTTGCTCTGGACTATAGACACCTTGGCAAATAACACAACCTGAGTTCCCAAGGGCTATAAGATTGTAAAATCTACCCCTTCCCCATCAACCCCATAATGCTGAATGCAGTGCTCATACAATGAAATGCTGCGGCTAACACCACTGTAGCTGCCCCTTAGGAATCCATTGTAAAAGGGTTTCACTGTACTTTGTAAAGCAATTTGGAATCCTTCATGATGAAAGGTTCTATATAAAGAAGGTAATATAATGGACTTGGCTTTCAACTTCTTTCATTTAAGCCTTAACAGAAACATGAATCTACTATATTAGCATCATAAACCAATAGGTGCTATATAAGTGGTGAATAGAAATATTCTGGGTGAATAAAACTGCAAATATAGCTATGTATTAGCTAAGTGCTTTATGGAGTATTATGCAAATGAGGATTAATAAGGCAATTATACTTAATTAAAATAATACTACATTCTTCTAATTCTCTTGGCACCCATTGACTCAGTTATTTGGTGTGTGTCTGCCTCCTAAATCCCAAGTCTAAATGCAAATGCACAGAGCCTACTGTATAGCAAAAGAAATATTTTATAATAGCCTATAAGGGAAAAGAATCTGAAAAAGAATATATACATATATATATATATATATGTTCCCTGGTGGTCCAGTGATTAGCCTTTGGTGCTTTCACTGCGGTGTCCTTGGGTTCAATCCCTGATCAAGGAACTAAGATCCTATAAGCCACAGCACAGCCAAAGAAAAATACAAGAGAAGTTATATACATATATATATATATATATATAAATGGATCACTGTGTTATACACCTGAAACTAGTACAATATTGCAAATAAACTAAACTTCAATTAAAAAATTAAAAAACGCAAACTCACATGAAATTCTTCTTTGGAAGGAAACAGTCTTCCACTGAGTAGATACCAAACAAAAGCTCCAGCAAGATAAAAGGGATGAAGACAAAGGAAGCCTCTCTCACATATTTAAAGAGCCCATGGTACTGGAAACAATTCTTCCAGGCCCTATAAAATGTAATACTGCCCAGAGTTACTTTTACACTTCTCAGAATTTCTTTTGGAGATTAGATTATCCAGTGCTTCCCAACACTATGATCATCAGGTCTTATATCATCTAACAGTTGCTGTGCTTCACCTCAAAGGTAGTGATAAGCAGAAATACCCAACATCATCCCTATGTGGCATCTAAAAAGTAATTAGAATTCTGTTGATGAAAGGTGTATTAATATGAATCATAAATATCATATTGTTCTTTCTTTATAACATCTTTGGGGAATGAGTGGTCATCCCTACTTCTGTAGGATCTGTAGTCCAAACAAAAATTTTTTTTGTGGGTCTTCAAGTTCATATTTACAGAGAAATGTACTAAATCTACAACTATTAGTTTTGTATGTATGTCAGATGAACTCCTCAACTTTATGGGTGAAAAAAGGCATTTCTATTTGACCTTTTATCATTGAGCCTTACCATGATGGGAGAGAGAACAGTAAGGCTCTCACTAGAAGCCAGTTTTCTTGCAGCCCCAGCCCTCTGCACAAAATGATATAAATCATCAATTCTTTTGCAGAAACCTTCAAATTTCATTTTGAATATGCACAAAAATTTGAAAGAGCTTGCACAGACTCAGGATGCTAAAGAGAGAATGGTAAACAGCTGTTTCCTGTCTCACTGAAGATGGGTGTGGGGCAGACTTAACTGAAATGGGAAGGGTGGGGTTTTATGTCTCTTGCAGTGAAATGTGCAAGTCCCATACCCCAAGGAAAGCCTAGAATGAATCCCATTCTTATTTCTATTCCTTTTGGCTGCAACATCACAGATATTTTACAAGAAATAGCATATTCTATGCAAGAATATTCTTGTCTTAAAATGTTGTCTAGTGGGTTCTAGAACTCTTTTTGATAAGGAACACTTTGTTCCGGAAATCTTAACATGAAACCCCAGATAGAAAACAAATTAAAACCCTCCAAGGGGGACCCCCAGCAGTCTGTTTTCTCAGTTCTAGTCTAGTGGAATCCCCCACGTGAGGTCATTATTAGTTAGATCCACACACTCTTCAGTGAGGTCTTCATGGTGAAGATAGGACCTAAATCAGGCTTTGCATGGTCAGTAGACTCTGCCTGGATAATGTGTCTCCCAGGGTTCAATGCAGAAATTTAAACCACTTCAGGCATGTCGAGCAGAATAAGATAAAACAGAGGGAATTAGGTGCCTATAGTTTCACTGGAAGGGCCAGAGGAATAAGTCAGGGGGTCTTCTGGCCAGACATTTAGCTTTGAGTTCACACTACAGTAGTAGTCCCATGGTTAAGACTCTGTGCTTCCGATGCAGAGGGGCAAGTGTTCCAGCCCTGGTCAGGGAACTAAGATCCCACATGGTGAAGCATGTCAGCATATTTAGGGCTTCCCTTGTGGCTCAGCGGGTAAAGAATCTGCCTGCAATGCAGGAGACCTGGGTTCGATCCCTGGGTTGGGAAGATCCCCTGGAGAAGGGAAAGGCTACCCACTCCAGTATTCTGGCCTGGAAAACTCCATGGACTGTATAGTCCTTGGGGTCGTAAAGAGTCAGACACCACTGAGCGACTTTCACTTTCATATATAGTTGCAATGCAGAGGTCAGGAAACTCTGCCAGGAATTGTACTGCGACCAATCTAGCCACCCCAGAGCCACCCAACATGCATGACCTGTAGAGCTGGGCTGCTGCAACCAGTGTCAGCGTGTGCATTAAGCAGCACCACTGCAGGAAGGTAGCATCTACCTCTTCCTGTCTTCTAATCTTCATGCAAGAGCATCTCACTGCAGAACCTAAATCAAATCCAGAACCACACCCACAAAACACTCTAGGAACAGAGCTCTTAGCCTTTTTTTAGCTTCATGACACAAGAAGGAACCTAGACAAATCTAGGATCCTGATTGGATCTAGGCCAGAATTACTGGGGAGAGGCAGTGTCTGAGAAGAGCCTGAGCACAGATAGAGCTGATGCAAACTAAAGGACAAATTCTGGGTCAAGTGGAAATCTGCAGCCTCACTGTGAAATCGGTAAGAAGGACTTATCCACTCAATGGATAAATGGAAGGCAAGGATCGCTTTTCAAAGAAAGGTTAAGAATAGTCCAAGCAATCTTTTTAGGTTGGGTTGAGATACAGTATTTTATTTCTTTCCTGTTTTATAGCATAAGTGATCTAAGTTCATTGTAAAAATATAAGAAAATATATTGACCCCAAAAGAAAAATAAAAGTCATTCATAATCTCACCACTGGGAGATAATCATATGTTAGTGAATCTTTTTCCAGATATTCCAGTATTTCATTTACTATGATAACATAGTTTTTAACTTTTTTTTTTACTTATGAACAAAACTTTCCACATTAATAAATGGTCATCTAGTGACAATATCAAATATGTTACCAGCTACACTGTCAGTAGTATTTGGTTATAGGAATGTCTCATATTTTATTTAATAAATACTTTATTTAAAGCCCCTCTTTGTTGGACATTTCAATATTTTAGATTAATAGTGATGGAATGAATAGAAAATGCAATATTTCAGAGCAGTAAATGCAGGGGTTGAATTGTGAGGTGCTAAAAGCAAAAATATCAGTGAGATGGGAGATGTAGCAAAGCTCATAAAGTGTCAAAGCTGGAAAGAACTTAGAAGTCATCCTCATCAATCTTCCTCATTTAACAGATGGGTGTAAATCGAGACCATATTTCACCCTCTTCATCCCAAACTCTTTAGTCCTTGTTCTCCATCTTTCTTTCCTGTTTCCTAAGCATTGTGTTGGAGAAGGCAATGGCACCCCACTCCAGTACTCTTGCCTGGAAAATCCCATGGATGGAGGAGCCTGGTAGGCTGCAGTCCATGGAGTTGCTAACAGTCAGACAGGACTGAGTGACTTCACTTTCACTTTTCACTTTCATGCATTGGAGAAGGAAATGGCAACCCACTCCAGTGTTCTTGCCTGGAGACTCCCAGGGACGAGGGAGCCTGGTGGGCTGCCATCTATGGGGTCTCACAGAGTCAGACACAACTGAAGTGACTTAGCAGAAGCCTTGTGTACAATTCACACCAAGACTCAAATCTAAACAGCAGCCAACAGAAAATATTACTTAAAGAACAAGATCAACAAAAATCCAAGTTATTACAATTCAATTCAGTTCAACTCAATTCACCTAGCATTTATTGAACGCCTTCTCAGTAGTCAATGCGGTGTTTGGGGAGAAGGGAACATAAAAATAATGCAGATAACTGACCCTACCCTCAGAGCATCTACTCTCTTACCTCCTTTGATGAGAAGGAAAGCTTCAGGTGTGTTAAGACATCTGCCTGTCTTGTAAGTGGGAATGGCCTTGAGTCCCAGACAATTTCCTCACTTCTTAGGTTTCGGTTGTAAAAAAGCAGGAAAGTGAGAAGGAACTGTATAAGTTTTTCTATTTTCCAGTACAAGAACATTTAAGACATGCTCTCTAATATTTTTCTTGTCTAGAAATCCTTGTCTTTTTAATAAAGCAATAGGCAGTTATCCCTTATGGTTGGTAGCTACAGTTCATTATCAGAGGAACACTTGGCTTTTAAATGGTGCTAACACTGAAATTCTCTTCTCTTGTCCCTTTCTAGTTAAGATTGCCCCGTCTTGATCCTCTCTGTCCACATATTGATCACACACTGCCTGCTTCAAAGTGTTCACTTAATCATTCCACTTTTTCCAAAAGAGTAGCTAGCTCTTAATATGCTGCAGGTTTCCTATTACACTTCCTTTGCCTTAAAAATATCTTGAAAGAACAAATCTGACAGTAAAGAAACTCCCAGACATGAAAAGGCCTTCCCACAAATTCTCCCAAGTGGAGTTGGACTGTAAGTGGAGAAAATACAGCACTAACATTCACACACTGTCTCTGAGCTGCTGGACCCATACATGGATGGTCCAACTCCAGTGTGAGCCTCAACCCATAGCTCCCTTGCCACTTGTCCCATACCTTCTGAGATGTCAGCTGAATGCACTGAAAGTTATTCAGGGATAATGAATTCCAAGCATGGTATAAGATCTGGTCATTTTGCCCTGTTTTTCTAGTATTCCTTCTGTTTAACAATTTGTAGCTTTTCGTTTTTTTTGGTCAGAGTAATAGCGCTTAAGCAGATGGTTGTAATCAGTCCCTAGGTCTCAGCCTTGGAGGGAAGCTGGATGGAAGACTCCACAAGGAACAAGGATTCTGTGACTCACTCTGCTCAACCCCAGGGCCAAAAGTGAGGGTGCTGATTGCTCTCAACCTGCTCTTGCATGAGTAGTAAATGTTGATAGATCTGTCTTCTTTTGGTGGGGAAGATATCCATAAGAGGGAACATGAAAAACAGTATGGGCCAAAATCGTATTTACAGGAACCAAACCCATGCGTGCTTAGAATCAAGATTCTGAGCCTAGTCCATGTGCCATTCTTTTCATGTCCAAGTTTTAGCAACAGGATGTTTTCAAATAGTTTACATTTCTCCTGGGACATGTTCCCTAACCAAATGTCATACTAGTGTTAGCCGGGAGTCATTTGGACTTACTCAGTTCTTGCTTCCAGCCCCATGATTTAGGCTATTTATGTAAGCAGACTCCTGCATTGAAGATAATGGGGTTTTCTTGTCTGTCCATAAGGAGAAAAGTTATTAGATCACTGGGAATTTTACAGAGTACGTTATTAAATCCTCGGATGTTAAACATTTCACTTACTTGCAACACACACTTGATAGAAGCAAACTTCAGCTGACATTCAAAAGCATATTTGACGAAAATGTCAATGTTCATATCTATTTTTATTAATACTATTTTATGTAATGCTATTCTCTAAGGAAATTATATTTATCAGGCCTTTCCTTTTTCCTCTAAACCCTTTTATTATACTCCAAAATATCTTTTTTTCCTGGTTACAGAGTGGTAGATCTTTATTGTGAAATATCTGGAAAACATCAGGAAGTATAAAGAAAATGAAAAAGTACCTATGATTCTTCAGTTCTGGGGTCTTCAATTTTTCCAAGATAGTCAACAGTGAACATTATCTTAAATCCTGTAAAACTTTAAAAAATTTTTTGAATTGAATATTTTCCAATTTAAGCCCTGATTCATTCTTCTGCTAGAAATCTTGCCCTAAAATATCAAGACAACCTGATGTCATATATCAAATACAGCTTAATTCTAGAATGACTCTTTTTCAGGGAAGTGGACAAGAAGGTATGGGGTTAGCCTGGTTTCTTTCACAGGAGTATGGTTAAGCCACTATCTCCTTTTTAATGTAATATTCTGTGAATAAAACCTAGAACCATGAAGCAGCTGAGGAGCTCACCTAGTTAGAAAATGAAGTCTCAGCCTCGGCTGCAAGGAGTTCTGGGCAGTGAATGTTAGGAGCTAGATATATTGCTGCTGTGGACAAAATGGTGTTTCTGAAATGAGGGGCAGGGAGAGAGTAAATACCTGGTAGGCAACTAACCATGTCTGGTGAGGAAGTGTTACTCATAGGACCAGTTGGGGAAAATCTGGGACACTAACCAGAGACCCCTAACCCCACAATGCACAAGTTTTGAGTTAAATGGACTTATTACGCCCACTTTTCCATAGAAACCTGAAACTAGATGAGCAAGGCAGTTATGTTTTAGAATTGTTCAACACGAGTGATGAAAGATAAAGTAATATTCTTTTAAGAGAACACATGGTGTTTTTACTGAACCATCCATGTAGATGTATTTATGACTAAATTCACTTCCTATCTCCAGCCAAATTTCTGGAAGTAAATTCTTGCCAGATATAACTATGCTAAGATCCATGCCAAGAAATGCTTATTCTAGAAGCAGTAGTTTTTCACACAAGAAATTTCTAAAATGAAAAATATACCCTGGCTGATAAATATCAGATAGGGGAAAAAAACCCTTATGAATTTAATTCAACAGATTATTATATTGGTATAACTTAATTCTACAGGTTTGTATATAGATATAATTTTAATCTTGTAGTATATCCTTCATTTAATGTGCTTCACGTGTGTTGATTCTAAAATTCTCTCTAAACTGACATTTCTACAGCTTTTTCTTAGGCATGTATCTTCTGATCTCTGTTTGAAAGTAAAGGCATTCTTCAGCTTTTACTTTTCATACTCACCACTTTGAACCAATGCTGAGAACTTGCTAATTACTCATTACCTTTCCATTCTTTGCCTTCATTTTCCTCTTATCACCTCAATTCACTTATTCTAGCCTATCGATTGAGAGAACAGTCTAGAAGCATAAAGGACATATTTTTCGGAACAACAGCTGTCACACAAAGTTTTGTTTTACTGCTTTTTTCCCTTCCTCACTCTTTTGTGCAAGTGAGTGGCTAATTGCCCAGAAATTCTAAGATCTGGGACTTAAAACTCCACTGTCTCCAGGCTGTACCCATTACTGAATAAGATAACTACATTTGGCAGAGAGGTGCATAGAAATGTTTTGATGGCAGAGAACATTAATTTGCAACCACCACTGCACAGAATGAAGGAAATGCAACTGCTGTCCTCCTGGGAGAAGCCACTTAGGCAAGAAAATAAATAAGAGGATTTTGATTATATTAGGAACTCTTATGCTTGTATCCCAGGAGGCTCCATCTTTAAACTCATGTCGTTTCGTGTTTACACAAAAATTATAATGGAAGAAAAAAGGCTCAGAGCTCTCTGGGCCAGTATTTCACATTTTAAAAAATGTATCCATGTTCTATGGGGGTAATGCAAGCCACCACATGCGTTTATCCATTTTTTCATCTCGTTCAATGAGATAACAAATGTAAAGGGCCTGGCACAGTCCCTGGCACATAGTTGGCCACCTAGAAACATTCTTGCTCTTCCCTTCTGCCTCTCTCCCTATATCTTGTTTCCCCTGCTTCTTGTCAGAAGTCATTTCTGAGAAGAGTCCAGAATTCCAGCATCTCTGTACAGTAGTTGGTCATTGCCAATGAACACACACTCTGCTGTTGGGCATCAAGCTCCCTGGGTCCCACTATTTCCCGTGTGCATTATGGCTGGCTCTTCATTGCTGGGTGCAGAGAATCATTTTCACCCAAGTTGCTTTTACCCTATCTACTACTTGTGAACAAATGGAGTGTTGCTCTACTGGAGGAAGAGACGTGCATGTGAATAGCTTAATAATGCTCTGTGCTATAGCCTGGGTGATAATACGATAATGATAGTAACTATTATTAGTATCAGGTCCATCTAGTCAAAGCTATGGTTTTCCCAGTGGTCATGTATGGATGTGAGAGTTGGACTATAAAGAAAGCTGAGCACTGAAGAACTGATGCTTTTTTAACTGTGATGTTGAAGACTCTTGAGAATCCCTTGATCTGCAAGGAGATCCAACCAGTCCATCCTAAAGGAAATCAGTCCTGAATATTCACTGAGAGGACTGACACTGAGGCTGAAACTCCAATTCTTTGGCCACCTGATGGGAAGAACTGACTCATTGGAAAAGACCCTGATGCTGGGAAAGATTGAAGGCAAGAGAAGGGGATGACAGAGGATGAGATGGTTGGATGACATCACCAACTCAATGGACATGAGTTTGAGTAGACTCGGAGTTGGTGATGGACAGTTGCTGCAGTCCATGGGGTCACGAAGAGTCAGACACGACTGAGCAACTGAACTGAACTGATTATTAATATAGCTAGTAATTATTAGCACTTCTTATATGCCAAACACTGTGCTAGATGTTTTTACATACAGAGTATACTTATTTACTGAATGGGCCCAGTGAACTAGGCGTCATTCTAGAAACATTTTTATCTCTTTCAAACACGGTCTGTCAGAACTTTGACAATATCAGATACCTATCTTTCCAGCTCACTTGTTATGATTAAACCAGTCCCAATTTCAGTTATGAAAAAATCCAGACCAGACTAAAACAAAATTTCAGACTTAGGTCAGGTTTAAATCTGCCTGGATTCCTCATGGCCTCCCAGTTCCTGTCTACAATCCCCATGAAGACCAGCTATGCTAGACTTCAAGAGCTGTCCCCACACTTGTTCAATATCCTTCTCTATTTAAGCAAGCTGGCAACCTTACAACCAACCTTCCTTGACTAGAAGAAGATGGGCAGTAAATTCCGAACAGAGCTTTTGAGAAACCAGACACTTTGGCCACTGCTCATTTCCTCTGGTAGTAACTGGCTGCCTCTCTCTCCCTTTCTCTCTTGGACAGCTCATGCATGGTGGTGTCATGATTTCTTAACTAACATCTTTGTTTCTGTAAAGGGATGTTGAGGCTAAAGTTTCAACTAGGCACTAAGTAAGAGAGGAGGAAAGGGGCCTTATTTACTTACTTTATTTACTTTACTTATTTACTGTCTGCCCTGGGTCTTCCGTTGCTGTGTGCAGGCTTTCTCTAGTTTCAGCGTGCAGGCTTTTCACTGCAGCGCAGGGTACGGGCTGTAGGTGCATGGGCTTCAGTCGTTGTGGTGTATGGGCTCAGTAGTTGTGGCTCATGGGCTTAGTTGCCCTGAGGCATGTGGAATCTTCCCAGAGCAGGGATTGAACCCATGTCCCCTGTATTGGCAGGCAGATTCTTAACCACTGGACCACCAGGGAAGTTCCAAGGGGATTTTTTTGAGGAGGATATCGAACTGTGGTGTTGAAGAATGTTGAGAATCCCTTGGACAGCCAGGAGATTAGACCAGTCAATCCTAAAGGAAATCAACCCTGACTATCGATTGGAAGGACTGATGCTGAAGCTGAAGGCCCACTACTTTGGCCGCCTAATGCGACAAGTCGACTCATTGGAAAAGACCCTGATGCTGGGAAAGACTGAAGGCAGGAGAAGAAGGAGATGACAGAGGATGAGATGGTTGGATGGCATCACTGATGCAATGGACATGAATTTGAACAAACTCCAGGAGATTGTGAAGAAACAGGGAAGCCTGGCGTGCTGCAGTCCACAGTATTGCAAAGAGCTGAACGTGACTGAGCAACTGAACAACAACAAATTTTGTTGGAAAGACCCACACTCTTATCTTTCACCTCAAGTGAGATGAGGCTACTGTGCAAATTTAATAGGTAAATCTCATGAAATTCACTTCATCTCCAGCCTTTTCTCATACAGTCTTTTGGGATCATGATTGCTGGGTCTTGGAGGCCCCTCTTTGTAAATCCCGTGTAGTGTGTCTTGTTCTGCTCTTTCATGTGGAGTTATTTATCACCTCACATCCACTCCAGAGATTCATTAGAAGCTCAGGCAACAGGATAAGCCCCCTCCCACATCCTGTTGCACAATATTACCTGACTTGATCCTCCCAACAGCATGCAGAGGGAGAGAGTAAGATTCTTGAATTACACATGAGGAACTCTAGGGAGATTAAATACCTTACGCCAGATTACATACTCAGTAATGCTATTATAGGAATAAAACCCAGGTTGGTCTGACTCCAAAGCCCATTCTTCTCACTGCACCCTGTCAGAGAAGAAGGGGAAAATATTACAGAATAAGCAGGGCTGTGAGGGATGAGCCTGCAGTATCTGTACCTCTGATGGCAAGTGCTCCCATGGAGCTGCAGATATAGGGAGCAGGTGGAGATGGTGGGAAATGGGTCCATAGAGGGAGGCTGAGGCCAGACCCCACTGGAAGGCTGCGAGTATGTGAACTCTCAGAAAAAAAGGGCAGGGCATGAGTTTGGACTCTGCCAGAAATAATCAGAGTCATTCAAGTTTTGAGCAGGTGACTCCCTCATCTCTCTCTGCCTTTGAGGTCGTCCAGGTGGTCGGGTGGAGAACAGGTGGAGGGGAGCAAGACTGCAGTGAGAAGCACATTGTAGCCATCTGAGTGAGAGGAGCAAGGAGTCCACCAGGCAGTGCTGGTGGGGTGGGAGAGGTGTGGCTGGAGCAGGAGCCAAAGCAGTGCCCACAGGGCCCGCTAGTTCTCCCCACATACACAGAGGATGGAGCCAGGAGAGGAAACAGCGTGGGTGCTATCCAAGGTGCCCTGGAAAAAAGCAGATCTTCAGGCTTCCCCAGGCAGCTCAGCCCAGATGGCTCGCAATACACAGAGGTGCTGAGCTCTGCAAAGGGAAGGTAAGTGCTCAGCAAAACGCATCCCTGCAGCTTTAGATCAGGAAGACGTGAACGTGTGTGTGTAGCGGATTCCCAAGCTGCTAACAGTTAACACTGATATGACCCGTGGAGAGTTCAGAGTGATATGTAAGGGCTACCTGTGAAGCTTGGCAGTCACTTGGAGAGTTTGCAAATTGAATGCGGACTGGCTCTTCCCTTCTGAGAGTGTGCGTATGTGCGCACGTGCACGTGTTCATGTATAAATTGTCTTCTCTCCACATTCAGCAGACTGGTTTCCCTGCCTGAGTCAGTGGCTGGAAAACTCTATGCCAAGCATGAAGCCTTTCATTCTAAATCAGCTTTTGCTTCTACATGAGTTTCACAAAACAGCATCCATTAATCAATACCTTGTTTGGCCATGGGTCCTTTTCGCCTGCATTAGGTGATGTGGGAGCATCTCTCGGGGGCTCCCAGGTGAAGTCCACATTTCTGTCCCTCCAGCTCCTCACGAACTGCCTGCTTCTTGACCTTTCAGCCTCATCTCTCACCATTCAAATCTCCCTAGCTTGCAGTCTTTCTGACTTTACAGTTCACACCACATGCTTCTTCACACCCAGGAGCAGGGGCTACATTTCATCCTTTCTGCTTGAACTGTCCCTCAAGCACCGGGGACAAGCACCTGTGAGCCCCCTCCCTTTATCCTGTAGTTCCAACTCACCTTCCAGGCTCAGATGTCTCTTTCAAGAAACTCTCCCTCACTTACTGCTCTGAGTTTTCTTCTGTGTTCACATGGTTTTGTCACAACACCTTCACACTGTATTTTTAAGTATTTTTCATTCATTATAACAGGCACTCAGGCTTACAGTACAACATTTGGAGGAGGCCAAAAAGAACACGTCTGCTTCCTGGAGAGCCCCACCTGCAATGGTAGCAATCTAGAAGATGTGTAGGCACCTCGCCCCCCAACTTGAGTCTCACTCATGTCTAGATCACAGACTGCAGCACCTTGAGCAGAGACATGACTTATAACTGTCATAGCGCTGACCTCTCTAGTATGTAGAACACTCTCAAGTATGTGCTGTGATGAAAGGATTATAATGAACAGAGAGGGCTATGTGAATACGAGGAGTTCTGAGTAAGCATCAGCTGAGTGTTTCCAGCTATTGAGATTAAAGGCAAGACTGACTGGTTCTCAAGTTTCAAGTCTGAGAAGCTACTGGGAGCTGATGTTAATTTTGTGGAAAACTGGTTTGATGTTAGTCTGGTGCAAATGTTGCATTTGCACTGTGTCAGAATCTTCAAGGAAAAACGTCTGATAGGTAGAAGGTATATAGAGCCAGGTCTTGTGTATGAGACAGTTTGAAAATAGATATTGAAGCACTATGGATTCACATGGAAGTACCAGGTGAACCTGTGAGAATAAGAAAAGTCTCAGAGTCAGGGTTTTTTCCTTTTTAAATTTAGAAATAGAAGAGTAGAAGATCCATTAAATGATGGTGTCTTGATTAAAGAAAGAGAGAAGAGGAGGCGCACTGAAGGGAGAGAGAAGGTGTCAAATGTATGAGGAAGAGACTCAGTGTGCTGCACACATTCCCATGGACAAAAAGAAGAAAGAAAATTTCAATAGTGAGTTCTTCGTGTTAATTTGGCTCAAGCCACACTAGAGCTGTACACTTAGTTGTCTGTCCCATAACGCATGTATGGTAAAGGACACGGAGGTGATGCAGGGAGCAGGGCAAACTTCAGGGAACAATTATTGATATCTTCATAGAGAAAGGAAAATGGCAAGATACTGGAGAAGAGGAAGACCCAATGTACAACAGGAAGCTCTTGGAAATTAAACACAAGATCATAGAGATTTTTAATGTAACAGAATTAGAAGATAATTGACTCTTTCAGAAAAATAGTACAAATAGGGAGAAAAGAAAGTTGGAGAATCAATTTAGGAAATCTAATTTCTGAAAGATAGAACAGATAAAACAGACCAGGGAATTATCAAAGAAATTATATAAGAAAACTTTCCTGAAGGATGTTTTCAAATTGAATAGGCTCCACAAAGGCCCAACACAATGAATACAAATGACTCACAACAATAATATTGATAGATATCAGTGATATTGCAGAGTTCTGGGGATAAAGAATGAAAGTTCTGAGGGACAGAGAGAGAGAGAAGAGATCACATGCAGAACTAGGATGGTATCAGACTCTTTAGTAGCAATGCCAGAAGTTAGAAGATAATGGAATAATGCCTTTGAGGTCCTAAGAGAAAATAATTTTCAAGCTAGAATCTCATACCTAACTGAGCTTTCAATCAAATTAGATGGTGGAAAAAGACAAGATCTCAAAATGTAACTCCCATGCGTCACTTTTCTTTCTTTCTTTGATCGGCAATTACCTATGACTTGTAGGGTATTCGTTCCCTCACCAGGGGTTGAACCCAGGCCACAGTAGTGAAAGCACTGAGACCTAGCCACTGGCCTGCCAGGGAATTCCCCATGTGTCACGGTTCAAAAAATTCCTAGAGGATACAATCCACCAAAACAAGGTAGTTAAGAAAGAGCAAGACATGAGATTAACGACATTGTGCATGCTAACTCGCTTCAGTCGTGTCTGACTTTTTGAGACCCTATGGACTGTAGCCTGCCAGGCTCCTCTGTCCATGGGACTTTCCAGTGGAAAGCCCTGTGGGAAAGCCTCGTGGGAAAGCCTCGAGGGAAAGCCTCGAGGGAAAGCCACAGATCCCTGTATCAAAGCGACGGGAAGCCTGCCACGGCTGCTCCAGCTCGGGAGGAAAGCGGTCGTGCATGTCCCGACTCGAGACGAGGACTGACTCCCCTGTGGAGCCTCCAGAAGTACCCCAGGATCCATGTCAGCACTGGAGAGGAATCCTCAGGTTCTGGCCTCGACTCCACACGAGGTCTTAGGCCCCGGCACCGAGTGGAGAGGAATCCCGAGAGGCCCCTCGCAACTCGCATGGAGACTGGCCTTTCCTGAGGCCGCAAGAGCGGTTCCCTGAGGTCCCCGTCGTAACTCGAGAAAATCCAGGAGGTTCTCCCCTTCAGGCGAGATGAGGCCCTTTTCCGCTGAGGCGTCTCGAGGCAAATCACACCTTCCCTCTTGAACTTCGAAAGGGTCCTTCACACCCTTGCTGCAACTCAAGAAGTTCCCCGACATACCCGTTTCCACTCGAGAGGAACACCGAGGGTCCCGCTCACATCAAGAGGAGGCCCGATTCTGCCTCGTAGCTCGAGATGAGGGTTCCTTTCCCTGCTTCGTCGGGAAAGGATTCCCGGCGTTCCCGTGGCATCTCAAGAGGAGGCGCTCACCACAGGAAAGTCGAGAGGAACTCCAGGGGTCATGCCACCATTCCCAAAGTCCCCCAAATGTCTCAGTCCACTCCAGAGGAGCCTGATTTCCCTGCACTGCCTCGACTTGCACGCCGAGGATCGACTCACACCACGGTGGCACGTGTGACAGCCCTGCGGGAAAGCCTCGCGGGAAAGCCTCCAGGGAGTGCCACAGATCCCTGTATCAAGGCGACGGGAAGCCTGCCACTGCTGCTCCAGCTCTGGAGGAAAGCGATCGAGTATGTCCCCACTCGGGACGAGGTCTGACTCCCCTGTGGAGCCTCCAGAAGTACCCCCAAGATCCATGTCAGCACTGGAGAGGATACTGGAGTTGGTTGCCATGCCCTCCTCCAGGGGATCTTCCCAACCCAGGGATCAAACCCGCAACTCTTAAGTCTCTTGCACTGCAGGCAAGTTCTTTACCACTAGCACCTCCTGGGAAGCCCTTAACTAATGTAAGGTATGCTTCCTTGTGTCAGTCGCAACAAATAAACAAAAATTAGAGGATCCAACAGAGAAGAAAAGAAAAAGCAATTTCCAGGATGGTAAGTTGGGGGAATACGAGAAAGCTGAATTCTTATCTTCCACAGCAGGAAGTTAATGGGTAACAGCTGTAACTGAAAAATAAAGAAATAGCAGTATAATATTGTTTTTTAGAAATATAAAGGTAAATAACAGGAGGTACAGGTAAAGAAATGAAAGGAATTTCCTGGAATCTCATGGATGAAGAAATTAGGGGCAACAGTTGGGTGGGGGAAAGGGTTGCTGTTTTTCTTTAAAAGTTTTGTAGCATTTGATTTTTAAACTAAACACATTCATTTATTACTTTCATACAAATTAAATCTAAATTAGTAAAAAGTCCATGAATATGCCAGTAATCATTTGTAAATTGTGCGTAAAAATAGCCCTCTCACCTAGACTATTAGAAGTCATCTTTCAAGAGAGAAGGCAAGGCCCTCTGATTTGTCTGTCTTCTTCTGCAAATGGCTTTTGAGCAAATTCTTGGGAGCCCATCAATCTGCCAATTAGAAGAAAATGCAAGAGAAACAGCAGGAATCAGGACTGCAAGGAAACAGTTACCATCCCATAAAATTATTGCCTTTACCAAATTAGAATAAACCTGTCAAGGGGATGTTTAACTATTTTTATGTAAAAATCAAAACGGTCTGACTTCAACTGTCAAACAGACTCTTCCAACTTGTCTGTAACAAAATGCTCCCTTTGTAAGTCATATACTTCAAGTTGCATTTGCACTCTGGGGAGATGGAGCTGCCAGCTCAGGAATCCAGGAGCCTGCATGGGGGCCTTAGATGCATACAGACTGGTCGGCTCGTTTAGTTGGCCTGGCAGTTGCAGCAGGATGGGTGGATGTTGCTCCTGCAGGCAAACTACAAAGTGAAATATCACTGCACCTACCTCACTGATCAATAAAACAAAATAAAAAATCTAGCTTCTCCATTTGGATAAGAGGCAATTTTCTGTGGCTTCTCACATTTGCTATAATTTTACAAATATGTTTCCCCCAAACCACCAGATGAGGAAAATTGGTACAATACTAGTTATTTTTATGGGCTGCCTCATCCTTTATACAAAGTATCTCAGATCACTTTAAAGTGCAAGGGCAGAATGGAGAGTGTGATTTATAGAGCCTAAGGGACCAGAGCTCATGCTACAGAAGTAGGAGATGGCTCACAGAGGACCTGGGAAAAAAGAGGGGCTGAGAGTTGGATGTAACCACAGTTGCTTCCCCTTGCCAGGACAGAGAGAGAGATCTGTAGCAGGAGTGACAGCTTCACTCTCAGAGTTGAGGAGCTCATCATGAAGGGATGGGCAGAATTAGAAGATAGATGAACAACAAAGGTTGAAATGCTTATAAATCTCTCTTCACACTAATTACTTTTTAGAAAGAGCTTGATTGAGATATAATTTACATGCCATAAATTCACCCACTTAAAATGTAAAATTCCGTGTTTTAAAATATATTTACGAAGTTACATAACCACCAATCAATTTTAGAACATTTTCATCACCTCCCAATAAAACCCATACCCCTTAGCACAATTACTGTCCTGTTTCCCTCCCCACATGACACACAGTCCTAGGTAACCACTATTCTACCTTATGTCTCTGTGTAGTTGCCTTTTAAAACCAAACATCTCATATAAACAAAATCCTATAATAGGTAGTCTACTGTGACTGGCTTCTTTAATGTAGCATAATTCTTTCAAGGTTCATCCATGTTGTAGCATGTATCAGTACTTCCTTCTTTTTTGTGGCAGAATAATATTTCATTGTAGGTATATACCACATTTACTTATCCATGTATCAGTTGGTAGACATTTGTATTGTTTCCACTTTTTGGCTACTATTCTAAGATCATGGCATCTGGTCCCATCACTTCATGGCAAGTAGATGGGGAAACAATGAAAACAGTGGGAGACTATTTTTTGTGGGGCTCAAAAATCACTGCAGATGGTGACTGCAGCCATGAAATTAAAAGACGCTTGCTCCTTGGAAGAAAAGCTATGACCAACCTAGACAGCATATGAAAAAGCAGAGACATTACTTTGCCAACAAAGGTCCATCTAGTCAAAGCTATGGTTTTTCCAGTAGTCATGTATGGATGTGAGAGTTGGACTATAAAGAAAGCTGAGTGCTGAAGAATTGATGCTTTTGAACTGTGGTGTTGGAGAAGACTCTTGAGGGTCCCTTGGACTGCAAGGAGATCCAACCAGTCCATCCTAAAGGAAATCAGTCCTGAATATTCATTGGAAGGACTGATGCTGAAGCTGAAACTCCAATCCTTTGGCCACCTGATGTGAAGAACTGACTCACTGGAAAAAACCCTGATGCTGGGAAAGATTGAAGGTAGGAGGAGAAGGGGACGACAGAGGATGAGATGGTTGGATGGCATCACCAAATCTATGGACCTGAGTTTGAGTAAGCTCTGGGAGTTGGTGATGGACAGGAAAGCCTGGCATGTTGCAGTCCATGGGGTTGCAAAGAGTCAGACATGGCTGAGCGACTGACACTTTCACTTTCAATATCATTAATACTTTAGAGAACATTTGTATATCAATTTTAGTGTGAATATATGTTTCCAATTCTCTTGGATATGTATCTAGGAGAGAAATCTCTGGGTCATATAATAACCCTATTTAAATATTTGGGGAACTTTTCAAAAGCACCACTTTACATTTCCATCAGCAATGTATGAAGTTTCTAATTTTTCCACATCCTTGTCAATGCTTGTTTTTACCTGCCTTTTTAATTATGGCCATCCTAACGCATGTGAAGTGGTATCTCCTTGTCCCAATAATTTCTCATTTTTAATTTTGTTGCTACACTCTCATGATATATGGGCTTTAACGGCCAGTAGTTGTTTTATTAAAATTCCAAGATTGAAAGGAAAGGATCAATAAAGAACTCTTGAACTTTAGTGTACCTTTTAAAACCGTCCACAGACCCCAATGTTTGGAAGAAAAATTACCCCAATGCTTGGAAAAGGTAAACATGGCTTTAAAATAAACTATATATTATTACTATTCATTACACACCATTACTTATTGAGGACATATATACCACCAAAGGACCATGCCAAGTGCCTTAGAGGAAATGAAAAACACACAAGCTCTTGACCACCAAGGATTTGTAGAATTCTGAAACTCATAATGGTGGCAATAATACTATTTGCACACAACTTTACAGATTATAAAGGGCTTTGAGATCTTAACTCCGGGTTGTTTGGGTATTTTTTTTTCTTAGAAACTGAGAGTTAAAGCAGCCAGGAGGTCTGTGACCTCACACCCACCCCAATAAGACAAGGGACCAGGGGCATACTAGGAGGTAGAGGTACCATGGGGAAACACAGCAGGGGGAACATCTCATACAAGGCACACTTGGGGAGTCCCACAGTGTAGGCAGCATGAAGAGCCAAGAAGGACTGATAGCCTGGGATGGAAGTCCAACCATGGTGTGACACCATGGGCAGGAGAAACAGTGGCGTAAAGACATGCACAGGTGGAGGTGTCCAGACAGACCACAGAGGATTGGGGACCAAAGGCCAGGTGCTTGGGCACTTATCTGAAACGGCTTCATGAGTGGCCACTAGCTTTCCCAGGCCACCTCCACTTCTCTAGCAATCCTGGCTCATCTGCGAATTTTTCAAATGTGCCTCCCATTCCTACCTTTGTGTCTTTCTTCTATAGGTTGTTTCCTGAAACACCCTCCTCCAGTTCCTACACAACACTGCCAAAAGCAATTACTTATTAAAAACCTTTTGCCTTCTCACCACCACCTATATCAAGGTGACCAAAACATGGCATTCAATGCTATTCCCAAACTGCTCCAGCCCCCCTTTCCCAGCTCCTCTGCTGCCCCTTCCCCTTGTATTTGCCATTCTCCCCACTTATTCCACAAGTCTTCCCTGACTTACCCAGGCAAAAGCGATTACCCTTTGCTTGTGTTCTCTCACCCTTTGCTTTATGCCATCATTGCTGTGTTACAAAGTTGTATACATTTCAGTTCCTCAAGTTGTGGGGGTCACTTTAAGCAGGGGTTCTGCCTCATTCATCTGTGTGTTGACAGTGCCAAAGGAGGTTATCCAAGTGGAAATGTCCAAAAGGTAATGTATGAATGATGGATGGATGGATTAATGAATAAATGAACTTACACAAAATGTTAGACCAAACCTGGAAATATTTAGAAAAAAAATTGCCTTGGACAAAATGTTATGGCTAAGGGTTAACTTAATCTCAACATCAGATCAGAACAATTGGTGAATTGTTCTTTTGTATATACCTTTGTTCTCCAGAAAACCTATATAAACCTGCTTGGATTAGAGCTCTTTTTTGATTAGAGTCTGTAAAGGATATAGAAGTATTATTCAATGCAAAAATGATAAAATATAAATGAAAAAATGAAATGTTAGCATGCTTTTATTTCACAATGGTCATCAATATCAGTGAGCTAGAAGAGCAAACAGAAGCATAGTGTCTGAGCCTGATTACTCTCCGTTATAGTAAAAGTGCTTTAAAAGGGTGTGGGGTAGTCATGCTGGCCTTTGTGTTGATTTTCTAAGAAATGCAATAACTACAATTACAAAGTGAGTGAAAGTCACTCAGTCGTGTCTGACTCTTTGTGACCCCATGTACTATACAGTCCATGGAATTCTCCATACCAGAATACTGGAGTGGGTAGCCTTTCCCTTCTCTAGGGGATCTTCCCAACCCAGGGATCGAACCCAGGTCTCCTACATTGCAGGCAGATTCTTTACCAGCTGAGCCCCAAGGGAAGCCCAAGAAATGCAATAGACTCATACATTTGTGAAACAACTGGGCAATATCAGAGATACATTTTGTGGCATACTCTGTCCTCAGCAAGTAAATTGATCTCTATAGGAGAAAATTATATGCTATAAATAGCATATTGAAAAGCAGAGACCTTTCTTTGCCAACAAAGGTCCGTCTAGTCAAGGCTATGGTTTTTCCAGTGGTAATGTATGGATGCGAGAGTTGAACTGTGAAGAAGGCTAGCACCGAAGAATTGATGCTTTTGAACTGTGGTGTTGGAGAAGACTCTTGAGAGTCCCTTGGACTGCAAGAAGATCCAACCAGTCCATTCTGAAGGAGATCAGTCCTGGGATTTCTTTGGAGGGAATGATGCTGAAGCTGAAACTCCAGTACTTTGGCCACCTCATGTGAAGAGTTAACTCATTGGAAAAGACTCTGATGCTGGGAGGGATCAGGGGCAGGAGGAGAAGGGGACGACAGAGGATGAGATGGCTGGATGGCATCACTGACTTGATGGGTATGAGTCTGAGTGAACTCCAGGAGTTGGTGTTGGACAGGGAGGCCTGGCGTGCTGCGATTCATGGGGTCACAAAGAGTCGGACACAACTGAGTGACTGAACTGAACTGAACTGAATGGAGAAAATACAATAAATTAAAGACGGCTGCATGTGCTTTGCCACTCGTTTCATCAAGAGATGGACCTATATCCTTTTACCTTGTTTCTGGGCTGGCCCTCTGACTTTCTTCATCCAATAGAAAGCAGTAGAAATGACACTGTGTAACTGCCAAGGCTGAGCCTTGAGAGGCCTGCCATTTCTGCTCTTGTGTGCTAGACATGTTTCCTCTTGGAATCCTCACTATGCTATGAAAAGCTCAAGCCATGTGAAAAAACTGACTGGAGGAGAACTAAGGTGCTCTGGTCAACAGTCCCAGATGAGCTTCCAGCCAACAGCCAGGACCAATTCCCAACCATGTTGGTGAGGCAGCTTAGAAAGTCCACCCTGGTGAAGCCCCTAGATGACTGCAACCCCATCCAACACCACACAGTGCAGAAAAACCATCCAGCTGAGCCTGGTCAAGCCTCAGAATTATGAAAGACAATAAACTATTGTTGTTATTTTGAGTCATTAAGTTTTGGTGTGGTTTCTCATCCAGCAAGAGATAACCGAAACAAACCCTGGTTCAGAATCGGGTAGGTTGAATTAACTGGACAGTGAGACCAATTCAAAATACTTCTCAGCCCTAGGAATACCAAAATAGGACAGAAATAAGACTTTCTGCCTGTCAGGCAATTCCCAAGAGAAACAGAGCTTAGTTGGCTCTGGGAGAATTAATAAGAACACTGCAGTAAAGTGAGATAAACTGTGCTTTGTCAGCAGTGTCACTGGCAAAGTGTACAAACACTATTGTGCCATTAAAGTAAGCAATCTAATTACTACAATATGTATGAAGCAAAATGATCAACTTTCAGTTTGATGAGAAGAGTATATAAAATCAGTAGCTATAAACAGCACAGTGGAATCAATAAAGTTTATGAAAATGGGATTAGTTTTGTGTGAATGTGAGGAAAAAATGCACAACATGTCTTGTTCTTAAGAAATGAGAAGAGGGCCCTCTGTGGTCTGAGGCCACATTTAGAATAAAGAGCTGAAATATACCTATCTACTGCTTGATTTATTTCAATTATATCCAGGACTCTCGGGTTTATTCTAATTTTTCAGGTTTTGCGTTTGCCCAGACATCTGTCGGAGAAGGCAGTGGCACCCCACTCCAGTACTCTTGTCTGGAAAATCCCATGGACGGAGGAGCCTGGAAGGCTGCAGTCCATGGAGTTGCTGAGGGTTGGACACGACTGAGTGACTTCACTTTCACTTTTCACTTTCATGCATTGGAGAAGGAAACGGCAACCCACTCCAGTGTTCTTGCCTGGAGAATCCCAGGGACAGGGGAGCCTGGTGGGCTGCCATCTATGGGGTCATACAGAGTCGGACACAACTGAAGTGACTTAGCAGCAGCAGCAGACATCTGTAACTTGCTAATTTTGCCTCCAGTGGACTCCTACTTATCTATGTCCAGCTCCTACCAATAATTAATCATTTTTTTCACTGTGTCCCAATGATACTTTTTACAAGTTGCTAAAATAGCACATATCACATTGTTTCAATTTCTCATTACATGAGCTTATTGGGGGCAGGACTAAGCCTTATTCAGGTTGGTGCGCCCTCTAATGGGTAAGAGCTGGTTCTGGGCACATAGAAAGGCTACACAGTGGGTGTCCAGTATTCAAATGAATATGGATGGATAGAAAGAATGGCTCCTAGAGCTGATTCCATTCATGGAATTCATTGGATATCAAATGAATATGAATGGATAGGTGTGTTGATTTCCCTTAAATGGTGAGTTATGGAAAATTCCAAGAGTTGGAAAGATGGGAAAGAAAGTTATGTGATGGCTTGAGAGTTTCTCTATAGGAAGAGGTGGCTCAGATGGTAAAGAACGTGCCTGCAATGCAGGAGACCCAGGTTCAATTCCTGGGTCGGGAAGATCTCCTGGAGAAGGAAATGGCAACCCACTCCAGCATTCTTGCCTGGGAAATCCCATGGACAGAGAAACCTGGAGGTCTACAGTCCATGGGTCACAAAAGAGTCGGACACGACTTAGTGACTAATCCAAGCATGGGAGTACTGTTGGAAGGAGAGGTGGAAGAATCCACTTAGAGGCACATACTCTTTCAATTTAGATTTCATGTTTATTTGGAGCAGATCTGGGGGTACTCACTCCTTGGTATAATTACTGAAAAGAGTACTTGCAAAATAAGTGTGATTGGTTCTCAAAAGCTTACTGGTTGGTAACAATATCTAATGTGCCCAAAGAAGGCAACTGGGACTGAGAACAAAATTACCTGATTGAGGTCTGAAGCTCTACCACTGGGGCAATAGCAAGAAAGCATTATAATTTTGCAGCACCAAGCATAGAGATCTCTGTAGATGGGGTCTCTACCTTCCCAAACAGTTTCCCAGCCATGACTGGGCTCATCCCTTTTCCTTGGAGACCTTGGTTTGATTGATTGGAAGGCAGTCTCCAGAGTATTTTCTAAAATCTTTTCAAGCATGTCTAATGGACCATTGGATTAGAAACCATTCATTGCTCTAGAAGCTTGCAGATACAATGACAAGGACCACAGTGCTTTCAGGATGCTCCGGAAATCGAATAAAAACACTGTCTACATGTGAAGAGAGCCACATTGTATATACATTAATTGAGCTGACATTTATTGAGTGGCTATGAGGTACCAGGCCCTGCATGAGGGGCTCGGAAACAACGATATGCAGTGCTCATGGTGTTTACATAAGTCTCGTTGGGGTATTAGACATTAAATAATAAACACACATATAATTACAAATTGTGACAGGTGCTCTGGAGGAAAGGACAAGATGATGTGATACAAGATAATCCAGTTTAGCTGGAGTGGGGCAAGAAAGGGAAGCGGAGAGCAAGTCTCATTTAGGTTGAGATCACAAATACAATTCAGTGATACATGTATTCGAGGAGTTGGAGGTTAACATTAGGTTGAACCACATGAAATTACTAAGATTTAACCATTTATGACCTACAAAATGGCAATTTCATACAGTTCAACCTAATATAAGCATGTAATCTGAGCAGGGACTAGGGAGAGGAGGCATGGGGTGTTCTATTTTCATCAGAGCAGGGACAGATGGCTGCAAGATTAGAGGCAACTGCTGCAAAGGGAGGAAAACTTGCAGCCCCACATTATAAAAGTAGCGCTGGAATTTGAGCAGTATACTGAATGTTTATAGCATCCTTTGATTTTAAATACCCATACTTGTTCTCAAATCACTGAATCAGTGTTTGGAAAAAAATCTAAACTTCTGTTATCTCCCCTCCTTCTAGAATAGAGGTGAAGAGGCACTGTTGTTTAAAGTTTAGTTCTTGGGTACAGTGCATTTCTGAACAAATCAGCGGCTTCCATCAGCAGGTAACCACACAGCGGTGGACAATGTAGTCCAGTTACCACAACTGCATAACAAACCCCCCTAAACTTAGTGGTATAAAGCAACAACCATGTAGTAAGCTCATGGATCCCAGGTATCGAGTATTGAAAAGGTCACAGTGGGGATGGTTATTCTGTGTTGTAATGCCTGGGGCCTCATTTAGGAAGATTTGGACTGTGAGGGATTAGAATTGCTGGAACTGGAGGATCCACGTCCCACATGTATCTACCTCCCCCACTGGAGGATCTTCACTCCCTTGTCTGCTGCCTGAGCTGGGATAGATGGTAGGGTGTCTCAACTGGGATGCTGACTAGACCACTCCCCAACCACCTGGGCTTCTCGCATCCTGCTAGCTAAGTTCTGAAAGGAAGGTCTCAGGAGGGGGCCTTTGCAGAGTGAGCATTTCAAGAAGACCGTATCAAAGCCAACTAGACTTTGACCCTGTTTCAGAAATCACAATGAATCCCTCTGCCCCACTTCATTGGTGGACACAACCATGAGCTTACCCATATCCAAGCAGGGAGAGAGAAAGAGAAAAATTCCACCTCTCAGTGAGAAGAGTGTCAAGGTCACATTGCAGAAGAGCATGCGGGATGGGAGATATTATTGCATCCATCTTTGAAGATACAATCTGCTGTGACATGGTTAGAGAATAACACCCAGAGAAACTTTCATGATGGGCCAGGTAATGACTTTGCACAGGGTAGTTGGGCCTGGGCACAGTGAAGGTGAGGGCGAACTAACTCTGTTACAAGAAAGCGGTAACTCCACCAAAAGGAGTTTTCCACTTCTCTTGTGATAGTGTACGGAACAATGCTGGTTCTTCCTGAGAGGATGGACACAAGCACACTCAGTTTAAAGAGAGACAGAAGGCTTCTGCTGGCAGAGCTACAATTTGCAGAGCATGTTAGAGGGAAACAGAGTCTTGCAAAGAAATCAAAGGCTCAGTTTGAAAAGATTTTTTCAAGAGAACTGCAGAAGCAATAGCTGAGATATAGTGACTGAAGGCAAGAAGCAGATGTCAAGATTTAAGACATCTTAGACTGTAGCCTGGAAAGAAGGAGCCAGTGGGATAAATATCCTGACCTTTCTCAACTCCTGCCCTTTGATCTCCTGCCAGTGCCTCCCATTGGCCAAAGCAAACCAGCAGCTGGAGGGCAGGAATCCTGGGGCCAGGCAGCCCCAGGAGGCCAGCTTTTCGAGGTACAGAGCGATGTGGAGATGGTGGAGGTGGATCCACAGTACAAGCCCTGAATGAAGGAGCACACTCAGAGTCTGTGACCCAGCCTCTATGATCACCTGGACCAAGGAGGTCTGATCTGTAGACCCAACCAAATTATTACATTCAAGGTTCTGCAGCCGAGATGAACAAAACTTAGGTAAGTATTGTTCCTGTTTTGTGTTTGAGGCTGAATTTGGTCTGTGTGTGCTAATGCTGCAGAAGCATTCCAAAAAAATACTGTAGGTGAATACATGCAGGAGTGTCTGTGTGCCCCACGTTAATTATTATAAGTCAGGGCAGCGAGGGGGTTGTATTACTTAGTAAAATTGATTAAATTAAAACCCCAACATAATACACAGCAAAGGATACTGTTCTGTACAGTAAGCAGCAATGACACATTTTGGGACTGAAGGAATAATGTGAGCATAATATTTAGGTAGCACATTTCCAATGATGCATAGCCGGGATTTCTAGGGATGCGGAAGAAACAGGGAGGGAGAATCCACAGGAATGTGGGCTGCAGGGGAACATGACCTTGGTCCTCAGCTGGGAGACAACTCTGTGGTGAGGGCTCTGATGATGAGGAGGAGCCTCTCTCTGGGTGACTTGGCCAACTGTCCACATCAAATCGCATTCTCACTCCTGCCATCTGGCAAACTGGATGTGACTTTTAAGAGGCAGAGCATCAAACTCTGACTTGGCCCATTTATTCTTTTCCAAGATGTTGGTTGCTGACATATTTGTAGCCAAATAGGAGTATCTTCAGGCTGCAGAGACAGGGAGGAAGCCTGGCAAATGCTGGGAAAGTGAAAACCTTGCCTGGACAGCAGGAGAGGTTTCTGATTGACCTTCAAAAGCCCGACTTAGCACCCACCATCACAGCCCTCCCTGCTTCTGAAGGGGAAGGTACCCATGCAGAAACATGCCTACACCATACGGGGCTCTGTGAGCTCCACTACTGTGATGCTGTGCAGTGCAATTTAACTTTAGCCTGGGCCCCAGGAGCCGATTGGAGGTGCCCAGCCTAGAACGTGAGGCTCCGTGGCTTTCAAGAGGCTCCGTGTATCCTTAGGGATGGCCCGTCTGCAAATGACTAGGCCATGAGCCGCTTCCCCTTCCACTTACCTTGTTGAACTGAGTCAGCATCTCCATGGCACTGGGGCAGTACTCATGCTAGAGGCTGGTCACCTAGTGGACAGTGATTAGACCCTCAATCAGGCAAAATGAAAACACAGGGCTCTCAATCCAGGTGTGCAGAGGCCGGTGGAGTGGAGAGGTCCCCTGCCTGAAACACTGGGGACAGACACCATACAGTTATACATGCCTACATAATTGTTCACAGGCTTCCCACAGAGGCCAGAATTATCACAAAAGTACATATGTTTGATGCAGAGAAAATGAAGGAAATGAAGGCCTCAACCAAAGCAGTAGGGCACCAAGCTATAAAATAAAAAGTATAAAATCCAGCCACCCACCCACCCATTGCTCGGGGGCCTGGTTTCCTCTAGTATATACTCACCTGGCCTGGGAGTCCTACAGACGACTGCATGCCTCTGTACCTCTGGATCCCACTTCATATTGGGCATAAATTTGCCCAGAAGGAATGCATTTGTCATATACAATTTTTTAAAAGAAATACATTTTCCTTTTAATGAGAACCCTGTAAGCTTTCCTTGACCCTGAAATGCAGTGGAGGTCCCAACCCAGGTACCATTTCCTCTGGATTCTGGAGTGTGAATAAGACCCAACTCGCCAGCACCTCCTCTGTGCAGGTCCCTGCTAGATGGTTAAGAGCATCATTTCACTTAATCCTCACACCTTCTGAGCTGTATTTTATTTTTAGCCCCATTTTACAGAGAGGAGATGAGTTCAAAGAGGAAAAACAAGTCACCTATAGTCACCTGGGCAGTGTGACTATCATTCCATACCACCTCATACTCTTTAACATATGACAACAAAAAGTTAAAAATCCAAGATTCCATTTCTTGACTCCCAAAGTTCTGCTTTTGAATTCAGTGACATGACCCTGTAATCCAAGTCGTGCAGGGTGGAGATTGAGCTCAAAATCCACCGCCCATGGGCTGGACCTGGGTGCAGGCAGGGAGAGGGCACTGCTGCCCACCACTGTCCCCAGCATGCACCTTTCCCTTGTCCAGGTTGGATGCTTCCCAGGTAATCTGCCTCCGTGAGAAGCAACTTCTTCCTGGCAGACCCAGGCTGTGTTTAAGCAATGGGTGCAGACAAGGCCTGCTCCTGCAAGTGGGGTCTGCCCTGGCAGCTGACATCTGGTGTCAGGATACTCTCTCCTCCTGGTCCTGGTCATCGGTGAGCGGGGAGGCAGGTGGTCGTCTCCACCAGGCGAGTCCTGCTTGGGTCCATGCTCAGGCTTCCTTGTACCTTCTCCCAGTGGGGAAACTGCATCCTTTCATCAATCTCTAATGAGGTCCTTACCTGTTTTAACAAGAGCCAATGCTGTCCAGGCTATTTGAAGAGTCTTTACAAATCTTTGCTTTGGAATCCCTGGAGAGAAAGAAAGATTCCCTAAACATCTTTCTCCCTCACCTTTGAAGAGGCTCTCATCCAACATCCTCTCCACTTTCCTAAACCAAAGGAAAGACATTCTTTGCAATCCCTATAATTAACAGTTTGTTTTATTTTTCAATATCTGGTGGTCGATTTAGTTTAAGGTCCTTGGAGAATTTAAACTACATGGATTAAATAAAAGCAGCTGCAAAGTGGAGAACGTTTCAGCAGAGTTTTTCCCTCTCTTTTTAATTGGTAGCAGCACAATCTGTAACAAGGTGAGTCTAATTCCATTCTGCTGAAAGAGGAAGAAAGTTTCACTTTTATTATCCTTCCGAGAATATCTAGCAAATCGGCAGGGTTGGTGGATTTTTTTTGTGTTTTCCCCCCTAATATAATGAAAAGGAGAAAAGCCCCAATTTCTTTCCATTTCTGAGGAATCATCAAGTGTGGAGGTCAAATGAGGAGATAGACATGTCCCTTGCATGAAGTCTTTGCCTTACTCTGGAGTCCCGATCTTGGTATCCATTTTATCTAGGAACATGGGCTGGCTGCATTGTACCCAGCCATTAAAGCCAGCCTCGTCCTGCTCCTTTTGGAAGCGTGAAGCACATTTTCTCCTCCAGCAACCATGCGACAGCTCCCTATTGGGGACAGGTGGGCCTCTGCTTTACATCAGTTGTTTCCTTGACCTCTGGGCCAGTCGATTACCTGCTTTCAAGGCCTCCCTTAAGCCTCACCTGCTCCACGAAGCTTCCCCAGACTAATACAAACTCATCAGACTACTTCCCTTCTGTGAATTCCACACAGTCCTGAACTGTTGGGCATAATTCTCCAGATGTGACCACAGCAGCATGGGCAGCAAGCTTCAAGCTTTCACAGACCTGTTAAAAACCCTTGTTTATGTAGTCTCAGTGCTCTTATACTGGTCAATTAAAAAGCAACTAGATACAGCCTTAATGGAAGGCAGCTTAGTAATAAGAATCAAAAAACTTTTAATTTCACTGGGCCTTTGACCTACCAATTATACCTCTAGGAATATATCCTCAGAGAAAAATTATGTATGAAGAATGCTCATTAGAAGTATTTATTACTTTTAAAATTTGGAAATAATCCAGGTGTCTAACAATAGGAAAATAGCTAAATAAATTATAGAGCAGCTATACAATGGACTAGTCTACAGCCATTAAAAATATTACATATAATATTTAATGACAGGGAAAGTTATTCAGGTTATTTTTTAAGTAGAAAAACAGACTTTAAATTAATGGCAAATTTTACTTTTAATCACACAATATACATCTTTGATTTATAAAAGTCTAAAGCTATTTTATATTTTTACTCTATTATCATTGAATTAGCTGTTCTTTGTTCCTTTGAATACCAAAAGAATTACCAACAAAACTGCAGAATCACTTCTGCCTGGGGTAAATTTAGGGGTATATAGCCATTCAAGGATTCTTTGTGGTTCATCTACCTTCCACCGATTTTATTAGTTAGAAACTGATGCTTGATATTCCGTGTGTGTGCGCGTGTGGGCGCGCGCGCGCATGCGCATGCATGCTCACTTGCTTCAGTTGTGTCTGACTGTTTGACACCCTATGGACTGTAGCCTGCCAGGCTTCTCTGTCCATGGGACTTTCCAGGCAAGAATACTGGAGTGGGTTGCCATGCCCTCCTCCAGGAAATCTTCCCAACTCAGGGATCGAACCCGCGTCTTTTACGTCTCCCGCATCACAGGCAGATTCTTTACCATTGAGCCACTGGGAAGCCCCATGATACTGCCTATTGCCTGGCAAACCAAGGCCCAAGAGAGAATTAAACCGGATGTCTTTCTGAGTAAAGACCATACTGCACCTTCCCTGCTAAGGTCTAATTTTGGTCAAGGGGTGAAAGCTTGTATTGAGTCAGATCTACGGTCCCAGTTCACAAGATAACATTTTAATTTGCCTTTTGTCCCCTCACTTGTATTGGTGAGAGCTGCAGCTACTGACCCCTCTTTTGAGTCACACACACACACACACACACATACACTTCTATTGCTAGTGCTCAGTTTCCCAGCTACTGGAAAGAGAATCTAACGTTTCTTTTTCAAAGGTCAAGTCTATAAGAGTTATTCATTTCCTGTTTGAGCTAATTTGAAGAATAGCCTTCAGAAAGGAGAGAGGATGAGGTGGCATTCTATAACAGTGCGTCTCTCTCCAGGGCTCCTGATGAACAGAAGTGGGTCTAGGGAGGTGAATGCAGTGGTGTCAAGGACCTCAGGGCATAGAACTTCATGGTTTCTGGCTTCTCAAGGAAGCTTCAGAAACAGTGGGTTTTCTATGCTCCATAAAGCCTGCCTCAGTTAGTAACTTTTGGACACTGATGGACAGATGAGTGCCATAGAATTCATGCTTTTTAGAGAACCGGAGGTTTTTTTTTTGCCATGCCGTGCAGCTCACAGGATGCCAGCTCCCTGACCAGAGAATGATCTGGGGCCAGGGCAATGAAGGCTCAGAATCTTAACCATTCTGAGCCCCTAGGGAACTCCCTAGGCAATTGGGGGTTTCTAAGCCTGGCAGGGAGGGATCCATCCTACTCCTATCACAATTCCCTCATCTTTTTATGCAAGGAAGATCTGCCAGACTCCACTGCTCATGTGAGTACCAGCCCCCACCATGGCTCAAAGAGGATTTTAACAACACTTCTACGCCCCCTCCCTCAGGCAAGTTTTTACTAGTTCTTTCCCCATCCTAACCAAGCTTCCAAAGCCAGGGGATCAAAAGAAATAAAGGCTCTGGGGGATCAGACTTTAGAAATCGAATTCAATTCAAATCACCTTTGTTGAATTCTTGGGGCTGCATATATGACTAGGACATTGCATTTTCTAAAGAAACAGCAGTCTTTAGTATAATAACCTTAAGATATCTGTCATATGCTTTTTGGGGAAAAATAGCACATATATATATACATTATATGTATATGATAATTCCATTTTTAGACAAATAAACACATCTATATATAAGTAAATAATCATATATACATTTTAAAAATTTGTAAGAACACAAAACATGCTGTTAATATAATTAGAAAGGGAGGACTTATTTTATGTACTTTGTTTTCTTTTTTTACAAGCAAAAATTACTTCTTAATAAAGATTTAAATTTTTTAAAAATAGAGACTTTGGAAGAGTTTCATGAAAAATAAAATTATAATGAAATACACTAGAATACTCAGAACTTTAAGTTATTTTAGATTTAAAACTATGTTCTGTAATTGATTCATTTTTTTATTCATCCAACACATATTTTTAAACATCTCTGTTCTCAGCATTTTATTACTAGGTGATTTTAAAAGTTAAAATGCACTGGGTCAGGGGAGGGTAGAGGGAGCAGAAAAGAACCAAAAAGGAAGGCCAAAGAACTAGAAGACAAGGTCATTATGCTTAAACTTACAAAATTCATTGCATCCAAGCATCGACCCATCCCCTCAGTGAATATATACTACTTGCAAGACACTATGCTAAGTACTTCAGGGTATAAAGAGGTTAGAAAAATCACTCCCACCTGTAACAATTCTGCCATCAAAGCCCTAGAATGTTTGCCCTATGCCGTGGACACTGTAGTGCACCTCCCAAAGCCACCGTCATCAGAAGATCCTCAGTTCCAGAGGCTGGAAGGCAGCCTTCAGTTGTCAGTTCCTTCAGGGATGCCCTCAGCTCCAGAGAGCTGCCTGCTCAAGTTCTGACCCCTCCCATGTGGCTGATACCCAATAACTGACTCTTACAGGAGTATAAAGGCCCAGACATCTCAGCCCAACTTGGGAACGCTCTAAGGGGATATTCTACATCCAGAGCGCCTGTGGAACTGGCTGAGTCTATTGCCAGGTCTGCCTCACAGCTTGGCTTCTCCCTCTATCTATTCTCTCCCATTTTCAACAGGTGATGATATCAAAGGCATTCCTTAATAAACATCCTTTTCATCAAATTCCCTCTCAGAGTCTGCTTCCTAGGGAATCCAATCTGCAACACACTAGCCCTATCAAATCCAATATTTACAGAAAATGTTAGAATAAGTCAGATTCATCTACTTGGCATTAGTCTGGGCAGGGTAGTTACAGAAGCAGTATTGTGTAGGGCAGGGGTAGCAAACTATTCTGCAAAGGGTCAGACAGTCGGGCTTTGCAGGCCACAAAAAGTTTCTGTTGCATATTCTGTATGTGTGTGTTTAAGATGCAAAAATCATTCTTAGCTCACTGGCCGTAGAATAAACAGGCTGCCTGCCAACAGATGGTAGTTTACTAACCCTAGTGTAGAGCATTAAGAGCACAGACTTGTTAGGAGATTGTTCTCCAGGGGTCTCTCATATTTTTCACATCTAGCAAAGTAGAGGTGTGAATAACATTGTCCCACACTTATCTTTTCAAGCATTTTGTATAGCCTACAGCCTGGGAAGGTACAGCATCTCCCTCCACAGAAGAGGTCAGGCATACTCTCTATCTACTGGAAAGCCACTTAGGTGACATGGAAAACAGAGTCCATAAGTGTCTCTTGGCATCGAGCCCATTTCATATTTTTCCAGAGTGTACTATGCCTCCTTCCCCACCCCCTTTCTCATGTGTCTTCGTGAGGGAGCATGTTTCTGTCCCCCCGCCCCCATCAAGAATCTCCGATTTAATGTCAGTGGAACCCTAACAGAGTAAAGAAGTATAGCCCACGGTACTGTAGAGTGTGTGCAAGTTTTATAACTTATGTAAAGTGAACACACTATTATTTGTAAAGTGTAGGCCTACAAATACAGGGAAAGAAATACTTTGCTAAGATCCCAAAGCTACTCACACCTTCCCTCAATTAACTATACAAGAGGCCCCATTTGGGCTCCTTCCCAGAACTCCTCCAGAACCAGAACCAGTTTTCAAGGGAGGGTGAGCAACACCACTACCACCCATTTCCTGATTTAAGAAATCGAAAACCTGGAAGACTGGGCCTCTTCATGATGGGCCAGTGCCTAATCAGTGGTCCAGGGGGATCCCCACATCTGCTGGACCCCGAGGCCTGTGCTCTTTCATATAATATGGTGACTTTGCTGATCATTTCTGATCATAAGTCTCTAGCCAGGCCGAATCAGGATCACCTGGGGGAATTTTTTTAAAATGTGGTTGCCCAGGGCCCACCCCAGGACCAAGTCAATAAGAAACCCTGGAGATCAGGTCTGGGCATCTATGTTTGTTTTTGTTTTTGTTTTTTTTTTAAAAAAAAAACCCTCCATGGGGTGGTTCTCAAGTGCAGCGGTGTTGAGAGCCACTGATCTCTCTGTCCCTGGGAAGACCAGTTCCTTCAAGACCTGGAACTCGCCCGCAGCCCCCAACCACAGAGGGGAAGGGAAGGCTCACTGGTGCCCAGCCTATTCCACTCTAACCCCCACACAGAGCAAGTTCACTGCCTTCCTGGGTGTCTGGGAAGCTGCCAGTTCTGAGCCTGCCTGCTCTGGCCAGGGCCCTGGAACAGAAGACGCGAGTCCGTGCACCGCCAGTGGCACTCAGGCTGCCACCTGCCAGGAACATTCTGTGGCTGAATATTTCTGTCAAGAAGGGGATCAATAAAAATAGTATCTGCTCGACAGAAAGAGCAGCTATTACAATGCCACGATGCCTGGGGTGGAGGCTGGGGGCTGGGAGCGTACTCGCAGGGCCAGACGGAAAGAGGCCCCATTTGGGCTCCTTCCCAGAACTCCTCCGGAACCAGAACCACTGCTCTGACTCTGCAGTTATTCTCCTCTTTGTGCCAAATAGGACTCAGTGTGGGGTTCTGGGAGGGATGCCTGTCAGGCCTCATGGATTCCAAAGCCCAGCATCCAGCAGAAGGATATCCAAGTTCCTTGGCCGCATCCTCCTCCGCCTCCCTCCCAGCCCACCTGGTGGTCATTTCACTGCTCATTAGCACCTCCTCCAGAAGGTGAGGGGTTGAGGAGGAGGTGAAACTCAAACCCAGACATCCTCCTGCCTGTTAGCAGTGCTTATAAAAGCCTCGACAGAGGAGCAGATGAAGGCAATTGGCAAGAACCCCAGCCTCAGGCATCCCAGTCCCACAGATGCCCGGGGCCTGGCATTTACTGAGCACTTCCTGTCACCACCAGGGCCTGGCGTTTGCTGAGCACCTCCCGTAACCACCAGAGCAGTAGCTGATGGAGGTGCTCGAGACTCATCGCTTCAGAAGCAATCCTCCAGCAAGCCTGTGAGATGTGTACAGTTCTTGTCTTGACAGATCTGGAAGCTGAAGCTGGGAGAGGTGAAGCCTGTTCAAAGGTCATGCAAGCCACAGAGAGGAAGTCTACCAGGAGTGTGAATTTGGACGGAAATCAGAGTCCAGATGCTATAGGCCTTACTCTATCCCTCTGGTTTCCTACCATGCACTCTCCCTGTGAGGTTCAAGGTCCCCACCCACAAGGGATTTCTGATTCAACGGGAAAGGAATGTCATTCTCAGGTTAAAATTTTAAATCCTCAAAGCCCAAAAGGAAAGTAATGTGTGAGAGTCATAGCTGCTGAGAAGAGAAGGAGGAGAAGGAGCTTGAAGGGGCAGCATCGGAGACCTGTTTGGAAAGGGGATGGCATTTGTGTGGATGGAGATCAGAGGAGGTTCTAGGCAAGGACTAGGGAGGAGGGGGCGGGAGGAGGGGGCGGGAGGCCCTTCAGAATGACAGGGGCTGCAGTCAGGTGAGCAGTGGTGGGGCCGAGGCTGGCCTGGGGCGACCCAAGCGCCTGCGGCTGCCTGGCAACTCTGAAGGCTGAGTGGGTCAGGTCCAAGTTGGGGCTACACTCCAGGAAGGCCTCAGGGACAAACATGGGTGGAACAGGTTGAAGGGAAAACGCACAGGAAGCAGGATCAGTCCCACTGCCACCATGGTCCAGACTGAGCTAGGAGGGAGAAGCTGGGAGAAAAGAGCGGCCCAACAAGCAGAGAAATGCCCTTGCAGAAAGAATCATCTTCGTTTATGGAGCCTGTAACCAGCTCCAGGGAGTGCCTGTAACCAGCTCCAGGGAGTGCCTGTAAAACAAGGCTACTGGGCTTCCATGAAGTCTGGTTACCCTGTTACAGCGTCAAAGGGGTTATTAGTTTTTGGTCCTCAGATGGCTGATATATTGGTTCTGGGATTTACAATTTTTCTTGGAATACTCAAGTTCCTGGAATTCTTAAAGATTTCAAATCCTTCAGTAATAATTTTTAAACATTAAAATTTTCTCCAGCAATCTCTTCAGGGCTTCATAAAGTCAGCTAGGCTATTAGGCTCTCTGAAGAGCTGTAAGGAGGTGGTCTGTCTTCTGAATAAGCACCCAGCAAATCTCAAGTCAGTGGGACTGTCTCTCACCAGGCTCCCACGCACATAGTTCTGTACCTTATCATGACATGTCTCTAAAATGAATTGGCCCATAGAAGATCTTAAAATTAATGTTCAGTTTCTCATACTCATCTTCCCCTCTTTCCTGCCCTAGAATAGGCCTGGCAATAGATGAATTTAGGAAAGTTTTTTTATCATCTTAGCTCAAGCTGACATTTGCCTTGGGAAGCAGGTAGGTGCAATCAGAATTTCGTGTTTCTTAAAAGCTGTGATTAGATTGATGGGTGGTCAGGAGCCCACCTCTCAGGTCTCTTTCCTTGCCTGCCAGGCAAGAGGCAGCCTTTATTTAAATGATTTGCCCCCATCATGCTGATCCAAGAGTCCAGTCCATAGACTGGCCAGAGACTTATGGGTGGCTGGGAGCAAAACACTGAACTGGCTAATCAGATTCTAGTTCTTGAGAATTTGATCTGGCAAATATAGAGGAAATTAGGCACCAATATGAGCTGAAGTTGAAAAGATGTGATGATGGAACAAAGAATGCGGGAGGGACCATTATGGGCAAAGAGGAAGACAAAGTTATGAGGCAGCAGCTTAGGTGCATGTATATCCCATCAGTAAATCCTCTGCTTCTGGAGTCTGTTTTTCACTCCCAAAGAATACCTCCTCAAACTAAAAACCTACTAATTACATCTAACCACAGTGTCCCCTAACATAGCATGGGCTGAGCCCTACTCAGACACCAGCTTTTATGAGACCTGAATGTGAAAGGAATCCTCTGGGGATGCTATGCAGATTCTGATTCAGCAGCTCTGGGCTGGGGCTGGGCTTCTGCTCCTAGGTGATGCCATTCCTGCTGGTCCCAGGTCCGCAAGAATGAGATGCCAGGTAACTGTTGTTACTTACTTGGGAAGAAAGAAAAACCTAAATCAAAGTCAACAAAGACAGATTTCCATCCTGTCCAAAAGATAAGCAGTAAAGAAGCAAAGCCAGTGATACTTTCTAGCCCTCCTTTTCCTTTCTATTGCATTTAGAAATAGAGTGGATATAGATGGTCTACAGGACCAAGGGCCTCTGAGGTTTCAGTATACTATAATATTTGAAGCAATCATTAAAAAAAAATTTTTTTTAAAAACAGAAGTCTTAGGTTTTTAAATAAATCTGTTCTCTGGCATCAATAAATTCCATCATTTTGCTAAATGGATTGGTTTTGAATAATTTTTATGACACTTACAAGAAACTGTTAAGAGTTCACCAGAAGGTAGTATGATGGAAGTTGGTAATCATTCTAAGAGTGGTTAGGATTCCGTGCTTTCACTGACGACGACTTGGGTTCAGTCCCTGGTTGAGGAACTAAGATCCCACAAGCCAAGAAAACATGAAGGCTTATATGGTCTAAACTCAGCAAGTAAGCTTCCTGCTGCCTCATTTCCAACAATGCTGCTTTCCACTGACGCTAAGTCTGGGATGTATGTTTTGTTATTGAAACTAGAAGGTTAATTCTTGATTGAATGCAAACTTCATTTTCCGTGTACGTATTTTCCTGTTTTAACTGCAAGGTGGATTAAACTGCACATCCTCTTCAAACACCAGAAAGCCCCACTGGAGCAGAGGTTAATAGTGAGATGGGAAGTACAAGGAAGAAAAGGGGTACGTTACTGAAAATATGAAAGCCAGCCTTGGAGCTGGTTTAATGAAATCAAAAAGCATAATATAAATATGTGAGCTCTAAAAAAATCCAGTAGACTACACACTTACTTATCTGAAGGGGGGAGAAAGAGGGCTTTGCCTCGGTGGTATTATCATCTGGGTGAGAATCTTGGGCAAGGGGTCTTTTAGTCCATTATGGTTTGTGAGCATTTACTGCCTGTGATAAGCTGGGAGCCTCACCATGAACTTTTAGTGCTTCAGGTAGAGTGATCACAGCTTTCCAAACTGTAAATTACTTTAGCAACTACTTTGGACAGAACGAAGTAAACCAGGAGACTCAAGCTGAGAGGATCGTTTCTTATTCTCCCTGTATCCTGGTGCTTATCTGCATGGGACATTTGGGTAAAAGCAGGCTTTATGCCATCCCCCATCCCTAATCTGAGTAGCCTTTCTAGTTGGATTTTGAGTAAACTTCAAAGCCCTCTGTCAGTCATATAGTACATGTACATGTGAACACAGCTCACCATGACGATAAACACAAGTACGTATTGGAGGCTTAAGCACCACATTTCACATTTTTAAACTACTTCTCTTGGCCTTACTAATCTACTTCTTCACTACTCAACCAACTCGTTGAATCAATCAATAACAGGGTCTTTAATCGATAAGGTGGTACAAGGGTAAATGCTTTAAAATTTCACTAAGATAATGAAAAAGTATACAAACTATATAAACCAGACCTTTCACATCTGAGACGTAAAATAATTTTAAAGATGTTACATTGATCATGTCCTCTGGATCTGAAATCAATGCACCTTGTACACTACACAGTTTTCCTGAGGAGACAACTGGACAAAATATTTGAAAATGGAGCTGAATCGTATTGACTATCTTCCATGGGTCAGATGCTTTATAGATACTCTTTCATCTCATTTATTTCTCCCCAAAGCCCTCTGAACTGCTTTTCCATTACAAAGTTAAGAAAACGAACTTTAGTAACGTTAACATGCTAATTGTTGGCAGTGCTGGTGTTCCAGTATAAGTCTGCCATACTCCAAGGCCGCTGTTCTTCCCCTTGCTGGGTATCATGCCAGATAAAGGCAGCCCTCTCTTTACTGCTCCCTTCTCCCCTATTCCTGACTCCTGTGTTTCCTGCCTTCACACAGTAGTTCTGTTTTAGTTTCCATAGCTCTATCATTTACTCTAGGATCATATTTGTCTGCCTAAATACAGTCATTTGTACTTCCTCTCCAGTAACTAGGAGGCTTATAATAGGTAGCTAGAAGCAAAGATGGATGGATGATCTTCACTGGCTGTGCTGTGCCTCTATTCACAATTTAACAGATGTAGGGAACATTCAGAGGAGAAGGCAATGGCACCCTACTCCAGTACTCTTGCCTGGAAAATCCCACGGATGGAGGAGCCTGGAAGGCTGTAGTCCATGGGGTCGCTGAGGGTTGGACACGACTGAGTGACTTCACTTTCATGCATTGGAGAAGGAAATGGCAACCCACTCCAGTGTTCTTGCCTGGAGATTCCCAGGGATGCGGGAGCCTCGTGGGCTGCCATCTATGGGGTCGCAGAGAGTCAGACACTACTGAAGTGACTTAGTAGCAGCAGCAGGGAACATTCAGAGGTTCCTATAGTTCTGTGGTAGCTCTTCACACCTTTCTTGCATCTCCAAAGCCAAACCTCTTTACCGGCTGACTCTAGGCCTGGCAAAGCTTGACTGGAAAGAACCTGAGGAAGATGATGGTACAGACAAGGCACTGAACGACTTGTCAATACTATGAAACAAGCTAAGATGAAGGGGTATGCTTATAAATATATCTCTATGTACTGAAACAAACAAATGTTTCATTGTCTCTTTAAGATGCATTCCTAGGAATGAAATGACCGGCTCAAAGCATCTACTCTGTGAAAGCACTGTGCCATGCACTGCACATATCTTGCCTTTTTAAAGACTTTCAACACCCCCATGAGGTAGGTACTATTATCATCCTTATTTTAAGATGAGAAAATGGAGACTGAGGGAGGCTGTCACCTTTCCAAGGCCACACACTAGGAGATAGTAAAGCAGGGATTCAAACTCAGGCCTGATCTCTTTATGGCCCAACTACCCTGCCTCACTGTTGCTGTGTTAAAAGGTGCAGAAGATGAGTGGAATGAAGGATGGCTTTCATCATTATTTTCAAAAGTTAGATTATAAGTTTGTAAAATAAAGATGGAATTTTAAAGCTATTTCAGTCATGTATGTGAACCCAGGAAAAAGAGACTAAGCAAAGCTTCTGATTTTCTGCTACAATGGGTTTCCATGTCCCCTAAGCTTGGTGATTAGCCAAGCAGCATTTCAAACTAATGGGCCTGTGAGTCCAGTAGAAGTGCTCACCTGCCAGCATCCAGACACAAGTCACTCTGGGACATTGACCGAGTATCTGCTATAGGTCAGAGCCTGTGCTAGTGGCTCTACATGTGTAACTGGGTGTTTAGAGGGGCTTTTCCTGGTGCCGTAGAATTGGCCTTGGGGCCCTTAAAAACAGGGGCTAAGTGTTGTTTCAAACTCAGGAGAGCTTCTGGAGCTGGGCATGGGGCAGCACCCATACAGTACCCCGAGGCTTCCAGAAACCGGGCAAACCAGCCCCACTGCAGCCAGTCCCTTCCCTCCAATCGCTCCTGCTCAGAGCCCACAAGAGCAGAGCCCATGGGAGCTTTGGCTTCAGCTCTGTTCCTGGTGAGCCAAACAAAGGGGAATGTCAGAGTATTACTAATAAAAATTGGGGATGCTTTAACAGAAAACTGGTCTCTCAGCAATTTGCTCATTTATTCATTCATTCTCCCTACAGATGCAGTATTTAGTGAGTCTATACTGTGTGCCAGGCACCGCACTGGATGCTTGGGACCCACGTGACAACCACGGCTCTTGCCCACGTGGAGCTCCATCTGGACATCTGCTCTGGCACTAGCCGTGCTGGTCTGCCTCAGGCTGGCCTGAGCTGGGAAGAAGTGAACTGGAGAGTGATGTCTATAGAGAAGAGGGGGAGAAAGAAGGGGAACAGCCTGGCTTCCCACTGTGGGGCGTCTAGGATGCAGGTATTGCCCAGACTCCTGAAAAGCAGGTTTCTGGAGCCTTCTTATCAGTACTCATGTAGACGGTTACTCTCAGACAAGCACACCTGCCTGGAAGGGGCTGTCAGGTATATTCCCACGTGGAAGATGAGAGAGATGTAGAAAGGGGCAGGCTGGAAGGAGACTCTTCCTATGAAGGAATACTGTGGGGGTGTGTATGGGGGATGGGGGTGCCAGAATGGGGGAACCGCAAGGCTTTCCAAGGCCCTGTATATGTTCCCTTGAGAGATACAGAATGCACTTGAGCCAGCTTTCCTGAGTACAGGTGTCTTGCTTGGCCTCAGTTGGATTGCCTTGCAACCCTCTCCCTAGCAGTCTTCACAAGCAGGCACCTCAACAAGACCTTCTCTTCCTCCTCAGTCTAATCAAACCCATCTGGAGAAACAGAGGGCATGGCCTCCCTTTACACCCTCCATCCATCTGAATTAGCTGGACAGGACCTGGAGTCCTGGCCAAGTCAGTATGAAATTGTCCCCGGCCTCTCTTCTAACACTTACCAGAGCTGGACTATTTTTTTTTTTTCAGAGTGGAATGTCTCCAAGGTGACATTTATAGGAGTGTGCTGATTAGGAAGCAGGGTAAGGCTGAGGTCCTTGGCCTTGACAAGGCCAGACACAAAGGCTGAAGGTTATTATTTAAACTCAAGTTCCCAACTAAGCAAGTTACTGTCGCCAATGTTTACAAGACTTAAAAAGCATCTCTCATAAGCATAAGGATGCTGCTGCAAGCCAAAGAAATAGACCACTGCCCACCATCAATTCACTGCCTTTTTGGAAGGTCACAGGTGAAAACTTTCAATATCATTTCATTTTCTTTAGGGACTGTTTATTTTCCAAGTTATCCTTTGTCTCTACTGAGCTGCCCATTTGTTATCTATTCAAGGATCAGAGTAAGCAAAGGTTTTCTTTTGACAATTTCTTCACTCCAAAAGATATACTTGATTACTGATAGCAAGGTAATTACTTATTATTTCTGAAAACCAAAAGTGCAGTTATACTGATCAGAGGATCTTTTCTCTCTGGGAATATCAGTCTTGCCCACCTCTCAAGCGGAGGGCTGCTAACTAGCAGATTTTATTTAGAACGTGTGCTTAAACTGGCCCAATTTTTTTCCTCTACTGTTCCCATATCTCCATAATGGTAGGCTCTGGAAGGTAGGCTCCATGGGGTCAGGGCTTTTGTCTGCCTTGAGCACTGGTGGAAGGAAGCATGGTCCAAAGAATACAGCCTGGCTCTAAGGAGGTACTCCAGAAACATTGGTAGGTAAATAAATATCTGTGGTCTGAGTCTGCAGTCCAATGTTACCTTTTCTGTGATCATTCAGATTAATCCTCCTTTACCTCTCAAATAACATAGAAAGAGAGGAAAACCTTTTTGTAACCTAATTTTAAACTCATAACGTACGTCCTTCATTATACCCTTCATTTAGAGCAAGCAAAACAAGTCTTAGGTCATCATTTTCCCATTAGCTGTGGACAGAAAGTGTTCACTTTATATGAATATTCTTTCCCTTTCCCACAAAGTAATTACCTAAGATTTCTAGCTTTAAAAAAATGGTGTAATTTCCAACCTGGAAACAGCATTGCTCATTAAGGTTGAAAAAGTGACTGGGGCTTGCTGAATCCTATGCAAATCAGTCCTGATGAGCCCTTAACTAATCTGTTTACAAACCAGACCTGCTAGGCAGGCCTCACTGATTTTCTATCAAAGCAAAGCACTGCTCTTTATGGGCATCTGGCTGTCCCTGAATGGGGAGTTTAAACATAGACTTTTTCCTTCAAAGTAAGATCAAAGGCTTTATTACTCTTAAATGAGTGCATTATTTCCACTTACTACCTTCTTGTTTGCAATTTGTGTTTATTAACAGCACTGTCTCAGGTTTACTTTGTGAATTACTCGTTTCTGAAAACAGTATGGCAGTTTTATGGACCACAGTATATGTTTGTGGAGATTATGTAGCATATAATACATAGAATGGCCCATCAGATAGGACATTAGGCAAAGAAAATTCTCCGCAAAGATGACAATACCTGACCATGCAGAATTCATTTATGATTTCTTTCTTTTTTTTTTAAAGAGGAAACCATCTGGCATAACAGGGCTAACATAAGAAAAGATTCCCCAACTCTAAAGAGCTGGAGATTAGATAACTCTTTGACTGCCTTGAGAAGAATTTTCTTTGAAGTTTTCATTTTATTTCTTCCAAAGAGAACAAGCACACCAAGCTGTACCATGGATGAGGGATGCCATCGGTACTGTTCCAAGAGAAGCACAACCAGATAGAGAAGAGAACAGACTGTTTTCAAAAACTGAAAATGCCAGTGTGTGAGCAGTAGCACTGCAGAAACCCCTCTTTCAGAGAGTCCTTCCAGCCCGCAGTCTCCCTGGGGCCCATGATGGGGAGGACAGGCGTGTCTGCCCTCCTTGGTCCTAACACGGAGATTAGAGCCTCGTCCTTCACTCCCGCTCTCCAATTCATCTTAGGAGGATGAAGCTGCCAAGAAAATTGCATCTTTTAAGATTTGTGGTGACACGGGTATACAAGCTCAAGGGTGTCACTGACCTATAAAAGGGGCCAGACTAAACTGCTATGAGTGCAGTGCAACTCAGGGAACAGGCAACCTCAGAAGGGGCAGCTTTTAACGCCACTAGTTGGACCAGCCAGAAATTAAATGGGATGGCTGGGAGAGGCCATAATCAGAGATCAAGCCACTGTTCAAAGTCATATCAGTTTTTAATAGTGGAGTGGTTTTTTTTTTGGACACTAAAGCAAGCATAAATTCACAAGGATAAAAACACATTGTCAGACCCCAACCAACCCAAATGAGTTGGGCTGAAAGTGGAGAGGCAGACAACAGAGAAACTAAACTGTCGTAAATCTCTTTAAAAGTCTGTTCGTGCTTATCACTTCC
This sequence comes from Oryx dammah, assembly GCF_014754425.2. Taxonomy (NCBI): domain Eukaryota; kingdom Metazoa; phylum Chordata; class Mammalia; order Artiodactyla; family Bovidae; genus Oryx; species Oryx dammah. Next base: position 68,892,672 of record NW_024070202.1, on the reverse strand, counting down.
TAAGCGTCCTTGATGGCCCAGGTCTGCCACTGCAATATTGAAAAAAAAAATCAGCATACATTAAACACCATGTCAAAAAAATTCCTGCACACACAGACAGGATCAGAAATTACATTAGATAGGCTGGAGAAATAAGACATTCATGCAGCAAAGCTTCAAGCACGGAAATTTTTTTGAAGACATTATGACTCCTACAGCTCAGAAGAGGAAACTGGTTCTGAGAAATAGCGCATTAGGCTATAACTGCACAATAAACTATGTTCTGAATGAACGTTTGCACTGTCATCTGTAACATGGTATATTTGTGTGCAGAGGCACAGAATACAAAGACTCTCTCCTTCTTGAGCAGTTTGCTTTATCTTTCATTCCTGGATAATGTCTGTCTCCTGACTGGCTTGTTAACGTTAGCTGTTTGCATCTCCCTTGTCTAAAATATGGACTTTTCATCTCTGAGACAAAGGGTCAATTCTAGGCAAGAGTAAAAGACAAATAAATGAGTTAGGAGTTAACTAGTAGAGCATACTTACATTAGCACAAATAAGCTATCAGGTCTCCCTAGTCATCTTGGCTCATTAAAGAGGCAAAACTAAATCAAGCAAGGAGAATGAATCATGTTTGGCACTTATAGAGAGCAGGCTTGGGGTCAGGGTTAAGGTCATTAAAAGGAGGAGAGGGGAATGAAAGCTACATTTGCTCTTTAAGGTCTCTGAGATTGGAACTCAAATGTGAAATTTCTAGAGAAAGGCTTCAAATTGTCTAAAATTACCATAGAATATCTCAAGTTCTAGCCATAAATGAAATGAAAATTGAATGCAACAGGCACAAAACAAATGTGAAAGAACAGTGAATTTGATATCATCTGAGCTGTGCTCAGAGGGGCTGAGAAGTACCATCTGGAGGCAAGTTAACCATTTCAGGGCACAAAGCTATCTCTTCATGGAGTCAGGAGTCATCATCTACCTTCAAAAGGCCCAGACCATTCATTTTTATAAGGAGAAGTGGCAACAATTATGCCCAATATCCTCTGACTTATAGGGAAAATAATGGAGGATTTTTTATTTTCCAATTTGACAACTTCAGTGAGAAGTTTTCTACTGCAGGGTAACGTCTGGTCCTGAAACAATATTTGTTCTAACCTATAAGAATCCCAACTCTCAAGCATTTTAGGCATTTATCATTTTTAATGACCACAGCAAATGCCAAATTTTGTCCTTTTGAAGATAAAATGCTACACTCAAAAAGTCATGGGATTTACATATACAGCCAAGGCTGAGAAACACACCCCAAATCTGCCCTTTGATTTTATGAGTTTGGCTGTGAGGAAGGTTTCCATAGTGTTTCCCTCTGCCAATGTCATTATTTTACAGAGAGGCCTGCCAAAATGCAGCTCAGAGCTAAGCTCAGTGTGTCAGGTTTATTCAAGGGGCTCATTCTAGACGAGCTCTCTTGCCATCTCTTTACCAGGCATGACGGACTATCATTAATAAAAATGTATTGATCTCCGAATCTATTCCCAGCTATAAAAAAACCCTAATAAATAAGATGCCTATATGAGCAATAAATAATCCCTGACCAGACAGAGTCCAAAAACTGTCAGAAGCACGTGCCTTACATTTTCCTAAACCCTTAACTAAGAGGAATCAGAAATTTAGAGCAAAAACAAACCCTGGAGATCAGTGCAATGCCCTCGTTTTAAAGAGAAGGAAACTGAATCCATGATGCTGGACAGGTGAATGCTGACCCAGGTCTCCTGTCTGCCAGCCAGGGGCAACTTTGGGAAACAATACACTTAGGCACTCCCTACAGGCTGCTTGAAAAGTGCTTCGGCTTTACTGTATTTTCCTATTAATGTTCTCCAAGAGTTGAATTCTAGTCTGAATGAAGAAGTCATCATCCCTTTTAGGTATTCTTGAATTATTAAATGATGAATACAATTAAATAGTAAAAGGTCATCTTCAATCTCTCTGCCACTGACGAGAGATGATTCCCCGTGTGCACTGGTGCGATAGACATGCTGGTTTATGGGCCTGACACCTTGCATGGAACATTACAAATCTCTATGATGTCTTTAAGCCACCGCTTGCACTGAACTGAAAGATGGCTAAAAACCCCACTCAGGCAGACAACTCCCCATTGGTTGGCCATTTGAGAATGCTCAAGGGGGTAGTTACTGTGGCTGAGGCTGGTGGTAACCTGTGAAGTTTCCCTGAGCAGCAGCAGGCTTCTGACAGTAGCCCGGGTAGGATTTATCACATGGATAATGCAACCCCGTTCTCTGCCCTTTCTCCCCCAACCCGCATAGAAGTGGATAGATCACACACATTTCAGAGTGCTCAGAAAACAAATCAAGATCAAAATCCCTGCAGTAAGAAGACTGGCCAAGGGTAGACCCAGACCATTTGGGGTTCCCTTAAATATGGACCCAGCGGTGGCCTTGCATATGCTCTCTCATCATGGTTTCAGATCACTAGGATAGCAAAAAAGTCTCTGAAATACCTAACTCTTCAAGGATCCCTTGACTAAATCAAACCTGTGTTATCATGAAATTCACCTTATGCCTCAAGGTCTAGGCTGCATGATAAAAAAGATCACATTTGGAACTGCTGTACTCCATAAGGTGGAATATGTGCATGCTTTCTCTGCATGCAAGTTGATGTTTAAAGTACATTAACATCAGACTAAAGCTTGCTACCAAAAATGCGTATTTTGATTGCACAAGTTCTTAGGTCAAACATCATAAGCTAACCTTTTGACTAAGAGAACTTTGTAAAAGTTCCACACTCTACAAGTGTCTAACTAACTGCATCATTTATAACCCAAAGGAAAACAAACTTGATCCACCAAGGAAGAATCCAGAAAAAGTTCAAGCAGATCACAGTTAACCTAATACAAACGCAATGCCGCTGCTTCCACTCACTCGGTCTTCTATTGAGCTCTTATTTGATGCCAGGTGCTGACCTCAACACAGGGACTCAGAGCTGAATAAGATGCATTCTGTGCCCTCAAAGAGCTAACACTCTGTTTAGAAAACAGATGAGCAAACCAGCAAACATAATGTAAGAGGAAAGTCCTATGATGTAGGCTGGATCAACAAAGAGCTATAGAAACAGGGGAAATGACTCAGCCTGAGGTGGCCAAAGAAGGCCTTTTAGATGATACGGGGCCTGAGCCAGTGGGTCAGGAGTGTAGGAGAAGGGTATTCCAGGTGAAGGAAGCAGCATGTGCAAAGGTCCTGAGGTGTGAGAAACATGGCATGCTTGGGAACCGGCAAGTGCTGTGGTTCACAAGCTGGGGCCCACAGGGTGCCATAGAGGAAACAAAGGGCTACTGTGTTGGTGAAGTAAGACAGGAGCCAGAGGATGAAAGGCCTGAATACCACACCAAGGGGTTCAGGCTGCATTTGAGGCTAAAAGGTGTTAATGCGAAAGTGAAAGTGATAGTCACTCAGTTCTGACTCTTTGTGACCCTATAGACTATACGGTCCATGGAATTCTCCAGGCCAGGACACTGGAGTGGGTAGCCTTTCCCTTCTCCAGGGGATCTTCCCAACCCAGGTCTCCCAAATTGCAGGCGGATTTTTTTTTTTTTAATTTTTATCTTTACTTTATTTTACTTTACAATACTGTATTGGTTTTGCCATACATTGACATGAATCCACCACGGGTGTACATGCGTTCCCAAACATGAACCCCCCTTGCAGGCGGATTCTTTACCAGCTGAGCCACAAAAGGTTAACTATGTAGGGGAATTTTAGCCTTCCACTTCTGCAGTGGGGGAAAAAACAAATTGGGGAAGAACCAGATTGGTGGCTAAGAAACAGCTGCAAGTCTAGAGTCAGAAAGATGAGTGGTCGCTTAGAGTTTGGGGGGTTAGGGGAGGGAGAGACTGGCAAGTGACAAAATGAGATTTGGGGGTGGTGGTGATGGAAAACTGGATGGATTGTGGTGATGACTAAGGGTCACTAAATCGTACATTTAAAATGAGCAAATTTTATTGTATGTAAATTATACCTCTGTGAAGTTCTTGGGAAAAAAAAGAAGTAACCACAAAGAAACCTAAGTATTCTAGACAGGAATCCATGAGGGTGTGAAGCAGGTATGAGAGATTTAGAATCTGCTTTGGAGAATGGGTGGAGGAGAGAGCCTCAGGGATGTTTCCTGGGAACCTGGATGGACAGGAACAAGGAGCAGGTCAAGAGGGGAGGATGTGGAGCTCAGGTGTGATACACTGAATTTGAGGTATTTATGGAATACCTGAGCAAGGTTTCTCAGACTCCCCATCCTCTTCATGGCCAGTCTTCCACAGTATGGATATACCACAATGTGTTTATGCAATTGTCAGTTGAGGGATCTTTGGATTACTTCCACTTTTTGTATATTATGAATACTGTTGCTATAAACATTCATGTACAGGTTTTTATGGAGGTGTATATTTTAACTTTTCTTGAGCACTTTCTAGGAGTAGAATTGCTGGATCATGTGGTAACTCCATGTTTAACCTTTCAAGGAACTGCCAAACCATTTTCCGAAGTGGATACACCGTTTTACAGTCCTGGCAGCAATGTTAGGAGGGTTCTACTTCCTCCACATCCTCATTAACACTTGCAATTGTCCTTGACTCACGTTTTGTTTCAAGTTTCCAAAAGAGCACTTAATACTAAGCTACACTATTGATAACTTTGTAGATGAGAAAGCTGATGATCAGGAGGTGACTGATAAAGGTAACACTTATAGGTCACTGAAGTCCTTGCCAGCACTAATATTTATTCTGTTAAAAAAAAAAAGTATAATTTTTAATTATATTTAATTGCAGTATTTAACTGCACAACTACTCTATCCTTCATATACGATGCTGGCAGTTTGACACATGATTTTTATGCTGGTTTTTAGTTTTCAAAGCTCCATCCATGCCTCTACATTTCTCCTCTCGCTACTCAAAGACATCACTTAGCAAGTATCCTCTTTTTTGCATCATTACTTTACCCCTCTGTGATCATTTCACCTCCATCAGCATAACCCTATAACACTTCCCATCCTAAAAATATAATGAAACTTCCTTTGACTCCATGTTCCCTACCAGTATTTATCCCATTTGTCTGTTTTCTTTCTACAGCAAAACTTGAAATCTGTCTCCATTCATTTCTCTTTTCCCATTCCCAATCTTATTTCTAACACTCCACCAAAACACTTGTCAGAGTCAACAGTGACTTCTATTTTGCCAGATCCAAATGACTAATTCTCATCCCTTACATTACTCAACTTGTCAATAGCTTTTGATACAAATGCGCATTCTCTCCTTACAGTGAGTCTTCATTTGGCTTCTGGAACACTGCTCCCATTTTTTTCCCTACCTTACTGGTCACTCAGTCTCATCTGCTGGTTCTGACTCATGTTCCAACCATTAAAATCTAGAGTAAGACGGGGCTCGGTCCTTGGACCTGCTTTTTATCCACCTAGATGTCTATCATAAACTCCTGATTTTTTCTCCTATACCTCTCCCAACCCTCCCTAAATTCTTCTCCCACAATCTTGCTCTCATAGTACATGGTCACCCCTTTCTTCCACCTTCTCCACCAAGCTTGGATCATCCTTGACTCCTTTTCTCTCTCCCCATCCATCTTTATGTTTAGAATCTGACCACTTCTTGCCTCTTCCATCTTCATCATTCTGGTCCCAGCCACCATCATTTCTCACCTGGATTATTACCATTGCCTACCTGGTCTCCTTGCTTGCACCCTTTCCCCAATCGTCTGTTCTCCACACCACAACCAGAGGGATCCCTCTAAACCAAAATCTTTCATGTGCTGGCTGTGATATTAGGTTGTTTGCAAAATGGTCCCGTACTGCCCCCTTCTCTGTGTCCACATCTTATGCAACCCCTCCCATATTGACTCAGGGCTTTGCTAGGTGACCTGCTTTAACCAATGGCACAATACAGCCATAAAACAAGCAGAGGCTTGAAAAACACTTGTTCTCTGGGACTTGTCGTATGTTGCCGCTGGGAACCTTCTGCCACCAGGTCAACAAACCTGGATCTTCCCAAAGGATAAGTGAGCATGTGGAAAGAAGCCTCAATCATTCCAGCTGTCCCTGCTACATGATACCAAACCACAGCTGCCAGCTCCAAATGAGTTAGCCCAGTCGGAAGAATAACATTGCCCACCTTGAGAACCTTAAAAAATAATAAATGCTTGTTAAACCACTGAACTTGGGGGTGGCAGTGTATTGGTTACCTTTCACTTTTGCTAACTGACATGGTACGCTTCACTCAGAATAAAAGCTACCATCCCAACATATCTTCCAAGGTCCTACACGATCTGGTTTCCCTCAATCTATGACACTTCACAATTCTGGTCTCCTTAGTCCTCATGTATCTTATGCTGTCCTAACTCAGGGCCTTTGCACTTTCTGTTTCCTGTGCCTACAATGTTCTTTTCCCAGATATCTGTATGGCTTGCTCTCTTGCTTCCTTCCTATCTCTGCTCAAAGGCCACACTCCCCTTACCTGCCTAATAAGGTACCCCTACACTCCCCATCCATCTCCCTCACCCAGCTTTATTTTTTCTTTTAGTCCTTATTATCACCTGACATACACATTCATTTCTTGTCTCTCACACCTCCTCACATATACACCTAAGAGACACCAGAATTTATGGTCTAGAAGGGAAGGATTTTATGTTTTGCTCATCACAGGAGCCCTAGCACTTACAATAATGCCTGGAATTTTTGATCACCAGAAAAATGATTAAAGTAGCAAGTACTTTTGCTAAATCTGGTGTCTAGGTATATGGCCTGGAGTATTTCTAGGGGCTGTGATGGGGAAAAAAGGCAACTGTGCTGCCTATTGGGACATAATTACATCTATTGCAGACCAAATTCCTATAGCACCCATGAACCAGAAAACAAAGACTCATTAAGGATGCAGGCAGAGGAGAGGATGGGGGCTGCCCACTGGCCAGTTCACACACAGTTCCTTTTGACCTGCCCTCTCTTCCCCTCGTCCCACCCTCTCCCCATTAGTTGACAACACCAATCTGTTAGGTCATTTGACTGTTCACCAAAAAGGTTAGGAAGACACAAAAACTCCAAAGAAGTATTATCAGCATAGAAATTTATTTGAATTCAAAATAATATGGTTATATTTAGGATAATGTAATAATTATCTAAAGCATATATCATTGGCTCTGAAACAGTTCTAAAGAAGTCATTCTTCTGAAGTCAAAAAATATGTAGTAAGAATGTACAAGGAAGCAAAAATATATTAAAAAAAAAAGTTTGCTGAGTATTGGGAGTTGTTACAAGAGGGGCACACCGAGATACTATAACAGGATCCAAATTACATAACATGCAGCAAGGCATTCTCTTGCTTTATCAACTCTTGGAAAATAAACCATAACCTCAGAATGCAAGACCACCACCAGGACAAACTTCCTGAGGGATACAGGGAGTAATTCACTATACTTTCCCTTTCCCTAACTCGTTTCCTCATACCAATTTCTTTTCCTTCCTTGAGGATAGGTTTTATCCTGTTGAAAAAAATTGGTCTTATTTGTGAAACTGTGAAGGTGAAAAGTGGAGTAAATAATATCCTGATTGAAGTAGGCAACATTTCAGCTGAAGATGCTCAGGTATCAAACTTTTGTAAAAGGTCAGTTGGCTAGCTAGCAGAGACCATCAGTGGCTTGCAGAAAAGAAAAAAAAAAAAATTCAGGTACTAGGTGTTTGCTAAATAGATAAAAACAATAAGCAGTTAAAAATGGGTGAAAAATCCCAGGGTTTATTGTGACCTAGACAATCAAAAGCAGACAGGTGACCTCTAATTAAGCCCATTTACTTGTGAAGTGAGCTATAAGTGGCTCCAAGAGAGTTTGGTTTCCAACAGTGTCCACAGCCAAAAGGCAAATTCAGAATGTCTCCTCCTCGCGCAGAAACTGGAACACGGATGAGAAGTCTTTTTTTGAGTAGCCTTTTGCGCACATCATCCTGTAGATCTGATGGGCTTGACTGCCCAGAAGGATTGGGCTCTTCGTGCTGGTGGCAGAGTCTTGTGCTAATCCCAGATCCTAAATCAAACAAGGGTGGAGGGAATACATTGAGGCTGTGCAGTTAAGGCTCACTTTGGAATTGTGGTTCCTAATGCTTGGGTTTCAAAGAAGAAAAAATGAAATCTGAAAAAATAAGATACTTACAAGAATGATGTTAAGTTATAGGTGTGTGTGTGTGTCTATAAATATTTTATAAGTGCTATCTTACAGCTACAAAACTGCTCCAGAGACAAACCTTTTGTGGAGGAGTGTCCTCTCCACTCCTCCACAAAACCTATCTGTTTTGACTCTGGACAGGTATGTTCCTATCCAGATGAGACCACAAAGAGAAATGCTTTTTCACATCTGCAGAAGCCTGTAAGCCTAAGACAAACCCCAATATGAAATTAAGCATGACGAAATTATCAACGATGAAAATATCCATTCAATCTCTTAGCACATATTTAAAAAATGCTGTGCGCTGGACACTGTTCTAAGTGCTGGAGATATGTAGTCATAATAAAACCAAGTCATTATTCTCAGGAACTTAATGTCCAGTGTGGAAGACAGACAGGAAAACAACTGCTGAACTTCCAGATAATGACAAGTGATGAGGAAAAATAAGCAGGGTAAGGGGTCAGGAAGTCATACATAGCAAGGGGTAGAGTGGAAGGAAGAGAGTTCTGATTGACGTGATATTTAGGGAAAACCTCCTGAGGTGAAGACACTTGACCTACGATGTGAATGTGAGGGGGAAGTGAGCTGTTTGGAGAGCTGGGGGATAAAGTTTCAGGTGGGTGGAAGAGCAAGGAGAAGGCCCTGCAGGAGGCATAGCTTGGATGTTCAAGAAACAGTAAGAAGGCCAAAGAGACTGAACTAGAGTGAGCAAGGGGCTGCGGAGGGAAATGAACCTGGGGATGGGCAGAGGTGGGACAAGAAAACTTTATAATGTTTGGTGAGAAGGCTGGATTTTCTTTCAAGTGCAATGGACAGTCAGCATCACATCAACCCTTTAACATCTCTGAGAGCTAATGCTTCATTCTGAGAATTTTGGAAAACTTATGGTCGTTTAAAAATAGACAAAAGCTAACATTATAAATTTTTTATAGTTAAACTGTGGTGAATGATATCTTCTACTAAGAATAGAATCTTGTCCCACCTTGAAATATGTAGGGTAAATGGAAGACAATGAAAGCATGGATAACTGAAACAATATTCCCCACATTTCATCTTATTTGTGATTATACAAGAGCTGCACAAGTGGCAAAACCAACTAGATTGCCTTCTTACTGTTACCATCCTCATTGCCTCATCAAGAAAAGTCAACAAGCAATGAAAAAGGAGGCAAGATCAGGACCATTTGTATTCTTTGAGGAACATTCTTGATAAATGAGCAATTATGGATACCATCCACTCAAAGGAGGAAATGATTCAAAGAAAAAAGAAGAAAAGTTTAAAGAATGGGTTAAATCTCTAGCTGCTTGGGTATGTATGATGCTATAGGTGTTAACATGATTTTGTGCTTACTTATATATTTCACATGCAAACACATAGATTTGGAAAGTCTACTTAACCTAAAACTCGTCTATAGCTTCCACTAAAAACAAGGTTAATTATTGCCCACACATTTAATAAATGTGGGTGAATAAGCTACATTATTGCTTATACCCGGACAAGCAGATAAGCCTCTTGTCAGTATCATTTTGCTGCATATCTGTAAGGTGCATTTATTTAAAAACGACAGAAAATCTACATAGAAAGACTGCCTGTAGTTTTTAACCTAGAAATATAACTAGAATATAAAAACTTAGAGTAAACATAACATATTGAGGAGAACACAACAATATTGAGAAGGAAATTCTATTAGAGGTTTTCAAATGGGCAAGTAAATATCCCAAATAAGAGCTAATAAAACCAAAAAAAGGAAGCTAAAATAGCTTTGCTGGCTGCTACCTCAGAGGACAGACATTCTAAAAAGAGAAAGGTGATTTAGTCTATAAAACTCTTCTGTCCTGAAATGTAAGAAAAGAAGGCATCCTTTGAAGTCTGTAACATGTAATTTAAAACAAACAAATGCCCCACTTCACTAATCAAATAAAAATATTTATGAATTCATGAGCTCAGTGGGTGGTTCAGGGGAAAAAAATAAAACAACTGCAAAAGTTTTCAACAAATTAATGAAGGACCAAGTCATTGCATTTTACAAGGAGACAGGTACATTAAGTAAGTAACAAGAGTGGTCATGATATTCCATAAGTTGTTCCTTAGAGGCCATCAGAAACAGACTTTTAGGTTGAGGAGTTTTTGGATGTTCTAATTATGTTCTGATTTTATACACACCCTATATTAGAATTTTATGATGTTCAGAAATGAACATATAAGCCTCTACTTTAAGAACACACTAACACTATCTCCAACACAATGAAATCTAATAGCAGTCAAGCAAAATATTTCCTAGTAAGTTAAGGCCTTGTCATGGTGAAGGGGCTTGCATAACTCAATGAAGCTATGAGCCATGCCATGCAGGGCCACTCAATATGGACATGTCATAGTGAAGAGTTCTGACAAAACGTGGTCCACTAGAGGAGGGAATGGCAAACCACTCCAGTATTCTTGCTGAGAGAACTCCATGAACAGTATGAAAAGGCAAAAAAGATATGACACAGAAGGAGGAGTCCCCCAGGTCGACATGCTACTGGGGAACAGTGGAAAGCAATTACTAACAGCTCCAGAAAGAATGAAGCGGCTGGGCCAAAGTGGAAACAACGCTCAGTTGTGGATGTGCCTGGTGGTGAAAGTAAAGTCTGATGCTGTAAAGAACAATACTGCATAGGCACTTCGAATGTTAGGTCCTTGAGTCAATCAAACTGGACGAGATCAAGCAGGAGTTGGCAAGAGTAAACATCAATATTTTAGGAATCAGTGAACTAAAATGGATGGAATGGGCAAATTTAATTCAGATAACCATTATATCTACTACTGTGGGCAAAAATCCCTTAGAAGAAATAGAGTAGCCTTCGGTTAACAAAAGAGTCCAAAGTGCAATACTTGGGTGGAATCTCAAAAACAACAGAATGATCTTGGTTTGTTTCCAAGGCAAACCATTCAACACCACAGTAATCCAAGTCTATGCCCCAACTACTAATGCTGAAGAAGTTGGAAGTTGACCAGGTCTATGAAGACCTACAAGACCTTCTAGAACTAACACCAAAAAAAGATGTCCTTTTCATCATAGGGAACTGGAATGCAAAAGTAGGAAGTCAAGAGATACCTGGAGTAACGGGCAAGTTTGGCCTTGGACTACAAAATGAAGCAGGGCAAAGGCTAACAGAGTTTTATCAAGGAAACACACTGGTTACAGCAAACACCCTTTTCCAGCAACACAAGAGACAACTCTACACATGGACATCACCAGACAGTCAATAAAAATAAGACTGATTACATTATTTGCAGCCAAAGATGGAGAAGCTCTATACAGTCAGCAAAAACAAGATCAGGAGCTGATCATGGCTTAGATCATGAGCTCCTTATCAAAAAATTCAGGCTTAAATTGAAGAAAGTAGGGAAAGCCACTAGGCCATTTAGGTATGACATAAATAAAATCACTTATGATTGTATACAGTGAAGGTGACGAATAGATTTAAGAGATTAGATCTCATAGAGGGTCTGAGAACTGTGGATGGAAGTTCATAACACTGTATAGGAGGTGGTAACCAAAACCATCCCCCAAAAAAAGAAATGCAAGAAGGCAAAGTGGTTGTCTGAAGAGGCTTTACAAATAGCTGAGGAAAGAAGAGAAGTGAAAGGCAAGGGAGAAAGGGAAACATACCCAACTGAGAGCTTCCCAGGTGATGACAGTGGTAAAGAACCTGTCTGTCAATGCATGAGATAAAACAGACACAAGTTTGATTCCTAGATTGAGAAGATTTCCTGGAGGAGGGCATGGCAACCCACTCTAGTATTCTTGCCTAGAGAATCCCATGGACAGAGGAGCCTGGCAGGCTACAGTTCAGAGGGTCACAAAGAGTTGGAGATGACTGAAGCAACTTAGCACACATACATATCCAATTGAATCAAGAGTTCCACAGAATAGCAAAGAGAGGTAAGAAGGCCTTCTTAAATGAACAGTGCAAATAGAGGACAACAATAGAATGGGAAAGACAAGAGATCTCTTCAAGAAAACTGGAGCTATTTAGGGAACATTTCATGCAAGGATGGGCAAGATAAAGGACAGAAATGGTATGGACCTAACAGAAGCAGAAAAGATTAAGAAGAGGTGGTAAGAATATATACAATTACACAAAAAAGATCTTCATGACCCAGATAACCACAATGGTGTGATCACTTACCTAGAGCCAGACATCCTGGAATCTGAAATCAAGTAGGCCTTAGGAAGCATCACCACAAACAAAGCTAGTGGAAGTGATGGAAATTTAGCTGAGTTATTTCAAATCCTAAAAGATGATGCTGTTAAACTGCTACGCTCAGTATGCCAGCAAATTTGGAAAACTCAACAGTGGCCATAGGACTAGAAAAGGTCAGTTTTCATTCCAATCCCAAAGAAAGCCAATGCCAAAGAATGTTCAAACTATTTACTATACAATTGCACTCATTTCACATGCTACTAAGATTATCCTCAAAATCCTTCAAGCTAGGCTTCAGTAGTATGTGGACTGAGAACTTCCAGATGTATAAGCTAGGTTTAGAAAAGCAGAGGAACCAGAGATCAAATTGCCAAAATTTGCTGGATCACGGAGAAAGCAAGGGAGAAACATCTACTTCTGCTTCACTGACTATGCTAAAGCCTTTGACTGTGTTATCACAACAAACTGTGGAAAATTCTTAAGAAGTTGGGAATACCAGACCACCTTACCTGTCTCCAGAGAAACCTGTATATGGGTCAAGAAGCAACATGGAACGATTGAGTGGTTCAAAACTGGGAAAGGAGTATAACAAGGCTGTATATTGGCACCCTAGTCATTTAACTTATATGCAGAGTACTTCGTGTGAAATGCCGGACTGGATGAATCACAAACTGGAATCAAGATTGCTGGGAGAAATATCAATAACCTCAGACAGATATGCAGATGATACCACTCTAATGGCAGGAAGTGAAGAGGAACTAAAGAGCCTCTTGAAAGTGAAAGAGGAGAGTGAAAAAGCTGGCTTAAAACTCAACACTCAAAAAACTAAGATCATGGCATCACTTCATGGCAAACAGATGGGGAAATGACAGAAACAGTGACAGATTTTATTTTCCTGGGCTCCAAAATCACTGCAGACAGTGAATGCAGCCATGATATTAAAAGACGCTTGCTCCTTGGAAGGAAAGATGTGACAAACCTAGACAGCATATTAAAAGCAAAGACATCACTTTGTTGACAAAGGTCCATATAGTCAAAGGTATGGTTTTCCAGTAGTCATATACAGATGTGAGAGCTGGACCATAAGGCTGAGTGCTGAAGAATTGATACTTTCGAGTTGTGGCGTTGGAGAAGACTCTTGAGAGTACCGTGGACTGCAAGGGGTCAAACTAGTCAGTCCTAAAGGAAATCAGTCCTGAATATTCATTGCAAGGACTGATGCTGAAGCAGAAGTTCCAATATTCTGGCCACCTGATACACAGAGCCAACTCACTGGAAAAGACACTGATGCTGGGAAAGATTGAAGGCAAAAGGAGGAGGAGGCAGTACAGGATGAGACAGTTAGATAGTATCACTGACTCAATGGATATGAATTTGAGCAAAATCAGGGAAACTGAAGGACAGGGGAGCCTGGCATGTTACAGCCCATGGGGTCACAAAGAGTCTGACACGACTTAGTGACTGAACAACAAATAGCCTCATCTGCCCAAGCAGGTATGATTGCTTTCATCAGTAGCATTAATGGGGATTTTTCTAACCTCTATCAATTTCTCGACACGTCTCATCATCTATAGTGTGTTTCACTAACAGCTCTCTGAGGTGAGGAAAGCATTTCTGTGTAAATTCTCTCATTTTAAGCAAAATTCAGAAGTCTGGTTCTTTGCAAGAGAAATGACAACTGCATTTTACAGAGAAAACAAGGGCAAAAGAGAACAACGTTCATATGTTTTACTACTGAATTGTCTTATGCTATCTTCTACTATCAAGGAAATAATTTTCAAGGACCTCAGTAGGGATAGATTCTTCCTGGGCAGGGATACTGGAGCAAATGGTGGACGGAAAGGTGTGATACAGAGGTCAGCTGCAGTTGAGAGTCCCAAAATAAAGGCAGCACTGCTCACAGGCCACTTGTTAGCTGCTTTTTCAACTGCAGCCATTAGTAGTACTTGAGAAACCAAACAAGCTAACAGGTCACAACCTACTTCACACAGATACATAAAGCAACCTGGGCAGAAATGCGATTCTTTCCCTCTTCTGTGTCCTAATAAAGGACCCTGCAGCTTTGTGAAAACAATCCACTTAAGGAGCTACTTTCTCCAATGAAAGTAACACAGCACACTACATCAATAAAAGCCTGTGTGGAAGATATGCAAGCTGAAATACAAGGTACAGATTGGCATAAAAATAAGTATTTTCTTAAATGAAACATGAGGAGAAATGAAACTACAAAATCCACAAAATAAGAAACATAGTTTCAAACCTGGCTTTACCCAATAAATATTTCCAGTGAGCTGACAATGGGCCAGGGGTCGGGCTGCAGGGAGAGGAAGCATTGAGGTAGGCCTGGGGCAGACCAGGCGCAGGGCTGCCAGGGAGGGAAAAACAAGGGGCCAAATGAGTTCCATGTGGCTAAAGCAAAAGAGGGGAGTGCGAAGCAGAGATGAGTCAGGGAGGAGAGCAAAGGCCTTTAAGAAAACGTGCAGAGACGGACTTTAAGCTACAAGTAACTGGAAACCACGAAAGAGACTTAACAGGAGAGACGGCATAATCAGGTTTTTACATTTTAGGAAGCCCACTCTTTGCCATGTCATAGAAAATGAACTGGAGACGATGAGAATGAAAGGCAAGGAGACCAGTTGAGGGCTGATGTGGCAGCATCCAACTGAGGTTCAGCCAAGGCACTGGAGGTGGTGGAGAGGGCAAGTGGACAAAGTCAAGGCACAGTTGAAAAGCAAAATGCACGGACATCACGGGGAATGGGCGAGGGTGACCTGCGCACCATATCCAAGTGTTCGTACTATTACTTTGGTTGAAAAGTAAAGGGCAAGGTTGTGGGGACTGAGAACGAGGCAACACGCTACGCAAAAATCTGAAAGTCTGTTTGTCTAAAAAAGTATTTTCTAACGTTGAAATCACAAATGAGAGAAGGCCGATAATTTGCTTTTCAAATGACTTTACACATAAACATGTATTCTTAAAGCAGGAAGATGTATTTAGAAATCTAGTATCATGAGAGAGATCCTCTCTTCTGTGATATGTACATCTAATGACATTATATTATTAGTCATCAGAAAATGCTTACTGCTCCCATTTCTAAGGACTTGGTAAATGACTAAACAATAAGATTATAAACTATAGGAAGAACAAAATTTTACCAACTCACATTACAAACAAAGCCAAGCACAAGAGAAACATCCTAATCTATTCTCATCCAAAAGGATGAGAATTAAAAATTAGGATTAAAAATGAACAAGATAAGGGTTTTTATCCAAGCTAAGTTTGAACTAATTTCCTGTGAGTGAGTCACTATTTTAGTCATCTTGCCTTCCAGGATAGAGGTGTGCTTTGTTACCAGCAGGGAGGAGTGGGGGTGGGGTGGGGTGGTAAGCCCTGGGGAGGGAGGGCGGTAGTGGCAAGGTGGGTGGGTGGAGAATGATGGAGGGAAAGATGGAAGAAGAACAGACCATGAAACATTTCCCCACTCTCTTGGGCAGTCACTGCATTTCCCATACCTTCGCCATGAGTGTTGTTCCAAATCCGCCCTGATAGTTATTAGCCGAGGGAACTCCATCCATCACCCCAGGTACAGGATTATAAGTGTCACTTGACCAACATCGTCCTGAGCTCATATTTAGGATTTTAGCCAAGAGTTTTGGGTCAAGCCCTAACCTGTCAAAGGTCAAAGGAAAGAAGTGTTAAATGTCAAAGTGTACAAGTCACGTGTGACTTATTTACGTCTGAGGGTGCTCCATCTTCTCTTTCCATTTATGATGTCTTGAAAAATCAAAGCAGACGGATGAATGAAGAATCCAATCTTAAATTATAGGGTGTTAAAAGCTAGTGAAGAAACACTTCTGAGCCAGGATACTCTACACTGAGAGAAAACCTGTGCTACCCTGCTTTTAAGAAACAATATATAATTGCATAAAAAGTGTTGCTGGCTTATCATACACATAGGTTTTCTAGTCTTTTGGACATTATCGCATTTATGCGTCACTTAAGAACCTTAACCCAAGATGATCATCTAAAGTCTTTACTTGCAAATGATATATTTCAGAAAGAAATACTGACAGATAAGTGGGAGTCTATGTATCATTTATGTGTATGTTTATTCTTTTAGCTTTTATGAGAATAAATGCAAGAGATGAGTCATGAGCAGTAAAATGAGCTTATGAGAAGTTATTATTATAAAAGAGGACATTTCTTGCTGTAAACTTTTCCTTATTTATTAAATCTTCATTAGACCATCTTGCTTATGAAGCAAGTCTGCATAGAGCTGTGACATATGCTATCTATTCAGAGGCATGCATTATAGTTCTGGGTCAACTGCTGATAAGGTTACTGATCCTGATAAAACAAAGCCTGCCCAAGCGGAAACATCATTTGTTCTATCACTGAGCTGATGGCATAAACGGCTGTTCAAATGTGGACCCAGGGAAAAAAAAAAAAAGAATTAAAATGCTGTACTACTTTGATTTCAAGTATCTTAGTGCAGTCTGGGAAGCACTGTTTTGCTAAGTGTCTTTTAATCAAGTTTCAAATAAAACTTTCTGCTTTTCCTTAAAACTAATCTGTTCCAGAAGGAAAAAAAAAGATTAAAAAGAGACATATAAATGTTAAATTGTGTATTTTAGCATGCTGTTTATTACCTGTGTGTTGAAATATATCTGTTTATTTCCAGGGCGGAATATAACAACCAGGAAAACCTTCTTCCAAATGCTCAAGTGGGGTCGAGGGCTAATACCCAGATGGGTAAGGACTTAACACATAATACAAATGTTATGTAATCAGACTTTCAAGGAGCAATTGTGATTCAAGGAATACAATATGGCATGCCATCTACATGAATTCACATAGTGGGCCATGTTATAATGAGCAGTTTTTACTAAAAGATCGTTACAGATAAAGATTCCATTGAAGTCAGCTGTTCAACTGTACTCTGCTGGAAAGTAACCTGAACAGTTTCATTCATTCTTTTATAAAGATCCAAGTTTGTTACATGTATAATTTGCTACTGATGCTTTCTTTCTCTTTTAAATATAATCAGGCTATCAGGGTTCTATGGTAGCAGATGACCCAAAGACAATGCACTTATGGAACAATTGTGAAAAATAAAGTCACAAATGAACAATTCGTTAATTTGCTGTAACTGCAAATATATATTCTAAGCACAAATATTTTGTTCTATGAACAGGGGATATTTTTAAAGACCCCCTCCCCAAAACACTGCTTTTTCCTTCCATTTGAAATGTAATTCAGGCTTCCTAATTTAAATTTTCTTTTAAAATGGCTCATCACATTCTGAGCAGCAGAGATACTCCCCTGCTTACCAGCCTGGACTCAACAGTGCCTCACAATGCTCTTGCTAAAGAAATTCATACTCTGTCTATAATACTCACCAAATGGGAGCACAGCTTATTATCTGTTGTAAAACCCTACATTTCATTTTGCTTGAATGTTCAAGGAAAAATACTGGCACTGATTTATGGAACTCTCTTTGGTGAACATGTTACTATTTAGAAGCACCCTGAGGGGCACACCAAAAAACAAGGTGACAGTTGTTATGTGCTCACTTTTCAAATCTGATGCTTCCCCACCATGCTGATACCCTTTAGGAGATGGCTGCTCCCTCTCCGCTCCTCCCCAAGGCATCCCCCCCACCCCCAACAGCAAAGTGTATCATTAAAAAGAGCAAGTTAGAAGTGTTTTGCATTTCATCTTTCTGAGGATTCTTTCACTGGCATATATATAACTGACAGCTAAAATTAGACATGATATTAAAATCAGTTACTGAAGTCCTCTGTCTTCCACTGTGCCCAAGGCTTGTAATGGTCTGCAACCAGCTAGAATACACAGTAATTGTCATTCAGGGAGTCTATCCTAGAACGTCATGCTTCACTGGAGAAGACTGAGTTTCCATTTGAAATCAACAAATTAATCCAAGACAGGTATCTGAAAGGGCAAGTTTAATAGGAAGCAGCTACTGGGCTCTCAACCATGATAAAATGTTATTGCTGTTTCCCTGTAAATTGGCTGGGAACATATGATACTTTCTGCATAAGAGCCCCATTGCTGTTCAGGAGATATACAGCTCAAGCCATCAAAAGGATGACAGTCTGTCAGTCCCCATAATAACTTGCCACTGGATGTGGTTCGAGAGTACGCGCGTGCATGCATGTGGCTTTACAATTGCTGGAATGTTCTCTGATATAAACAGAGAATGAATTCATTGCTCTGACCGCATATATAATGCAACTCAAATAAACGTCACTGTGTCAAATCTACTCACCTTTAAAACACAAGAATTTTAAATGAACTTTTGAGAGAAGTAAAAATGATGTATAAACTGTAAGAAAAATTCAAGGGAAGCCAAGTGTTTGCCTTCACTGTAACCAAGGCTTTTAAAGGCCAGAAAAGTTTGCTCACTTTGTAGTCTCTTTAAGTATCTATACTGTCTGGTTTATATAAGAACACAGCAAATGATGTCCCTAAACTGAGATGTGTGTATCACAGGAACCGATCTGGAAATGAAACATCCAAGACTAGGTCAATTTAAATCAATCATTCCCTTATTCACCAAATTTATGCAAACTTGCCAGCCTACAAGAGGCTGTGCCTGCCCTCCAAGAGTGGGCCAGTTAGGACATCCACATAGTAACATTTACCTAAGGCAGAGGGAAGAGCCTTGCCCACCTCCCTCCCTCTTTCCTCTTCATTCACCTGACAAACCTTCACTGAGTGCCTACTATGTGCCATGGATGAGCAGACAAAGCTCACAGGGCCTGCATTCTAGTTGGGAAGACAGGCAATAAACAAACAAACAAACAAATATATAACGCTAGCCAGTGAGAAGCATTATGAAGCAAAAAACGTTAACGTACAATTTAAATACTAACTGCCACCATCACATCAATAACTGCCATGTATTAAGCACCTACTCTGTGTTAGGAACTGTTTTAAAAGATTGACATGGGTGAATTTATTTACTCCTCACAACAGATTACATGGCTTCCCTAGTAGCTCAGATGGTAAAGAACCTGCCTGCAATGTGGGAGACCCGGGTTCAATCCCTAGGTTGGGAAGTTCTCCTGGGGAAGGGAATGGCTACCTCCAGTATTCTTGCCTGGAAAACCCCATGAACAGAGGAGCCTGGAGGGCTACAGTCCATGGGTTACATAGAGTTGGACATGACTCGGTGACTAACACTTTTACTTTTCACAGTAGATCCTATTATTACTGTGGATAGATACTATTATTTTTGTCATTTTATTGATGAGAAAAGTTTAAGTGGGTGGCAGAGCTGGGATGTGGTCATCAACAGGCACCCAGACTCACCACCCTGAGTCTCACTAGGTCATATGGGTAGTCACTGAATCAGCCATCAAATTTGGTCAAACCTTTATTATAAACCTTTGGCCATATGTTTTATCTATTAGGGTATACAACTGAGAGGTCTCAGTCATCACTTAAACGAAAAGACAACACCATCTCAGGGCAGCAGCCAAGAAGCTAAAGTTATGCTAGTGGGAAAGTCTTCATCTTGAACAGCCTTCCAGAAGTTTAACTGTTTTAAGCTTCTTTTGGTGGAAGGAGACAATATGGCTGTTGCTATGGGGCCCTGGGCCCTGGTGGTAATGCAAATAACTTGTTACACCACCTATGAGAAAACCAAACAAAACACAATTTCTGATAGAAGAAAAATGAAAACAAAACAACAAAACACATTACCAACCTTATTCTTATGTGGTGCATGGGAACAAAATCTCTCTAAGGCACATAAGGCATTTTTAGTACCATAAAACTATGCTCTGAGTCCTAAATAGAACCCAATTAGAAGGCAGAAAGGTCCAGTAAAAAAGAATCTCAAAATATGTTGTACACCAATGCTTTTTATGCTTTACTTTTTTATATAGCATTTAAACTTTCACTGACATCCATAAACATTCCCTGTAAAAGATCATATAGGGTCAATAAGAGTTTAAAACTATATAGTTTTATTCTATTTAAAAAAGGGAAACGTCAGTGTTCCAGAAAAAAACACTGCCTTATGAGAATGAAATTAATCAGAAATGATCACTTCATAGGAACAAGCGACTCAATTTGTAAATGTTGACATTAATGCTCTAGAAAATTTTCACTTCAGAGTGAACAGAATATAAATGTGGCTGAACCACTTTGATGCTATAGTACTTTGGGGGAATTTACTACTTGGGAATTTATGCTTGCTGATGCCAATTTTCTCTTTCACCTTGCAAAGCTCAATAAATCGTGGTCGCTCTCTATACTCTGTTAGAGAACAATCCTGTCATTTTAAACCATGTCTGTAAACCATGGAGAAAAGACAATAGCCGAAGCAATCATTTTTAGGACTTTCAAACCACTGAGAATCTCTGTAAGATAAACTGATAAAATCCTAATGTTATGAAAATAATTCATTAGTACAATGTAGAGTACCACAAACTTACAGATTATTAATATTATAGCACATAAGTAAAAATAATGAATTCCTGCTTTGAATTCAGATATATGTGTGTGTGTATATACATTTGTAAATATTTTATTTATACACATATAGATCAATAACAGTAATATACAGTTTTGGAAAAATTAAACATTGAAAGCTTAATATTTTCCAAATATTGTTTTTATCATAGTGAATCAAGGCCAACGATAAGAGAAAAGATTTACTGCTTTTGCTCTTAATACTTGTTTGAAATTTTATCACTTTTTTTTCTCTTTGATAACAAACTTACTCTAGTAGCCAATGTATACATTTTATTCATTTGATTCAACTGATTTTCATACTGCTCTTTATTAGCTGGCCTTTGGAGTTAGACTTGCATAAGCACTTACTGTACAAACATTTCATTTTAGAACGATCACCTAATAAGAGTTTTGCTAGGAAAAACATTTGAGGAATGCTATAAGATGCCTAATGAACATTCTGATCCAGTGATGCTTAAAGTAAGAGGCAGAATATAAAATAAATTGGCAAAAATAGAGGGAAATTTTGGTATAGTGTAACCTAGGCTTTTATATCCAGAAAAATGAAAATAAAATTCTAAAGCTGAAAATGCATATTAATACTCTAATCCTGTTATCAATACCAATTAATTTTGTATGCAATTTGGTTCCAGAAATTTACATTGTCTCCCTCCATAAGATTAGTCTAAAGAATGGACACAAAAACAAGTTACTAATAACTAGTTTTCCAATTATGATAAGTGACCCATAGCCTAAACCAGCTACATTACAGACACAACACTCTGAAAAGCTTCCTATATACTACCAGTTTTATTAAGACTTTGTACAGATATGCCTTACCATCTTACAGACATTCAATTTTAAAATGTAAATGGTACAGGATATTGATAAACCAATTAGCACTGATGCAAAGCAAATTCCTCTTTTATCTCAATTACAACATGACAACTTAATAGGTCAAGATAGTTTAACATCTGAGACAAGGGCAATTCAATAAAACAACAGCATCTTGATATGGTAATTAAGAGGAAATGTGAATCCATTACTGTGTTTTAAAAAATATCTCAAGTACTTTGGCTCTTTTATTACTTTTATCAAAAGCTATGATATGAAACACTACTCTGATTTGTAATATATTTGGCAAGCAGTTCTGGGAAGTGTGAAGGAAACACTTGAATAAAAGCATCTTTCTCATTAAGCATTTTCTAAAATAAGAAATATATATTATATTCATGAAATACAAAACATTCAAAAAATTAATTAGGTGATTAATCATATTTAGAATTCCTAACCCAAAAGATTAAAGACTAAAATTAAGGCATTAACCTTAAGCATTCTAAAGGATGATCCCCATCGTAGGAAAAACTTAATTCCTAAATCAATTTCAGCAAAGTATGAATGCCATTTTATTTCAATGAAAAGATATATTTTTAATGTAAAGTAAGGATAATATAAAATCTTAATGTAAAACCCTAGGCAAGTTAAAATGAAGAGTTATGCTATGCAGTCTTATGAATGCCATCCAGTTTATCCTGAGAATAAATAACCAAGAGTCCTTTTAGTGTAGATACTGGGGACTATATTTTAAATAAATACATAAAACCAGTCACATGGTAGCCTAATTCACTATACATTAAAACTGTATTTTATACAAATTTGTCCTACACTGCCAAAAATTGTTTAAATTTTATAGTAAAAGTGTTTCTTGCATTGTGACATAATAGAAGAAATGGAGCTCCCAATATAAAAAGGATAATGTAACTTCAAATATACAGCACAACACATTTTATGGTTTAGGGCAGAGTATTCATGCTCTCCAGGGTCCTATTGGTTGTCCAATAAGCAAAGTCTATTAAAGTTCAATAATGAAATACTTTCAAAATGTTTCTGGATCAACTCATTTATCTCTCATGAACATTTGTTTTCAACATCAGAAAATCAAATTGGAAAGCTCGTAAAAATTGTTAGTATATGAAAATGTACATTCAACAAACCTGATTCCCAGATTCATAGCTTCAGCAGTTCCAATCATACTAATAGCTAACAGCAAGTTGTTGCAGATCTTCGCAGCCTGAAAACAAATTGAGTACGCATTAAATATATTTATTTTCAAGCCGTAACTCACAGGAAGATTTCTTCACCCAATTCTACATATTTCTAAAAGTAAGAGCATTCAACTGTTGATTCTCTCAAGCAGGAAAAGGCACTTGGTGCTGCAAACCTCCCTCCAAGCCTAACACAAGCTCCCAGAGCTGACGGGGTGTCAGCTGGTGGGGGTGTCTCTTGCACCAGGGAAGAAACGTGAAGTGTAGGTCACCGAGTTACTCCCATGGGTGCAGGCACAACAGGGAATACTGACTGATGTGGCACAACTGTTCCTTCAGGAATGGGGCTGACAACCTAACCGGGGAAACAGTAAGTAACACACTGAATGAAAAGGCAGTGAACAAGCAAACACAACTAAGTGGCAAATTGCATGGGAGAAGCTGTAGGCAGAGACAGGAGGAGTTCAGAGACACCAGATCAGTGAGGGCAGGAGCAGAAAGGAAGTGAAACCTGAAACCATCTCTCAGAAGGTCAGGCAGGATTTAAATAGGTAAGAGAGGGAAAGGAGGAGACCAGGAGAAAAAGTAAATATCTCATACCTAAGAGTATAGTATGAGATATTCTTGAGAACAGTAAGGAAATGGATTCCTGGGCAGTGGTTTTAAGGAATGGGAAGAAGTCTGACAGTTTAAGACTGGGTCAAGAGCTACAGTTTAAGACTGGGTCAAGAGCTACGGAAGCTGGAATAGAGTGTCCGGGAGTTGGAATGGAGTGTCCGAGTTTGACATGGTAGGAAACAGAGATGGACACAAAGTGTCAGAACTGGGAACTCTACAAGGACACAAACATCTTGATTAGTTCTGGCTATAGTGTTGGCAGAGGGGTAAACCCAGTGTCCAGAGATCCACTAGGCCCTGTGAGCAGTCAACAAGGCATGACACAATGAAAGACTAGACCAGGCAATGTGTGGACTGAATGGAGAGAGAACAATGAGAGCCACTGAAGCTAGAATCAGAAACTGGAGACTGACTGGATAAGGGAATGGAGACAATAGATGTATCAAAGATCATAGTATAGTCCTGAATATGATGATAAAAAAAAAAAAAAGGACCAGTGACCAGGACAAAGCATGAAGAGGAGTGTGAGTATTGGGTGGGAAGGGGACAACTTGTTTGATTTCAAGATTCAACGTGATCATTCACCTCTATCTGACCAGAAAAATAACATATCACATTTCTTAATGAAAATTGTGGGTTTTTTTTTAAGTTAAAGTGCATACATCACTTCTACCCAACAGTACTACGAACAGAGCTGTGGCAGCAATTACAAAGTTAGAGGGAGGATAACAGCGAATCCGACAACATGAGCACTTCACACAGAAGCCATTTTAAGGATAATTTCAGTGGTCGCTGAGGCAAATATGTCAAAGTCTGAAATGAAGGGACTTTTGACATCTTTTTAAATTAACTGGCTGATCTCTGCTTACTTCCAGTAGGAATGATGGAAAACTAATTTTTTCTAATTTAAGAAAACCTGAGCAAACAAAAAATCCATAGATTGAACAGAGTAAGGCAGAATCAGATTGTCGTCAGGAAAGAAGGAAGGAACATTAGCTGATTTTACATCATCAAATCAGTGTCAGTGATGTGAAAACGTTACCTGCCCTGTCCCAACAGCTCCACAATACACCACATTGGAGCCCATGCACCCCAGCAACTCTTGGGCAGCAGCAAATTCTTCTTCGACTCCTCCTACCATAAATGTGAGGTTCCCCGACCGAGCAGCTCCCACACCTGAATGGTTTGGGGGTAAAGGGATAGAAGCAGAGGGATACATTTCTTGAAGTGTTTAAGTAGATTATAAAATCAGAGAAAATTCCAAACCAAATCAAAAACCTTGCCTTCAAGTTGTATTTGTATCAGGCATAAATCTCTCCTGGAATATTTTAATTGTCAAGTATTGAGAGGGTTACTCATAAGCCAAAGGCAACACACAGATTTAGTCGAACTCAATTCATCTCAAGTTTTTTGCAGGATCATGGAGTACCATGGGAATTTGAAATGTGAATTTTATTATTTCCATGCATCTCTTATTCTCCTGAAAAACCTATTCACTAATAGTGTGTGAAAAAGATGACCTGTACCTTGACCAGTACCTGCACCATGGGAATAGTCATGGGGTCAGCTGCCAGGTTTGGATCTGGGGTCTCTGGCTCACTCACTCCCTCTCTGCACACTATTGACAGATGAGACCGACAAAGAGAGGGACTTGTCTTTTTCTCCCATAAACAAGTAGGCATTTCAGATGGAAAGATTCTTTTTTAAGGTAAAGAAAACAATTGCTTAGTTAGACTGATTATTCTGATGTGCACTTTCTAGCTATTACTTGATTTTTCTTTTTCTTCCTGCTATACAAGCATCCATACCTTGAAGATTCTGGGGGTTCAGTTCCAGGTCACCCCCGTAATGTGAATATTGTAATCAGGTGAGAGTCACATGAATATTTAGATTTTTCAGTGCATATAAAATTTATATTTACACTAGTCTGTACTCTACTACATGGGCAATAGCATTATGTCTATAAAAACAATGCATACACAATTTAAAAATTCTTTACTGTTAAAAATGCTAAGTATCACCTGGCACGTCAAGGTTACCACAATGTTGGTTCTTTCTGTTAAATAAATATTTAATTGATTTATTGTTGAAGTACAGTTGATTCACAATGTCTTGTTAATTTCTGCTGTAAAGTGACTCAGTTATACATATATATATTCTCTCTCATTATGGCTTATCACAGGATATTGAACATAGTTCCCTGTGGTATACAGTAGGATTGTTGTGTACCCATTCTGTGTTTAATGGAAAAACCCAATATTTGAAAAGAGCAATGTAACAAGGTATACCTATACACCTGTTGGGCAGTTCATTCCCAGTGATATGATGGGAAGAAGAAATAAACTTTTATCCATGGTTTGGCCACTCCTCAGCCTCTCAAATGTCTGAAGTATGTTCACTAATGGAAATGACAGGAGAAGCAAATTCTACTTCAGCACAAAAAATATGGCCTAGACTTGTCTTAAAAAGGAAGTAGGGGGGAGCTTCACTCATCTATATTAATATTAACTATAAAGTAAAACCAAGAGTATTATTTATTGCTTTTAGCATTAGAAAAAAATCTTAATTTATAATTTTCAGGTTAGGTTTTGTTGCTCAAAACCAGGGAAGTATGTGAAAGAACTATATTAGTACAATTTCTGCCTTTACAACTTATTTATAGTATAGCTAGGAATAAAGAAACTGTAACTATTTGTGCTATGTATCAAACCTGGCTATTAGACTAGACAGCTGCAAGTAATGGCCTACTTTTAAATTTAATTTATTCAATGAAATACAGGTTTTATACATAAAAAGCCAAATGAGGAGATCTTTATTTCATTCTAATTGTGAACATTTCACAAACTGATAGCCTTTCTGTTTTACAGTTCATGCTGTTTTTAACTAATTATTAAAAGGAAGAGAAGTCAGCATTATGTTAGCCAAACAATCTTGGAAGAGGAAGTGCCCACTTGCTATGAAAGTCTGAGATGCTTACATATGGTTAAATTACATTATTTCACAATATTTTCAGATACACTATGGAACTGGTTATGTACAAAAACCCAATTAGAACAAATGCTTTTAATTAGCTTATCTGTGCCATTTGAACATTCTGATAATGGTGAAGTTTAAGTGACTGTCATTTTGTTAGTTTCTAATTTACTTCACCAAGATGGTGGATCATTAATGTTTTACAATCATTTTGCTCAATTTCTATGGCTATTTTAATTCAAACAACATAACCACCCTTACTCCAAATCCTGTTGATCTGACCAGGAGAAATTAAGCAGACGATTTAAGTCAAAGCTTACAAACAAACCAGCACTATCCATCATAGATCAACAGCTTTGTATCTAGATTACAGGCTGCTAAATAGCTTCAGAGAGTCATTTATTAAAGGAAAATTAATGCTGACAATGGTTCTCAGCTGGTTAATCTTTTGACAGGTATACTTTCTCACTTGTTCAAACACATATTTCAAAAAGAAGAAATAAGTTATTTAAGAGAATACCACAAAAGAAAGAATAATTCATCTTTTAATTCGTAAGTCTGTGGTATTTCCACTCTTTTCTTCTCTCATTATGTGATGTAATTATTTCCAATTTTATCATAATCTATATTCCAATGTAAGGGTCTGGCCAAACTGGGTAATTCTACAGTTTTGGCATTCCCTGGGACCACATTCTGACTTTCCACATGTATTCCTTTAACTATATGTCACTACCAAGCATAGTCCTATTGCAATGACAAAATTAAGACCTGGTCCATCTAGTCAGTTATAGTTTTTCCAGTAGTCATGTATGGATGTGAGAGTTGGACTATAAAGAAAGCTGAGCACCAAAGAATTGATGCTTTTGAACTGTGATGTTGGAGAAGACTCTTGAGAGTCCCTTGGACTGCAAGGAGATCAAACCAGTCAATCCTGAAGGAAATCAGTCCTAAATATTCGTTGGGAGGACTGATGCTGAAGCTGAAACTCCAATACTTTAGCCACCTGATGTGAAGAACTGACTCACTGGAAAAGACGCTGATGCTGGGAAAGATTGAAGGTAGGAGAAGGGGACGACAGAGGATGAGATGGTTGGACGGCATCACCAACTCAATGGGCATGAGTTTGAGCAAGCTCTGGGAGTTGGTGATGGACAGGGAAGCCTGGCGTGTTGCAGTCCATGGGGTCACAAAGAGTCAGATATGACTGAGTGACTGAACTGAAGTTATCCCAAAATAAATGCAACCATTTCAAGTTTTGAAATAACATAGAGACAGCTGGAACTCTAAAGCTGTATAAGACAATCTCCTGGATTTCAGAAGACATTGTATATATTTTTATGTCTATGAATAATAAACAATAACTTTATTACTCTGCCATGCATTTTAAATCAAATCCACTCCCCAAAATAAGAAAATATGGAATATATAACTAGGCAGCTGCTAGACTATTGGGAGTATTTATTTTACCTTGCTGCTGCTGCTGCTAAGTCGCTTCAGTCATGTCCAACTCTGTGCGACCCCACAGACAGCAGCCCACCAGCTCCCCCGTCCCTGGGATTCTCCAGGCAAGAACACTGGAGTGGGTTGCCATTTCCTTCTCCAGTGCATGAAAGTGAAAAGTGAAAATGAAGTCGCTCAGTCGTGCCCGACTCTAGCGACCCCATGGACTGCAGCCTACCAGGCTCCTCCATCCATGGGATTTTCCAGGCAAAAGTACTGCAGTGGGGTGCCATTGCCTTCTCCGTATTTTACCTTATATTTTAGTAATTGTATTATATATATAAAACTGAAATATGCCCTATGCTTAATTTTATTCCAGCATTTACACACCTTATTAAAACCTTTGATTTTCTGACCTGATTCCTCCATGACACCGTAAATCACTTACAAGGGGAGCATTTGGGTCATGCTTATGTCAGCACATCTATCACATTCAACAGACAGTTGTTCCGTAAATTAATTTATGAGCATGGTACAAACAGTAAAGGATCTAGAGGTGAAATACCTGGTTTGGGAATGTGCTGGTTATGTTGTTATTATAAACAAATTATAAACAAATTACTTCACTTCTCTGAGGTTCTGTGTATGAAAGAGGAAAACATTAATAGCTTTTTCAGAGTGGTTTTTTTCTTCATCTATATAATATCTTGAGTCCTTTCCTATTTGGTTATCTAAGCTGTCTGCTCTAGTATAATTTTAGCCTCTATGGCTAAATAGTGGCTGGCTTGAGCCAATTCTATAAATAATGGAAGCAGGCTGGTTAGAGTTAAGAACTACTAAAGTAGTCCACAGCCAGTGACATTAAGATTACAGAGAAGACCTCTTGTAAAATCTTTCAAAAGCAACACAATGTGGGAAAGTGACAAGAAAGCTGCATTTGTTTGGTCTTATTCATTCAACAAAATTAACCTACTAAAAATCAAGCCCTGTGCTAAGCCCTAGGGTGACAGATGAATAACATGTGTTCCCGATCCTAAGAAGTTGTTATACACTTGTGAACCAGTCTCCTCTCTCCTTAACCATCACTAAACCTGGGTTGAGTCATCACCATCTCTCACCTGAATTACTGTGACAGCCAGGTCCTACCTGATCTCTCTTCAGCTCTTGCCTCTAAAGCCTATTCTCCATACAACAGTCAGAGGGATCCTTTTTAAAATATAGCTGACCCTTGAATAATACAGAGATGGGGAGCACTGACCCCCACCCAATGCAGTTGAAAATCTGAGTCTAATTTATGGCCAGCTCTCTGCATCCAAAGAGTCAACCAATCATGGGTCATATAGTACAGAAATACTTATTACTGAAAAAAATCTGCACATAAGTAGATCCTCTGGTGTTCAAGGGTCAACTGTATAAATCTAGTTCATGGTTCCTCCCTCCTCTCCAACCTCCAAAGTGGCCCATCATTCTCAATATAAAATCCAAAGTCCTACAAAGCGGTACATGGTGTGGTCCCTGGCTACCTCTCCTAGCTCATTTCATACCATTCTCTTCAGCACTCACTGCTTTCCAGCCACCTGGCCTCCCTTCTGCTCCTGAAGCAGGTCAAGTAAGTTCCCTTCTCAAAGCCTTGCACTTGCTAGTCCTTCTTCTTGGAATGTTCTTTTCCTAGGTATTTAATACTTGTTTCCTTTATTTCATTCAGGTTTTTTTTTTTCTCAAAATTCACCTCTTTAGAGAGGCCTTCCCTATCTCCCTAACATAACCATCTAAAATGGCACCTAGCCACTCTCTATCCCCTTTTCCAGATTTAATTTTATTTACAGCACTGATTACCATCTGTTTATGTTAACACCTCTATTTATTTGTTTCTGATCTGAATTCCCCACATTAAAATTAGCTCCAGGAGAGTAGCAACTCTGGCTTATTCACCCAGTATACCCAGTGTCCAGTCCATAAGAGGTGCTTAGTAAATACAGTATGTGTTCCAGAAAGAGAAAGGGGCAAAGGGAGAGCCAGGAAATGAGTGACCACAGTACATGCAAGAGCCATTCCCATAGACATGCAAAGCATTTGTCCTTCTAGAAAGTTTTTTCACATGTAAAGTGAGATGATTAGACAAGATTATCACTGAGTTACTTTTAAGCTTTTGAAATTCTGTAATTTTGGATTCTCAAGTTCATACACATACACTTTCCCACATCCATCATATTAACACACAAAACTGAAGCAGGTTTCATTTTATGCAAATAATATATTAAAAGTTTCAGATTAGAGAAAAGAGTTTAAAAATGAATTTTTTTTATGTAACGACAGTAATTAAATCTGACAAGCCTAAAGACTTGTAGTTGCCTTTGATGGTTTATCTAACGCTTTCCTGTGATGATGTCGTCTGTGTTTCTCTCCTATGACCCTAGGATCAGAAAAACTGAATGCATTCGTACGGACAAATGAAAAGGCAAAGGCCCAAACCATTCAAAATGGGTGGCTGACTACCCTTCCTTTAAAGTGATAGATATCTATCACTTCTCTTGGTAGCAGTTTGATTTCAATCAGCCTTACAGTGGAGAAGCACTTTAATCCAAGACCCTAAATCACCCCTCCCCTTTATAAAAAAGGTATCACAGGGAGCCTCCATTATCTAAACTACCTTCCTTCTTTCTACTCCTACTTATAGTTAACTCCTCCCCTTTATAAAAAAGGTATCACAGGGAGCCTCCATTATCTAAACTACTTTCCTTCTTACCTTCCTTCTACTCCTACTTATAGTTGACATAAAAAAATGTGAC
Source organism: Oryx dammah (assembly GCF_014754425.2). NCBI lineage: Eukaryota > Metazoa > Chordata > Mammalia > Artiodactyla > Bovidae > Oryx > Oryx dammah. The sequence continues at coordinate 68,861,936 of NW_024070202.1, read as the reverse complement.
CATCTGAAATCCATTCCTCAGTAGTTCTCAACCAAGAATGGCAAAAAACAGTCCTTGCACCCAAGGAGTTTGACAGCTAGTGTTTGTGGCATTGTGTGGATGCATGTGGATGGAGACAGGAAAAGAGGTAAGACAAATGCAAATATAAATAATAAAAGACTGTTAGACGCAAGCTACAGAAGAGGTATACACACAACTGCAAGAAGTTCAAAGAAGAAAATATCAGCAGGAAGTATCTGTCAGTCCTTCTAACAGCTTGACAGATCTTGGTGCTAGGTACAAAGATTCAAGGAGTAAGCATATTTTCTAAATGACAAATTGGGACCTCTTTTTTGGTATCAGGAGAATCTGAAATACAACTGTTCCAGAAAGTCCAAAATGTAAGGTCATGATAGGTATAAAACATAGTCTTTGCTCTCAAAAAGTTTAACAAATAATTAGGAAAAAGAGACACATACTCAGAAGTAAATGCCAAAAGGTAGCATCACATACCACATGTCAGATGGATGAAGACAATCACCACCTAATACCAACTCCCCCTTTCCTTCTATTTTTCAACCTCCATCATCAAAAGAATACTGATTCTCAGAGAGAGAAAGAGTGAACATCAAATAAGAAATTGATCTCAGAGAGTAATGGTCTTGCTGTCAACTGTGGGTAGGCTTATGAAAACTTTGATAAGAATACAAGTATTCTGAACCCATTTGTAAATTGTGTTCAGAGCAGTTTCAAGTAACTTGAGCATGTAATTTTGTTTGTTTTATATACAGTGAGTTCTGCCTGTTATCGAAATGCACATAATACCCTACCCTCTTCACAACAGATTTGAGCTTGCTTAGTACAGAAAACTGAAAATGAGAATTAAGAACAAATACCAAAATGAAACCGTTAAGATTTCACAATGAATTTCAAATACAGATATCAGGTTTTGTTTTGTTTTTGGGCAAATCCTATTTGGGAGAGGAATAAAGCAGTCTCAAGGAAAATATAACTTTTCCTTGAACTAAGTTACATGCTTAAAATATTATCATTTGGAACTTTATGCAGGAGATAGTAAATAAAGTAATGGACAGTGTTCTTCATATTTTTACAAAATAGTAGTGATAATTTTTTTCAAGGTAAACTGAGCTAAAATTCAGTTCCTTCTTTATAACCTTTTCTGGCTAACCTTAGTCTTGTACCTGTAATATAAATCAATATTAATAACCTCATTCTAATATTTATGTTTATCCTAATCTTTGGCACTTTTTTTTTGACAGAAGAACCAAAATGGGCTTAAGTCTCAAGTCATGCATCAACATGAATATAATAGCTAGAGACATTAATCGGAGAAGGCAATGGCACCCCACTCCAGTACTTTTGCCTGGAAAGTCCCGTGGACGGAGGAGCCTGGTGGGCTGTAGCCCATGGGGTCGCGAAGAGTCGGACATGACTGAGTGACTTCACTTTCACTTTTCACTTTCATGCATTGGAGAAGGAAATGGCAACCCACTCCAGTGTTCTTGCCTGGAGAATCCCAGGGCAGGGAAGCCTGATGGGCTGCTGTCTGTGGGGTCGCACAGAGTCAGACATGACTGAAGGGACTTAGCAGCAGCAGCAGAGACATTAATAACTATTCCTTACTATTTCTATATAGCCTCACAGTTTCTTTTCCATTAAGGAAAAGCTACTTTTTTCTGAAGTACTTAAATGTTTATGTTTCTGTAAAAAAGAGAACTTCATAATTCACTGTATCTTCCCCCTTTTCTTTAGTTACAGGAAGCAGTAACTTTCTGTTTCTCTTCTTTCTCTGTAACTGGTTTCTGAATTTTTTTCTTTTTAATGAACTCTATCCACTTCTCTGGTTTCCTCGCCTGTCCTTGCAACAAACTGCACTATGCAGTGCATGCTGGAAACCCTTTTCAGCGGCTGTCAGTGCAATGGCTTTTCAGGCACCCATGCCTCTCCTGGGCGTTCCTTCTTAAGAAATGTCCTTCTCCTTCTTTGCCTGACTAACTCCTGCTTATCTTTCTACACTCAGGGGCCTTCTTTGATGGTCCACTGGAGAAGACTCTGCACTCCTAAAGCAGGGGACCTGGGTTCGATCCCTTGTCAGGGAACGAGTGCTGTAACTAAGATCCGGTGCAGCCAAATAAATAAATAATAAATGAAATAAAGATTTAAACAAAGATTCATCTCAGGTTAACTCTGAGAAGCAGTGAATGACCATGACCCCCTTTTTCTATTATTGTGACATTCCTAGTGATATCTCTGATAAAGCACTGATACTAATCAGTGATTTTTCTGGGGTCTTGATAAGATTATTATTATGAGCTGTTGGAATCTTAGCATCCAGCATGTGCCTGATAAATGATCCCTGGCTTTTTAGGAGGTAAGCAGAGAAGAAATCAATGATTAATAAAATGACCAAGAATACTAAGACAATGTTTTCTAACATTAAATAACACAATGTTTTTACTTTGGAATAGCATGATTCTCCACGTGTGATAATGGCACTCTCACTTATTGCTGAATAAATATGCATGCACATAAGTACACATGTATGGAGACACTATCATGAAGACTTGAAAAATGAACATGTGATCTGCGTTAAATGACCTGGAGTGAGGGTCACACCACTTGGACCACTTACAACATCTTTCGATCTTGGTTGCTCCACCTGAAAATGGTGATATAAAAACACTTGCTATACTTAAATTTGAAACTCAAATGAAAGAGTACATTGGAAAGATACTGAACACAGTTTCTACCCTGGTGTTACAAAAAATTCAAATATAACAAAAAGTAAATCTACTCAATTTGAACATGTTAAAGGCTTTGGCCTAACACAGCAGCAAAGAACTAAAATATGGAATTTACCCTTAATGAGAAGCTGAACCAAGAGTTCAGCTCACAATAAAAAAACTATTATGCAAGCATAGACAACTTAGAATAACCATTTATAAGTCACAAATAAGGAGGTCATTTTCAATCCAATGGCCATTAGAAAGAAATCTTCAAAAACCAGAGAAGGGAGAGATGGCAATCTAAGGAGTACAATCGAGTTAGATTTGTCTTCAATACTGCAAAAATCCTGCCACCAAAGCATTCTCATTGATATATAGCAAAATGTAGTAAATCACTTAATTTACTCAAAAGAACTTAAATGTTTTAACCAGTCTGCCATCAGAAGAGATCAAGAAGAGGGCCAATGGGACTCGGGCTGCAATGTGAGCCGTCTTTAAAATGCAATTGTTCTAATCATTTTCTACAGATGCAGCCTCACAAGGGGCTGCTGTCACAGGGACCATTTACGACTTGTTATGGTGTCTCTATTGTTTACCAGCGACATTCGCTGAAAAAGGCGACAGCTGGGACAGAAAGCTGCTACTCAACGAACAATATAATCCCGTGAAAGTAATCAACAAATTTAAGGGTGTTAATTAACTTTACACTTTATCATGTTCAATTAGTTGTCCTTTCTAGAAAAGATTGCCGTGCACAATCAGTTTAGAGCGTGCCATGTTTGATTTGTAAGTGATCACTGTTTCTGTTTCAGAGCCCATGTCAGATGTCCTCTTGGGTTTTGGTGACACAGATGAATGGCTCTGCACATGTTAGGGGGTGATCTGGTTTAACATAAGCCAGCATAACATAACCCCTTGTTAACACTATTGCTGGCATTATCTAAGCTGGAAACGGAAAAGCAGAAACAGTCGCTGCACTATTCTGGAGTTGGACAAATGCAGTTTAGTTCTTCCTGCAATAAACACAGACACAAATACATGGAGAAATAAGCAATTTTTCATCATTATTTTTCAAAATAAGACTTGTCTTTCAGGGGCATGTTTGGGATCATTTCCTCCCAGCAAGATCTTGAAGCTCTGCTGCATTATGCACAAAGCACCAGTGTCTCCTCAGCCTTTACATAATGCAGACAGCCTTCTCCATGGCAGGTGAACAAATGCTAGGGTGTGTTGTTAAGTACTAGCTGGTGTTAAATTCTAGACTGTGACTTTCAAATCCAGATGCCCTGTTGTATGTGTGGGAAATCTTCAAGGGACTATATCAACCTATGAACACAATGTGTTTCTCTCTTACCTTTAATGCATCTGTTCTGATATGCTAATAGTACAAGGAAAAGTTCATGATACAGTGACAATATATTCAGTATCATATTTTAATGTAAGTCACTGCAGTTCCTCTGAACTGATAAATGGAGCTTTGTATCAAATATTTCATAAGTCACTGAATAAGTGAACAAAACCTGAAACAGGTTTTGCAGGAGGTATCCATCGATAAGAAAACAAAAGCAAGGGACATGTTTCTCTTAAAAGAACAAGTAAGAACTATTTATGTAGGATTTTGAAACATCTTCATAAAGCTACACCTTGCTCTTTCAGACTCCTTCCTATATAATACAAATTAAACACATACAAATAAACTACACCTGGTTAGCTAGATATAGACACACAAGGACAAAGCTGAACTTCTTCAAAACAGAAAAGTTGTTAACTCTGAAAGCTAATAATGTCCTAAGTTAAATATTAAAGAAGGAAATTACAGGCTCTATCTGAAACAGCTGAAACCACAATACGCGGCAGCAGAAAACATTAGTTTTCTGCAGAAGATCTGCAGGGAGAAGGGAAGCGGTCGATAGATCCTTAAATTGGAAGCAATAGCCGTTCTTCTATCCCAAGTTGGCAGCTGCTACATTTGCAGACCTGGTTCATTATTTACCCATAATGACCATCAAGCTGCAGTCAAAGTCAGATCACAACAACTGTCAGCAGCTCTTTTAATTAGCCTTGTTTGAATTCAGATAAATATCACAATAGACCTGCTTATGCTGAAAGAGCAACAGAACGTCCCGCATGGAGCTGGGCTGGTCTCAGGACCAATGCAGTACAGAGGCCATCACACAGAGTGGGGATTTTTATAGGGTGGGGGTAAATCAGAGAATGAAATGGTTTGCTTTTATTTTGAAAATCACTTTGAAAACCAATTCTCTGACAGTCACCCCAGATCAAGATGGTGCATAATGTTGGATTTACTATGAAACTCTAGGCTCCTAAAAGCTACATATCTGTAGCCCAAGGAGAGCCCAAGGAGAAAGTTAATGATGTCTTCAGAGATTGTGATTTTCAAAACTCCGTCTTGCAGATAACGTGTCTTTCAGCTTAAAAAAAAAAATCACTTTTAAAAGCCAAATAAAAAATCTTGTATTAAACAGCTTGTAGCCTTTGTCCTTCTGTTTTGCTTTCTTTAGAAGTAGCATAATTTGCAACAGTTTTCTGTGATAGGAGTCAGATTCTTCCCCATACATTTTCTACACATTCCTTGCATTCAGCATTAACAATCACAAAGTATAGCAAGGCTAACAAGCCAAATTCTGAGTAATCCATTCACTGCTGTATTTCACAAACCTCTGAGGTTCCCTTCTCCTCCAGTTTGCTTGAGAAGCAACACAAGCATGTTCACCCACCTTCTATTTTATAGAGAACTGACCGTTCACCTGAGTTCTGTTTTAACTTTGGGGAAAGGTAAAAGAAGTGATGAATGATAGAGAAGGGAGAGTAGAGAATAAGGAGGAAAAAGCTAAGCTAAAGGCCTGGCAGCAAATCAGAGCCAACTCAGGATAGAAACTAAAGATTAAGAGAAAGCCGTGCTAAGAAGTTACCCTCAGCTAACTGGGAATTACAGTCTCCAGGACCCACTGGGAATTCCTTGAAACCCTGGCCTCTGGAACTGGGGGACAGGCACAGTTGAAGAGGTGGCGCTTCCGAGTGTAGGCCAGTCTCAGTCCACTCTATCATGCTTTCCAGCCCTTTGGCTTTTCAGTACCCTTCTGCCACCATTTCGATGTTGCATAGCATCAGAATAAGAAAGGGTAATTATCGTATCTGCATGATGATCAAGAACATACTGCTGTTTACACAGGGTTTAGATACCATTTACTATTTCCTTATTGAGTAGAAAAACAATACTATAGGAAGTAATAAAAATTATTATATTTGTGGTCAAGTACTAAAACCTGCAGAAGAAAACTTTTACTGAATACTGTGAGACCAAATATGTAGTCAAGGCAACTAGTGAATGTTGACCATTTAAGTGGTGCGAGAACTCGCCTGGTTTCATGAGAATGAAACATGGCAGGAAGGAATGCTTCTTGCCCTACCTCTTTTTTTTTTTCCTGAAAGTAAAGAATAAGCCATATACATCATCCTATCATAGATGACAGCCTTCTCCCTCCTCACCCCTTAATACAAACTACCTCCTGACGACACTCACAGCCAGCCACTTTATTTTGTTCCGGATGCCGAGTACAAAGTCAACTTGTCAGTCCCAGGTCTAGCTCAGTGTATTTGAATCAGAATTTATTCTATAAGAATACCAAAGGAAACCTCACATCCAGTTGGATGGCTACTCTAAGACAAAACAGAACTATAACAAGCAATGGTCAGAAAGTGAGAAATTAGAACCCCTGAACACTGTTGGTGGAAATAAGAATTGGTGCAGACATGCAATGGAGTATGGTTCAGCTTAAAAAAGAAAAGAAATTCTAACACATGCTACAACATGAATGAAAGTTTAGGTCATTACACTAAGTGAAATAAGCTAGTCCCCAAAACACAAATGCTGTATGAGGTACCCAGAGCAGTCAAATTCACACTGACAGGAAGGAGACGGGTTTCTGAGGGAAGAGGGAAATAGGCAGTTGCTGTTTAATGGGTGCGGAGCTTCAGTCTTGCAAGATGAAAAGAATTCTGCAGACTGATGATCATGATGGTTGCAAATACTACTGAAATTTACACTTAAACTTGGTTAAGATGGTAAATTTTATGTTATATGCATTTATAACAATTAAAATTATACTAAATAAGTAAAGTAATTAAAATAAAAAGCAAAGAAAAATAATTTTTAACTGGTGGTATTCTGATGCTCTTTTGTTGATTGTGAGGGCTACTCCATTTCTTCTAAGGGGTTCTTGCAAACAGTAGTAGATATAATGGTCATCAGAATTAAATTTGTCCATTCCCGTCCATTTTATTTCACTGATTCCTAAAATGTCGATGTTCACTCTTGCCATCTCCTGCTTGACCACGTCCAATATACCTTGATTCATGGACCCAACCTTCCAGGTTCCTATGCAATATTGTTCTTTACAGCACTGGACATTACTTTCACCACCAGTCACACTCACAACTGAACATCATTTCTGCTTTGGCCCAGCTTCTTCATTCTTTCTGGAGCTATTTCTCGGCTCTTCTCCAGTACCATATTGGAAGTGACAAACCTAGACAATGTGCTAAAAAGCAGAGACATCACTTTGCTGACAAAGGTTCATACAGTCGAAGCTATGGTTTTTCTAGTAGTCATGTATGCTTGTGAGAGTTGGACCATCAAGAAGGTTGAGTGCCGAAGAACTGGTGCTTTCAAATTATGGTGCTGGAGGAGACTCTTGAGAATCCCTTGGACTGCAAGGAGATCAGACCAGTCAATCCTAAAGGAAATCAACCCTGAATATTCATTGGAAGGACTGTTGCTGAAGATGAAGCTCCTATACTTGGCCACCTGATGCGAACAGCCGACTCACTGGGAAAGACTCTGATGCTAGGCAAGATTGAGGGCAAGAGAAGCAGGTGGCAGAGGATGAGATGGTTAGATAACATCACTGACTCAATGGACATGAGTCTGAGCAGGCTCCAGAAGACAGTGAAGGACAGAGAAGCCTGGCATGCTGCAGTCCACTAAGTCACAGAGTCAGACATGATTTAGTCAGAACAACAACAATTCTGATATTCTCACATACTGCAAAAGAACAGAGTGTTTCAATGATATGCTATTAACTGTGAGTTTTACAAATCATTAATCCAGTTACGTAGAGGGTTTTACAAATTATTACTGCAGTTATGCAGAGAAAACTAAGGAAAGCCATACTAGTCTTACAATGTCTATTTTAAAAACACATAACAGTTAACAGGAAATACGTAAACGTACATAGTTGAGCCAAATGAGTAAAACTAGGGTCCTCTAATTTGCAGTATTATGCTCATTCCAAATTGCCTCCCCAAAGAAAAATGCACAAATTCTGTTAAGAGATTACCCAGGAGTTAAGATGAAAGAGGAGACTAATCAAAGCACAAAAACTAGGATCAAGAACTGGTTAAACTAAAAGCACAGACTAAATTAAAGAAGCAAGTAATTTTAAATCCATGTGGACTGGTACTTAAACTATAAACAAGGGATAGGGGGGAAACCCAGTATGTTATACATGCCATGTATATACATGCCATTGCACATAAAAATAGCACCTAGTGTCTTGACATGGTTGAGTGAAGGGTAGGTACACGGAACAGGAGAGACTATAAAGCAAAGTGAAATGCCTTCAAGATTCAGGAGAAGGCAATAATCCCAGGATAACCCTACTTGGAAGCAGAGTGATGGTTATCTGGTTTGCCTAATCATGAAACCAGATTTGGGCCAAAAGAAGAGGGTTTTAAATCTGCCTTTGTGTGAACTGTAAAAACCCTTCAGGGCAAAAGAACCCAGAAAAGGGCAGCCCCTTTGGGTGAACAAATCAGAAAAAGGCTTTACCCCCAAACAGACAGAAGGAGGTGAGACCACCAAGTCTGGCATGTGGAGAATAAACTGAATTTCAGCCCTAATTCAGGTCTCCTCAGCAGGGGACAACCTGCAGAGGGGGACACAGCAGCCTTGGGAAGACACACCAGACCCTATGTTCAGGCTCCAGTTCTGACAGAACAGTGCTATTTTGGGCAAATCAACCACTTTGGGCTTTAGTGCCCTCTTGTATAAAATGAATCTCATCTCCAATTTTACTAATCTGTGAAAATGACAAATTAATCACAGTTAATTCACATATCCACTCAGCATTATTGAACTCCTACTGCAATCCACAGCACTGGGCAAGGCAACTTCAAGACAGAGTTACAGTCCTTGGGCCCCCAAATCTTCCAGTCCAAAACACAACAACTGAAAAATGTCCAGTCTAATGAGCTCAGCTAAACCTAGACAGTGTATTAAAAAGCAGATGCATTACTTTGCCAACAAAAGTCTGTACAGTCAAAGCTATGGTTTTTCAGTAGTCATGTATGAATGCGAGAGTTGGACCATAAAGAAGGCTGAGCATCGAAGAATTGATGCTTTTGAACTGTGGTGTTGGAGAAGACTCTTGAGAGTCCCTTGGACTGCAGGAGATCCAACCAGTCAGTCCTAAAGGAAATCAACCCTGAATGTTCTTCATTGGAAGGACTGATGCTGAAGCTGAAGCTCCAATAAGTTGGCCACCCGAGGTGAAGAGCTGACTCATTGGAAAAGACCCTGATGCTAGGAAAGATTGAAGGCAGGAGGAGGGGACGGCAGAGGACGAGATGGTTGGATGGTACCACCAACTCAATGGACATGAGTTTGAGCAAGCTCTGGGAGATGGTGAAGGACAGGAAAGCTGGGCATGCTGCAGTCCATGGGGTCACAAAGAGTCAGACATGATTGAGCGACTAAACAACAATGAGCTCAGCATGTTTTGTCCTCCCAACCTTCCTCTCACACAGACCCCAAACTGGTTCTTTCTTCTGTGCATCTTTTTGCAGTTAAGACATTACTACTATCTGTACCTGTGCTCAGTTGCTAAGTCATGAGCAATCCTACAGACTATCACCCACCAGGCTCAGACTTTGTCCATGGGATTTGCTAGGCAAGAATACTGGAGTGGGTTGCCATTTCCTTCTCCAACTATCTGTATACACTATCAATATACACTAGAAATCCCCAGCAGTGTTTCTTAAGGCCACTTCCTTAGAACACTACTCCTATAGGATGTTATTGGATGTTTAGTGATATGGTTTTGTTTCTGGCCCCTGTAAGCTTTCCCATTCTCCTTCTATTAACAAATCCTCCCTCTCTGGCCAAAGGGTTGTGCTCATAGACCATAAAGGTACCACATCCTCAGGGAAACAGTACCTAGTCCATGGGGACAAGGAAATTCAACAAAACCAAAAGTCCCGTCCTAGGTTGCTAAGTTAAGATTGCTGAAGGCCCACATGGACAGTATCTGCAGTAAAAGATTATGAGTCTGACAAGCAAAAAAGCATAGCAGAAACTAGCAGATAATAAAGACAAATAAAGAGTGTTTCAGCAGCAGCAGCTGCTCAATTCTAGTCACTAAAACCCTGGTTCTTGAAGCTCTTCTTTCAATTTGAGAGTTATCCCATAAATTTCCTACCCCCTGACTCCTGTCTCTTAAACTAATTAAAGGCTTTATGGTCAAACACATACTGGCTTAAACAAAGTTAAACAGATTAATATGAAAACATACACCTTGAATAGTTCCAAAAGGGTGACCAAAAAAATGTATCATTTCTTAAATTTATTTGAATACAGAAAAAGAAACCTCCTCAGAATTAGTTTTCTCAGAAGCTGTCTCAGGAAATGCTACTTCAATCATCTGATTTCTTTTTAACTTTCTATATCCAGCTACTATTTTTTGTTAATTCTGATCTGAAATTTCTATTCTGGTTAATATTTTCTCAGTGTTTTCTCTCCCCCTATGTTTAATCTTTTTGCACAGCTTTTATTTCTTACTTTCTAAGCACTGCACAGCCTATGGGATCTTAGTTCCCCTCAACCAGGGATTGAACCAGGGCCCTCTGCAGTGAAAGCCGGGAGTCCTAACCACTGGACAGTTGCCAGGGAATTCTTTCTTTTCTTTTTTCCCTTTTTCCTTTTTTCAAAAAGATGTTTGGATATGTCTCTCGTAGGGAGTAGACAGCTGAAGTTTTAAATGACAATCTCAAGAAAAATGAACTTAGCTAGCTTATATGTATTACAATTAGATTTATTCCTAACATAGTTTTTGTGTTTACTTTCATTTTTCCTTAAATTGCTTTCTTCCTATTCTCTTGCCTCCTGTTGGATTGATAAACATTTTCTAAGATTTTTTCCCTGACCAGTGGGCTTTGGAATCTATGAATCACTTTTCTTCTAATGATAGTCCTTAAAAATTTTACAGATAAAAATTAACTGTAACATTTTCCAATACTACCTAAAGGTTTTCAGTGTTTCTATTCTCCTCTCAAACATAATGTTGAAGCTTAGCATGCATTAAGCCAGAGGATACTCACTGGCTTAATGAATATTAAGTAGTAGAGGATACTACTCCCTCACTACACGCACACCTCAAATCTTATTATTGTCCACTTTTAGCTTTACTTTTTAAACACACAAAAACAGGCTTTTTTAAACAATCAATACTCAAAGTTTGATTTGATTTTTAAAAAACTATTTATTTAGCTATGCCAGGTCTTAGTTGCAGCATGCGGAATCTTTAGTTGTGGCATGTGGGATCTGGTTTCCTGACTAGGGATCGAACTCGGGTCCCCAGCATTGGGAGCCTGGAGCCTTAGCCACTGGACCACCAAGGAAGTCCGACACACACACACATACACACACACACACTCACACACACATATACGCGCATGCACACACACACACGCGCACACATTAGTTGCTCTGGGCCTTCATGGCAACGTGCAGGCTTTCTCTAGTTGTGTGCAGAGCCCACAGGCTCAGTTGCAGCTCGTGGGCTTAGTTGCCCTGCAGCATGTGGGAATCTTAGTTCCCCGACCAGGATCAAACTGGCATCCCATGCACTGGCAGGTATATTTTCAACTACTATACCACCAGGGAAGTCCCTGTGATATGATCTCTAAAATCATCTTGTGTTTGTGGTTTATTTTTTAAAAATTAATGCTTTTCAGAGTATATAGCTGCTTTACAACGTAGTGCTGGTTTCTGTTCTACAGCAAAATGAATCCAGTATATGCATACATGTATCCCCTTCCTTTCGGATTCCCTCCCCATTTAGGTCACCACAGACCACTGAGTAGTTCTCTATGCTATACAGTAGGTCCTTATTAGTTATCTATTTTTATATACAGTACTGTGTAGATGTCAATCCCAATCTCTCACTAACATTTGTCATTTTGTGTTTTCCATGGTAGCCATCATAATGAATGTGAAATGGTATCTCATTGTGATTTTCATTTGCATTTCCCTAATAATTAGTGAAGTTGAACACCTTTTCATGTGCTTACTGCCCATTTGTATACCTTCTCTGGAGAAATGTCTAACTCAAGTCCTAGGCCCATTTTAAAACTGGGTTGTTTTCTGCTCTTGTTAAATTCATTTCATTTTTCAAAATGTTTTTATTTTTGCTTTGAAAATTAAAAAAAAAAATTAGGAGTTCTTTCCTATACTCACCTTGCTTCCTTTTAATATACTTTCAGAATTTATTCAAAATTTGAATTTGCTTTCTCCTAGAAGTTCTACTTTAGCTGCATCCCAGTTGAATATTTTTCTTTATTGCTGAGTACTATTCTTTTGCTCTCATATGATTGCTTTGAGTAAAGAACATGAACTCTTTAGAAATGTGGTTTTAAATTTCAAATGTACAGAAATTATTTTTGCTATTCATCTCTCATTACATTGTTGTTAGACAATGAAATCTATAAGATATAAATTCTTTGGAGTTGGAGACTTCCTATATAGACTTGCTTTATACACATGGTCAATTTTTAATACTTTGTCCATATGTTTTAAGAAATACATTTCTTCAATTTCTAGGTATAACGTTCAAACTTGTTAATTGTGTTTTTCAAATTACTGCATTTTAAAAAATTGTTCATCAATTGCTTAAAAGAGGTATACTGAATGTCTCACTATTATGGTGGACAGTTATCAATTTCTCCCTATGGTTGTCTTCCTTTTTGCTTTATAAATTTTTAAGGTTATTTTGTTAGGTGCAGTATGTATGTTTTTTAAGTAGGTCTGGTGAAGATAAAGTCTCTTAGTTTTCCGTTAGCTGAGAATGTCTCTATTGCACTTTCATTCCTGAAAGATATTTTGCCATATATAGAATTCTGGTCTCAGCACTAAAAATGTTGTTCCACTGCCTTCTGGGTTTCATGGTTTCTCTAAAGTCACTCATATCACTGTTCCCTGTAATGCATCATTTTTCTCTGGCTGCTTTCAAGATAATTTTCTTTCTCTCTGGTTTTCGGCAGTTTGTTTATGATATATCTAGGCATTAATCTCTCTGAGTTTATCCTGTTTCAGGCTCACTGAACTTATTGGATTTATAAGATTTTCTTTTGTCAAATTTGTGGCACTTTCAGTCATTTTTTTCTTCTTTTTTTTTTTTTGACACCACACTGTCTCATCTCCTTTGGAAACACCAATGGCACATACACCTTTTGATGGTATTTCATAGGGTCCTGAAGCTCTGTTCCTTGTTTGAAGTCTTTTTATCCTCTGTTGTTCAGAATGAGTAATTTGCATTCAGGTCATTTCTATCTTCAAATTCACTGACTCTCACCTTTGTCATATCCACTCTGCTTTTAAATACATTCTGTGATTTTTTTTTCAAATTTCTGGTTATTGTAGTTTTCAGTTATAAAATTTCAATTTGGTTCTTTCTTATAGCTTCTATTTCTATACTTCTTGGAACGTGGTTATGATAGCTATTTTAAAGTCATTGCTTGATATGAAACATCTGGGTAATCTCAGAGTTGGCATCTTGATAGTCTTTTTCATTCGAGAATTTTTCAGGTTTTCCTGGTTCTTTCTATGTCAAGTCAACTTTTCAGCATATCACAGACATTTGGAATATTATATGCTATGAGACTCGGTCTTACTCAGATTCTACGAAGAATATTGCATTTTGGTTTTCGTCTGTTTGCTTTACCAGATAATTGACCAGGTAAGGGTCAATCTGCAAACTGCTATTGGCTTTTTGTGCACTGTGGTTTCAATGTCAGTTCAGTTTTCAAAGTCTCAGTGGTGATATTTGAATTGTACTACGTGTGCATCAGCAGGGGCCAGTCTGTCTACCCTACAGTTAAGTTCTTAAAGCTTTTGGTATGCTGTTTAGGGAGAGGTCCACGCTGTGTGGCTCTGGGATGGACCCAAAAGTGCACACAGCACTAAGGGATCCCTTTTCCTTGAGTCTCTTCCTGCCTGTGAACTCCCGCCAGCGCCCATTCCCTGACACTCCAGTACCCCTACTTCCAGTCTTCTCCCTCTTCTGGTCCTCTGGCTATGTGCATGCATGCTCCAACGTGTCCAGCTCTTTGCAACCCCATGGACTGTAGCCTGCCAGGCTCCTCTGTCCTTGGGATTTTCTAGGCAAGAATACTGGAGTGGGTTGCTATTTCTTTCTCCAGGGGATCTTCCCAACTGAGGGATCGAACCCGCATCTCCTGCGTCTCCAGTATCGGCAGGAAGATTCTCTTCCCTTGAGCCATCAGGGAAGCCCATCCCCGCTACCAATCCTCCCCCTATTCTGGTCCTCCGGCTATAAAGTCCTGCAATTCGTACAACCAGGTCTGTCTCTGGGTACCAGGAACAGAAGAATAAAGAAAGTAAAAAGCAAGGGGAATTTTTCCACACTCTTTGGACCACAGATTCTGTGGTCAGACAGATGGATTTCCTTCCTAGGATCTTTAAGAATCTGTATGCCTGCTGCTGCCACAAGAGAATGGCAGTTTCAGAAGTAAAACTTACCCTTTAAATAAGCTCTGCCACTGTAAGTGGAGGGAAAAAAATAAAGAATTTCTTCCTCTCTGTTTCATGGGGCCTCTCTTTCTGCTCCTTGGACTGTGAAAGTACCCTTTCCTCAGAACTCTTTTAGTTTGTACTCATGCATAGTTTCAGAATTCGAGCTGTCATTGAATCCAGACTGGGAGATCTGGGGGTGGGGAGGGATGTTACGTGGATTCCTGTTTTTTGTGGATTTATGTCAATCTTGGAAATTCTTAGACATTATCATTTAGACCATTTCCCCCCATTATATCTGGGAATTCCAATCAGACACGTTTGACTTTTTCTATCCATGTATTCATGCCTCTTAACTTTCCTTTCATATTTTTCATCTCCAAGTCTTTCTGTAATAATTTGGGTGATTTCTTTGGATCTCTCTTCCTATTTACTAATTCTCTCTTCAGCTTCCTCCCAAATGCCCTTTAACTCATCTATTAACTCTTAAATTTCAACATTTTTTTCCAAATTCGAGTGGTTGGTCCTTCTTGATACTCTCACATTCCTTGTTCATTTATTTTTAATTCTATGTTTGTCATTTTAAAATGTTTTATATATAGTAATTATATATATTCTGTTTGGGGGGTTTTAGTATCTGTAGCTCTTCAGGACCAAGAGCTTTAGGGATTTGTTTGTTCCTGTTAATTCTTGTGCTGGAAACTTGCCTTATGTTTTAGATACATATATTTTTTGTCAGCTCATATTTACTAAGCTGAATACTTGTGAATTCCAAGAGGTCTGGATTGAGGGTGATTTTCTCCAGAGAGGATTTTCATTCTTTCTGTGGCTGACAAGCCCTACCAGCCTTACCAACACAGAAACTGAACTTACTGTTTGAGTGTTTCCCCAACTGGGTGAGTTGCTTAAATTTGAACACTATACCTGAGATCAGACCTACTGTTACAAAGATTTGGTGGGGAGAGCCAGGCTGATATATTATGCAAACTGTCAGTTCAGTTCAGTCACTCAATCATGTCCGACTCTTTGCGACCCCATGGGCTGCAGCATGCCAGGCTTCCCAGTCCATCACCAACTCCAGGAGCTTACTCAAACCCATGTCCATTGAGTTGGTGATGCCATCCAACTATCTCATCCTCTGTCGTCCCCTTCTCCTCCTGCCTTCAATCTTTCCCAGCATCAGGGCCTTTTCCAATGAGTCAGTTCTTCCCATCAGGTGGTCAAAGTGTTGGAGTTTCAGCTTCAGCATCAGTCTCTCCAATGAATATTCAGGACTGATTTCCTTTAGGATTGACTGGTTAGATCTCCTTGCAGTCCAGGGACTCTCAAGAGCCTTCTCCAATAACACAATTCAAAAGCATCAATTCACAGGTGCGTAGCCTTCTTTATGGTCCAACTCTCATATCCATACATGACTACTAGAAAAACCATAGCTTTGACTAGACGGACCTTTGTTGGCAAAGTAATGTCTCTACTTTTAAAAATGCTGCCTAGGTTGGTCACAGCTTTTCTTCCAAGGAGCAAGCATCTTCTAATTTCAAGGCTGCAGTCACCATCTGCAATGATTTTGGAGCCCCCCAAAATATAGTCTCTCACTGTTCCACTGTTTCTCCAACCATTTGCCATGAAGTGATGGGATCAGATGCCGTGATCTTATTTTTCTGAATGTTGGGTTTTAAGCCAGTTTTTTCACTTGCCTCTTTCACTTTCATCATGAGACTCTTTAGTTCTTCACTTTCTGCCATAGAGTGGTGTCATCTACACATCTGAGGTTATTGATATTTCTCCTGGCAATCTTGATTCCAGCTTGTGCTTCATCCAGCCAAGTGCATTATTTCTCATGATATTGTCTGCATATAAGTTAAATAATAAGCAGGGTGACAACATACAGCCTTGAGGTACTCCTTTCCGGATTTGGAACCAGTCTGTTGTTCCATGTCCAGTTCCAACTGTTGCTTCTTGACCTCCATACAGATTTCTGAGGACGCAGTTTGTTGCGATCCACAAAGTCAAAGGCTTTGGCGTAGTCAATAAAGCATAAATAGATGTTTTTCTGGAACTCTCTTGCTTTTTCAATGTTGGCAATTTGATCTCTGGTTCCTCTGCCTTTTCTAAATCCAGCTTGAACATCTGGAAGTTCACGGTTACCACCATAGATATTGTGGTTTTTCCAGTAGTCTTTAATCTACTTTATCAGCAAGGATATTATCCACAGACTACCCTTTTTCCAGAGGATACGGCTTCTGGGTATTTTGGCTTTTAGGAAGTAGGGGAATATGAGGCAGGGGTCAGCTTTCCCAACTGGTGTGAGCACAAGGCCTAGTTTCCCATTATGTTTTGATTCTTCATTCATCAGCATTAATCCCTAAAGCTCCTGGTTCCTGAAATCAACATTTGCCTCTGGGGCAGCCAAAGCTTCTGGATTTATTACTCTGACTTCAGGTTACAGGCATATCCTATTTTATTGCGCTTTGCTTATTGCACTTCTCAGATATTGCAGGGTTTTTGTTTTTTTTTTAACAAATTGAAGGTTTTTGGCAACCCTATGTTGTCAGATGATGGTTAGCACTTTTTTTTAGCAATAAAGTATTTTTTAATTAAGATATGCACATTATTCTTTAGATATAATGCTATTGCTCACTTAACAGACTACAATATACTATAAACATAACTTTTATATGCACTGGAAAACCAAACAATTCATGTGACTCACTTTATTGCACTGGTCTGGAACAGCACCAGCAATATCTCGGAGATATGCCTGTATTATTAAATTATTTGGTCACTGAGGATTTCTCTTATTTTCTGAAGTATCTGAAATGCATTTAAAAGTATGTTTGTTGTAATTTATCCTGCACCTAGGTGTTTTATTTTAACATACCTAATTCACTATACTGCCAGAAGGAGCAGATAGATATGCAAAAAAAGAAAACAGAACAAGTCCTTAAATGTCAAAGGCACGATTGATTTCCATGTTATTTTTATGCTGAGGTATCTTTAACTCTTTTACTCTAATAAAAAAGGTTTTATCTTTACCATTAGCACCTGTGTTACACTAAAAATTTACAACAGAATGTTGCTTTAATGGCATCTACTTTTACAAGTGAAATCAAGAAATTTCATCCAGGTATAGCAGCCAATCAAATTTATGAATATTTTTCATGAGAATAATCTAAAAGAAAACATTAGGTTTGGGGAATCTCTAGATTACTTACTTTGTGGTTTTGATTTACATTTCATAAAATATATTTACTACACACAAATCAAATACTTACAGAATTTTTCCTACATAGAGGGAATTCACTCTTGGTTCTTCAGAGTATAAAAAAATAATTAAGATCCAATTCTTGCTCAAGTTAATTTTTGTGATCCAGAACAAAGGTTACTCCATTATAAAATTAATCTTAATACAAAGACAACTGCCATAAGAAAGCCAAAATGTCCCAAATTCAAAGAAGGAAACATCACATTCATTTGTGGAATAAAACTAGGAAAAGAGAGTAGGAGAATCTTCACTAAAAAGATCAGTTCAGTGTGGGCCATGAAAGATGATTAAGACTAGGATATGCTAGCAGGGAAAGATTTGGGCAAAGAGAGAAATTCTAGGAGAAGTGAACTACAAAAGCAAACACATAAAGGTATAAAAGTATGAATCTGTTCAGAAAATATTAAGCAGTTTTAATTTGAAACAATTAAAACTCCAGAAACTGACTCTCACTTAATAGTCCTTAAATATTCCATGCCCTTTTGCAACTCCAAACCTTCAAAACTCTTTTTTTCTTAAAATACCCTTACCCAACTATAAAATACATGGTAACACTCATCAGCTCAGGAAAGTAACTGACCTTGAACTTATTCAATCTGATAAATACATATAAACCAAACTATATCATCATCTCATCGTGGAACTTGCTTATACAACTGTTAAAGCAACTATAAATCTGCATTGTAATGGTTACTTTTTCCATGCCCATCTCATTGCCTTTTCATTTTGCTGATGACTTCCTTTGCTGTGCAGAAACTTTCTAGTTTGATGTAGTCCTACTTATTTGTTTTTACTTTTATTGCCTTGCTTTTGGAATCAGATCCTTTAAAAAAAAAAATCACCAAGACTGATGTCAAGGAGCTTACTGCCTATGTTTTCTTCTAGGACTTTTACAGTTTTAGTTCTTACATTCAAATGGTTAATCCATTTTGAGTTAATTTTTGTCTATGGTGTTAAGATAGTAGTCTAGTTTCATTTTTAGGCATGTGACTGTCTCAACATCATTTATTTAGGAGACTATCTTTCCCCCATTTTATATTCTTGCCTCCTCTGTCATATATTAATTGACCATGTATGCATGGGTTTATTTCTGGACCCTCTATTCTATTCCATTGATCTGTATGTCTGGCTTTTATGGCAATACCATACAGTTTTGACTACCACAGCTTTGTAATAGTTTGAAATCAGGTAGTGTGATGCTTTCAGCTGTGCTCTTCTTGAGACTGCTCTGGCTACTGGAGGTCTTCTGAGGTCCCATACAAATTTTGCTGCTGTTCAGCTGCGCTCTTCTTGAGACTACTCTGGCTACTGGAGGTCTTCTGAGGTCCCATACAAATTTTGCTGCTGTTCAGCTGCTCAGTCATGTCTGACTCTTTGCAGCCCCGTGGACTGCAGCATGCCAGACTTCCCTGTCCTTCATAATCTCCCAGAGCTTGCTCAAACACATGTCCACTGGGTTGGTGATGCCATCCATCCTCTGTCATCCCCTTCTCCTCTTACCTTCAATCTTTCCCAGCATTAGAGTCTTTTCCAATGAATTGGCTCTTCATATCTGGTAGCCAAAGTTTTGGAGTTTCAGCCACATCATCAAACTTTAAGATTACTTGTTTTGCTTCTATGGAAACTTATTAGAATTTTGACTGAAACTGAATCTATAGATTGCTTTGGGTAATATGGAAATTTTTAACAATATTAATTATTCCAATCCATGAACAACATAGAATATTGATCCAATTATTTGGATCTTCTTCAACTTCTGGGCTTCCCTGGTGGCTCAGTCGGTGAAGTGTCTGCTGCCAATGCAGGAGACCCAGGTTTGATCCCTGGGTCAGGAAGATCCCCTGGAGAACAGTATAGCTACCCACTCCAGTATTCTTGCCTAGAGAACTCCATGGACAGAGGAGCCTAATAGGTTACAGTCCATGGGGTCACAAAGAGTAGAATACAACCGAGTGACTAACACATACACAACTTTTTTCATTAATGTGTTAACAGTTTTCAGTGTATAGTTTTTTACCTTCATTAAATTTAGTGATAGGCACTTTATTCTTTTTAAAACAATTTAAAATGGGATCGTTTTCTTAATGTACTTTAGGTGTAAAATGAACACCAGATTTTGAAGACTTAGTATGGAAAAAAAGGATGTAAAAATACATCAATAATTTTTACATTGATTACATGTTTAAAAAATGTTAATATTTTAGATATTCTGGCCTAAATGAAATATTAAATTCTGTTCCTGTATTTTAAGATACTTTTTAAATGTGACTACTAGGAGGTTTTAAATTATCCATATGACTTACATCATATTTCTGTTGGACAGTGCTGTTCTCAGAGTCTAAACCTAAAATTTAAAAATTCTGAAACTTTACATAGAAATCAAGAGGAAGAACTTGTTTTATAGAAAAGATGAGCCTGACTTAGAAAAAAAGAGTTTGAACTTAAGGAGTTAAATTAATAAAAATGCAGGTCCAGAAAGTAAAAAAACTGTGATGGAAATATAGAATTAGGAAAACACTTCAGAGATGAGCTACTTGAAATTTTAGAAGAGTAAGTGAATCCTACAGGAAAATTTAGAGCCCACAATCTAGAAAGAGGAGGAAGAAGCAGTAAGTTGATTTTCTTAAAGAATAAAAAAGGCTGGCATCCTGGCTGGCATTCCAAGCTGAATCTCTGAAATCATTTCCCACAGAAACATGATACTTATCATAATTTAGGAATATCCTGTGTTGACTACATTTGATAGAAAAAAGGACCTAAATATACTAGATAATGTTGTTTCCAAGGTAAAGTATATTCCAAATTCAAACAGGTAATACTTTATTTTACCTTGTTATAAACAAACACTCTGCAAGTTAGCTTCTATCATAATAAAGTACATTCTTTATTCCTTTAATAATATGGAATTTATATATGTATTTAGCCACTGGAAAGTCTAATTGAAAAGAGCTGGTTCAAGTTCAAAATGCATATATCCTCCTACTTTTACAAATTTTTATAAAATCACAAAAAATTGTAGCTGTTTAAGCAAAAGGTTATTTTTTAACTAAATTCTCAATCTCTTCAAGATAGAGCTATGCAAATATGAGGAGAATCATTTCAAAGTATAAAATACATTTCCATTTCCCTCTCCCTTAAGTGATATAATAAAGAACTATTTGTACCGAACAAAGAACTGTTTGTATTTTAGGACTTCTGATTTATTTGCCAAGAATTTTATTCAATGACTCTATACTGAGTACAGGCAATATTGAGTCGAGGCAAGAACACAGGTACACAAGCCATTACAGCTCAAGGTGGGATAGTGAGTGTCCTACCTACTATGGCAGTTCAAAGAAAGGCTCACCACTACTGAAGGAGAATATCACAGAAGGTAGCACCTATGTTGGGCTTATTGTCTGACAGATAGGAAATGAGGAAGAGATGGAAACTGTAGCAAAGGAAAGCCTAAACAGAAATAGAAACTTGAGCAAATAAAATACACAAGAAATCGTGAATGGTTCAGTTTGGCTAGAAGTTAAGGCATGTGAAGAGAAGTAATAAGAAACAAGAGTAGAATAGTTAGCTTGCTCCAGACTGTGGAGAGCCTTGAAAGGCAGGTTGAGAAGACGGGGCTGGTCTGGGTGAACAATGTTATCAGGCATGTGCTTTGCGTGGACTGAAGCAACCCTGAGAACTCTGAGTGAAAACAGGTGGCACCTCCTACCTGTGAATGCCAAACCTCAGGTACAGAGGGCCGACTGTCCTATGCCTTTTATATAAGAAACTTGAGCACAGAGGAGTTTGATATCCTCAGGGGGTCCTGAGACCAATCCCCCATGGATACCGAGCACCCAGCAGTTGCCTACCATCAGAGGAAGTAAAGGCAACATGAAGCAGAGGAAGTCTGAGTAGCAAAGGACTGATGTACCTGTTTCTGGGCAGAATGCACAAAATTGTTTTCAAGAACAGAAAACACATCTACACATGTTCCGGTTTTCTCCCTATGATTAAGATGCCTCCTCCTGGGCAACCAGCCTAGTCTCTAAGGAAGAAAACAAATTTATATCACATGAGCAAGGAAATTTGCCTTTTCCTGAATGGATTCTGGGCTGCACAGGTTGAGGAGAGACATCTGCTTGGAGCAGCAGTGGTGGCAGCAGAGCACACTTGCTCACATGCATATCGTTTTCCCTTCACAGGTTTGCTGGGTCCAAGTCACCCACCCTGGGATTCCTTTAACATATGCAGTTAAGAGTCAAATTCTACTCCTCACTTACTCAAGGCTGGAAAGCTGGAGAGTAAAGTCACTGAGTTAATCAAGCAGCTGATTCACATAAAGCAAACCAAAGAAGGGAGGAAAGAAACCAGGTTAGACAGAGCAGAGAACAGAGAGGGGATCAACAGAAACCAAGAATGAAGCATGGAGATTTTAGACAGGCAGAGGGTGGACTGGATCAGAACCATTACACCTGTGATCACATAAATGTAATTTTCATTTACAGTGAAACTTTCCTTTCAAAAGAACTTTCTGTTCCATGAAAGGGGTGAAGGTGGTAACAAAGTTAATTACATCTCGTAATTAGTAATTACGACTAGATAACAAAGCCTTTGGCAATACTTCTCTAATGATGGAGGACCAGCATCTGAGAAATATAATAGTATATTAGCATAACCACATATGCAAAATACATAGAACCACTGCCACAGTTAACTTGGCATTGAAGGATTAAATATGAATTCATAATTAGAAAAACCCACACTGTAATTTATTGGCTTTCCTGACTGTTCTGGTTCATTAAAAGTTGATTACTAAACAGTGACCTCTAGTGGCCTGTAATTTTCTAATGCTATGTTTCTCTGAGTCAGCAAGAACCTATTTATTCTAAATAAGGCTGTTACTTTGAAAATGTTAATATTCTTTTTCCCCATAAAAGGAAATATTTGTTACCATCCCTCCTTAAGATACATTCTGTGTCACAAATAGAAAGTGTTAAAAACATTCAGTTTCTG
The DNA here is from genome assembly GCF_014754425.2 of Oryx dammah. Taxonomy (NCBI): domain Eukaryota; kingdom Metazoa; phylum Chordata; class Mammalia; order Artiodactyla; family Bovidae; genus Oryx; species Oryx dammah. Next base: position 68,839,126 of record NW_024070202.1, on the reverse strand, counting down.
CACACGTGACACATATTCATTATTAAATTATTACTGAGCACCTATCTATAAGACTGTTGAGCTGGGTTTTTGTGGTGTTTTATTAATATCTGGAAACTGAATTCATTCATTCTATACTATTCAATTAGAAACTAAGTCAACATTAATACAAGAGTCATGTTACTATTCACTGTCTATATACACACGGGACATGTGTATATTAATGTGCATATTATATGTATAAAACATTTGAATTTAAAATTCAAAGAGACTAGTAACTTCAGAGTCACTGAATACTAAACTACTTAAGTTTATCTTAAAAGGCAGCGGACTAGCAGCTACTTAAAAATCTAGCCCTTTTCTTAAAAAAGAGGTTTTTTATAACAATGACACTTCTCAAGAAATCTACTCCCATAGTATATAACTAAGCTTTCCAAGTATAATCTCTCCCTTAAAATGAACATATCTTTTAAAAATATTCATATGCCTATAATTTAAAGTTAAATCCAACTTAAAAGTCTGTAAACATTTGCTTTTATTACTTGCTACCCAGGTATACTCATTCTTCAAACAAGTTTTCAGAAAGGTTCACAATATGAAAAGAAACTTTGGGAGTGTTATTTACAAAATTCTATACCCCTTTATCGCCCCAAATCAGTCAGAGCATTTTAGTCCTCTAAAATAGTGGCAATGCTGCAGCTTCCATAAAGAACGTGATTAAGCCTCCAATAAATTTAAGATGCAAACAAAAGAAATATATACTTCTTCATCTTCTATTTCTACAGAACACATGGATGTGGGGGTACCATGATGATTTAATACAGTAGCTGGATAATGAGTTGTACCTTCTGCAACAAGCGAATCACCATTTAATGCTATTATCAACAGTTCATGACCCACCAGCAAGAAATGTCAACCTGATTAATCTAAACACTGCTGACCTCAATAAAAAAAAAGCAGGGGGGAATTTACTCCTGTTATTAACATCTACTGTTCTTTAGTATGAACATAAAGAAAACAAATCTTTAGATGAAAACAGTATTTTAAAGAAAATCTGGTATGCAAATTTTACTAAGTGAAAGTTGTCAAGAGTTCTGAAAAAGGAAGAGCTGAAGACAATACTTAAATATCAACATTTGTTACAACTGTGAGAACTATTGTTTTGGAGATACCTGATTTTATAAGTTCAATATATGTTATTTTAAATATCTGCTTTATTTTCTTAGATAGCATTATAAACCAGGGCTACAGTAAGATGTCAGTTTGGTTTTAAAGTTCACTGTTAAACTCTTACTACTTATACACAAGTTCCTAAATTAAACCAGAGATAAGCTCAGAATAATAATCTAAAGACACAGATATTGGAATGCCTATTTCCTCCCATGAGCATAAGGTACAAGAGAGCTGGTACAAAATACTCACTTTCTTGGTTTTATTTCAGTAATCCACCTGCAATTCAGCCTGTTTCTCTTTTACACAATGGGAAGTTTTGATGGGATGCAAATTTGAAAGCTTTGAATTTCAGAAGAATATTTAATGCTGCTCTTTTAAGATTTCTATGGGGCAAACACCCTACCATCAGGTTTTCGAAAGGCTCATTAGATCATAAATTGGACAGCTGAGTTTTGCTTAAAATTTTTTTTTCTTCATTACAATATGCCAGGCTTTCAATATCTACAAAAAAAAAAAAAAAAAAAAAACCCACCAAAAACCAAACAAATTCAACTACTGCTTCTTTATACCTGGTTGAGACTCTAAGGAAAGCATCTGAGAAAGGCAAAAAGTCAAGATTCTCTACAAATGAATGCCAACTTATTTTTTTTTCCAAATCAAGCTCTGTATGGTAACCAAAAATGTTTAACCTTATATCAATATGGAAACAAACCCAGAATGAGAAAAATTCCATAAGATAACTTGATCTGGACTCCAAAAATGACATCATGAAAGATTTTTTTAACGGAAAAATTTGGAAGGCTGATGAAACATGACAACCAAACATAATACATGAACCTTTATCAGAATGCGGATCACAGAAAAGGAAAAGCCCAGTTATTTGGGGAGTAACTGAGAAAATCTGAATATGGATTCTACAGTAGATGATACTGAATCAATGTTAAATTTCCTGGATGTGACAGCAGTCTTGAAGTTGTACAGGAGGATGTCTTGGTTCTCAGGAGATTTATGCTAATAGTTTTTAGATAAAAGTAAATGCTTCAGCCAAAAAGAGTAGGAGGGATGGGATGGGGGTAGGGAAGGGATGTACTGTTGGCAGAAACCAACACAATAGTGTTAAAATTTTTAAATATAAATATAAAAATAGAGAAAAAAGAACAAAGTCTCAAGGGAAGAACCTACAAATTGAAATTAAAAATAAAGCACAAAATTGTAAATCAACTATAGTCCAATAAAATAAAAAAAATTAGAATAATACCACTGATCCACCTATAAATGGTGTCTTTGTATACTCATTATTTAGAAATGTTTCACAAATTCTACTTTTACTGTCTTTTAAAAAGGCAGGAGGTGACAGGGAAAATTCTGACCTAAAGACCAACAGAGATAAATACTTGTACCTTGCTTTACAAAAGATACTCTCCTGAAACATCTGCATCAAATTTCTACAAATGGAGTAATCTTTCATTAATTTACACTATTATATTGCTGAGTTACTTTGTATCTCCATTGTTACAATCAGCTTTCATATGTGCTTTCTGTCCCTGGTAGCTCTGAGTCCACCCTGGCAATAGCTTCCCAAGTAAATGACTAACCACACCAACGGTATTTGTTCTAGACTATTTACCAGGGCATACATATAAAAATTACGTGAGTTTCATTTTAAGGTTGTTCTACAAATAAAAATTCAACTGCCAAAAAAAGAAGTTAGTATCATTATCCTAATATTATTTGATTGACATCGGTAAGGAAGCAGCGCTCAGGGACTGTTTTATTACATAGCACTATGCCACTGAGTTACAGTCCATGAAAATCCACAATGCTTTGCTATGTTGTTGTTCAATCGCTCAGTCACACTTGACACTTTTCACGGTCTGTAGCATGTCAGGTTCTTCTGTCCTCGACTATCTCCCAGAGTTTGCTCAAATTAATGTCCATTGAGTCCATGATGCTACCTAACCATCTCACCCTCATCCCTAATGCTTACTTCCATACTAAACCACAGGAGTCTGAATAGCCACATTTCTATAAATTAGGATTTAGAGAAAAGAGATACAGAGCCAAATTAAAATATATGTGCCTTTCTCCTATGACTTTTCATGAAACAGAGGTATCATGAAAATAAACACTTTTATTCTCATTTTAAGGAAAGAAATGTAATGAATTACACTCAAAGCCAATACAGAATATTTCTTCATTTTTAACTGAATGAAGATCTCTGTCACAATCTAATTTCTTTTTATAACATTTACCTTAATGTAATTTTATATCATTTAAATTACACTTGAAGGTTTATCCTTACTGTTTCTCTCATCTAGAAGGTCTCCAGTGTCTGGATTAGTGTTTTGTCCACAGCGGGTGTTCAACAAATGTTGGGTAGGTAGATTAATTAATGAATGAAGCTATTACCAACTCTTATTAATTTTAGATTTTTTTAACCACAATTAAACTGTTTTTGTTTTTTTTTTGCTTAAAAAATAAAGAAAAAAGAAATGCAATCAATTAGATTATGGCCATAATAGAATCTGTCTCCTTAAGAGAAGAGAAAACGTGATGGAGCTCTAAGCTAGGTCTTCTGAGCAGCAGTACTGGGTAAAAAGGAATAGGGGTTTGGATTTAAATAGATCCACTCATTTGTGAAACTGCCACCAATGAAATCCATATGAAAAGGCTTGAGCACTCAGATATCAGAAAAACCTCAGCTCTCAGTAACCAAAAAATATCCAAATAACTAGAAATACCTGCAAAAAACAAATTCTACGAAAAAAATTTCAAATGAGCATATTTGTAGGAACTCATTAGAAACCTCACTCAACCAATATTTTTTTGGTGAACAGATATGAACTTCTAATTATAAAGCACAGGGAAAGCCTATTTATTAGGTGTGTATGTTCTGTCCTTTTCAGAACTTATAGTTGATATCTTTCTTCTTTCTAGAAAAATTTATTCATTCACTCATCTATCCATTCAACACAATGGATAGATGGATGCATATCTACTATGTGTTAGGTACTGTTACAAGTACTAAACAAAACAGAACAAATATCTGCTCTCATGGAGCTTATATTCAACCCCAACTGCAAAGAACAGCTCCTAGAGATTCTGATTTATTTGGGGAGAAAGCAAGAGGGGTAGAAATCAGGGCAGAAGTACAGAAGTTAGCTTTCGACAAAGCCCTGAGGGCTCATCCACTGTGGCGGGAGGGAAGGCAGAGGACACGCATCAAGGAGCAGGAGGTTAGTAGAGGCGGTGCTGCGATTGCGTGCAAGTTCTTTGACGACTGTCTCTTTCCTCAGTGAAAGTTAAGAAGGAAGCTCATGAGATGACATTGGGGAAGGGTCCTAGAGGTCTGAAGAGAGAAGAGAAGCTATGAAAGAATTATTTAGGTGATGAAAAGCATGAATGAACTAAGCAGATGAAAAACTGTCAGTCTTAAGGGCCCACCTGAGATTAGTGATAATTTAAAAGTGAAACCAGGCCAACATGGGCATCCATTTACTCCAAGCATGTTCAGCTCCTCAAGAGCAAATGAAGGGCAGAACAGGGATGGAATAAATTCAACAGAGGGATGTTTAATCATGTATCACAGAATATAAACTGAGTAAGGAAAGTGAGGACTGGAGGATGATAGGGGATAAAGAATAGGCTGTTTTATGATTCTCCCTCAGTTCTGACTCCATCGGGCACAGCCAGTAACTATATTGCTTATCTTCTCAACATTTGAAATTTCCTTGTTTTAAAATTACTCAATTCTTCTTCTTTTACAAAAGGCAAATTGCTTGAAGACCACTGTTTAGGAATGACCAAACATAACCTATAATGTTAGTTTCTTTCACAGTTCAAGAGAATTTAGTATTTGCAAATTTTTCAGTATTTGAAAGGCTCCCTGGTGGCTCAGCTAGTAAAGAATCTGCCTGCAATGCGGGAGACCTGGGTTCGATCCCTGGGTTGGGAAGATCTCCTGAAGAAGGGAACCGCTACTTCAGTATTCTGGCCTGGAGAATTCCATGGACTGGTATAGTGCATGGGGTTGCAGAGTTGGACACAACTGAGGGACTTGCACTTTCAGTATGTGAAGACCAAGACCAGAATATCAATCTTCCACTCTCACTTAAAAAAGAGAGAGAAAGAAAGAGATTCTACAAGAAGACATCTGGGAAGAAGAGACCAAGGCAAAAAGATTTGGTTTTTTGTGGTTTCTTTGATAAAGGCAGATCGTTCAGATGAAATATTGGACTTGATTCTGTCCCCCACATTTAACATGAAGTATATTTATATGAGAGGAGATGCGTGGTTTTTTTTTTCTCCTTGGATATAGTTAGTATTTGAGATTAGGAGCAAAAAGGACTTACTGTTTTTGATTTAATACGTAGAGTCTCTTTTGAACACAACAATCATCTGACTATCTGTTCCTCAATTGGTAAAGAAATCTAGGCTTCTTTATTCTCTTGAAACATTATATTGTGTGCTTTCTGAATCCACAATCCCGTCCCTAGAACTCTGTTCTATAAAACTTCTAAAAGCAAAAGGTTATTTTCTTCACTCATTTGACAGCAAAACTTCATCTGAACTGCCATAAGGTTATTTACATATTCATAGTCTTTATCTTTTATATTAATAGCATTTATTATGCTTAGTGTGAATATCACATATTTCACTGTAGAAATAATTTATGTATTTGATTATGTATTTGAGGGTGGCCCTGGACCTTGTTAGGGATGTTACATGATATATGGTAAGTGAACGGTATTGTCTTTCTAAAAAATTTAAAATAAAACTCATATGGTTCCTAGAGTTTCAAGTAAGAGATTATGAACATATAGTGATATTTTTTCTTTTCATATTTTATAGTCAGGAACCCAAACTTTTGGCTTGGCCATGCAGTTATAATAACTCACTTCCATTTACTCAGTGATTATGATGTATCAGACACTGTGTTTTATATATGTTATTTTAACACTGGGGAATGAGACTCAGAGATCATGAAGTTTATAAACCTGAATCCAGGTTTTCCCCTACCTCAGAATCTCCCAGAGTGAGGAGTAGGGCTGGCTTATTCTTGTATTCATCTGGTTGTATTCACTTCTCTTTTATCAGAGGCAGTATATTATAGGGTTCAAAGTATAAACCTCATGGTCAGCCAGACATGGGTTTGAATTTACTCCACCCTCACAAACGACTAAAGACATGTTCTGTAACATCTCTGTTGGACCATTTCTGCCTCAGTAAAATGAGGGCTGTTGTGAGGATTAAATGTAATAATGTCTGTAAAGCATCCAGCTATTTTACAAAAGTACCTGGCTGGGGACTTAGGTATCTGCAGCTCATTAAATACTTGTTTCCCATACCCATCTTTACCAGAAAGCATGTGTATGGTGCTGTTTACTTTTTGTATTACAGCTATTAGTCCAAAAATTTCTTCACAGAAGTAAGATGATAGTCACCTGAAATGCTGTTGTTTTCAAAGGACCATTTTGACTTCAAGGGAATATTTTACTCGTCACTGAATGTCACGGACACACTGCTACCATACAGAATTTTAGAACTGAGAGAAATGTTATATTAGAGGGAAGTATATATATGGGACAATTATCATATGCCAGGTACTATTATCTCACTTAATGCTTTCAGCTAGCCTAGGAGGTAGCTATTGTCCTTATTTTTAAAATAAGAGGAAAACATTCAGGTTAGGTAAGCTGGTTAGAAAAGAACAAGATGTTTTCATCAAAAGCCAGGAGGAAACACGATCTCATGAAACACTCTGACATTCTTACAACTTTTTTAGAACTTTTTCTGCCTTCTTTCCCAATGAAGACTGCTTCATACCTGAGTGTTATAGAATACATTTGATATAAACATTATACACTTATAATATTTTTTTACAAAAATGGAATATTGTATATATTATCTTATAGCCTGCTTTTCTTACCTAACAAAATACTGTAAAATTTTTTCATGTCAAATATTTAACATTTTGATGCATATTATGCAATCTAATCAATTCCCTCCTATTGGACATCTGTGCTATTTCCAAGTAATCACTATTTTAAACCAGCGGTTCTTAAACTTTCTGGTCTTAAATGTTATTGAGGACCTTTAGCTTAGGTGGATTATATCAATTGGTACTTACTACATTAGAAATTAAAATTGAGAAAATGTAAGTATCTATTTATAAATTCACTTAAAAACAATAAACCCATTACACAATGTTAACATTTTTATGAAAAATAACAAGACTTCCTAAAGCCAAAAATAATTTAGTGAGAATAGTAGCACTGTTTTACAGTTTCTCAAATCTCTTTAAATCTAGCTGATTAGAAAGCAGCTGGATTTTCATACCAGATTGAGTGCAGAAGCAAATATATGTTGTTTTGGTATCAAGAAAAGCTGGCTTCACATGGGTATGAAATTGAAAAAGGGAGTGTTTCAAGAATCTTTTCAGATAACTGTGGATACTTTTCTTTGATATTAAACCAAAACTTTGAAACCTGGTAGTTTATTAAAGGCCAGCTGCAGGGTGGAATCTAAAATTGTTACCAATGAACTTTTTTCAGTCTGTTATATTAAAATCTATCTACTTTATATTTTGAATGCATCTCTTACTCAGGATAGTTCTGTAGCATTATATAACAATCTCTTGGAAAATAAGGGTTCCATGAGTTACGCATATCTTTCAAATTACCAATATACAATATTAGAAACTCACACTCTGTAACAGCACCACAAACCTCTTCATAATAGTCTTTAGTGTTAAAAAGCTGTCAGGCTTGTAGAAGCAGGTTTTCTAAAATTCTTATTTTTGCTTGAAAGGTCCAATATTATTATTGGCAACAAATATTTGAAGTAACAGGCTCAATCTGTCCTTTTTCTGTAAAATATCTTATCAGTCATTCTTTTAAATATAAATGATATTCCATGGAAAAGCAGATAGTTCATCTGGCAACTCAATCACAAAAGAACTTTTCCTCAAAACAATCTATTGTAGCAGAAGTGTTTATGCATGCTTTTCATTTTATCACACAGATTTTTTTTTTAATGTATTCAAAGATCAAGACTTAATTCGTATTGCTTCAAGGCCATTCTTAAGTAAAACTGCATGCAGGTGGCAATGAAGAACACAATGCCAGTGCCTTCATTCATGTTGGGGGCCAGCATTTTTACCCACAATTCCTTTTGCACTGTATTAGTATTAAATCAATATTATTAGTATTAGTATGAAAATAATACTGACCTCATGGCCACCCCCAGGGTCCATGGATAGCACACTGAGAACCAGTGTTGTGAACAACACTAAATGTACATTCCTTAAAGGTAAATCTTTATATACATTCTGAATTTGTGGGGATACATTCTTAGAATTACTAGATAAATTATTTTACATAATTTTTTTAAGCTTTTGATGCATCCAGCCAAATTGTTCTCTGAATTGGTTGTAATAATTTCCATCCCCAACAGCAATCAATGAGGCTTCATATTTCCTCTGTCTTGGCTGAAAACAGACTTTTGTATCTTTGCTTATTTGAAGGTTAAAATGGTAACCTTTTGAACTGTTTTTACTACCATAAAGCCCAAGGTGCTCCAGTATGAATTGTGTTGTTTCATTACAATTTGGTTGTACTGAAAGTATAAGAGCCTGGGGCTTATAACAGCAAATTTCTCATTTTATTGAAAAACGCTTCTGAGTTATGCTGCTCTGAAAAAAAAAAATTGTATTGTCTAGTTATACGATTTTTTAGAGTGAAAGTGTTATAGATCCAAAAATCTTGATTTAAAACTACAGATGTAAACTTTATTAATAGCAAGCTCAGAGCTGACCTTCCTCTATGTTCATGCTAATCTAAGAAGACAGGTGATTATATAATTCTTTTACATAAATGCAGCTCACCTGGACACAGGAAGGGAGTGGCCTGTACAAATTGACCTCATACCAGTTCACTCATTTTCTCTGCAGCTTATTCTTAAAATATATCGCTTTTTCTTAGAAGCAATAAATCCAAGATAGATTATTAAACTATCACCTATTCCCTCCCCCCTCAAACAAATATGCCCTGGTGGCAAGTATGCAAAGATAGAGGGGAAAAAATAAAAAACAATGTTCTCTTTCATCTCAACTGACAGTCAACATGTGCTCTCAGGAAGGTGGCCAACTTGGTTTCAAGGTTTTAAGAATATGACATAATTCAGAATGACCGCAGCCTGGAGCAAATGTGTTTTTAAAAAAAAGAAAGAAAGCAAGCCTGTCCTCTTCGAAAAGGAGGGGAATGGCTCTGGAAGGCATTGGCTCTGGGGCTGCAATGGTGACCACCTCCACTTCCCTAGGACAGATTTCTTCAGCTTAACAACCCTCACTGGCGACTTGTGACATTCTCCTGCCAGTCCCTGCAGGTCCCATACCCTGACAGGCCATTATGAAAAGGCTCTCCAACAGGGCCACGGGCTGTCAGAAGCCACCAGCTGGCCTGCCACAGCCCTGCCGTCGCCAGGGTCCAGCTGCCAGTCTGGGCGGTGCTGTCCATGCTGAGCAACGTGCCGCCCAGCTGCTGCGCGGTCATGTCCATCTGGAGCTCGCTAGCTAGACAAATCTCTGTGCCTGTCAGATCTCTTCGGCAAGCCTTGTTATGCAAATTCAATTACTCAAGTGTGCCCTATTACTGCTGGCTAACTGCTCCTAGAACCAAGCTCACACTGACAGTCAGTTCACATTTTGTGCTCACCAAAAAGTACCTCATTTATTCTTGCTTTGCTATTCCCTTGTATCATTAAAGCTGAACAGCCAAAGTCCACAGCATTCTAACCTCTCTGCAGTGGGCTACTGTGCTCCACAAAGAACTCAGAGGAAAATTAATTACAAAAGGAAACCTTCTAATCAGACATGAAGTGGTGTTAAAGCTACAGCCTCCCTACACTTGACAAGGATGATTTTACTACTAGAAATATAAAATTTAAATCTTAATGACCTAAAGGAAAATCTAGTATAAGAAGTTATACTGGGCCAAAAAAAAAATTATTAGGAAAAATGCTGCAGTGGTACTTTGGCTAATAGTCATTTTTAAATGAAAAGGAAAGAAGTGACAAATTTCATCAGGTACAGTTCATGTGGAGGGCTCACTGCCTTGTCTACGTTCCTCCCTCCCCTACAACCCACCCCAGCCAGGCACCCCCCAAACGTGCACACCCTCCCCCTCCTCTGCCTGCACCCCTTTCATCTCCCCTTTCAATTTGGTTTCTTTCTCTTTTAATACCTCTTTTTAACCAACCAAAATATGAAAATCATTTGGGATGTGAGCATTCAAGAGCATTTAACTATTTCTAATCCTTTCAAAAAATACCTGAGAAAAGATTCCCACCGGGCTAAAGCTGTATTTCAAAAAGTCTCACCCAAGTAACACAATTATAAAATTGGACATTTTAAACAAGTGAGAGGGTAAGAGAGAGAGATGAGCATATCAAGTAGTCATACTTCCAAACTAGCAGATTCCATGGTCCGAGTATGGCAGTTCAGGAGGGAGAGGGTCTAAGTAAATGTCTGCTTATGAATCATGCAATGATACAAATACCAATAGAAATTTGGCTAAAACAGATATTGCAGAGTGACAGAATGATATTTGGACCTCCGTCCCCAAGGAATGTTTCTAGCACAGGAATGTTTAGGATCTCTACTCTGAAAACAACAATTCACTATTGACTGCAAAACTGAAAGAATGAAGAGACTGCTGGCCAGGCACAAACCACATTTAAAATGCACTTCAGGTTTAAAGCCTAAAGACAAGGGAGTAAGGGTGTTTTTTTGTTGGTTTTGCTTCATTTTCTAAGTAAGTAAGGAAATAAGGGAAGATGGTCCAGGATAAATGCAAGGCAAGAGATTCTGGTAACCATATATATATATATATAGTATTTTTAATATCAATTGTACAGTATTTTTACATCAGTATATAAGTATTTTAAATATATATAATAAAACATACAGTATTCTAAAATATATCTCAAAATCATCTTGTTATCTGATAAGATGATTTAATTTATAATTCTCTAGTTTTGCTTCTAGAAATTACTAACATTTCCTTAATGACATCTGAAGAATCAACACTCTAAAAGCAAATTATAGGGAATTCCCTGGTGGCCCAGTGGTTAGGATTCCTCACTTTCACTGCTGAGGGTGGTTTAATTCCTAGTTGAAAACTAATGCCACAAGTTGCATGGCACAGCCAAAAAATAAAAGCATTTAACAAATTTAAAAATGAAAGCATATTATATTCTCTATTTTTACTGCTTTACCCTGTTCTTGATCATTATTTTTATTTCATAAAAAGCAAGCACAGACATAAAATGGCATATGCTCACTCTGGAAATTCAATGGTTTTATGAACCAATTAATAAGGTTTTCATTTCATACAATATTTCACTTAAACTTCAAAATAGCATATATGTACTCTCACCACTTTTATACACACCCAGAAAAGTCAAGGCTCACAGAAGTCAAGTAATTTTCCCAAAGCTACACCACAGGTGCTGGAAACAATGCAACTCAAACTTGTCTTCAGATTCCTAACATTACTGTCCTCTTCACTATGCCCAACTCTCTTTCATTCTTAATTAAATATTCTGGTGCTAGACTACAGTAAATTAGAATTTCCTTTGTATGCAAAACCGTCTACAAAGCAAAAATACTGGTCTCCAGTCATCTGAATAGTTTCTTCATGATTCTTTCAGAAGAATAAGGTACAAATCAGAGGTTTCCTACAGAACCAAGTCAGCAAAAACCATAATAGACCTCTGGTTTGCAGATTTTAAAAGGAACATCTGCCATTACTTAACTACCACCTATCTGATCCCTTTAGAGCTTTACCTCTATCTACACCTCAGCTGCAGAGCATTCTCAAAGTATCTCTTAATTCCTTCATAGGACCAGATAAGGATCTCACTTAATTCTGTAAACTAGCAATATCAATTTCTTCAAAGTCTGGGCGTAATACTAGCACCTAGAATTAGAAAAGTACCTTCTTATCACATTTAGAAAACATACCAGCAACAGTTAAGTGAAATTATATTTCCAGCCTTTCACTGAGGCACTCTGCTAGTATCAGCGCTTGAATAGCTCTCTCAAGCAACAGAGAAATGGTTAACAGGAGAAAACAGCTCAGGAAGAGTGCTAATACTGCAAGAGAACTGCCGTAGTTTTCCTTTTGTTAGTGACTTAAATGATAACACTATCATATTTTGGTATCAAATGGTCTTACTTAAGGTTAATTTTTTTTTAAATAAGCTTTGCTTTCATCTTTCCTGAGTGGAAGCACTTCACAACCCTGATTAACTGAGTACCATCAAAATTACCATCTAAGATTCTTCACAAACCTCAAGTCTCTCCCTTAAAGTATAAGTCTGGTGAGGACCTGAGCCCTCTCAGCTCACTCAGATATCACTGAGCCACTGCAAGTTCTGACTGCCTCCAGTGAACAACATAGGCATTTTCACTATTTAGTTTTACTATCTGCAAGCATTTATAGGTTACATAGTGTAAGGCAATTTCAAAGATGGTATTTCCTAAAAAATATGTTTTCTGCTTTCTTGAAACTCAGTCTAACAACTTGTTAGTCTAGATAATAAGATTTTTTAAACGAAGTCATAAGCTTTTAAAAACAAAACATTGTTTACTCCCCAGTCAAACACAAATGCTTTTCTGAATGCAGTGATTCTGGAAGAAACTTCATGGTGAATGTCTTGCCAATTTGGCCCATCTCATCTCCTGCCACTTTCCCCTCTGTTTACTACCAGCAACACCAAAATTCAGAAATGTCAAACTGCCATATTTCAGCAAAAACATTGTGCTGTTTCAAGTTTCAGTGTCCTTGCACATGCTACATTCCCTTTGCCGGTTCTCCCCCCGGGGCAGATTTCTGTTTATCCTTTAAAATGTAATTTAGACCTCCCCTATTCCAAAAAACTAACCACGAGATGCCCCCAAAAGGATCAATAACTCTATTTTGCATGTTTTGTATGTTACATTTAGTACAGTATGTTGTTTTATGAATATACATCTGCCTCATCTATTATATTACGATGACTTTGAGGGCCCAGTCATCCCTTTTCCAGGCACCCAGCAGAAAACACAACACAGAGGATGTGCTCAATAAAATTTGCTGGATAAAAAATGCTTAAGAAGAATGGACAGAAATCTGATGAAGAGACTGGATTTCCAGATCAGGAAACAAAAAGAGTAAAGATGGAAAGAACTAGAGGACAAGGATAGAAACAATTAAAACCAACTCCTGGGACAAACATAATTTTTTTTATTCAAAAGCTGCACCTCCACTTGGCTTCCTCCAATCCTCTGAGTTATTCTTGGTGAATTTTATACACTGACTCTTTGCAATGCCTAAATATAAGATACTTTTAGGAAAACAACCAAATAAACAATCAATTAGGTTGCCATTTTCTCGAACTCCACAGCCACAACTCTAGCTCAAAGTACCATCCCCCTGTGTCTGGCCTATTGCAATAGCCTCCCAATTAGTCTCCCAGTTTTGACCCTTACCCTGCCTCTAAAATATTAATATTTTCCACACTATAACTATGTGATCCTTTAGAAATCCAAATCCAATCATGCTGCCTCCCTGCTTAAAACTTTCAAAGGCTTTCCATTCTCCTTAGCATAGAGAACAAAATGAGTAGCATCACTGAAAAGGTCTTGATTGTTAACCCCTGACCCCTCTCTTCAACACTGTCCAACATGGTGCTTCCCTGCAAATGTACCCACCCTCAACTTGGAATCTTCTTCCCCTGTGCCTAGTTACTTCATTTCCTTATCAAAGATATGACAAATCAGAAGCTACTTCCTCCAACAAGAAAATCTCCCTATTTATATACTTCTATAAGCCCAGGGTATCTCCAATGTACCATACTAGTAAGAATACTGTACCACTTTCTGTGATTAGATGACCAACATCTGTCTCCCCTCAACTGGATTATAAATTTCATGAGGGCAGGAACTGTACTGGTTATGACTGCTCACTTCCCAGTGCCAAAGTTAAGTGTCTGACCCATACTAGAAATGTAAAAAACATCTGAGGGAATGAATAATGAAAGCACCCATTAAAATAAAAGTAATGGAATACTTTCCTAACAATTTTTTTTCAATCTCCCTCAAACCAAAAGCTACCACTCTATTTACCATCAAATCCAAAAAAGCCTTCTCATTAATGTCAGAGACATGACAAGGGTGCCTGTTACCACACTTCTGCTGTTCAAAACTGTTCTGGAAGTATCAACCAGTGTCATTTGTTATAAAAGAAAGAAGGAGAGCTGCAACTTGGAAAAGAAGCAAAATTATTATTTTAGAACTGGAAAACCCAGCAGAACCAACTGAAAAACTACTTGAAACAGTAAGAGAACTCAAAAGGGAGGTGGAACTCAAATTAATATACAGAAATCAATATTTGTCATATTTATTAACAAGTTAGAAATATATAAAAAGAAAGGGCTCCATATTTGCCAACAAAGATAACAAAGATAAAAAGACTTTTTGAAATAAATTACACAAGAAATACATTTGGTGTACAAAAAGAAAACTTTAAAATCCTAATAAGAGACATAAAAGAAGAAATCAATAATGTGTAAATCTTACTCTTCAAGAGCTTTGTAACTATATCAATTTCTTTATAAATTCATCCATAAACTCAGTGCAATCCCAATCAAAATAATAACAGAATGTTTTGGGAGGAACATGATAAAATGCTACTCGTGTCTATACAAAACAATCAATAGACAAAAGTAGTCTGGACAATTCTGAAAGGGAACAAAGACCAGTGAAAGACTAACCTTCTAGATAGGAAAATAAAGCAACAAAGTTAAAAGGTCCTACTAGGAAAGACTCAACAATAAAGTATCAATAAAGGAGTACACAGAGCTCAAGAGAGACTATTTGAAATTAATGGGAAAAGATGGATTTTCATTAAGTGAATTAACAACAACAAAAAAAAGTAATCTCCATCTCTACCTTCTGTCTCTCCCACACAATTCTAAATGAATCAAAGATTTAATTTTTTAAAAAATGAAATCATAGAATAACTAAAAGAAAAAATGTGTAATTGTTTTAAAAATGTTATAATCTTGGAGAGGAACGGCCTTTTTAAAAAGGACTTAGGGAATTTTCTGGCAGTCCACGAGTTGGGACTCCACACTTTCCCTGCTGAGGGCCCGGGTTCAATCCCTAGTCAGGGAACTAAGAACCCACAAGGAGCATGGCAAACAAAAAACAAAAAGAAATGGGGCATGAAACTCAGAAGCCATAGGTAAGACTGACAAAATCAATTACATATAAATTCAAAACTTCTGTATTTCAAAAAGTACTATATACAAAATGAATAAAGAAAGGACAAACTGGCAAAAGATATATGCAAAATACGTATCACCCTATGGGCTTCCTTAGTGGCTTCCCTGGTGGCTCAGAGGTTAAAGCATCTGCCTGCAATGCAGGAGACCTGGGTTCGATCCCTGGGTCGGGAAGATCCCCTGGAGAAGGAAATGGCAACCCACTCCAGTATTCTTGCCTGGAGAATCCCATGGATGGAGGAGCCTGGTGGGCTACAGTCCTCAAGGTCGCAAAGAGTCGGACACAACTGAGCAACTTAACTTTCAACTTTTTCAACTATGGGCTTCCTTGGTGACTCAACAGTAAAGAATTAGCCTGCCGATGCAGGAGTCGTGGGTTCAATCCCTGGGTCGGGAAGATCCCTTGGAGAAGGAAATGGCAACCCACTCCAGTATTCTTGCCTGGGAAACCCCATGGTAGGACAGCCTGATAGGCTATATAGTCCATGAAGTCACAAAAGAGTTGGACACAACTTAGTGACTTAAAACAACAACTTATCTCCCCACACATACTCACACTCATTAAAAATATAGCCTAAGAGTGTGTATATATATGAGTGCTTGTGTGTTTTCTCAATTATGTATTCCCAGACTTAGACTAGTATTTAAAACATGGTAGATGGTCAGTAAATATTTGCTGAATAAATGAATGAGCATTTGACAGTCATACATATCAATTAGAAAAGATCAATGCCTAGCACAGTGCCCAGTACCCTCTAAGTACTCAACAGATAACTGCTGAAGGAATGAATCCAATAAAAACATGCCTAAAGAACAGGAAGAAGCAATCACTGGAAAAAAGAAAAACAAACAAAAGGTCAATGAACATTCCTAAAATGCTCAAACTCATAACTTAAAAAAAAGATAAAAACCACAGTATGATATTTTAAACTATCAGATTAAAAAGGAAATGTAAAGATAGTGTTGGCAAGAGTGTGAACAGATACTTTTCCTACATTGTTGGTGGAAGTACACCTTTGGTGAAAAGACTGGCAGTGTCTAGCAAAACTGAAAAGACACACACTCTTTGACCCAGCAATTCCATTTCTTAGAATTTCTCTGCTAAATTTGCATATACATGAAAAGACCTATGTTCAAGAATATTCAGAGTAACTTTTTCATAAGAGCAGAAATCTGTCCACATAATAGAATACTTTGTAGTAACTAAAGTGTAAAATAAATCTATTATATATTAAAAGTAATTACATTAAACTTAAAAAATTGCAAAAAAAAACCCATTTTGTTTTTTAACAAGTGTATATATGCATATACATGCAGTAAAATATTTTTTAAATATTAAGATGCAGTCTTCAATTATACAGAAGCTTTAGGAAGAAATGGGAGTCATTTTGTTTTAAAAAACTGATGAAAAATAAGTAAAAAATAGAAAACAAGGCAGGAATAAAAGTACACAGAGGAAGATTTTAAAGAGACAGAAGTGATAAGAAAACTCATGTCTTTGAGTCCATATTTATCACTCATACTCCCCAAAAAGATTTGAGATAGTTGGTAGGATGACACAAACACATAGATCTTAAGCACTAAGAATAGGGGAAACAGGTCTCTGTTCACCACTGTTTTACCAGTGCTTAGCAGCAGATAGTAGGGACTAAATAAATATGTGTTAAGTTAAAGCTACAAATGAGAATGGAAACCATGTGGAAGAGCACGCTGGGGAAAATAATGATTACTACTGGGTACGTTAGCTCTGAGTCTCCTAGCAACCTCAGAAAAAGGAAAACTATGATGCTGTGAGTCAATAATCTTCCGACAGGTATATCACGATGGGAAGTCCCTTTTGCATCCTCCACTTCAGAAGCAGTAATCACAGTTAAAGACTTGTGTGAACTCCAGATACCACTGAAACCACCCAGTATTCTGCTTCTTTCCCCCAACATCAGTAAAAAGAGGGGCTTAAGACTGTGGATACTCTTACTATTATGCTGTGCTATGCTATTCCTGACTACTGAAACTATGAATTCAACAGTTTGAATACTCAGATTCTTCTTAAGTAAGAGGTAGAACATAAAAAGTAAAAGAGCTGGAAGAGGGAGTCTTGGATTAAAAACTACAATCTATTTTTAACTTTATCAATATAAGGTAGTATTAATGCAAATAACTGAAATTTGAGGATAATAATAATTTGCAAATTGCCCCCACAGACTGAGTAGAAGCTTCAACTTTACTCCCAGTTTTGATCATAGCCAATCTTGAGAATCATCCAAGAAAGGAATAAACTGTCTTCACTTTTTTTTTTTTTTTTTCTTTTTTTTGGCCGTGCTGCACTGCTTGAGGGATCTTAGTCCCCTGACCAGGGGTATAACTCAGACCCTCAGCAGTGAAACTGTCTTCAAATGTCAGGTCATTTGGTTATAATCTCCTATGCGTTTTTAGTAACAAGTTTATTTATAAGAAGGATTCAATCAATGAAAATTTATTTCAATTCAGCAGCCAGGTCCAGTAGCCAGTATCTTCCAGTGTAGATAAACTACAGATCAGATCTGCATAAAAGCTAGAACTACACAATTATCTAAAAACACTACTAGTTGTATTAATCAAAATTAAACTAAAAACAGTTGTGGCCAAAGAGGGAAATGCCTCTTAGAATAT
Source organism: Oryx dammah (assembly GCF_014754425.2). Lineage (NCBI taxonomy): Eukaryota > Metazoa > Chordata > Mammalia > Artiodactyla > Bovidae > Oryx > Oryx dammah. Next base: position 68,820,997 of record NW_024070202.1, on the reverse strand, counting down.
TAGAAACATGCACAAGGAAGTCTTTTTAACAATAAAACTAAGGCTAGCTATGCTATAAAAGACTTCAACACTATCTTGTGAATAACTTTTCTGTGAACACAAGGGAAAGGCACAAATGCTTCACATTCATTCTTCTTTTATAAAATAGGGACAATCCTTCATTATACAGCCACCTCTTCCTATAGGCTCTGAGAAGAAAGGTTTGACTATTTTTACCACTTACTTTACTTCAGACAAAACTGATCATCATTTCTAGCTTTTATTCCTAAACCTTCTTTTTTAAGGGAGGGTGGAAAAGTCACAAGCATCAAAGAGAAGCACGCATTATTATTGTTGATCTGCTGGCGGGCTTGGTGTTCAACAGTTTGAATACTCAGATTCCATTTTCAGGAAACTGAAACAAATAGTAATCTTTCCAGATCAAACTTCCACCAAGCAGTTTTAGTACAACATTTATCATACCTAGCAAAACCACCAGAGGACAACTCCATCTGCTCCAACAAAACAGAGGAAGATAAAGGTCTCCAAACACTTAACAGCACTTTCCAAAAAAAACGGCCATAAACCTAACGCCACTGAAAGAGAAATGCAATCTGCACTCTGCAGACCTAGACAGGAATTGCTTCAATACTATCTTTCCCCCTCTTCCTCGCCATAAAAACTACCCACCCCTAGTTGTGATGTACAGATCTACATCCCAAGGCTCTTAGGAGATTAGGAACCCACAAGGACCAACAAAGGCAGGAAACAAGGACTTCTTTCCCACACAAGCTTTTCATTTCAGGAATTACACAGAATGAACACTGAAAAGCAAAGCAAAAACTAGGCCCACTTACAAGCATATCTGAGACAGAGTGGGTACAGCGCAAACTGGACACACAGAACATAACCATCCCTGTCAAAGGTTAGGTGTGGAACCCCTTAGGAGAGTACGAGATTGATACCATCCATTTTAGATCATTACTGAGAGGGAATCATTTAGGAGCCCTTCAGAACACAAACACCATATTCAAAGATCTGTGTTCAGATAGGAGTATATATACCAATAAGAGTCAAAGCTCTGGTTTGGGGGTCCAAGGAAAAAGTTAATTAAATGCCTTCCTCAGGTTTAATTTAAAGCACAGTTAAAAGGAAGGAACTTTAAGAAATTCCAGTCGAAAACACAGGAAAAAGCCAGATGCAGTTAGATAAATTTTTCATCCTAAACTTTTTGAATTCTTTACATTTATACTTTTATTAGTTTTTAAAATTATGATTAAAATTAAGGAGAAAGGATAAAAATGTAAATAAAATTAAATAGCAATTATTGAAAAGCTTTTTTAAATAAAAGTTTTACGTTTCTTTTTCAAAAAAGGTTTATATGGAAAAATTATAAACAGATGCTTGCTTCTTTCTTTGTGTACATTGTGGTATCATCATATAAAAAACTCAAGAACATCTAAAATCCAAGCATAAGTAAAAGGAAAGTATATCACCTTCATTTTTGTTGCCAATGGAAAAAAATTCAGAGCTTAATTTACTATAAGATGTGGAGCACATAATAGAAAAATAACCTCTTACTTCTTAGGCGTTAAAATTTTGCTTTGGCAGGGTAAGGGAGAACTATCAGATAAAGATGCATATCCACACACATACACATCTATGATTCTCAAAGGAAAGTAAGCGGGAAATAGTAAATGGTTAGGTCGTGAAACCACAAACAGCTCATTTTCACAGTATCTTTTCCCAAAACTTGTTCCCCGGTTGTGACATTCATGCCCATGTGACACACACGACAACTTAAAAGTCAACAATTCCTTATTTTGGAATTTTATTTGAAGTTTATTCTGTTGCTCAACTGTACTGCAAATATACTTAATAAGGGGTGGACGTCAAAATTACTATTTCAAAACTGTTTTGCTCCTGTTGTTAACTTTATATCTACATATAATTGGTAAGATATACAAATGCCCTAGTTCTCTCACTGCAACAACAAAACAGAATAGGTATTGTTCCTTTAGGTTCTATATAATTCCTTACCTCATTACTACAGTTTTCCCATATCACCTCCCCTTTATGAAAACACTGTCCTATGTTCACGATAGCATACTTTCTAAATAACAGCAGTTCATTCGTTTAACGTCACAGCCTCCATCTTCCAAAAACTTATCACCACTTAAAACTGATGCACAGATGAAGATCAAGAATTGCTCATTTTTTCCCCATGAAGAATCTCAATATCATAGGCCACTTTGGTTAGAAAAGATAACATGACTGAAGCCAGGCAAAGCTAATCTTGACCCTGCCATAATTGGATGACCCACTAAAGGTCCCTTCCAATACAACCAACAATAGGAAAAGAAAGCAAAACCACAGAAAAATAACATTTGACTAACTTTCAGTTTTCATCATTATCCAGTTGGACAATTTTCTGACCAGCAATAATAATTATTCACTTGGAATTTCACCCCAATAAAGATCAGGGTCAAAATATCCTTAAGAAAAAATTTTTTTCAGAAAATTCTTGCCTGTATTCTCTACTTTGCCTTTTCTATCCTTAATATTCATAGCCATCCATCTCGTAAGCATTTCTGGGGAAAACTGGATAATCCTTAAAATAAGAACAAACTGAAATGAAAGAAGCTTCACATATAACTTCCAAAATAGCCTGGGAAGACTACTATACTCTTCTTCAGTGTTCTGAGCTATTAGTAACAAGAATGCTGGTTTATTTTTTTCCTGTTGAACAAATCAGGATAAGGGGAAGAAGGGCCCACTCATCATTCTTTTCAAACTGCTGCCAATCATGCCTGAAGCTAGATCTATGAGAATGAAACCAGACATATCCCACTTGAAATTCTCTTAGTATATGCAAAAAAAGAGATTAGGTGAGGTCCAGTTTGTATTCCAAATATATACTAGCATATCGCATTTTAACACACTTGATCTTTATAAAATTCAAAGAAAAATTGGCAAAGTAAAATATAATAAACATATTTTCCTATAGCTTTCAATGAAACCTATGTTTTATACTTAAGCTATGAAGAGTATGGGTTTGTTTGTGCCTCTCTCATTTTTTTAACTAATGTGAATTATGTACCTTCAATAATCAGAATAAAACTACTGAAAGACAGACACACTCATATACCACACACAACTCTTAAAGGCCTTCTGCAAAAGCTGTTGGGACAGATTATGACTGAAGAACTGTGCATACTGAGAGGGTATAAAAATATGACAGGATAAAAACTATTAACTCCCAATATATTATAATTCTTTCAGTAAAACACATGATGATAGCTGTAATGTGAAATTAGACTAAATACTGTACTTTATTATTATTGAGCAATAAACTTTGATACACTGTTAATCTCAAGGCTTAATGTTGAGTACTATAAACATACTAAAAAAGGTATACATGCAGTTAAACATTATTTTTGTAAAGGCCAATTTTTGGTGATTAAAAAGTTGTAAAAGTACACTTAAATAAATAAATTATTTTTTAAAATAAAAATTTTAAAACCCAAGTTAAAAGAGTGAACATTTATAAAACTGTTCTGTGCACTCATACTTCAACCACATAGCTAAAAAGATACCCTCTGGCATCTTTTAATCTTCTTTCCAAGGAAGTTATTTTAGAGGGTTTAAAACTTCTGACTTTCACTTCTGGTTTTGCATTTTCTTGTCCCTTTTATTCTTGTCATTGACTAGATTCAAGCATAAAAGACCAAAACCAAAACTGATTTAAATCATCGACATTTTTTCAGCTGGGTAATAATTTCTTCTATATTGGGGTGGCAAGGGGAGGGGGGAAGTCACTGAATGGTGATATCAATGGAATGTGAAAAAGTATTTCGCTGATTTTTTTTAAATTAAAAAAAAGCCTTTTGTTATTCTAGCAACCAAAGAAATTCCAAATTTGAAAGTACTACTCTTTTCATAATAAAACCCTCTACCTAAAATGTCTTCTTGCTATATCAGGCCAATTCTTATAATAATTCCGTATCACACCTTGTTGTATCAGACCTTCCAAAATGAGCCTCAACTTTCACACTAAAAAAAAAATGAGGACAGCCTGCATTTCACGAAGTTGCTATAAGGATTAAATGATTTAAAATACACAAACCACCTAGCATGATAGCCAGACACACCAAAGGTACTTAATCAATATTATCTGCCTTTTAAAAATTTCTGTATTATGAATTTTAAGGAGGTTAAATATATTTTGAATCTACTTATTGATAAGGCTATGTGCTTTCCACTTCATTACGCTTCACTCCATTAAGATTGTCAGATTTTTTCTAAGAGGGGGAAGGGAGGTAGCAGACACAAACTGAAACAGAAAAACAACATAGACGGTATTGCCCTTTCATTTTCTTAAGTATTTTTTAAAATAAACTTGACTTTTTTATCACTCTTATCTATTTTCCCAAGACAGTTTTTCTTCATCTTTTTGTATAAGAAATCAAGTGTAAGCCGACACTCTATGCCAAAAGTACACCTAAGAGTGAGCATGACGTATATTTTGGTTGCTGAACATTTTACAGTTTAAGGGCCTCATGCAATCTCTTAAAAAAAAAATAAATGAAGAGTACTGACAACTAAGACTTCTCTCAGAGTTATGAACTATTTCACACCCCTTGAAGGTTTCCCTTGATTAATTTTATATGCCAACATACTTTCTCCTCCTTTACTCTCGACCGCGTTGTTTTCTAAGCCACAGAATCCACTGACGACTAAACTCTGCATTCCATTTCACTTCTCAACACCCCTTCTCTACCGCAACACCCACCCGCCCCCAGGAGCTGCTAGCATTGTTTGTGTGGAGTTGGAAACAATACACTTCCACTGCTGGTTAATTTACATCCGATTCGGCCAGGCCTGGGGAGCAGTGTGCGGTCTTTCCCCCCTCTTTCTGCTCCGGTTTCCCCCCTCCTTTTAAAAAAAATTTAAATTACCCTTTTTAATTTAAAAACTTCCGGATGTTTTATTACCTTGGCAGCTTTACTTTTTCTCTGGAAAGACTAAAAAGGTAAGCTTAAACAGTTTTTGTCAGGTTAATGTCTTTTTTTTACACGGATATATGACAACCAAAATCCATAGTGTTAGAACTGCAATAGTAATGTTGCACTTTACCACACTAACTCCTGTTTGGCACAATTTCACTGGTTTTTGTAGCATAAATATGCAAAAAACAAAAACCATTACATAACAGTGAAACTGGCTGTTCTCTAAACCTATTTGTCAGCAGCTACATGTGCTCCTGAGGATATAAAAGGATTTGATGCTTGCTTTTGCTATTTTTATTCTTTTAGAAAACCATACAATATTATACATGTAAATACAGTAAATCATTGTTTCCTTGACCCATATTTATAGAAAAGCAAAAACTTCTTTTATTTTAAAAAATCTAAAAAAATCCTATGAAGTCTAAAAGTCAGTTTCCCTTTGAAAGCCCACGTTAACTGTCTGCTCATCAGCAAAGTTACAGTTAAAAAAATTTTTTTTCAGATATCTGAAAAAAATTATGTTACACTCTTTAATAAACTTTATAATTAAAGCCATCTCAGAGATTGAAATCCTCAGTTTCCAACCAAGAAAATTTCGCAGAATTAAATATTTTATCTAAAATCAAATAAGTTAAACATGTTCCATCAATACAATTTAAAATAAGATATGCAGACACTCCCCAACATATGCAAATGATACAAATAATTAGGAATCACATTTCATCCATTTAAAATTTAAAACACTTCCATCTATGAGACTCCAAAAGTACGAGTACACGGTTTTAAACTTTAAATGTCTACTTTCTACACTACTTTTCTTCCCTTCTCATCCTAGCTCCCTCTAGACCCCCAACATATACATAAAATAGATCATTTAAGCCAGTGGTATTTGAGAACATCGCCCCTCCTCCTCCAGTTAGACAGTCTTGCCTTTTATATCTATGTGGAGGTTCCCATGGCAACACTCACTTACACCAATACTATTTCCAACTGAAATGAAAGAAGCCAAAATCTTAATGCTTCGTTACTAAATTACACACACCCTAAGAGTAAGGATTTTTTTTCTATCATTTTTTAATGAAAAAGTAGATTTCTAGAATTTCAGCAAAATAAGTCATTTAGTATTTTAGAAATAAATAAAAAAACAATCATTGTAGGTAATTACATATGCATATTATTACAGAAGATTTGAATGTGCTTATTCTTATTACATAAAACTGATATACTGAGCCAGGAGGCTGACTCAATTAAAATTATAAATAGTATAATTTTTACTAATCCAACCTACTGTTATCAAATTCTTCTCCCTGCCTCCCCGTTAATGTTAGCTACATAGCTCACAAAAACCCTGGTGAGAAATTCTAACAACAACAAAAAAAAAACAAGAAGCAATTCATGGACAGCAGGAGGCAATTCCAGAACACAGGCACAATCTATAAAGAAAAACCACTACAGCTTTTTGATGTTAAATAAGGAGAAATATCAGCATACAACAAAGCCAAGAAGCAAACTGTTGTATCAAGTTTAAAAGTAAAATATTCAGTGTTAAGTGTCATGCACACCTTTTGTCGTTTCAAATATGAAATTTTCCTAGGTTTTAAAACAAAGTTTTCCTGATAATCCTGAAGGTTTGTATGTATTTAGTTTTAGTACAACACACATTACAATCAAGTTATTCAAAATATAGAGAAGGAGAGGGTTATGTTGTGTGTCTGTGTGTTTATATAAAAGCAGGAACATCAAAGTGGGAGGCCAAACACTTACTTTGAAAACATACACATTTCTTAATCAGGCTGTACACACTAAGAAGCCACAGAGGAAGAGGTGAGAATATAAACTGAGTAACATTTCATAAAGCATTTTAATAAATAATCAAAGCTAAGCATTAAACATCTCTCTGTACAGTGAACATTTTAAAAGTATAAAAATCAACAGAATGTACACTGAACCTTATTTATTGTGACAAAATATTACGGCACCTGAATACTTGTATCATACAATTTTTTCTGAAGAGTTTATTAACTTATATATGGGTTCATAAAAATAGAACATTAATATATTTTAATGAAAGAATCTTTTTTATTAAAATTTATAATGAGCCTTTTTTTCCCTGCTTTTACATTATCACTTTCTTAAAATGGGCTGACTCAAAAGACTATAAAGACTCCCTCAAAATCAGTACAGGAAACTGCAAGAATTTACTTTCTCAAAAACAGCTTTTAAGACATGAACGTGAACTGCCTAATGAATCTCATAGTTAGGCCTGTGAAAAGGACCAACTTGCACGTTTCAGAGGTCCTTCCCTCTTTTTAAAAATTCCCATACAGTGAAACCTGCTGACACTGCTTTTATAAGGCCTGGGGTGGGTGTTGAGGGGAGGAGGGCACTGATTTGCCACATTGTGGGGGGCGAGCGGATTTTTGCAACATTTGTGAGGGTTTTTTATAGGCAGGATCCTCTCTCCAGGATTTAGACAAGTAAAACAAAACTTAAAAAAATATCCAACTGGTAAATGTTCATTTTATTAAAAAAATAATAATAATTCTCTGCAAATGTCTCAACGTTTTAATTTACTTTCAGTATTAACCACCTAAACACTCTTTGGAGAGTGACATTTAATCAACCTTGCTATTAGATGTATTTTTAAGCTAACTTCAAAAACAAAATCTAGAGAAAGTATTATGACCTCTCCTGAACAAAAAAGAATATTTTAAAATCCTCCCTTTATCACAAGCAGGTTTGGATGTAATGCCACCTGGTGGCACAGAAAAAAAAATTTTTTTTTAACGAAGCTTAGATTTTTAGAAACTGAGCTAGCTATTCTATGAAAACACCAACTACCCCTTCAGACTCCTCTACCTTCCTCCTAAGCAAGTTATTCATCCTGCCATTTAATAATAACTAATTTTTATTTTAAAACTTTAAAAATTTTAAGCAATTAACTGCATGTGACAATGTCCTTAGTGTTTAAATATCAAAGGAAGCCAAACATTTTTTCTTTTTTCAAAAGCCTAAAACTGTACCAAAGCTCTAATTTTTAAAAGATGAAATACTTAAGAACTGGGGGTGTAGGGATGGAGTAACCGAACTGCTTTGTAAAATTACACTGTATAATTAATTCCATGGTAAGAATGTTTTTATGGTGTGTTTTGGTGACCTTTTATTACCATCAAGTTCACAATGCTGGTGGGCTGCCTTTTAATCCCTCCGCAGACAAAGGCCCTAAATAAACACAGATCCCTTCCTGGGAAAAAGTCCACTCTGGTTAAATGGTAAGGAAATGAGTAAATCATTAGTAATCTTTAAAGCCAAAGCTATAAACTCAAGTTACCTTAAGTTGAAATGAAAGTGTCCTGCAAGAGTTTCAAAGTTCTGTCACAGATAGAAATCTCCAGCTCTTGACTCCAGACTAGGCGCCAGCTGATAAACAAACAATTTAAGTCAAGAGCTGGAGAATTCCCAGCTTTTTCATTTAATGGCTTTGGCCCAGAGTATTTATTGCCTCCAGTTTTATTCTCACTTAGCTCTAAGAGGAAATTTAAACTCATCATTATCTTAAAGCCCCATATGGGCAGCAGTCAGCTCACCTGATAGAGCTCCTCTTACTCGGTACCAGTTTGAGTCTCTACTAGAAGTGATGTAATAATGTAAACTAATTAACTAGTGTTCGGTTGACTTCTTAACAGGCTACATAAATTGTGTTCAATATAGTTTACATTCCCATTTGGGGTAGTAATGATTCCAAAAAATTTAATTCTGCAGTTTTATTCCAAACTACCAGCTAAAATGGCGAAGGACAATGTCAGCGTTCTCAATCCCCGACATGCACCTACCCAGCCTCCCTACCCTCACTCTCACCCTTGTCCACCAGCCCTTGAATATTACATAAAGCAACTTTTCTGCATAAAAGTAGGCTATTTCTATTAACTTCAAAATACTCAGTGTTGCCAGATCTATTTCCCAACAGAGCAGGGTGTAAGATTTAAGTTGTAAATGCCCGATCATGAAGAGTTGTTGATTTTATACGAGTACTAGTAAGAATATAAAAGTACAGCCCAATTAAAGCCCATAAGATACCATCAAAAATTTCTAAATGCTGTTTTTAAATGTTTGCTACTAAAGATTACAGATCTCAAAGCCAGAACCATACTGTTGCTTCTATTCCGTTCTCAAAATTATCATTTACTTTTAAAGAAAAATCTCATCTCTTCTCAGGATTTTATGTCAAAATAATTCAACTATCTGAGTGTCTGCAGATATTTCACAATTACAATAAATCAACTATCCTTCTTCCTCTAGCCGCTTATCTAATGAAAAAAATGCTGCAAGAAAATTTTTATAGCCTAAGGTAAACGGTTAATGTGGCATTAATGCAAAGAAAAATTCTCTTATTTCTTAAAGAAAGTTTTATAAACCTATCTTGGCTAGAAAAGCAAATTAACTATTTCAATTGTCTGCCAAGATTATTTTTCTACTTTTACTATATGTACATAGTACATTAAAATGTTGGCCACTTGAGAACAAGTATTACCCTCACACATAAGAATTAGTGGAAAACAAACATAATTAATGATAAAACCACTTGTATGCCTGGCCTCAGAGTGTGTTTCACAACTCCATAAGAACAATGCTGTCTTAGAGACTGCAATGGATAAACATTCTGAAGACCACAACTAATAGTCAACAACTTAATATATAAAAAAAAGATGTCAGGTGCAAATCTTAAAATTCTTAATACTCTTTTAGAAAAGAGTCCATAACTCTCCCTTGCTGGATATAACCTAAGCTAAACACAAAATAACAACAAAAACTCTCTACCTTCAGGTCAATTACTTAACGCAGAAGAGAGATGGTGAGTTGGTTATCAAACCTTCATTGGCCATGTTGGGAGGATGGCTACCAAGAAATGTGCATGTAAATTTAAATTTTTCACAATTAAAATATCCCAAAGACTGTAAAATAAAATAGAATTGTATGACAAATATATACAGAGAAGGTATTCAATGTAATATACTTTTCATCAGCTGATGTTATCAAACTTTAAGAAAATCAGACAACTATAAAACTGCAAATAAATCTGGTAACAGTTTGTGACGACAAAGCCCTTGTCAAATTCTTAATTCCATTGCCTCCTCTCACTTCCCCCCAATAGCTATCCAGTGATCACAAGCAAAACAAAATAAAGATATATAATACATCAGGGGTACTGGAATTAATTTCATGCTGCTAAGGAATCAATAGATGTTAATGAAAAATAAATTATATATAATTAATAGACTTAGATTTCTTTACCAAATCTATTTCATCTTTATATAAACACTGCTAGGCAGTTCTAAACTATGTGACCAGACCCAATTGTGTCTGGTCTGACTTACATCCTGAATGGCAATTAAAGGACATTAAAAATACCCCAGGATTACTTAAGGCAGGACCCCTGCCTTATCCATGCGCTTTCCAACAAAACCATGTGAAAAGAACAGCTCCACCACAGGATAGAGCCTGGCAAGAGCAACTCTGGTAATAGTTACTTGACTGGAAATTGAGATGTAGTTAAAACCTGGCCTGCAGATTTGGAGATGAGGGAATTGCAAACTGCAAGAGAATAAATTCTTAGAAATAAACTAGGTTGTATTACCAACAATAAGTGATAGTAATAATACAAACACTGAATGAAGTGATCACTCTGCATTCTCTATCCCATTCCTCCTCTATTTTCTTAGGAGACAAATTATTAACGCTGCCTCAACCATGTTATCTTGGGCAGTGAGTCAGCAGTCTTTTCTAAACATGTTAAGAACTCATTAACACCTTATATAGGGACTCTCCACAACAACTGTTGTAAGGGAGTTTCAGACATGCCAAAGAATGTAAAAAGAAGCTTTTATGGCACCTCTTCTTTGGGACTAATTTCAAAGAAATCCTTGGAATTTATTTACCAAACATCTCTGAACCACTTTGTGCGAACTGGAGAAAATCCCAGGCAAAATGTACTCTCCAGAGACAGAAGGGATACTTAACGGATACAAGATGATAAGTAAAATTATGGGTAAATGTAAATGGATAACATAATTAACTCATTTCTGGGTATACTGGTACTGATGAATCTTATGTCATTTCTAAAGAAATAGATTTATCCATTAAATCAAGTTAAAGAAAAATTTAATTATTTGAGTTACTACTAAAGTTTTAAATACCATTGAATCAGACCAAGGAAAGGCTTACTTTAGCATTTTAAGATAGAATAATCCAAGTCTCTGATACAGAAGTCAATGCCACAAAGTACTTCTAAGTTTTATAATAAAAAATAGAAACTGATCATTTTAAAAGAACTAAAAATCATCAAATAACACAATTCTTTAAAGGAAAGAACCCATGAAAATGAATTGTCTGAATCATGTTAAACCAACTTATTTTAAAACATTGAAAACAATATTACTGAGGTAAGACTAAAATTCAACAATGAGTACTGTACAAAATACTACTGTGTAATCAAACAGCTTATGAGAGCACCAAAGACCTCCTATGAGAGCTCTTCCCCCCAACACTCACATTACAAACCACTGTAAATTAAGTTATATGAAATTTGGTAAAAGAATCTGCTTTTGGACAGAAATAGCAATGTTTCAGCCCAAAGCAAAGTAAAATTGCCAAGCTATAAACCTCTCTAAGAAAATGTTTTAATGGAAATGCCAAGAGACCCTTAACCATAATGGTGTGGTGTTAGGTGCCAAAACATAAATAAATTTTGTTTTTGTGCTCCCTTTACCATAAATTAGATACAGGTCGAGTGGAAAAACAGTAGGTATCCAATTCAGTGAGCGGTAACGGCCAAGACTTCCACATTTGATTTTAAAAACAATAATGGAGTCTATGTGAGACTTTCATTGAAGAATTAAGCAAGCAAGTCTAGCACTCTAAGAGAAACTCCTTAATAGGTCTTGTGCTTACTATTCCATATTCTAAGAATACCTCAAACAAATTACTAAAATTTAACCCAGCCAAGTAGAGTATAAAATCTGGTTTCCTGGTCGGGAACTGTTATACAAACACATACACACAAGTTCAATTATTTAATTTTGACATTAATCCTAACCAGGGCAATACAGTTTAGCAAATCAACGAGGCTGGCCAGCACAGAAAGCCTTGGGGTATCTATAAGAGCCATTTCAGAGTCACTTCAACTCAAGGTTTCTGTGCAAACCTACAGACATACTATGTAATCAGTGATCTTATTCTTCAATTATTCAAGTACAGTTAAATGCTATAATTATGCCCTTGGCACAGAAAGAACAGTATTTAGATATCAATTACAAACAATAGTTTTTAATTTGCTTTATATCTAGCATTCATTATACAAGAGAGCTGATCAAACTGGAATTAACTCTGTGGTAGCAGACCACACCCCCTGCAAAAAAAAAATGCATGTGTCCAAAATGGTGTCACTAAACAACATTTCACATTAAAGGATTACAAGTTTCATAAAGATGTGATTTACGCAAGACAGATAAACAGATTAGGGCATCATACTTATGAGGCCAGTGTCATGGCCAACAGACAGAGATCCTGGTTAGCTTTACTGTAATACACAAACTGTCAAACAAAGGCATGGCATTAGACATATAGGGAATCAATATACAGGTGATCCAGTTTAACTAACTCCGAGTGAAACTACCTGCTAAGTGCTAGCAGTACAAAGACAAATGTTCCACAAGCATACCAAGTTTGTTCATGCCTCAGAACAGGTACAGAGCACCTCTTACCTTACAGAGTACCTCTCTCCACTGAAGGACCTGTGTGTTCAGATCTCTGCTTAAATGTCACTTCCCCAGAGAAGGTTCCCTGTCCACTCGACGTAAAAGGGCCCTCCCCTTGGTCTGTCTCTGTAACTATTTACTTTGTGTTTTTTCCTTTATAGTACTTATTATTGAAATTATTCTTGTTTATCCTCTCTATTCCGATCAAATAAATCATAAGCTCCATAAGACAAAATATGTTGAGTATCTTCAAAGCTCTATCTCTAGTATCTAGAACATACCTAGTACATAGCAAGTACTCAATAAATGTTTATTGCATGAAAGGAAGAATGAAGCATGTCCCTTGCAATCAAGGTCCCGTCAGCATAAAAGAGAATATCAGAATATATGATCAGAAAACAGTATATAACACTGTAAGGATTATATAAATACAATAATTTAAGTATAAGACATTCCACTGAAGAAAAAAATGAAGACCTTCACTTTTATATTTAAGTTCCAGGCTCTCTGGAACTTAAAAGTGAAGGTCTTTCAACTTATCAACAGAAGTACAACAGAAAATGAAACTAAAGGTGGTAGAATTATATGAACTAACCAATTTCCTTTCTTCCTTGCCTAAAGAGTATTTACTAAAAACAGTCAAATCTAATTCCAAATTCCAATGATCCTCCTTGGATCTGTGAATCATCTACAACGTTTCCAGCTGATCTTTAACATAAATGTTCCACTTCCAGAACTTAAAATCCTTCACTAGCCTAGAATCAGGTGTATGATTCAGATCTGGTGTTACCCTCTTTTTAAATATCCAGAAAGGTCAAATTAAGTATTAATACCCACCCCAGATAGGACAAAGAGTAGGAGAAACATGTAAGAACTTCAAAGGTAATAGTAAGGCTTTATTTCTTAAACTGGAAGGGGGGAACACATGGGCCTGATAGGCACTTATAGCTTGCACCTTTATAATTTTATATTTTGTATATAAATTCATATTTAATAAAAATTTGGGGAAAAAAGCTACTCTCTGCACTCAAAAAGATTAAGCTTTACAGGAAGAAGAGAATCAACACCTATAAATATAATGTAATATAGGCTTTAATAAAGGCATGTTTCACAGCTTCAAAAGGAAGCATCAGGATTTCCTTGGTGGTCCCGTGGTTAAAGACTCTGTGCTTTCACTGAAAGGGTTCGATCCCTGGCTGGAGAAGTTAAAAAAGTATGCACCAAAATTGGTTGAGGCACGTCAAAATATTTTATAAAGTAGTAGCTAGGGTACAAAGCGATAACTGTACAAGCATATAATAGTTATTTACATTGGTTTCAGGATAAGTAGAACAGTTTAAGCATCATTTGCTTTTGATTTTTTTTTAAAGTTATATGAAACAAATAAAATTGAATAAAAGCTAGCAGAAAGCAGAAGGGGCTGGACTGAAGAAATCACTGTCTTAAAAATCTGTACAACTTCAAATTCTTCATCTGGGTTTTAAAAAAGGTTCTCTTTAAAATGCTAACCACAGAATAGGGAGAACAATGTGTTCCCATTTTAATTTACAGAATACTACTGTATTTGTAGGTAACACCTCTATATAATTACACAGAAATGCATTTTTTAAGTCTAAGATAAGAAACAAACAAAGAGTGGGGGGAGGAGGACAAAATTGGGGGAATTTTTAAAAAGATTTTATTACAATTACCTCAATATTTGTTTTAAAACTGACAAATATAGAACCTCTGTAAAACTGTAAGCCCATTTGGGTGCCTAACCCAGACTTTTCCCAGGTCCCTTTTCCTAAATTTTATTTAGTTAAAATACTATGATTTTTAAACCTGCTAACTCTAACTTACAGAAAGTTCCCTCTATTTTAACTGAGAAAGTGCAGACATTTTTAACCTATATTAAAAATATAAAAATAATAACAATGAGAAGACAAACATAAGTTTCTATTATATGCTAGCCACTCTCATAATGATGATGTGTCAAGCAACAAATTATCACAAACCGTCTCTACACAAAATTTTCAATCTGTAATACAGATCAGACAAATCAGCATTTTTATATTCTAAAACCAAAAAACTGTGATAAAAATAACTTGATAAGGATGAGGAGTAATCTCAAAGTTTTATCACAAAGAAGACTCTATTTTTAAATGTTAAAATAACATTTAAAAATCAAGTTAGTATTTTTTGTTATCAAATGATAATTTTAGGCTATATTCTTGAAGCAAAAGATCAATCAATAAGATCAACTAATAAATATCCACCATATCAATTTTCAAATTAAATTACAGAACCACTCAAAGAACAAAGAATTATTCATTTACTGAATCTATTCTATAAATAAATTCCAATACCAAGCTTAAAATTGCTTATCAGTATTTCGTAATCAAAGATCCATACCACATTATAAATCTTAACACCTAAAATCCTACTTAAATGATTCAATATAACAATTATAGGGGCTAAAAATTATTTATACCTCCACCTGTACTAAAAGGGCTTCCCTGATAGCTCACTGGTAAAGAATCTGCCTGTAATGTGGAAGACCCCAGCTGGATTCCTTCTAGTGGAAGATCCACTGGAGAAGGGACAAGCTACCCACTCCAGTATTCTTGGGATTCCCTTGTGGCTCAGCTGGTAAAGAACCCGCCTACAATGCAGGAGACCTGGGTTTGCTCCCTGGGTTGGGAAGATCCCCTGAAAAAGGGAAAGGCTACCCACTCCATATTCTGGCCTAGAGAATTCTATGGCCTGTATAGACCATGGGGTCGCAAAGAGTCAGACACGACTGAGTGACTTTCACTTTCTATACTCAAAAGGGTTTGGGATATAAGATTCCTTTACAAGCCCACTAGGTTCTTTATGAAAAAGAAACTGATTTAAATTATTACATTTCATTATTCTTTAATTCCAAAGCCAACAATCATGTTTAATAGGAATAAAATTGCTATTTCATTGTCTACTGCCATATTGCTATAATTACATATGTATGTGTATATATGTATGCACATATGTATATATATATGCATATATATTTGATTACACAGTAACTCTGGAAAATTTGTAAATTATAGAAAATCATAATCTTGCCATTCTAAAATACCTAGATATCCATTAGTATTTTATATAATATTAAGCTTTTAGAATTTTATTAGCTCCCTGTCCTCTGAGATTGTGGTAAAATTTATTTATAAATTTTGTAATATTCAGCTATCTATACGTACATGAGATAACCTGAATCTGGGCTGCAGTGTTTGATCTCGTTCATAAACAGTTGTATTTCATTTGTTAATGTAATTTATAAAGTTTTTACTTCTATATTCATGACTGATGTAGACCTATAGTTTTTCTCTCTCATAATGTTTCTAACTGGTTTAATTATCAGAGTTATACACATCTTACAGAATGATTTGGGAAGCATTTCCTCTTTTCTATTGTCTGGGAAAGTCCATATAAAGTTGAGATGGTATGCTCCTTGAAATTTCGGTTAACATTTGGTAAAATCACTTGGGCCTAGTATTTTCCTCATGAAATCATTTTCTCTTTTTTGCTACTTCTTCAGTTTCTTTAATAGTTAGAAGATTATTCAGGCTAATTATTTCTTGAATCTGTTCTGAAAAGTTAAAATTTTCTAGCAATTGATCTAGCCCTACCTACAGCAATCTGGATCAAAAATTCACAGCTCTTCAAAGCTGTAACATCCTTTTATCTGAGTTTACAATAAGCACTGTATTTTGAGAGGGCTAAATAACATAAGTCAGTTTTGCTTTGTTTTTATTTGTAATGAGGAAACTGAGAATCTGCAATAACTCTAAAAATAATTGGATTATACTGGGTACCAAAAAACTGTCTAATTGTTACTTCTGACAAACTGAATAGGTGTGCATCTATTTTAGCTACCACTTACCACCAGAAACAGGGGCATCCATGAAAACTGCTCCCATTTTTTCAACTTCTTTGGCCAGTTCTTTTGAAACCATAGGATCAATAGTACTGGAATCTATTAATAGTGAGCCTTTCTTCACTTTTCTAAGTAAACAAACAGAAACATAGTTTTTTAAAGAGTACAGTGTTATAGTTTTAAAAATATAGTTTACAACTCTGAATAACTATTTCATGCAACTACTTATAGAATCAGAAGCTGCTAAAAGTTGCCAGATATCAAGGAAGTCTCCCATGTAAATATCAGAAACATTGTTACATTGTTAGGGACTCCCCCCCCCACCCCCCACCGTGGCTCAGTGGTAGAGCATCCGCCTGCCAATGCAGGAGACATGGGTTAGATTCCTAATCAGGGAGGATCCCATATGCTGCAGAGCAACTAAGCCCGTGTGCCACAACTACTGAGTCTGTGCTCTGCAACAAGAGAAGCCATCACACTGAGAAGCCTGCACACCACAACTAGAGAGTTAGCCTCGGCTTGCTGCAGCTAGAGAAAAGCCTACACAGTTACAAAGAGCCAGAGCGGCCAGAAATAAATTATATTTTTAAAAAGCTCATTATTAGAACTGGTTCAAAATCTCAAATTCACTTTCAGATCAATTACAGTTCAAAGTAAACTCAAAGTATTTCAAACAAACTAAAGTAACCTAATAAACTACATGGTATAAATTCTGGTTTCACGTGAAATACACATTAACCATAATAATGTAGGTTAGCTAAGATGTAAGCAATTTAAAACACCTATTAACTTTAAAGGGGCTATTTGGTAAGATTTAAATTTTTGTTTGTAAAATAGCTGGGTCTCTTTAAAAAGTAATTTACTTGTCTTTAACAAGCCATACTGCAAATTTCACATATCCATTTTATTTCCACTAGGTAGAAAAAATATAAGCAATTAAAATTTAGCCATTTGCTTTAGAATGGCATATTCTTTAATAATTATAACTTTGTAAAGATAAAATAAAACATCAAACAGATACTAAGGAAAATATAGGAATGGACCTAGAAATCTCAAAGAGTCTTCTTGTTCTTTATGGTAAATTTATATATATATATACTGGTAAAAGGGGGAAACAGTCTTTTCATATATCATATTTTACATCAATATTTAAAAAGCATTCTTAAAGTAAAGGGCTTCCCTTGTGGCTCAGCTGGTAAAGAATCCGCCTGCAACGCTGGAGACCTGGGTTGGATAGATGCCCTGGAGAAGGGAAAGGCTACCCACTCCAGTTTCTGGCCTGGAGAATTCCATGAATATATAGTCCACGGGGTCGCAAAGAGTTGGACACGACTGAGTGACCTTCACTTTCACTTTAAAGTAATAGTTTTGTTTGCACTCTAAATGCAGACTATATCCTGTCGAGTTCCCTTACAGTATATAATCTATGCTATTGTCACTGGCTTAGAAACTCAGACCTAAATTATAGTTTTTTTACAGGGCTATGGCTAACCTTCCCAAAGTTTTTACCTCAGATAAACTAACACACAAGACATTTAATCATAACTATGGTTGGAAAATTAAAACTGAATAAATATAAATATTAAAGGGGAAACAGAAAATCATTGCTAGAAGCATTAAAAAAATTTTCTACAGAAAAAAAAATAGCACATAAAATGCTTTAAGCAACAATTTTTGACATATGAATTGATCTGGTCTAAGTGCAGTAACTGAGTATGTTCCATAGAAAGGAAATAGCATACTCTATTATAGATCACTCCAGGATGTATATATCCTAAAACATGACAATTAAGTTTACCAGTCTTCTGTGATATTAGTATTTTTAAGATCTTAAATCTTTAGCCAAATGGGAAATCATTTCAAGAACTACACATGCAACTGGGTGTGGGCAAGTGATCCTGACCCAGGAGAAAATAAAGAACCACCCATGAGAAGCAAATTACAGTTCAGTGTAAAGCCAAACTCCTTCAAAGCACTCCCTAGACAAAACCACCCTGGTTGGTGGCCACCATATTCCTAATAAAGGATATTAATTAACATAAGATTTTGTCTACACAAAGTTTTTAGTAACTTTTCCCTGAGAGGTAAAGCAGGGCCATAATTGGAACAGACTAGGTAAGGACACAGCTAGGTCACCTCAGGACCACACACACTGTGGGCCTGAGGGCTTCATCCAAAATGAGTGTCTTTCAGCCTTCTCTGAAATCTAAACATTTATCTTATCAGTTTTCTGCCTAATAGTCAAGTGTCTTTTGCTTCTAAGTTTGCTAGTTTTCCAAAGCAATTCCATTTCCCAAAACCTCAAATTCCATGCATTACAGCTTCATGAAATTAAAACCCTTTCTTTCAGCCCTTCATGTGTCTACTGAGCCTACCAATTTGTTCTAGCTCTCTGCTATAGTTCAACAACGAAACAAGTTAGGTACAGGAATCAGTAAGACCAGAAAACTAAACTGAGAATTCAACCATTGCCATCCTAATATAACCACAAAGGTCTGGCAGCGGGCACCAATTAACCAAAAGGTTCTTGAAGCCAGGCACTGGGTAGGGAATGCTGGCCTCAGTAATATATCATTCAGGGAGCAACTGCTAATCTTTAATTCCAGCTTCTCAAAGTTCTTACTACAAATGTACTAACCCAGAGGACATACAGTAACTTTAAATTTCATAATAAATTTTAAATAATAGTGTTCTTTCCAATGTTTGGTTTTATTTTTCATAGAAATCTTTTCCTGAATTTCTATAAACCATAAGAAAAGTATGCTTGTACCACTTGTGTACAGTTTAAAGTCAAGCTTTAAAAACTCTCTTAAAACAGCTTACCAATGAAAGTGTAAGTTTAACGCAAGAGTTAAAGGAAGAGAAGCAAAAAAAAATTCATTGCCAAAAGTCACATACTTGACTTCAGTGAAAAAATAAACCCTTTACAATGAGAAAGAAACCACACTATTCACTTTTAAGACATAAGAAAACAGTACAAGAAGACTTAACAAACATAATTTCACAACTGTTCTAACAAATGTAAAATTCATAAACTATCATAGAAAGAACATATCTACAGTTGAGAAATACATACTTTAGAATTCCATTTGCTCCAGAATAAGCTTCTATTGCATTGATGCTGGTGGGCAACATGGTGATAATTCTGTCAGCTTTTTCAGCTACATCTGCTGGGGAAGACACTACCTTTAAAAAAAATTGCAAAGGCACATTATTTAAATCAAATGCTTCTAGAGCACAAGTAGGACCCACTTTTTATACATGCCTGTAATAGTAACAGTGAATAAAAACCAATACTTGTTTTCAAATGACAGAAAAAAAAACCTTACTGCCTAAAATAGAGAATCCATCACTTATACACACACAGATGCAGTTTCTATGGAATCACATCCACTGTTTACTTTTAAAAGTGTGAAGTGAGTTGAGGGGGAAAAGGGCAAAACCCAACAGTCCTGGGAACAGACACACTTCTCATGGATTCTTCCAACTTGGACTCTTAAAACAGCATACTTCTTGGTAGATGCTCTAAGAAAAACATTCTAGTATAACAGCTGGTAGCTGAAGTACAGGATTCACCAGTTATTTAATGAGCAGCAAAATCCCCAAGAAAATTCTCAAGCCCCCATTACCACTATCTTCTAGCCTCTATTTTCAAGAGAAAAAAAAAAAAATTTAAGCCTCTTCACTAAAGTCAGAACAAGGACAGGCAGGCATTGCGCTGACTGAGACCACCATGAAAGTCTGAGAGCGTGAGCTGCCAGGACTCCTGTGGAAACCACACATGCAAGGAAGACAAGCCAACAGGCATCAAGGTACGCCCTCTCAGCAACCCTGACTTCTGTTTTAACGATGACCATGAACATACGACACAGGAAAGCTGCTCTGTCCATCCGCTGAACATACGTGCATACAAGCGTGGGTGTCTCTGCCCTCACTCACATCCTCCACATTCTCTGCTCTCTCGCATTCATACACCATGATACACCTGGTTAGCCACCAAAGAGGCCAAGAGACTGGGAAATCACTTCTTGACTAAACTCCCCTTTAACAGAATCCATCACCCTGTCATATAAGTTCCTGTCCAAAGCCTTTTTTCCTCTTTAAAAAAAGACAAAGGATTATCAAGAGGATAATCAAAGGTTTCTCCAAAGGATGATTTACTTATGCATTAGAAACAAACGTATTTTCTACAAGGAAATGTCAACTGGCACATAAGCATCTTGGGAATGGGAATGACTCTGTTTTCCATGCAGTGGAAGTATACAAAACGTTTTCTTTTTGTCTTTGATGTACAGCTGAGGAAAGAGTGAGAAGCCAAACACAGTGTGCAATCTAAATATTATGAACTAGAAGCAGTTACATTTCAATTTTCCATTGGAGACCATCAGCTTCTAAATCAAAGTCTACATAAAGGAAGTTTTAACAGAATTTCCTATGTTGTACTTCAAAATTTCAGACAATCAAGTATCCTGTCACTTTGTGTGTTAACATTAAGTGAAACTCCACAGACTCTAAAAACCAAAAGAAAAGAAAAAAGATAGTCTCGCTTATTCTAAAGGCAACACGGTATTTTCAAATCTACAATGCGGCACATTCAACAACATGTACATTTTGATATATAGTAGGGATCTGCCATTTCATGCATTGGATAAGGAAATGGCAACCCACTCCAGTGTTCTTGCCTGGAGAATCCCAGGGACGGGGGAGCCTGGTGGGGTCTATGGGGTCCCACAGAGTCAGATGCGACTTAGAAGCAGCAGCAGCAGCAGCAGCAGCAGGGATCTACCACAAATCATTCCAGAAAAAAAATTTTTTCCATTCAAAGACAAAAGAAATACTTAAGTTAGGTGAAAACCATTCCTACACTCAAACAAATACTGAGATTGGAAAAGAGGCAACTATTTCCTGGCAAACAATTCAAGTTTATTCAAGCAAAAAAAAAAAAAAAAGTTCAGTCAGATGAGAACATAAGAAAAAGAAAGGTTGTAGGAGCTGTAATTCTCTACTTCTGGACTGTGTCAAGAATGTGGGTTACATGGAGAGAGCCCCACCCATTCACCCTACTTAAATGAAGTAATAAACACAGACAAAACGGTGGCGTACCTTTCAGTGGCCTTTCCTTCTGTCACAGCTCCATCTCGCTTGATCTTTCAGGGCCTGTATTCTAAGACCTCAGCCCTGAGCTCTAAGAGTCAACTTCGAACTTTCTCTTAGGAATTGAGTCTCTTCCACTGAAGGAAAGTCAATTCCATCTAGATAGCTCCTTGAGACGTGCCTTCAGGGACCCTGACAATTAGCTCCAGGAATACTTCGCACCTCCAAGCTTCTCATGTTCATGAATTGGCACTGCCAGTTCATACAACTGCCAAGTGCATGGGGTGGCCAATCAGCCCCCTGCATCCTTAGCACCTGCTTCTAGGGATGCTTGGGTTGCCAGAGTGCTGCTAACCCCTCAATTATATAGGAAAGTAGTGTCAAAGCTCACAGGGCCGGAAAAAACACACGATGATAGTGATAGCTGGAATGTCACCACTCTACTGGCCACAACTGCTCCATATCTAATGACTACATACATTCGGAACATTTTAACAGTCTCTAATTTGCACTACAGAAAAGGCATGTTTATTAGACAGATAAGACAGACATGTGTGTCCAGTTATTCAAATCATCTTGCCTTCCGTGTGATGACTTCAAGACTCTGAAATAATTGACTAACAAAATTTGGCCACGACTCAAAAGCTGGCAGGAAAAAAACAAACCTTATTGCCAATCTGACACTAACCACAAAAGCCTTTAGGAGCCAAACTAATTAGAGTCCCTTCAATTACATTTGCTAATTGAATGGATAAGCACAGACAGCCAGCATGGATCAGTGAAAGGAACACTAATTTAGAAGGCAGAGACCCGGGTTTAGTTATAGCTCAGCCACTAAGTCATGCATGCTTTTGTGCAAATCACTTAACCTCTCTGACTTCAGTTTCTGAACCTCCAAAATAAGAAAACTGACTTGGGTTATCTTTAAGGGTTTCTACCTCCAAAGTAGAAAGGAAACTCTGGCAAGGAAATTTTTTCACATGAGTAAATTTAAATTCTAGGAAGGTATTGCCTCTGTGAAAAAGGACTGATAGGATAGGGAGCATCTGCAGTGGCTCAGGACTCTTCTGCACCTCCACATGTGTGGGTGGTCACGGATCTGGCTGACTCTGGACCATGGCTTTGCTCTGTCATGCCCATTCCGGAAATTCTTGACAATTTCAACTGCCTCCTTCTTACACCACTGTGAATTAAGATGACCTTACTAAATGGCAACTCACTCCGGTATTCTTGCCTGGGAAATCCCATGGATAGAGAAGCCTGGTAGGCTACAGTCCATGGGGTCACAAAACAAACACAACTTAGCAACTAAACAACAACAATTTTTCCATTATCTCAATTCTGATTACAGGAGATTGATTCCCTTCAAAATATCTAGTTTTTAACCATTTCTGCAATCAGATTCATCCATATGCTAGTAAGTACCATGGCAGGTGTACAATATAAAGGGTAGATGAATGGACAGATGGAAGACAAAATCTGCTTTGCTGGGTGGTGGGGTGGGGGATGACGGGCATCAGGGTCCACAGTAATCTGAAGTAACTGTGGATTTTTTCTACAGTTACATTACTTTCCTTTTTACTTACATTTTACATTACATTACGTTTCCTTTTTACATTATCAATGGAAGGAGACAACAATTAACCTAGCTATTTTACATAAGGAGATAAATCTCGCTGTCTTTTCTAGACAAAACAGTCACATAAGTCAAGCTCTTAGCACTGCTTCCAAATAAACTAAGTGGGACAGAGATATTTGCAAAGAAACAAGATGAACCTGACCTTGGTTAAACATGCTACTCTGTGTATTTTCATCTTTCCAAGTAGAAAAGCATATTGTTGCTTCAAAATTGCACCACCCTTAAAAAAATTGACTGAAATGGTTTGTGCCTACATCTTGAAACATCTGGTCAACAATGATGAAGCCCACTCAGCAAGAGGCTTTTAAAGTTCCCATTTAACGAGACCTCAGTGGATGCCAGATTAGATCCCAAGAGACTTTCTTAACCAAACATGTTCAGCCTTATAATCTAGGAACAACAAGATGGCTTCCAAGTTTTTAGAGAGAATCCAATTAAGCCTCATTCAACCAGAAAACTCACACAGAAATGATGTGTAAGTCTCAAGACTTTTGGCACCGATTGGAGGCATCTCCAAGGAAATTCCTAGACAATGAAAATGAAAATAAAGCACAAGTCACATGCCCTTGATACTAATGCTTAAAAAGAGAAACTGGTATCTTCTGTGTCCAGGACACAAGGGACTCTGCAGAATATATTTTTAAGCAGGGATGCGGTCAAATTCCTCTTTGTCTCCTAATTTGGTTTTAACTTTTATCATCATTCTTTGATTTAAAAACATGTCTAAATTCTCTTCCAAGGAGCTCTGGACTCAGTGACTCAGGCAAGACAGTGGTGCACTTCTATGTGTGATGTTAGGGATGAAAATTTGGGAGAAATACAGTATAGATATTAAAGCAACAACCATAACAGTAATAACAGCAGTGGCAGCAATAATAGCACTTCCTATGTGCCAGGTTTTCTAGAACTAAAATGAAGATACTATTGCTATTGACATTTTATGAGACACTTTAAGTATTGATAGAAAGACGTTAATCTGTCTAAAGTCACTCAGAGCTGAGATTTGAGACCAGACAGTCAAGTTCCTAGGTTTGTGCTTTTAAACCACTACATTCACCATTTATTGATTCATTATTTCTAAAACCCAAAGGGCTGATGATTACCAGGATTATATTCTTATAATAGATGCTCTAAGTTGCAAAGATGCATTCAGGGTTAAACCTGTAGCCCGCCAGGCTCCTCTGTCCATGGGATTTCCCAGGGAAGAATACTAGAGTGGGTTGCCATTTCCTCCTCCAGGGGATCTTCCCAACCCAGAGATTGAACCCGGGTCTCCTGCACTTCAGGCTGATTCTTTACCAGCTGAGCCACCAGGGAAGCCCAGGTTAAACCTGAGTTTCCAACAGAAATAAAGACATAACAAAGGGTTACTGCAAGAGGAAGGCATAGGTTTTTTTTTAAATGGGAATGGCCACAAATAATGTATTAAACCAGTTGTAAATGTCCAAACAGAATTCATTAACATGTAAAGGTACAAATTTCCTTCATAACCCAGTAGCGTTTTTTACTGCTAGGTACAGCTGGAAGGAAACCCTCCAGGGTGGTCACATCCAAAGCACTTCTGCACCTGGAGCTACAGGAGGCCACCTTGCACCTTGAGGGGAGGGAGGAGCTGGCCTGCAGAAAGGGGAGCCAAGACACAGAAATGAATCTGCTTACATCTGTACCCAAAATTCAACTATGCTTAGGTTCAGACCACTCCCCAACTCTTCAGTTACATGAAAAAACAAATTCTCAGTTTTTGCTTTTTAAAAATTGAAAAAGCACTTCTTCAAGGAGATGTTCAAAGATCTTTAAAACCAGGTGATTGCTTTTTGATCCTCCAGATATGTCTAGTTCGGTACTTTCTCTCCCCGCAAATTTCCTACTGAAAGCACAGCTGACATTAGAAATCAACTAGCCATGCTTTCCACAAACTTTGAGGGGAAAAAATTATGTTTCCTTCGGCTGCCATTTCATGGACTTCCCTTGAGATAGTAACATTAAGGGAAGAAAGGGACATCTGTCCTTAAAATGTAAGCACCAACTCAAATATACTCTGAATTTTTGAATTCTTAATCCATCCATTGTACTACTGTGGACAACAGCCAGACGTTTCAAGGTTTTCACCTGTATTTTCCCATCTAATCCCAAGTCTTATCTTCATCTTTTAGTGGTAAAATGAAACTTACTTTTCCCTTTATCAAACATTTAAAACTAAATATAGCTATGAAATAATACTGCCATTTTAACATATCAGAAGTCATTCATCCAAATTT
The DNA here is from genome assembly GCF_014754425.2 of Oryx dammah. NCBI lineage: Eukaryota > Metazoa > Chordata > Mammalia > Artiodactyla > Bovidae > Oryx > Oryx dammah. The sequence goes on along the minus strand of NW_024070202.1, from coordinate 68,795,369 downwards.
AAAGTAGGACACTTAAGAAATCACACTTGTTTGAATGACACTGCCACTGTTCAAAATGGTTTTTAAGCTGCCAGCATAAATCATTTATCAACAAATATTTTCATTTTATGATATTTACGACAGAATATTCCCCCTCAGGCCCAAAGCTTTTTTTACTTTTCACCCTTCTCCCTTCAGTCATCTAAATTTCACATCCTCCTGCCCTCTACTGCTGTTACAATCAATACACATAGGACTCCTTAGAGTCAAGACTCTGAGGGGAAGCAGAGATAGAACGTGGGCAAAGTGGAGCCTGCCTTCCAGGCTTGCCACCTTATAGTGAAGCATCCACAGAACTTTTCCCACCGCGTGCAGTGGTCAGGGGTGGGAGCTGCAGGCATGAAGCTAGGACGTGTCTTCACTATTCACTAATCTGGGGAGGGCAGCTACCCAGAACCCAACTTCTTTCCTTCCTCATAGGTCAGTATCTCAAGGAAGACGCAAAGAAGGGAAATCTAATGACTCAGCCTATGCCCTAGAACACTCTGATTTCTACTCAGGAGTCTGAGAGATCTTGTCTACATGACTTTCATTCCAGACTACAGCATTTCTGTTTGCAGGTCAGCAAACCTTAAAAGCAATATTTATGTAGTTTTCTATCAGAAATGAAATGGCTCTTAACAGTTACTTATTATTTTTTCCCCTCAAAACCTGCTTCAGCACTTCATTATTGTCAAAATGCAATTTTAATAGAAACTCCCTCCTAATTTTAGTCTGGCTACCTACATCTAAAACATGGCCACATTCAACCTGTTTTATTCTCCACAGCACTAGCTGGACTGCTAGACATACTGGTTCAGTTCAGTTCAGTCACTCAGTCATGTCCAACTCTTTGCAATCCCATGGACTGCAGCAGGCCAGGCCTCCCTGTCCACCACCAACTCCCGGAGTTTACTCAAACTCATGTCTATTGAGTCAGTGATGCCATCCAACCATCTCATCCTCTGTTGTCCCCTTCTCCTCCCGCTCTTAAACTTTCCCAGCATCAGGGTCTTTTCAAAGGAGTCAGCTCTTCGCATCAGGTGGCCAAAGTATTGGAGTTTCAGCTTCAACATCAGTCCTTCCAAAGAAGGACTTGAGAATTGAGTCATACTGGTACTCAATCTCTATTTGTTGACCTAATGTAGAAATCTCTAGAAACTAGAGAGGAAGCGTTCCACTTGTATTATTTTTTCCCTCTACCCTCAGCTTTTCTCAGTCTCAAAGGATCAACACTCACTAGGTAAACTGTTGTTGACAAAAAATACTGCCATCATTGTAGAGCCTTCCACTTTTAAAGAAAACTGCTCCTTTGTCTCCATTATTCTCTGGATAAACCCTGTTTGTTCTTAAGCTGTCTGCCTACAACGCTAGTCTTCAGCAAACAGCCCTAACTGCCCTCTCAACCAATGTAATGCAGGTTTTTTACTGAAAACTGAGGTGCTGCTACTTTTTCTTTTCACATCAAAATTTGGAATCACATATTTGTGTGATCTGATTATCTAATATCTCCTGCTGGTCCCCAAAGGCAAAACTATTTTGTTCTAGGCTATAATACCCATACCCAGCACAAAGTACTCAAGAAACATCAGTCGAAGTAGCAAATAAATGAAGGTCCTATCCCTTATTTTGCTAGGAGAGTCTAAGGTAGCCTTAATCTGCAGTGATCAAAGTAACTTCTCTTCACAAAGAAGAGACTCTGACACTGTCATGTGAATAGAGAGCATTAGAAAAGGAATTACAGCTCTGCACAGCAGAGGGGAAACAAAGGCTTCTAGGAACTTAGACCTAACACACACAGTACTTACCATGCCAAGCATGACTTTCAGCTTTTTACAAATATGAATTCATATAACCCTTATACCAGCTCTCTGAGAAAGGTTGTTATTATTATCCTTAGGAAGAAACAGAGATACAGAGACACTAAATATCTGTCCTGGGATTGCAGACACTAAGTGGTAAAGTCATGTTCCAGGTTCCATTTCCTGTGGCAGACGCAACAAGTTCCCATAAGCATGGTGGCTTAAAACACAGAACCTTCTCACAGCTCTGGAGGCCAGAAGGATGAAATCAAGGTGTAGGCACCACCACGCTATCTCCACAGGAAGAGCCTCTTCTGCCTCTCCTAGCTTCTGGTAGCCCTGGCTGCTTCTTGGCTTGCTACAGCATTAACTCTGAAGTCAGCAAGGACCTGCCCTAGCTTGCCCTCATGTCTCTCTATAAGGATGCTCATCACTGCCTTTAGGGCCCATGCAAAGTCCAGGAGGACCTCATCTCAAGATATACAACCCAACTGCATCTGCAAAGACCTTGTTTCCAATTAAGGTCACTGTCACAAGTACTGGGGTTAGAATGTGGACATTTATCTTTTTTTCCAATAACTTTATTGTGATATATAATTTGCCCACATAAAGTGTATAATTTGATGGTTTCCAGGGTATTTGCAGATATGTGCAACCATCATAATTTTTGTGCCTGCCTCCCTCTTTCCCACCCAGCACTAAGCAACCACAAACCCACTTTCTGTCTCTATAGATTTCTCTGTTCTGGATTTTCATCTGTCACTGCCTCATTCCTATTTATGGTGGAATAATTTTATCATCGTATGGGTATACCACATTTTTCTTATCACTGATGGGACATCTAGGTTGTTTCTGTCTTTTGGCTATAATGAATAATGTTGCCACTCATACACAAGTTCCTGTGTGGACATGTGTTTTCATTCTCTTTCACATATACCTAGGAGTAGAATTACATTCTCATCAGCAGTGTGTGATAGTTCAATTTGTTCACACATGTCATCTGACTTTGTGATTCTAGCCAACCTAGGGGGTGTGGAAATCTCATTGTGATTCTGATTGCATTTCTCTAATGATGAACGATACTGGCATCTTTTCATGTGTTTATTGCCTGTCTGAACACCTTCTTTGGAGAAATGTCTGTTCAGATCCATTGCCCACTTAATTGAGTCACTTGCTTTCTGTTTGAGTTGCCCGGCTTCTTTACACATGCTAGATACAAGTCCTTATCAGATACATGATTTCAGTTCAGTTCAGTTGCTGAGTTGTGTACGACTCTTTGCGACTCCATGGACTGCAGCATGCCAGGCCTCCCCGTCCATCACTAACTACCGGAGTTTACTCAAACTCAACTCCATTGAGTCGGTGAAGCCATCCAACCATCTCATCCTCTGTCGTCCCCTTCTCCTCCTGCCTTCAATCTTTCCCAGCATCAGGGTCTTTTCAAATGAGTCAGTTCTTTGCATCAGGTGGCCAAAGTATTGGAGTTTCAGCCTTAGCATCAGTCCTTTCAATGAATATTCAGGACTGATTTCCTTTACGATTGACTGGTTTGATCTCCTTGCAGTCTAAGGGACTCTCAAGAGTCTTCTCCAACACCACAGTTCAAAAGCATCAATTCCTCGCACTCAGCTTTCTTTATACTCCAACTCTCACATTCGTACATGACTACTGGAAAAACCACAGCCTTGACTAGACAGACCTTTGCTGGCAAAGTAATGTCTCTGCTTTTTAATATGCTGCCTAGGTTGCTCATAGCTTTTATTCCAAGGAGCAAGAGTCTTTTAATTTCATGGCTGCAGTCACCATCTGCAGTGATTTTGGACCCCCCAAAAATAAAGTCAGCCACTGCTTCCTCTTTTATTTGCCATGAAGTGATGGGACCAGCTGCCTTGATCTTAGTTTTCTGAATGCTGAGTTTTAAGCCAACTTTTTCACTCTCCTCTTTCACTTTCATCAAGAGGCTCTTTAGTTCTTCTTCCCTTTCTACCATAAGGACGGTGTCATCTGCATATCTGAGGTTACTGATATTTCTCCTGGCAATCTTGATTCCAGCTTGTGCTTCATCCAGTCCAGCATTTCGTATGATGTACTATGCAAAGAAGTTAAATAAGCAGGGTGACGATATACAGCCTTGATTTACTCATTTCCTGATTTAGAAGCAGTCTGTTATTCCATGTCCAGTTCTAACTGTTGCTTTTTGACCTACATACAGATTTCTCATGAGCCAGGTCAGGTGGAATGGTATTCCCATCTCTTGAAGAATTTTCCACAGTTTGTTGTGATCCATACAAAGGCTTTGGCAGAGTCAACAAAGCAGAAATAGATGTTTTTCTGGAACTCTCTTGCTTTTTCTATGGTCCAACAGATGTTGACAATTTGCTCTCTGGTTTCTCTGCCTTTTCTAAACCCAGCTTGAACATCTGGAAGTTCATGGTTCATGTACTGTTGAAGCCTGGCTGAGAGAATTTTGATCATTATTTTACTAGTGCTGTGCGATGAGTGCAATTGTGTGGTAGTTTGAACATTCTTTGGCATTGCCTTTCTTTGGGACTGGAATGAAAACTGACCTTTCCCAGTCCTGTGGCCACTGCTGAGTTTTCCAAATGTGCTGGTATATTGAGTGCAGCACTTTTACAGCACCATCTTTCAGGATTTGAAACAGCTCAATTGGAATTCCATCACCTCCACTAGCTTTGTTGGTAGTGATGCTTCCTAAGGCCTACTTGACTTCACATTCCAGGATGTCTAGCTCTAGGAGAGTGATCAAGCCATTGTGATTATCTGGGTCATGAAGATCTTTTTTGTACAGTTCTTTGTATTCTTGCCACCTCTTCTTAATATCTTCTGCTTCTATTAGGTCCATACCATTTCTGTCCTTTATCGAGCCCATCTTTGCATGAAATGTTCCCTTGGTATCTCTAATTTTCTTGAAGAGATCTCTAGTCTTTCCCATTCTATTGTTTTCCTCTATTTCTTTGCACTGATCACTGAGAAAGGCTTTCTTATCTCTCCTTGCTGCTCTTTGGAACTCTGCATTCAAATGGGTATATCTTTCCTTTTCTCCTTTGCCTTTTGCTTCTCTTCTTTTCACAGGTATTTGTAAGGCCTCCTCAGACAGCCATTTTGCCATCTTGCATTTCTTTTTTTGGCGGATGGTCTTGATCCCTGCCTCCTGTACAATGTCAGGAACCTCCGTGCATAGTTCTTCAGGCACTCTTGTCTATCAGATCTAATCCCTGTAATCTATTTGTCACTTTCACTGTATAATCATAAAGGATTTGATTTAGGTCAGACCTGAATGGTCTAGTCATTTTCCCTACTTTCTTCAATTTAAGTCTGAATTTGGCAATAAGGAGTTCATGATCTGAGCCCACAGTCAGCTCCTGGTCTTGTTTTTGCTGACTGTATAGAGCTTCTCCATCTTTGGCTGCAAAGAACATTATCAATCTGATTTTGGTATTGACCATCTGGTGATGCCCATGTGTACTCTTCTCTTGTATTGTTGGAAGAGGGTGTTTGCTATAACCAGTGCGTTCTCATGACAAAACTCTATTAGCCTTTGCCCTGCTTCACTCTGTACTCCAAGGCCAAATTTGCCTGTTACTCCAGGTATTTCTTGATACATGATTTGCAGATATTTAATCCCATTTTGTGGGTTATCTTTTCACTTTCTTGCTGGTGTTCTTTGAAGCACAAAAGGTTTTAATTTTGATGAAGTCTTTTTTGTTGTTGTTGTTGTTGCTCATGATCTTTGGTATCATACCTAAAAGTCTTTTTCCAAATCCAGTGTCATAAAGATTTACCCTCATGTTTTCTTTTAAGAGTTTTCTAAGTTACTTCTTTGGGGACTACTATTCAACCTACTATATACTCACTTAACTATATTATCTATCATAATAGATAACTACTATTTACTTTCAACAAATTTCATGGGTACAGAACAATACATTAAGTAGGGTGTGGTATATAATCATTATTGCCCTGACATCCTCTAATCCAAAAGAAATCTAGGCATTTTATTGTCTAATAGTCTAGGTTGTAGACAGGTTAACAGGTGCTTATTTCAGAATCATCAAGGAAGACACCACAAATACACTTAAAAATGTCTCATACATAAATTTCATTAGTTAGTGACTACATGTCATATAATTAAGAGTTAAAACTCCAAAGTCAAAGACAGACCTTTGTTCAGATCCTAGCTCTTGCCATTCACTCACCATGTAACCTTGGGGATGTTATTTAACTTCTCCAAGCATCAGTTTCCTGAAAATACTTCTGTTGCAAAGATAAAATTAGATAATATGTACAAAATATTTAGTAAGAGACCTGACACATAGTAGGTACTCATTAAATATTGTTTCTTTTCTCTCCCTTTTAAAATGTAAATGTCTCCTTCATTCAAGTATAAGTCTTATTCTTAAGGTAACCTTCCTTCACATCTACCCAAAATTAGCAACACAAAAAAATCAGACTATGAGGCAATTTAGGCAAAGCATCAGAAAGCTCCAGCAATCTGGGAAGCAGCAGCAAAGAGATTCACAAAGGGATGATGAATGTTTCAGTTCTCCACACGCAAGCTGTTCAGTGCTACAGGAACAGAGAGAAGAGTAAAGGCATTAGAAACAATCTGAAAGGCCCTAAGCATCTGCTTTGCCAGTCCACGGTAAATCAGCTTCCATTCAATTTCTACCTCTCTATTACTAGAAGAGGTAGGAAGAGGAAGAGGAATTCATGGGATTTTTCATAAAAACACACACACATGAAAACTTCTGGAACATTAGTCTCCAAAATGCCAAAAGAATTTCCTATTGTTACTTTGATTAAATTCTGTATTTAATAGATACTTCCTCTGTTTAGAGATTATGTACCATTGTTATTTTTACAAATAAATATGTAAACTATTGGAAAGTGCCAACATCAAATAGATGTGTTATCCCAAAAAGTTAATATTCATCTCCTGAAAAAAACAATTAATTCACCCCAGACTGAATATCAACTTGGAACTCCTGTCCACCCTTGAAGATGGCAATAGCCAACCTTTCCCAGAACAAAGAACTGATCAAATCTCTCCAAGTCCAAGTCCCTAAACTACTTAAGAGCATCAGTAAGCCTGCTGCACTGGTAGCACACTGTCAACATCCAGAGACTATATGGGCATAAGCAGCTGCAACCCTACCCTGAAAAGTTCCAACATGATACTCACACATCCTCACACAACACTGCAGCCACCCCCATCTGGCACACAAACCGCAGGGAGAAGGAGACAGAGGATATCCAGTTCTACAAACGGCCTACAAGTTACCTAAACCTGCTCTTTGCATACACACTGCATCTTCTCAGTATTTATTTCAAGTCTGTTATCTAGAAGTTTATTTGTTCTTTAACTTTGTTCTTTCTTTCTCAGTATTTTTTAGTATTCACCCAGCTCTGGGATTGCATGCAGCTGTCAGTTGCCACTCTACACCTTGTACAAGAATTTCCTGCATATCTTGGGGGGGGAACCTCTAAATTTACTAGTTACTAGTACACAGTCTCCCATGTGTATGTGTGTGTGTGTACATGTATTTTACATATTATATAATATATACATATGTAATCTTACATATAAAGAAATAAAATTAACAATGAGTTAACTTTATAAATCCATCATGTATACTTCCAAGCAGCTATTATTTACTTGAATGTCAAATATCAAAATCTGAAAAACATTTTTAAACATCAATATCTTAAAAGAAACTTAAGAAAAGGCCTTACCTGTTCACCTGCATCTAGAAACTCTTTGCATGCATCAGGGAACACATCATAAATAATAAGTGGATAGCCATGTTTCATGAGATTTTTTGCCATTGGATTCCCCATGTTGCCGACTCCAATGAATCCAACTGGAGTCTTAGAGGCCATTGACCTAGAACACACTGATTTCAACACATTATTTTTAACAGGAGCAGACAACGTTTTATTTTAAATATTCACTCAATATTAATAAGTCATTGTTATCTTGATATTTTTCTATTCAAAAAACTTTTTAAAGGAGAGTTTTAAGCTAATGATCATTTAAAGATATCCGCAATGTACAGGCAGACTAACTTCTGAATATACAGTTCTCTAGGAATAATCATAAAATTTTAAGCAATATCCCTTCTACTTTCTACCTCTACAACATCCCTTTACTATTTTAACAATAAACTTAATAATGTTACCATGTACCTATTTGCATTGCCCGTTAAGTGAAGTATCCTAAATTCTCTTATCTAGATTATCTTCTTTAAAAATGTGTACAAAAAAACTGGAAGTATTCAATAAAACCTGTATCTTGGACAAGCACCAAGAATGGAAACACTTTTTAGCTTCCCACCTTCACATTTATTGAAACTACTCCCTCCAATGGTATAAAAAAAACAATTGAATAAAATCCAGAAGAATGTATTTCAACTTAAAAGTCACCAGTTTATAAACGGGGTCCTAGGTGAGTCCAGGGGTCACTTTCATGGGCTTTCCATGACAACGGTAACAGTCTCAGGACCTTGGGCTAACAACTCCAGGCACTTTCAGGGAAGAGGCATTTTCACTCACAGAAAAAGAAAATTGTTCTTCAAAATCTGTAGACAGTTTTTGATTTTCTTTCTTTTCATAAAAGACTTTGTGAAATCACACTGGGGCATACAACTCAAGGCAATGCTTTTTGCAACACAGCAGAGAAGCTCCGCATTAGACAGTGTTACTACTCAATTCAAGTGTTTACTGCATGAAGTTCTATCGTATGGTCCTTGCCCTCCAAAAGTTCACAGTCCAGTGAAAGAAGAAAGCAAAATAATTCCACTTGCCTTTTCTCCTATCATTTCCCAGCTTTATTATTTCTTTTTCTTTCAAGGACTCCAGTTTTAAAAGTGTGTAGTGTTTAGTAAAGTGTATACTGACTAATCACAGTAACACTTTTTAAGTTTCAGATCCTCTCAACTGAAGGATCCCTGCTCTTCCTTCAACTTAATCTCAATGTAATGAGATTTCCTAGAAGCAGATTATTTGAAGCCTTAATGCTTAAGAAAAAGAGGTCATCTTGGGTCAGAAGCATGTTTAATTCCTATGAACTCCATGTCTGTCTCTACCATTAATGGAAATAAAGTGCTTCCTGTGCATCACCACCTTACCAGTGCTGAGTTTAACATCTGGGCATGACAGGAGTCCTGTGCCTAACTTTCTGGTTCACAAGGGGTTTAATGACAGAGAAATGACTCCTCACTGAATTTTTATTTTGATATTTTATTTTTATTTTGATAAGTACCCTTTATAAGAGAACTCTCATAAATACTAGTAACTAGTGTGCCTGACTACTGTATTAAGCTTGAGAAGGTATAATTTAACTAAAAACATTAGAAACTAGAAATATTATTATTTAAATGCAGTTAATTTTAACAGGCAACTCACTCTAAGGCAAACAATAACTATGGCAAAGTAGAACCATGATTTATTTACACATTCAATAAACATGAAGCAATCATTTGTACCATGCCAGATGCGTTCAAAGACATAAATGACATACAGTCCTTGCTTTCAACCAGCTTAAAAAACAAGAAGACAACTAGGTACACAGACACTAAAACATGAAAGTAAAAGATAAAGTATGAAAAACAATGCTGATACTCAAGGAGAACTTGAAAAAGAACAGCATTTGACCTGAGTATTTTAGGATGGGTAGGCTTTCAAATGGAATGAGAGTAGAAACAAAGGGAGTTCCAAAAAGGAATGAGTATGCATCTGAGTGTATGCAAGCAAATAGGGAAGGCAAGCAAAAATGAATAATAAAAGTTAATAGTTGTGGCAATTTTATTACATGCCAGACACTGTACTAAGCACTTTATATATAGCACTGTCATTACATCCCATCATTAAGCCTATCTTCCAGTTCAGGTCCCTGACACTTAGTTTAAATAAAATGCAGATTCAAGTTGTTGTAATGCCAAGATTCAAATCCAGCCAATCTGACTCTAGATTCTTCATTTTTAACTGTCATCCACTCTTCCTACTGGACACACACAGAAACAAAAGAGCAAGATTAAGACTGAAAGAAATAAATGCAGCCATAACATGGCTGGGAAGTATGCTACAAACTATCTGACTGTATTCTTGGCAGCCCACTCCAGTATGTCTGCATGGAGAACCTCATGGACAGAGGAGCCTGGTGGGCTCCAGCCCATGGGGTTGCACGGAGTTGGACACCACAGAGCGACTAACACTCTGACTTTCCGTAAGCAAGTAGTGGTACCACAGACTGTTTGGTAACCCCCAAATTTCTAGGCTGAAAAAATAACCTCCAGTGTGAGGGTATTTGGAGGTGGGGTCTTGAAGCAATGATTATTAGGTCCTGACGCAAGAACCCTCAGGATGGCATTAATGCCTTTACAAAAGAGGCCGCAGGGAGGGAGCGCCCTTCCACCCTGTGAGGACACAGTGAAGGTGGCTGTCCTTGAACCAAGAACTGAACCCTCACTTGACGCTAAATATACCAACACCCTCATTCTGGACTTCCCAGCCTCCAGAACTGTGAGAAATAGTTTTCTGTTGTTTATAAGCCACCCAGTCTGTGGTATTTATTTATAGCAGCCCGAACAGACTAAAACAGGTAGTTAAAGGGCTGAGCGAGATAAATGACCTGATCAAACCCATACTTTAGAAGGAGAGAACAGCAGCAGTGTACAAATACTAAGCTGTAAGAGCAGCCTGGAGGCAGAAGGACCAATACAAAAGTGACTGTCCATTCTAGCTGCTGTAACAAACAAACCATAGACTGTGTGGCGTAAATGACAAGCATTCATTTCTAACAGACCTGGACCTGGGGGAGTCCAAGATGAGGTAGGCCACAGATTCAGTGTCTGTGAGAGCCCACTTCCTGGCTTGTCGATGACCCGTTTTCTTATATCTCTGGAGAGCAGAGAGAGAATACAGGCTCTCCTGCCTCTGTTTAGGACACTAATCCCATTCATGAGGGCTCCAACCTTATATTTCCCAAAGGCCTCAGCTCCTAACACTATCACAGTGGGGATTAGGATTTCAACACATGAATTTTGGAGGGCTGCGAACATTCAGTCCACAGTTAAGTTCAGAACTAATAAAGGGCAGTGCCATAGAAAATACAGATATGAAAAATATTTCAAATATAGTAATAAAAGGACACAGTAATAGGCCTCATTATAATGTAATAATGGAAGAAACAGTGGAAGAAAAGACTTTGCAAACAAAGCAACAAACTATCCATAACACAACACAAAGAGAGAAAAAAGAATTAAAAAAAAAAAAGAACATCAGTGAGCCGAGACAGCTTCAACCAGCCAAATACACAACAAAACTGCAATCCTCAAAGGACAGGAACGCAAAGTGGGGACAGGAAAAGTACGTGAAGAACTAACGGGAAAAATTTCCAAATCTGATGAAAACCATAAACCCCACGCATCCAAGCTCAATGAACTCCACGAGAAACATGAAAAAAAAACTGCAACAAGACATGTCATAATCAAAATGTTCAAAAGCAACCAGCAGAAAAAAGACATTATGTACAGAGGAACAAAGAATGAAGGCAGATTTACTGTCAGAAATCAAAATGAGTGAGAAAACAGGAGAGCATCATCTTTAAAGGACTGAAATAAAAAATGACTGTCAAGCTAGGATTTATCTAGCCAGTGAGAGTGTACAATTATAGAAACCTGCGTATGTAGGGGTATGAGGAAATCGGCAGGAAAGGGGTGAATGGATATGTTCACTATCTTGATTGTCATGATGGTTTCCCACATGTTGAAACCCATCAAACTCTCCACGTTAAATATGTGTAGTTTATTGTAGGTCAACTATATTGCAATAAAGCTGTTTTTAAAAAGTCAACATGTTTACAAAAAAACAACGAAGAGAAAACATTCCTCAGTCCAAAGATACTCAAGTGATATATCAACCAAATGCAACATGTGAAACATGGATGGATCTGGATTGGGGAGGTGCCAAGGAAGCATTAAGACATTCTAAGGAAAATTATGAAATTTTATACATAAGCTGTACATTAGGATGATACCAGGGAAGTTCTAATTGCCTTGTTGTTGTTTAGTCACTAAGTAAGTCGTGTCTGACTCCTTGCAACCCCATGAACTGTAGTCCACCAGGCTCCACTGTCCATGGAATTTTCCCAAGCAAGAATACTAGAGTGGGTTGCCATTTCCTTTTGCAACACTGACCTAGGGATCTTTGCATCTTCCTAATCTAGGGATCGGACACACGTCTCCTGCATTGGCAGGTAGATTCTCTACCGTTGAGCCACCAGGGAAGCCCGCTAATTGTCTGAGATAGTGGTAATTTGGTTATGTAGGAGACAGTTCTTAAGAGATTCACGCTGAATCATTTAGGGTTGAAAGTGTCATGGCGTCTGCATTTTACTTTCAAATAATACAGGTGGGATATGAACATGTTTGGAAAGAAATAAAGCAAACCTGGCAAAAGGTTAACAGCTAGTGACACTAAGCAAAGAGTACATAGATGTTTGTGGCATTATTCTTTCAATACTTTATGTTTGAAATTTTTCATGAAAAAACATGGAGGAAAAACTTACCAAATCTATATACAAAAAAAATCAAAAACATGACCAAACACAAATAACTAGGAAGAACACTTGAAACACAAGACAGAAATAGGGCTCTTTTACTTTATATGCAAATAACTTTAAAATCTATAAGAAAAATTTAAATAACCCATTGTTTTAAAGTATGCCAAAATCACAAAGACAGTTAACAGAATATACCAAAAAAAAAAACTTTTAAAAAATGTTCAACTTCTGTCACAATTAGAATAATGCAAACAAAGCAATGTAGTATCATTTTCACCTATCAGCTGGACAAATGTGTTTCTCTGATAAAACGCACAACTGGTTAGGAAGGACTGACAAAAACATATACCCTTGTACACGGTAGAATTGTATTTTATGTCAACCATAGACAGCAATTTGAAAAAAAGATCTACATTTGAACCTCATTATAAAATTTAAATTTAAAATGTGTATACTCTTTGAAACAGTAATTACATTTCTAGGAATACACACTATATGTAAGGGGTCAGCACACTTCTTCCTAAAGGGTGAGGGGTAAACAATTCCAGTTTGGGGCCATAAGGCCTCTGTCACAACTATTCAACTCATCCACTACAGTTTTAAAGCAGTCATAGACAACATAAAAACAAGTGGTTGTGCTTATTTTCCAATATAGCTTTATTTACAAGAACAGAGGTCCAGCTGTTGGGCCACAGTGTGCTGACTCCTACTATATATAAACTCTGAAAAACACAAAAATATAATAACTAGTACTGCAGATGGTGACTGCAGCCACGAAATTAAAAGACGCTTACTCCTTGGAAGGAAAGTTATGACCAACCTAGACAGCATATTCAAAAGCAGAGACATTACTTTGCCAACAAAAGTCCGTCTAGTCAAGGCTAGGGTTTTTCCAGTAGTCATGTATGGATGTGAGAGTTGGACTGTAAAGAAAGCTGAGTGCTGAAGAATTGATGCTTTTGAACTGTGGTGTTGGAGAAGACTCTTGAGAGTCCCTTGCACTGCAAGGAGATCCAACCAGTCCATCTTAAAGGAGATCAGTCCTTCATTGGAAGGTCTGATGTTGAAGCTGAAACTCCAATATTTTCACCACCTGAGACAAAGAACTGACTCATTTGAAAAGACCCAGATGCTGGGAAAGATTGAGGGTGGGAAGAGAAGGGGACAATAGAGGATGAAATGGTTGGATGGCATCACCAACTCAACAGACATGCGTTTGATTAAACTCCGGGAGATGGCAATGGACAGGGAGGCCTGGTGTGCTGCAGTCCATGGGGTTGCAAAGAGTCGGACATGACTGAGCAACGAAACTGAACTGAATACATATTAATAGGACATTTAATTTATATAACTAACTGTACATTAATAGCAGAGAAGGCAATGGCAACCCACTCCAGTACTCTTGCCTAGAAAATCCCATGGGCAGAGAAGCCTGGTAGGCTGCAGTCCATGGGGTCGCTATGAGTCGGATACAACTGAGCGACTTCACTTTCACTTTTCACTTTCATGCAGTGGAGAAGGAAATGGCAACCCACTCCAGTGTTCTTGCCTGGAGAATCCCAGAGACGGGGGAGCCTGGTGGGCTGCCGTCTATGGGGTTGCACGGAGTCGGACACGACTGAAGTGACTTAGCAGCAGCATACATTAATAGGGCCCTTAATATTCCATAGAAAATCAACACAATGAAATATTATGTAATGTTTGCAAGAACATGGTATATCTATCTAAAAGTATAAGGGAAGAATCTCCAGGATATGTTAAGGCAAAAGAGCAAGATTCAGAACATTATATGTAGTAATATATAGCGTTTGAGGAGAAAAAAGGAATTGCTGTTTAGTTGCTAATTCGTGTCTGACTCTTCTGTGATCCCATGGACTATAGCCCACCAGGCTTCTCTGTCCATGGGATTTCCCAGTCAAGAATCCTAGAGTGGGTTGCCCTTTCCTTCTCCAGGTGATCTTCCAGACACAGGGATCAAACCCGCATCTCCTGCACTGCAGGCAGATTCTTCACTCATGAGCCACCAAGGAAGTAAGAAGTCAGAAAAAAAGAATACACATGCATTAAATTCTTTCAAATTTCTGTAAGACACATAAGAACCAGTAGTTACAGCTAGAGAGTTGGACTGATGGCACAGAGTTTCACTTTTCATTCTATCACCTTTTGAGTTTTTACCATGTGCATATGGTAAAATAACTTTTATAACTGCTTCTATAATAAAATGTGCCCTGGTGGCACACAGTTTGTTTAATAATGTTATATGAACGAATTACTAACTAGAGAGAGGTTTCATCAAATGGGGATAAAAATCAATGCTAAAACAAAAGATAATGATAAAATGGATCCAGCAAAGAATTAATTTAATTGGTATTATAGCAACCATTAAACAAACATTTCAGGTTTACTCTCCAATATCCTCTCCTCCCAGACCTAGAGTCAACCTCCAAGTTATCTAAACCAATTATGTACTGCCATCTCTCTGCAACTGACTGTACACAGACTGGTAACACTGAGTAAAAGATTTAGAGAGGCTCTGAAAAATACGTACATGTACTAGGAAATGAAATAGAGATTAAAGAAACAATTGTATCTAATCAGCAAACCTCTGTGATTCTCAGTACCACCACATAGGAGGAGGAAATAGCCAGAAAATTTGGCAAAGTTAATCTCTAAATTGATAGCTGTAAATTTATAGGTTACGACCTCTTTCTCCAAGGGAACATGGACAAAATTACCCACATCTTGTTAACACTGTCAACCCAAATCAGGCTACTCCAAGTATAAAAATGCAAAAATTGGTAAGAGGTTAATTATATTTCTAAAAGTTTTTTTTCCTTGCATCAAAGTAATTCATTGTAGAAAACTGGAAAATATGAAAAAGGTGCTTCCCTAGTGGCTCAGTGATAAAGAATCTGCCTGCCAATGCAGGAAACACGGGTAGATCCCTGGGTTGTGAAGATCCCTTGGAGAAGGAAATGGCAACACTCCAGTATTTTTGCCTGGAGAATCCCATGGACAGATGAGCCTGGTGTGCTACAGTCCATGGGGCCACAGAGTCAGACATGACTTAGCAACTGAACAACAACTAATAAAGTCATATGGGAAAAAGTTAATTTCACTATACAAAAATAACCAGTTAGCTTTTTGTATAGCCCTACCAGTCTTCTGAATGCATTTTTTAGATTATATCATGAGACATGTTGTATATACAACTTGGTGTCCTACTTTATCACATATTATGTCATAAGCATTCCTTTTGTGTTAATGCTAAGTATTACTAGGCTAAGGGTAGTGACTCTATAAAGACCTTTATTATTTGGATCAAGTTATTTTAGAAATACAGTTGACCTCTGAACAAGTGGGGGTTTTGTGACGTTCCTCACAAAATCCAAATATAATTTGTAGCTGGCCCTCCACATCCATGGTTCCAAATCTGCAGATTAAACCAACTGCAGTACAAATTCATTGAAAAAAAAACATTTTTAAGCTGACCCTTGCAGTTCAAACCTATTTTGTTCAAAGGTCAATTGTATTTTCCTTATGCAATATTAAGGCCAACTTTTGGTCCCAAGGTCATGTGCAGCTTCTCAGAGCTTCGTGTGCAACCCTAGAAGCTAATGCAAAGAGAAAAAAAAATGCCATTAGTCTTATTTACACAAGGAGTTATGCTGTTTTAAAAGCAGATTTCATACACACACAGCGGCAATAATAAAGAAATGTATTCCCATTTCTGTCTATAATTCTGGCTAATTTTCCCATTCCAATTTTGCTCAGGTTGTCACTTTAAGATGATCTGTTACAAATATATTTTTACTTGTACTTGTTAGTGAATCACAATGGCTGTAGAGGGTCAACATCTGTAATTTTTTCTGTCTGTACAAAGAAGTTTGAAACTAAATTTAATTGCCTTTTAAGATAAGACACAAAACTTACTTTTATTAAATGGTGATGCAATAGTAATGTATGGCTAGTTTAATGCTTCTCACTTTTCTATTTACTTTTTAATGCTTTAAATATTAAAATTAAGATAAGCTATTAACCAGTAACTACTAGATCTTATTTTTTTCAAACTGTAAATAACTGTACAGATCTTTATAATATTACCCTCCACATGATATAAACATGTTCAACATACCATGGAGACAAACAGTCTACAGAATTTAGAACACTAAATAATGTTACTATTTGAACTTGGCTGTTTTTCTTAATGTCTCTAGACTCCAAATTGGCATGTAATTTTTAAGACTCCAACATCAAAAAAGTTAACACTTTTGTAGTAAACTAACAAAAACATTTAAAACAATTGCAGAGTAAGAATACTGAAGCATTTTAAACAATCATCACACACACACCAAAAAGAAAAATTCAAAATTTGTCATATATCTATATTATTACAATGTATTTGGGTAAACAACATTATATGCCAAAGTAGTCTATCAACGTTTCAAGGTAGGCCTTTCCAGGCTAGAGAAGCATTCATTATAGTCAAAGGGCTCTGACTCCTCTTCCATGAATTTTAAGAACTTTTGTAACTCTAAAAGGTAATTCAAGGGTTCATTAAAATATCATTAGAACACCCTGTAAAACCACTAAACAGCACATCTGTCTTCTTTGACTAATCAAAACTGAAAGAATCACACATTCATCTGAAAACTGGTGCTACATTTACTATTGCAGGAAAGTGTTGTTTTTTTTTTTTTAATATCTCCAATGTGGAAGGCATTGTCTGTAGTTCAATAGATGGAGATCAAGCAGTGGTTACACTCAAGTTTGACAAATTCTGTGAGTTTGTATCTTATTAGTGTGATTCTGTATCAGTCATCTGTTTTCTCTCATCACAGGGAGCTTTCTTTTTTCAAACCAGAAAGAAATCCACTCTTCTGCTTAGGTTTTTACTGAGGTATAAGAAGGGAGTCTGTTAAGAACTCAATTCTCAGCCTGCTGCATTTTTATTCAGTGAGGATCAGAAAAAAATTAATACCAAGGCTTTCTCAAAACTCTCAAGTATGAGAGTGTTAAACAGTGCACTGTCAAAACTAAAAATTTTTACAGGAAGACAATGGCAGTGTCCGAACAAACCAATTTTTCAGTTAAACAGGAATCCTGCTGTAGAAGAAACATGCAGGAATCAGGAAGAACCAAGGACTACTCTCTAGGTCCTGTTGTAATATCTTAATTCACTTATCCGAGAGGCTTTAGGTTCTTTCCTCTGAAAAAATGAAAAGACTATTAATTCTCTGTGGATCTAAAAAAACCTGTTTTCTTCCTAAATCGATGGTTAGCTTCCATAAGTTTTAATGATACGGAGGGTAGAAGGGGACGGAAGCAGGAGAGCTTCAGGCCACAATTTTAAGGACACAGAAAGTATTCTGGTTAATAAATTGACAGAAGTGCCATCTTCAGGTGGCAAAGTTACGGAGAACTTGGGGGGCTGGCGGGAAGGGTAAAGAGCCCGCCTGGCCACACAAGGGTGACTTAAAACTTTGCTGGAAAGACTGATCATCTGGTTTGTATAGACTCCATTTGTGTAAAAACATCTAAAACAGTTAAGGTCGTTTAACAAAAATCAGGTCCTGCGGCCAGACGGCGCGCCCACCCGGGGCGTTGAAAGGCTAGCCAGCGCTGCAAGGACAGGGGTCGCCGGCGTGGGTAAGGGGTCGCCCGTGGGGCTGGGCCCTCCAATTGTCCTCAAAGTCCTAACTCCAAAGAGGCACGAATCGGACCCAAACACTCCTCCGTTTATCCCAAGCTCTTCCTATTACTAAGTCCCAGAAGGACGCTAAACACTATTCATACAGATCCAGGTGGGGAGAGCTGGGAGACGCACTGGCGGCGCAAGCCTAGGCCTTGGAACCAGCCAAAATATTGGGTTTTAAGCCTCGATCTAATCGCAGCGTCTCCGGTGAAAAAACCTCTTCCGATCAGCGAGCGAGAAGCGGGCGACTGGAGGAGGGACGGGGGAAGAAGTAGCGAGGTCCTTACCCGCTGCAAGGCTGGCCACTGCCGGAGGCTGCCGGCGGCTCCAATACCGGAGGCCGGAGGCGGCTCCACGGAGCCGTAAGGAGGCTGCCATGCTGCCCCCGCCCCGCCTCCCCACGGTGACCTCCGCGGCTCCCGGCTCACCCACTGACTGCCAGGGTGCGTGGTACGACGGGCGGGCTACGCTACGGCGTGGGGCCGCATGCGCACGCGCTCTGCTGCTCGGGGCGGACACCTACCCGCGAGGGGAGGAGCACGGAGCCGAGAGGCGTGGCCCGGCGGGAAAAGCGCCGTCAATCATCTTACAGACAGGGAAGGAGGTCAATCAGAAATCCCAGGTCTCTCCGCCCTTTGTGAGCCACCAATAGGAAGGCGCATACCTGCTCCCTGACCCCGCCCCCAAGTTCCTCCCTCATTTACGGACTGCGGGTTGGAGTCTCCTTGTTTACCAAAACGCAGAGGGCGTGTGGGAGGCGGTGGCTGTCACTCAGAGCCTCCTTGTAACACCTGCCCCTCAGAACTGCCCCTTGAGTTGTAAATGCACGTGTTGCTTCCATGCAGACAAGGACAGAACTTTGGCTCGCGGCAGCTGCTGCAGTATTTAAGCAAGAGCAGAAATTCCCATGCTTTCCAAGAACAGTGATCCGTTTTTAACTTCAATAAAACGTGGGCCTCTTGATGTTAGCATTTGTGTTTTTAGTGTCTATTCATTGCACAGAAATCTACTATGAATGCAATATTTTTATCAGACTCAGTTGATTTTAATTTGCCGAATAGTTTCCCCGTAAATTTGATAAATTGTAGGAAAACAATATTGTTTTGTTCGAAGTATAGAATTGCTAGGAACTTGCTCCTCGAATATATATTTCTCTAATGTTTGAAAATTCTGCACCCATTTCATTTAAAGAAAGCTGAGTGCCAGAATTGATGCTTTTGAACTGTGGTGTTGGAGAAGACTCTTGAGAGTTCCTTGGCCTGCAAGGAGATCAAACCAGTCAATCGAAAAGGAAATCAGTCCTGAATATTCTTTGGAGAGACTGATGCTGAAGCTGAAACTCCAATACTTTGGCCACCTGGTTCAAGAAGCCAACTCATTGGAAAAGATCCTGATGCTGGGAAGGATTGAAGGCAGGAGGAGAAGGGGATGACAGAGGGTGAGATGGTTGGATGGCATCACCAACACGACGGACATGAGTCTGAATAGGCTCCGGGAATTGGTGATGTACTGGGGAGCCTGGAGTGCTGCAGTCCATGGGGTTGCAAAGAGTCAGACACAACTGAGCTACTGAACTGAACTGAAAGGCAAATGAAAGTGCAGAAAGTATGTTTGTGTGTCAGAAAGGAGATTTATTCATTCTTCTATCTGTGCTTGGTGAACATATTTGAATCTCTGAAACCTTTGGTGATGATTACAGGGCTTCACTTCCTCACTGACCCCATGGAAGGTTTGGGAGCCATGGACACCCAAAACAAAGACTTGCTGCTTTTGGGGTTTTGTTTGTTTGTTTGTTTATCAAAAAGTAGCACAGAAGGAAGGAGTTTCTCAGGTGGCACTAGTATTGAAGAACCCGCCTGCAAAGTCAAGAGAGGTAAGAGATACAGGCTCCATCCCTGGGTCAGGAAGATCCCCTGGAGGAGGACATGGCAACCCATTCCAGTATTCTTGTCTGGAGAATTCCAGGGGCAGAGGAGCTTGGCAGGCTACAGTCCATAGGGTTACAAAGAGTTGGACAGGACCGAAGCAACTTAGCGCACTGCACAATACAGAAGGAAAGAGAGTAAGAATAGACTAGGGCAATAGAAACCACTCCCCTGAATTCATTTTATTTATTCACTTGCCTAGGTTGTTTTTACCCAGCCTTTTGATCTAAGTAGCAGAATCAACAGATTTGACTTTTTTTTAACCTCACTGCAGCCACAACAGGAGTTCAAAGTATCTAAAGGAATTGGATGATTTCCAAGTATGCTCTCTCAGGTTCTTGGCATGGTAGCAGTGTTTCCAAAAACTGGTACAGAGTGCGAGATATTTGTAACTGAGAGAGAAGCAGTTCCTTTCTTTGACTTTTTCTCCACTCCAGCCCTCTACTCCACACAAACCAAAACCAAGGAAAGGAGGAAGATAGGAAAGAAAAAATTATTTCAGCCATGGGGACAGTCTCCTAGATTTGGGTCCCCACCCAAATCTACTTACTAGTTTCTGGAACATTTCATACCTGATCATCTATTGCTGGTTTATTTAGGTTTCAGCTTGAATAGACCTCCTGCAAACAATGAACTACAACTGTTAGTGCACTGCTGCTGCTGCTGCTGCTAAGTCGCTTCAGTCGTGTCCGACTCTGTGCGACCCCAGAGACAGCAGCCCACCAGGCTCTCCCGTCCCCGGGATTCTCCAGGCAAGAACACTGGAGTGGGTTGCCATTTCCCAATTGTTGACATGCAGTCTGCCTTTCAACTAAGTGAGCCTACATAGCAGAGGTATTTAGAAAACAGGCCCACATATCAATTGATCTCCCAACTCCTTAAGTTTATATCCCAGTCCTCTTGAGATTTTATATCCAATCAGATGGATTTTTGTCATTTTTATTGTGAGCTACAGTGCTTGTTTCTCTAAATTGTTTGTAGGACTCTCTTCTCAGAAAATGAATGTTTCTTTACAAAAGTCTCCTCTTATGAACTGCTTTCTCCTAGGACTAAAAGGAAGAGAAGAAATAACTCAGAAAGAAGAGGAAGCAGACCTAAAGTTGCACATGAGGGCTTCTTAATTAAAAAAAAAAAATGAATGTGCTGGTTTTGAAAAGGGACTGAATGGCATGGAAAGTTTGATTCATTTTGCTCAACTAGCACCCAGGGGTAAGTTATAATTTCTCCATATTCCTACATCATGTAGTTTAGTATAGTTTCTTAAAAGCCCTATGTTGCTTCATAAATTAAGGCTCTGAGGTTTTCATAGAAGTTTTCTCATAAGCACCTTGATTTTTTAAAGTAACTATTCCTATTTAAAGGTGCTTACAGATCTTAATGTATCTGAAAAAACAGTTACTCCTGTGGCTGGCTTTACTTGATTGCCTTCCTGATATTTTTTCTGGAAAGGCCCTGTAACTTCTCCCTAAGTCACTGCCGTGTAGTTTTGCTTGAAAGTGTGTTTTAGTGCATTATAGGATCTTTACTTCTGCTTCTGGGAAAATGCAGTAGATGTATTTTTCTCTTTTCCTCCCACACAGTACCACTGAAAACTCTGGACATTACGTCTAAAATAAACATACTGGAACGAAGTCCCTCTAAAACCAAATTCCCTTGGTAGGTCTATAATTAATCTCTCTATCCAGAACTTTATTCCATTTCTTATTCTGCCCCTGTACCCCTCAAAATTGAGGAGTGTCAAAGAAAAAGGGGAGGAAAAAGGGGAGTTGAAACTGATGAGGACCCTGAGGGGTCTTCCCAGGTACAAAAGCCCCAGCATGTCGCCCATTTCTTATTTGAAAGGAAAAAAGTCTTTAGTTTCCATGGCCTTCACTGAGTTCTAAAGAGCAGGCTCAAGCAGTTAATGAATGATTAATCACAGGAATCCCTCCTAATGGGACATTGATAACAACCTGATGCATATCTTTGAGTTGCTCAATAGAATCTAAGACCCTCACCCAGATAGAGGATGGTAACTTACGTGCTAACTGCAAGCAGGTAGACCCCAGACTGGTTGGAATCAGAAAGTTGAGATTCCTGAAACGTCATCCTCACCATCAACTGATGTGAAGGTCCACAAGCTGATTATGCATTCTACAGCCCTCTCCCCTAATACTGTCTTTAAAAACCCTGTCTGAAAGCCGTCAAGAAGCTCAGGTGTTTTGAGCACGAGCTGCCTGTTTCCCTTGCTTGGCACCCAGCAAATAAACCCTTACTTTACTGCAAACACTCACTGTCAGAGTTTGGTTTTCCGCACAGTAGGCACACAAGTCCTTGCTCCATTACAATAAGAAGACTCTGAAAAGTGAAAAAAAGAAGGGATACTAGCTAAAGACCTCAAGATCCAAATAGGAACACAGAGGCAAGTTCTTGGATTTTCATTTAGCATTTTATATCACTTACTGGGTACTAGAGAATCCCCAAACCAGAAACCCCAAGAAGCACAAACCCAAATGCCCCAGTAAAAGACTACTCTTGTTAGCCAAAGGGCCAAAAAAAGGGGCAGCCTAGCAAGATAGAAAACCTTTAGAAAATAACCACACTACTGCAGACAAATACCATATAATAATAACCTACGGCCCCAGTCGCACTCATGCCAGTAAAGGCCAGGTGAGGAACCAACTTCCACACCTTCAGAGCCATAATGAGACACTCCAACATCTTAACAGCCCAATCTCTCTACACTTCAGCTCTACTCATGTGTTTCAGAGAAAGCCAAGTAGAGAGCCAGGATTTTTCCCACTGCTGGATGGTAACAAGTACCCATTCACACATTCTCCCCTATCCCCAAGATGTCATTGGAAACCACGTGGTGAGCCTTCCTCCCCCACCTGACAATAAGAGTCAGAGGGCCGTGTGGAATGACTGGACTTCCTCCACCATCAGAGGTAAGGAGGCCACCCCTCACTGCCATGGTGTCAGTGGAGGCCACCTAGGAAACACTCCTACCCTTCTAGGCTAGGGGCATATCAGTGGAAGCCCAATGGGGAGTTGAAACTCCCACTACCACTTAACAGCAATGAGGAGCCCCAGCCCCACCCCCCAATAGGTATCAACAGAGGCAAAAAATGGAACCTAGACTTCTATCCCCACTTGCCATTAACAAAGACAATGCCCCCCTCCATTCCCTCACCAAAGCAGTGTCAGGAAAGCCAGCTAAAAGAGGGGATTAAAATAAGATCCAGAGTGTCACAATACCCAAAGCATTCAGGCTTCAATCAGAATTATTCATCATACCAAGAACCAGGAAGATTGCAAACTAATAAAAAGAAAATGTCAATACAAAGGTGACAGAGAAGTTAAAATTATTTGAAAAACATTTTAAAGTAGCCATCAAAAAATGTTTCAATAAGCAGTTAGAATACCCTTAAATGGGGGGACGGGGGAAAGAGCTTCCCTGGTAGCTCAACTGGTAAAGAATCCACCTGCAATGCAGGAGACCCCAGTTCAATTCCTGGATCAGGAAGATCCCCTGAGAAGGGATAGGCTACCCACTCCAGTATTTATAGGCTTCCCTGCTGGCTCTGATGGTAAAGAATCTGCCTGCAACGTGGGAGATCTGAGTTTGATCCCTGGGTTGGGAAGATCCCCTGGAGGAGGGCATGGCAACACACTCCAGTATTTTTGCCTGGAGAATCTCCATGGACAAAGGAGCCCGGCAGATTACAGCCCATGGGGTCGCAAAGAGCCGGACATGACTGAGTGAGTAAGCACATTAGCACAGTAAAAAAAAAAAAGAAAGAAAGAAAATAGAAGATATAGCAAAGAAATAAATGAAAATTTTAGAGTTGAAGAATGTAATAACTGAAAGAAAAAACAAACCCTCAAAAAAATGAGCTCTACAGCAGAATAGAGGAAAGAATCAGTGAGCAAGAAGCTAGAACAGCAGAAATGACCCAATCTCAACAACAGAGAAAAAAATATTCTGAAAAAAAAAAAAAAAAAAACCTTGGCTTCAGGGATCCATGTGACAAAAGATCTAACATTCATGTCCTCAGAATCTGGGAAAGAGAGGGAAAAAAAAGCTTTCCCCCAAAAGACCCAGGCTATCTAATCATTTTACATCTGTCTCCAATCTATTTTCTTATTCACTCACCTCCACCATAAAATGATACTGACTCTCTTACCAGATGACTCTGAAATACCAGGTTCTCTCTTTCTCTCTCCCTCTCTCATTCTCTTTCTTTTCCACAACAATAAATAAGCAGTCAAGAAAATGGTAAAGTCTGGCTAAGAAACGATACCTAAAGGTACCTTCAAAAATTGTAACATCATCAGGTTTAGCTGAATGAAACAGAGAGGCCAAATGATAGCAGTCTGGTTAATCATCGCATAAAAGAAGTCTAAACATAGACAAACCAGGATCATTATGGCAACTCTTGAGTTATCAAAAACTCCTCTTTTTGTTTTACTGTCTGCCACTGGTTTCTGGCTTCATGCTTACTTCACCATCCAAGGTGGCTGCTGGTGGTCCCGCATAAAAGAAAAGGAGGAGAAAAGGTAAAGGAAAGGAATATGGTGGTGGATGGTCATTTTCAGAATTCTTCTTTATAAGCCACTCCACAATTTCCCTTCCCTACTGGCCACAACTTAGTTAGTCACTTAGCCATTCTTAGCTGCTTTTAAAAAAGTGGCATCAGAATGCCTTTTGAACAAGTCATGCATTCTCCAATATTCACGTCATGTGCTCATATAACCTATTGACCCTTTCGTGACTGAAGATGCAGTGCATCACCTTGATTCTATATCCAATATATCAATTATAACAAAAATAACAGAGGTTTTTGGTTTTGCTTTTGTTTATTTAGTTTTGCTTAAGGCTATAATTACAGACCCATGACATAATTTTGGTAGCCTTCAGTCATTTTGATATTTCTTTGTCAGATTATTTCTGTATGGTCCAATTCATCTATGAAGACCATAAAACTGTGGTTTGGAGTCCCAAATGCATATTAGAACTTTTCCAAAATACTAAAGCCCAGGACGCAACTAAAAGTAATTTCTGGGGTGAGTCATTGAGCATTTACCTTTATTTTTTAATTTTCTCAAATAGTTCTGCCACAGAATGAGCATTGATAGCGGCTGCCTTATAAGGTAAAGCTATCTAAGACATGAGAGATGTTCAGGAACTAGTCATGCTAACAATGACAATGGGCATAGGGAGAAAGGGACAAGTAGGAGGGACGTCTGGGAGGTAAAACTGATAGTAAATGTTACTTCTGAAAACTGGAGGAGATTTGAAAGAAAGGGACTTCCCTGGCAGTGCAGTGGCTAAACTCCTTGCTTTCATTGCAGGGGACACAGGTTTGATCCTTTTTTGAGGAACTAAGATCCCACATGCTGCATGGTGCAGCTAAAAAAAAAAAAAAAGAGAGAGAGAGAGAGAAGTAATAATCGAGGTAGATTCTTAGGGTTTTGACTTGGGTGACTGGTTAGACAAAAGTGCCATTTCCCACCACATAGAGAACTGGGTTATTTTGAGTTTGAAGTTGATGTGTCCAGGGGCAGTTGGCCAGATGGAGAGTTGAAGTTAGACATAGATATTTGGAAGTCATGGGCTAACAGATGATAATGAAAGTCATGAGTGTAGATGGGGTCCTTCTGAACATTTCTAGAGTGGATAAAAATCCTGAGAACACGCTAGGGAGTGGAAGAAGAGTTAGAGCATATAAAGACCAAGAGGGAGAGTCCAGAGAAGACAGGAAATGAGGACAGAGAGATGTCAGAGAAGTTAAAATAGAACAGTTCAAAGAAAATATTTCCAATGCCAGTGCTTATCGAGTGAGAGATATGATAAGCACAGAGAAGTCTTTGTAGGCTTTTGCAACTAAGAATTATTGCTGCCTTTAGTAAAGAAGAACATTTGCAGTGAAATGATAGGGCCAGCTCCCAATACACTATGGGACAATGACAGACGGACAGAGACAATGAATATTGTCTCCCCCCACCCCACCCCCCGCCCCCCCAGGAAATGTGGCCCGTGAAGGAAAGGAGAAATTAGCAGGAAGTAAATTCGGGGAATTTTTACTTCATCTGTTTTCATTTTTTTTCTTTTATTGAAGTATAGTTGGTGTATAACATTATATAAGTTTCAAGTATACAACATAGTGACTCACAATTTTTACAGGTTTTGCTCCATTTATAGATATTTAAAATGTTGGCAATATTCCCTGTGCTGTGCAATATATCCTTGTACCTTATTTTATACCTAGTAGTTTGTATCACTTAATTCCCCACCCTTGTATCGCCCCTCCTCCCTTCCTTCACCCTGCTGTTAATCACTAATTTGCTCTCTGTATCTGTGAGACTGCTTCTTTTTTGTTACATTCATAAGTTTGCTGTTTTTTTTAGATTCCATATATAAGTGATATATATCATAAAGTATTTTTCTTTCTCTTTCTGACTTACTTCACTTTGGGTAATGCTCTCCAAATCCACCCATGTTGCTGGATTCCAGTGACTTGCCAGAAATGTTTAAAGTTCGTGGAGTTAAGAATTCCCTGGTTGTCTAGTGGTTAGGACTCCACATTTTCACTGCCCAGGGTGCATGTTCGATCCCTGATCAGTGAGCTAACATCCCTCAAACCACATGGCATGGCCAGAAAAAAATAAATAAAGTAAGGTTCATGGAGTCAACATATTCTCTCCCTATTGGCGAACCTACATGGAACTTAGAAAGCTGTTTCATGAACATGAAATCAAACACGGAGAAACCAATGAATCAACTGTCTAGTGAATGCCCCTTTGTGATTGTAGTAACAGGAAGTACTCAAAATCAGATGCCTAAATCTCCTATGTTTATCTTCACATTAGAAGTGGTATTGCAACTGGGACCAAGAAAAGGTCAAAGACTGATGTTAAAACTTCCTTTTCCCTAGAGAATGGGCAGTTCCAACATTTCCCTCTGTGATTCTTTGTTTCTTATTCCAAGGGCTAGTCCAAAAGAGTGTTGCTTGCCTTTAATGAGATTTTCACTTATTTTGAAAGAAAAGAAAATAATATCTCTCTGGATTAGTGGCCTTTATGGGAACAATTGTGTTTGTTCTGAGAATACGGCATTTATTATTTTTTACGGCAAAACATATTTTCCTTTATGCCATGATGGTGCCAAAAGACTGGTGGGTCTTTTTCACACTAGTCTTTGATAAATTGAAAAGTTAGCAGCACTCCATTGGGTCCTCTTTTATTTTTTTTTAAACTGAGTCATAAAACCTAAAGGCCTGGAACTACTATCCTATCCACCCACAGAGGAACAGTTTGTTTTGATTGATATGTTCTTAAGATATGGTAATGATTTCAAACTGGTTACACTGCGCCTTCAAGCTATCTTTTGGGTGATTCATTTTTTATTCATTTTATGGCTAAATTCTTAGAGGTTTTATTTTATCTCATTTACAAGTTAACAGGGCATATCTTTATAGTCCTCAAGTATTTAGAACATCCTGTAAACTCACTTTCTAAGAACACAAGAAGTATATCTTATTACAATAATAACATCTACCATTTCTTGAGCATATACTATATGCCAGGCACTCTGACTTCTTTATATAGATTAATCTAAGTAGCCCTTTCATAACTCTATGAAGTAACTGTATTATTTTCATTTTAAGATGAGATCATTAGCACATAAAGAGGTTATTAATCTGCCCAAGATCACATAACTAGCAACCAGACCTAAAACTAAAAGCAGGCATCTGGTTCCAAAGTCCATTTTCATATTATGTCTCTTGAAAAATCAGAGGCTGTCTTCTCATTGGGAAATTAAACCTTGGTTTTTTATGAGATAGTAAAACTAATGAGGCCTAGTATATTTTTGAATATTTGACAATTTAAAAACATTCAATGCTAAACCTAATTCACCCTAAGCATAGAAATACAAAAGTAACTTGCATTTTCTAGGATAAAAAATGAAAATATTTCGATAATTCCCTTTATCCCTTTTTAATCCTCTATTTGTGAACGTTTTGTTCCTAAAATAACTTCTGACTCCAGCTTTATCAAGAACAGTATTTCTTAAGAAAGAAGTTTTTCCATGTGCTGATACTAGTTTTTTGTTTTGTTTTGTTTTGTTTCAGCAGAATTCTTCCTTTTAGCCTACTGCTGGGACAAGATCAGCCTTTATCTCTCTGTTCCCTTTTCTGGGACATGGCCTTGGATTCTGTTCAAGGAGGGTCCTGCCTCTGATTTGTGTCTCTTTCTGCCATGCTGAATCCTCCAAAACTTCCTTGGCCTTCTTCCAATGACTTCTCTTGGGTGTACCTTTCCAAGTGGGTGTCTTTTGAGAAGTCTGTATCATTTGCCAATTTTCCATGTACCATGAGCCTCAGCTTCTGTGCTTTGGGTCTCCCAACCGCATTTTGCAATATTAGGTGTAGCAAGAGATTCCACTTCTTACTCTCTTAAGAGAGCAAATCAAACCAAAAATCATTTACATTCAAGTCTTCCTCTAGTGGATTCTGTGTATTACATCATGTCTCATGGGGTCTCCAAGACCACCTCTCAGTCATACTCATAGCTATGATTGATTTCAGCAAAAAGATACAAAGCAAAATAGCAAAGATAAAGGGGACATGGGACAAAGTTCACAGGAAACCAAGCACAAACTTCTAAGAATTCTCTGCTGGTGGAGAGAGACAGGACATACTTAATGCCCCAGCATTTTACACACGTATTAATAGAATGTTATCTACTAGGGAAGCTCATTAGAGACCCTGTGCCCAGAGTTTTTATTAGGAGCTGGTCACAAAGGTACTCTCTGCCTAACAAAATTCCAGACTCCAGAGGTGTTCAGCATACACTGTCTTTGTGACCCCATGGACTGGGGCCCACCAGGATCCTCTGTCCATGGGATTCTCCAGGCAAGAATACTGGAGTAGGTTGCCATTCCCTTTTCCAGGGGATCTTTCCAACCCAAGAATCGAACCCTGATTTCCTGCATTGCAGGTGGATTCTTTACCTGCTGAACCATTGGGGAGGCCCATTCTTATTAGTTAGGGTGGAGGAAATCTTTCCCAAGTTCACGTTCCCAGACATCAGTCAAGGGCCAAACTTGTAAGGAGGGCTTTGAAAGGATAGCACTCAGTCTGCTATGGTAATTCTTTTTTTTTTTTTTTCATAACTGGTGGCATACAAATAAAGAAGATCTGGTAAAATGGGTCTAAGCCAAATTCCTTGAAGGAAAGCCAAGAACGTGAGGCTGGAGCTTCCATACATAACTGTCGAGTCCAAAGGTCTGCACTGGACAGTGAATGAGAAAAAAACAGAAATGGGAAACCAAGCAGGAACCTGATTGAAGTAAAAACCCATGGAGGGTTTTGATCAGAGGTGATTGATCCCAAATGCTACCCAAGGGATGCCCAAGGCTACTCCTCCTGATCTATTCAGTTCAGTTCAGTCGCTCAGTCGTGTCCGACTCTTTGCGACCCCACGAATCGCAGCACGCCAGGCCTCCCTGTCCATCACCAACTCCCGGAGTTCACTCAGACTCATGTCCATCGAGTCAGTGATGCCATCCAGCCATCTCATCCTCTGTCGTCCCCTTCTCCTCCTGCCCCCAATCCCTCCCAGCATCAGAGTCTTTTCCAGTGAGTCAACTCTTTGCATGAGGTGGCCAAAGTACTGGAGTTTCAGCTTTAGCATCATTCCTTCCAAAGAACACCCAGGGCTGATCTCCTTCAGAATGGACTGGTTGGATCTCCTTGCAGTCCAAGGGACTCTCAAGAGTCTTCTCCAACACCACAGTTCAAAAGCATCAATTCTTCAGCACTCAGCTTTCTTCACAGTCCAACTCTCACATCCATACATGACCACAAGAAAAACCATAGCCTTGACTAGACAGACCTTAGTCGGCAAAGTAATGTCTCTGCTTTTCAATATGCTATCTAGGTTGATCATAACTTTTCTTCCAAGGAGTAAGCATCTTTTAATTTCATGGCTGCAGTCACCATCTGCAGTGATGTAGCTGAGTTAAATGCTTGAAGATGTAGAGACAAGATGCAAATGCTCTCCAGGTGCCCACATAGCATGGCAAGGATATCTCAGGGAAGAAAGACTGAGACTGGTCATTGAGGTGTTTGCTTGTCTTGGAAAGTCAGTGCCATGGCATTACTTGTTGTAAAACCTAAAAGTAACACAACATTGTAAATCAACCATATTTCAATGAAAAAAAATGTTTAATAGCCCTGTGTGCCCAGTGGCTACTGTATTGGACAGTGCAGCTCAACAGAAGGCCCAGGAGGTCACTTGGAATCTGACTACAGCCAGACCAGTCAGGAGGCTAGACACGCTATGATGTACTCTACCAAAGAGTCGGACATGACTGAGCGACTGAACTGAACTGAACTAAATAGAGACTGATGCCTCCAAAGCCATTGTCCCAAGGAAATGTCTGGGCAGGTGTCCTGATGTATGTCAGTATTTTCATACAGACTAATGCCACATGAGCGTCTCCTAGGTGGTGCTAGTGGTAAAGAACCCCCCTGCCAATGCAGGAGACATAAGAAATGTGAGTTCGATCCTTGGGTCCGGAAGATCTTCTGGAGGAGGACATGGCAACCCACTCCAGTACTCTTGCCTGGAGAATCCCATGGACAGAGAAGCCTGGTGGGCTACAGTCCATGAGATCTCAAAGAGTCGGATATGACTGAAGCACCTTAGCACCCACTCATGCAATGCCACATGACCTTAATTAGAATAGAAAAATTACTCCTCACATGAAGTTCACGTTTAACCCCTAAAGGCATACCTCAAAAAGACTAAGCGCTCTTAGGAAGTTCAGAATGAAGCCTTGAACGGCTATTGCCCTTAGAAATTAAGGGCAAAGCTTAATTCTTCCAATGGTTAATTCTAGGTTTGAGTGTGCTTTGAGGCCAAAGAGTCAGAAAGCTGCCGCTGCTGCTGCTAAGTCGCTTCAAGTCGTGTCCGACTCCGTGCAACCCCATAGATGGCAGCCCACCAGGCTCCCCCGTCCCTGGGATTTTCCAGGCAAGAACACTGGAGTGGGTTGCCATTTCCTTCTCCAATGCATGAAAGTGAAAAGTGAAAGTGAAGTCGCTCAGTCGTGTCTGACCCTCAGCAACCCCATGGACTGCAGTGTTCCAGGCTGCTCCGCCCATGGGATTTGCCAGGCAAGAGTACTGGAGTGGGGTGCCATTGCCTTCTCCAAGTCAGAAAGCTACCCTATCTTAGAATGTCCATTCAAAAACCTTTACAGTCCTGCAAGCTCAAAAGGATTGGTAAACCCTATCTAGTGCCACCAAAAGGAAATTTCTGCCTCTGTCCATGCTCAGCAGAACTCTGGGAACACCCAGATACTGTGAACTGGGGATGAGAAAGGCATCCTATGTGACTATAGCCAGTTACATGTCCCAGTAGACAAACCTTGGATCCAGGCCTTTGTGCTGTGCCAGGATGCAAGCTGAGAGGGCCACTAGGGCCTTTTCAAGAGAACTAATTTGACTCATTAGGGACTCTAATAGTCCCATATGCAACATAACTTCTTTCATTAATCAGACAAAGACAAAGGATACTGTCAGCCTAAAGATAAGTCAGTGATCCCCAAGGAGCTATTATTCCTTTTCCTGCCCCTAAGCCTGTTAGTCATGCAATTTACTCATAAACCTTCCTTCTTTTCTGTGTCCACCTCAGAGTGAGGGGGCTATTGGTGAAAAGTTTATACATCACCTGTGCCTGCTAACACAGCACTGGCCACTCAACCATGGACCTGCAAGATGCCCCTGGACCACACACCTACAAAATGCAGTGGAACAGTACAAAGCACCGAATATACTTCTTTCCCCTTGGAGGGGCACAGACTTGTAATCCTTCCATAGGTATTTCAAATCCAGGCCCAAGTCTACTTGTCATCACCTCTAAACTCATGGCCAAGAGACCATGAACCAAATACTGGGCTATTTCAGCTTTAGGCCAAATTATTAATAGGGCAGTTAACCCTAATAGAGCAACCTTCACACTATGTAACTTTTCTGATTCTGTTCCACCAGTATTTCAATACCCACTGCAATTATGTGTTTCACTCCAAGTAATTCCCCGTTACTCACTTTGATCACCACTCCAGCAACCTACCTAGAAGAATTTCATGAGTTCAGGAGAAGCTTCAGGCTTTTTGAGACCTGCATGATTGGACTCTGAAGTCTGAAATATGGCTAGACGATATTGTTTTCTAGATGATTCCCATGAAATTTCAGCTTTGTTTGCACTCTGCAGTCCTTCAGAAATATCATCTTTTGCTAGGCATATTCCAAAAAACAGATAAACCAGAATGTTCAGGATTGCTGTCCCTTCCCTTGAGAATACCAATATTTACTCTAAATTGGTTAGGTTCTAGAAGAGACAGAATGTCTGCAGTATTTTAACTTAATCTTCTTATTAGCAAGGAAATAATCTGCTGCTTATTTAATCAGTTTAATCAGGCTTTTTGTGGGTTTCTTCCTGTAAACTTTATATTGTTTCTTTGCAGCCAATCAGTAGTAAAGGGAAGTCAAGCCTAATGAATTCTACTTTGGAGTTTATAATCATTGCACATACATTATGACGAGTTTATTCTATATTCTCTTAAAGCCTGATGGTCTTGAAGGATATAGTCCTATTTCCCTGAGGGCTGTATTCTACAGAATGGGGTAATCTAACAAATGATCTATTCTATATCAAAGGGGAGAGTTTCCCGTAAATTATATCTTTTCAAAGGATATCTCATGACCATTATGGGCAAGCTTTACTTTGTTGCTGCAAAAGATAAACTTTTTTCTTTGACAGTAATTTTACAAGTTAGGATAATTTTATGAAGGCATAGTAAAGAGGCTTTACTAATAGCATTGAGGAGGATTAGGGTGGGAGTAATGGTCATTAGTTTTCCTGCAAGGCACCCATTTCCATTTTCCTTTCTCCCTTTCCTAACAGCATCCTAATTTGGGTACCAGTATGACTCTTTTCATGTACGTCAGGGGAAACCGGCACACCCAGCTCCAGAGAAAAACTGTTTTGAATTAAGGATAATACCATGTCCCTTCCTATGGTTACTGGTGCTGGAACCCAGGCCTAGGCTGGCCTGTTCACAGCACTCCTCTGGCCCCAGGGACTGGTTCAGGAAGGACATAATAAACCTGTTTGTGCTGATAAGAAATGAGAAGAGACATGAAGAAACTTCTGAGAAAAAGTTTTCCTTGTTCTTGCAAGAGAATCACAGGAAGAAATGCTCTTTCTTTGGACATTGAGGAAAGCATATACGAAGGCAGCATTTTGCCGTAAGAAAAGCCAGTGTGAGGATGGAACCAACAAACTGAAAAATAATAGTTCTTGCAGGCTGGACTAGACTGAACCTGGTGCCCACCTTCTCTAGACTTTCATTATGGGAACCAATGAATTCTCAGTTACATGAGCCAATAAAAACTAAGTGGAGTCTGATTTTCTGTTACTTTTGAGGGAAAGTATCTTAACTAAAAAGGTTGAGTTAGTTTTAATTTTGTTTCATTTTCAAAATATCAAAATATTTTAAGGCTTAAGAACATTTTTTACAAGCAAGCATGTGGTAAAATTCAAGCAGCATAAAGGACAAAGAAAATGTCCATCTCATTTCAGATTCAACAACAGAATAAGTTTCACATATGTAAATGTGTGTGTTCTTGTTTCTACTCAGATAGAGGCACAATGTATACATTGTTCTAACATCTTGCTTTTTGTACTTTCTATATCCTGGAGGTTATTTCAAATTATAAAAATAGATTTATTTCATTCTTTATAAAGACTGTATGGTATTCTGTTTTATAGATATACCATAACTCCTTTAACCAATTCTAATTTTTTGCAACTATAAATAATGATGAAATGAACATTCTTAAATTTAAATATTTGAACAAAGATATGAATATAAATCTGAGGATAAACTCCTAGGGTGAAATATCTGGGTCAAAAAGTTTATACATTTTACATTTTAATAATTATTGCCAAAATAGATAGAATCTTTTTAGAAGGGATGTTTAGTAATTGCTATTAAAATATAAAATGCGTATGTTTTTTTATGTTCATATTTAAATACATTCTTTTTCCTTGTACTTTACCAATTGCCCAAAATTATAGTGCATTTTAGACTGATAATTATTTAAACCACAACTTTATTTTAGTTTTTCTGGAGTTTTTAATTTCTTTTTTTTTCTTTGGGGAAAAGGAATATACCTTCTTCATCATATCCAAATATCTTCCAACACCTTATTTATTCTATCTGCAGTGTGGAATGTATTCTTTTCTTAGTACAGATATTCTTTTGGCCCCCACTGAGTTCTTACTCTAATTTGGAAAGACATTTCTAGACCTGCAGTGCTCGCAGTCCTGTTTGCTGAAGCCTGGGTTAGGTCTGTGTTTTCTGAACTCCAGCTCATTTTCTTTCTATTTTCCCTGCCTCTTGTTTTTTTCTCAAGTACATCAAGTAACTTCCTAAGAAAGGGAGTTTCTGAGTCCTAGAATATCTTTACAATGGGCCCTCCCTATCTGTGGTTTTGGCATCCCCCATTATGGAGGGACAACTGTAAGGGACTTGAGCATCTGGGGATTTGGTGTCCCCAGGGGTCCTGGAATGAACTCCCTGAAAACCGACAGATGACCATATCTTGTTCTATTGCTTACTTGACAATTTGACTCCAAGTTTCCAACCTCAGAAAATCTCTGAGG
The DNA here is from genome assembly GCF_014754425.2 of Oryx dammah. Classification (NCBI taxonomy): domain Eukaryota; kingdom Metazoa; phylum Chordata; class Mammalia; order Artiodactyla; family Bovidae; genus Oryx; species Oryx dammah. The sequence goes on along the minus strand of NW_024070202.1, from coordinate 68,760,626 downwards.
TTTCACTGGACAGATTCATTCCTACTGCCACTGCAGCCCCTCCTGGTTGTATCCGGGTTGTGGCTTCTTTCTTTCTGTTTAATCCATCACATGATTCCATCGCTTTTCTGACTTTCATACGATTTTAAAAATATTTAATCCATTGGTGATTCTCTTTCTATTCTCTTCATTCATGTGATTTTATTTCCCTTTTTGGTTTTTGCTCTTTTACTATTATTTTAATTGCATCCAGAGCAAACACATGTGTGCAGTTTGCCATTCAAGTGGGAAGCCTCTCCCTAGTCCTTTTTATTTTTCAGAGTCTCAAAGTAATTTTATTCATTGTCTTCATACATAAGAATTCACTTGTCTACTTTTTCCATGAAAAAGTAGCTCATGATGACATTTAACCTCTTATATAATTATATAAATTGAAACTATTTGGTTGGAAATAAAATGTCACCTTCCAGAAATGTTAGTCACTTAGCACTTCAGGATGGTTGTAAAGTATTATCATAGATGTCATAGGAATTCACTTGTCTTTACCAACTTAGTACTCAAGAAAACAACTGAATGTGTATTCTATTAAGCATGGGTAACAAGTGAAGTTTTTGTGGCATTGATGGAGTATGACTCAGGATAAAGCTGAATTGCTCTGGAACTAAGCAGGTGTGAGTGGAATGAAATAATGTATTACTTATATTTTGTAATTATTAGCAATTCACTATAAACATATAACTTATAAGCAATAGTATGATTGTAAATAATAGTCAACTCTTATTGAGCAGGTCTTCCCTGGTGGCTCAGCTGATAAAGAATCTGCCTGCAATGCGGGAGACCTGAGTTCAATCACATGGTTTTGAAGATCCCCTAGAGAAGGGAAAGGCTACCCACTCTAGTATTCTGGGTTGGAGAATTCCATGGACTGTATTGTCCATTGGGTTGCAAAGAGTCAGACACAACTGAACGACTTTTGCTTCACTTATTGAGAAGGAGAAAAAGAGTGTGCATGTGTATATGATAAATTTTTATAAAATAGAGACTGTTTAGCATAAGTTTACAAACAATAATAAAATTTACAATACATTTATTGTAACTGTCATATACCCAATGTATTCTTACACAATATGTTTGCCAAACTTTTCTATCTGTAGCCAACATATGGTTGCAACTGAACTATGATTTGACAAATGGATATGCATCCCTTTTGCTAACTCTTTTCCTGATAAATCTATCATCATTAAATCTGACATATGTAGTCATTTTTTCATATTTTTGCTTAACAATGAACTTGCAAAATTCTTAAAAATTTAACAACCAGCTCTGGCAAACTGGCACACAGGAACTCCAGGACACGTATAAACGCCACTTAAGGGGATCAAAATAAGGACCCCTCTATTTTCATCATCCAAATCGTACTTCTCTAATATCATGAAAATATCATTTTTCTCTGTAATCTCCACTCTAACCATTCCCCATTTCCACCGTACAAAATCTGTACACCTCAGTGACTGAGAGGTTTGACCTACTTAGATCACTTACAGAAGAAAAAAACAGAAATTCAGCTGGATGCAAGGTGATGTATTCAGTTCAGTCACTCAGTTGTGTCCGACTCTTTGCAACCCCATGGACTGCAGCATGCCAGGCTTCCCTGTCCATTACCAACTCCCAGAGCTTGCTCAAACTCATGTCGATTGAGTCAGTGATACCATTCAACCATCTCATCCTCTGTTGTCCCCCTCTCCTCCTGCCTTCAATCTTTCCCAGCATCAGGGTCTTTTCAAATGAGTCAGTTCTTTGTACCAGGTAGCCAAACTATTGGAGTTTAAGCTTTAGGATCAGTCCTTCCAATGAATATTCAGGACTGATTTCCTTTAGGATGGACTGGTTGGATCTCCTTGTAGTCCAAGGGACTCTCAAGAGTCTTCTCCAACACCACAGTTCAAAAGCATCAATTCTTTGGCACTCAGCTTTATTTATGGTCCAACTCCATACATGACTACTGGAAAAACCATAGCCTTGACTAGACGGACCTTTGTGAGGTAATGTTTCTGCTTTTTAATATGCGGTCTAGGTTGGTCATAGCTTTTCTTCCCAGGAGCAAGAGTCTTTTAATTTCATGACTGCAGTCACCATCTGCAATGATTTTGGAGCCCCCCAAAATAAAGTCTGTCACTGTTTCCATTGTTTTCCCATTTATTTGTCATGGAGTGATGCGACCAGATGCCATGATCTTAGTTTTCTGAATGTTGAGCTATAAAGCCAGCTTTTTCCTCTCCTCTTTCACTTTCATCAAGAAACTCTTTAGTACCTCTTTGCTTTCTGCCATTAGAGTGGTGTCATCTGCATATCTGAGGTTATTGATATTTCTCCCGGCAATCTTGATTCCAGCTTGTGGTTCATCCAGCCCAGCATTTCGTATGATGTACTCTGCATAGAAGTTAAACAAGCAGGGTGACAATATACAGCCTTGACATACTCCTTTCCCGATCTGGAACTAGTTCGTTGTTCCATGTCCAGTTCTGACTGTTGCTTCTTGACCTACATACAGATTTCTCAAGAGGCAGGTCAGGTGGTCTAGTATACCCATATCTTTAAGAATTTTCCACAGTTTGTTGTGATCCACACCGTCAAAGGCTTTGGCATGGTCAGTAAAGCAGAAGTAGATGTTTTTCTGGAACTCTCTTGCTTTCTCTAAGTGATCCAACAGATGTTGGCAATTTGATCTCTGAAACCTAACAGGCCCCATAGATACAGTGATCAGCAAAAGACAGAAAGACAAAAAAATAAGTAAGGGCAGCTACATTATAAAGAGGAACTTGGACTGGTATTCAAAGATTTACCTCCATTGCAGGTAAATCTGGGACAGTGTGGCTCCCAGTGACATAACGCAGGAAATTCCACCACCCAGGAGGTGGCATATTAGGCTGGGCTTAGGCTGTTGCTGACATTACAGCCACATGGTGGCACTATTGAAACATAGGTACTGCAGCTGCCTCAGTACCCCCTGCACATACCACCCCCACCTCAGCTTGCTCCTAGGTATGCAACGCTTTACAGAGAACCAACCTGCATCTCCTCTTCAAACCTAGCATCTCTCTCCTCTTTGACACAATGCTCCTTCCAACGCAGGAAATTCTATCAATGCAAACAAGCCAATGCACGGTCTGCTTGCTAAAAGTTATATAACAGGCCCTTCCAGTGGCATCTGTCCCAGCAAGTTCTACTTGTTGGCCTCTGGTTTTCAAACCCTGTCATTCTTATGTCACTGGGAGCCACTCCGTCTCAGATTTACCTGTGATGCAGGTAAATCTTTGAATACCAGTCCAAGTCCTTTCTATAATGTAGCTGTCCTTACTTATTTGTATCTTTCTGTCTTTTGCTGATCACTATAGATTACTATATCTATGTGGCCTCCTAGGTTTCATTCCACATTAGACCACAGTGGAAAAACTCCATTCTTTATCATCTTCCATAAGAAATTTAACAAAACTTAGCATTTTTGTGTTTGGGCAAGTTGTCCCCAGTTTCATATGAATATCCTAGGGAAGGATTCTAATTGACCCAGCTTGGGTCATGTGCCTCCCACTGGGTCAGTGTGTGGTCAGGAGGATGGGAGTATGACTGGCCAGACCTGTATCACTTAGCAGCTTCTATGGTGGGGGTAGTATGGGTGGCAGCCCAGAGCTCATGGAATAAGAAAAGAAGAAAACTCCAAAGGAAATGGGGAAATCTTACCTAAAGATGAAAGACAGAAATGTTCAAAGAACAAAAGCAATAAACATCACTTTTGGTAGAGATTTGACCATTTCTCATGGCTTGGTTTTCGTTTTAGGGTGTTTTAACAATTCCTAGGGAACAACAAGGAAAGGTATGCTTTACAGGAAAAAATTGTAAAATGGAAACATATTTAACACTAAGTAATGCTGAAGGATTCACTTTGAAGCATTTCTGTGAAATATTAGTTTATATATTATGAAGTTTAGATTTTTGTACAATTGGTGTTCTCAAAGTAAGGTGCAAGTTTTGCATGCTTTCAAACCCTATGACATGTGGTATTACTTTAAATTTTCACTTATTGTGACAATATTTTAGAACCTTCAGTGGAAACATTAAATCAAAAGGTACTTGTACTTTATTCTACTTGCATGCATGCGTGTGTATGCTCAGTCATGTCCAACTTTTTGTGATCCCATGAACTGTAGCCTTCCAGGCTCCTCTGTCTATAGAATCTTCCAGGCAACCATACTGGAGTGGGTTGCTATTTCCTACTCCAGGGATCTTTCTGACCCAGAGATCCAATCCACATCTCCTGCATTGGCAGGTGTATTTTTATTACTGCGCCACCTGGGAAGTCCTTAAGTAGAGACAAAAAAGGCAAATGATCTCACTGCTATTTACTCATCACTATTCTAGCTTTCGGAGAAGGCAATGGCACCCCACTCCAGTACTCTTGCCTGGAAAATCCCATGGATGGGGGAACCTGAAAGGCTGCAGTCCATGGGGTCGCAGAGTCCATGGACACGACTGAGCAACTTCCCTTTCACTTTTCACTTTCATGCATCGGAGAAGGAAATGGCAACCCACTCCAGTGTTCTTGCCTGGAGAATCCCAGGGACGGGGGAGCCTGGTGGGCTCGCACAGAGTCAGACACGACTGAAGTGACTTAGCAGCATTCTAGCTTTATGATTTCATACTGTGTAGGATATTTCATCTCTTAAATATTCTGTATCAAAATATGACCTAAAGGGGTGGGTTGGGGGGATGGAGGGGAGGCTCAAGAGAAAGGATATATGTATACTCAAAGCTGAGTCACATTGTTGTATAGCAAAAACCAACATAACATTGTAAGGCAATTATCCTCCAATTATTAAAAATATGATTATATTGTATATCAAAATATGATTGGAATGTGAGCTGCTCTGATAATAGGAAGTATAGATAAAGTAGTTCCTTTTGTCCTACTGAGCTTCTGAGTGTCTCACCATTGGAACGCTGTCTTGTATCTTGAATCTTTGCACCACACGTACTTTTCCAAAAAGGGTTTAAAGCAGCCAACCTCAAACTGGGTATTCATGCCCCTAGGGTAAGAAAACTTTCCCCAAAACATATGGTGATTGGACAGTTTTAATACAGTTAATTTCCAGTTCTCAACTTCCACAGGGCCGTTTCCTGAGAGCCCCCTCCCAAGGCCTGCCAATGTCTCCCTTTACACATTCACCTCTCCCACCTCAGAGAAGACAGACACATCTCTCTCCCTACCTGAATCTTACCTTAGTGCATTGCTCCAAGCTATAAAAATCTTGGAACCAACTCAAAAGGAGACAAACAGGCACTGCATCTGAGGAGACATCCTTCCATTCCCTAACCCCCTCCCCCCAAAAAGCCAAAAAAGTCTCAGTAAAAAGTACTAAAGTCTTATTTTATCTAGGTAACATCCCTTGCTAAGTCTCCATGCCTTCTCTGTCTTCTGTCTCTCTTTCATGGAATTAGGCTTCAGAAGGATATCATCTCAATCGTTTAAATTTTAAAATGATAGGTGCTTCTCTGGTGGCTCAGTGCTAAAGAATCTGCCTGCCAGTGCAGGAGACATAGGTTCAATCCCTGTTCCAGGAAGATCCCATGTGTGGAGCAACTAAGCCTGTGCACCACAACTATTGAGCCTGTGCTCTAGAGCCTGGGAGCTGCAACTCCTGAAGCTCGAGTGCCCTAGAGCCTGTGTTCCACGACAAGAGAAGACACTGCAATGAGAAGCCTACGCACTGCACCTGGAGAGCAGCCCTGCTTACCGCAGCTAGAGAAAAGCCCATCAGCAAAAAAGACCCAGCGCAGCGGGGGTGGGGGGTGGGGGTGTGGGGGGTGGAGACAGACAGTAACTCTGACTTAGCTGATTGGGCTGACAATGAAGACTGGCTTTGAAAGTCTTACATCAGGGCTTCTGTTGGGGTTCAGTGGTAAGGAATCTGCCTGCCAACGCAGGAAACATGGATTCAATCCCTGGTCCTAGGAGATCCCACATGCTGAGAAACAACTAAGCCTGGGCACCGCAACTGTTGAGTCTGCGCTCTAGAGCCCGAAAACCCAAAAACTACTGAGCCTATGTGCTGCAACTACTGAAGCCTACCCTAGAACCCATGCTCTGCAACAAGAGAAGCCACGGCAATGAGGAGCCTGCACGCCACTGCAGAGTAGCCCTCCCTGGCCGCAGCTAGGGAAAAGCCCGCACTGCAGTGAAGACCCACCATAGCCAAATATACAGAAATAAATAAAATGCTTTTCAAAAAGGGTTATATTCACACATTTGACTTATTCTATGAACTGAATGCGCTAAACCTACGGCCCCGAGAATTTGATAAAAACAAAGTTAAAGTATATATTCAAATTACAGTACACCAGAAAGTACATTCTTTGCAATGATTTCAAGTTAAGATATTATAAATCATTTTTAGATATCAATGTAAAATGTTCAAGGGGCCATATGTTTTTCAGACTTCATTCAGGATTATATATGCAAAGAGTTTTGAAGATCTGCACTTTAACCAACAACCACCTCAGGCAATTCAAACTCTTCATTAGGAAACACTGCTGTACATTAACTACAGCTATAATTAACTATGAAAAACATCCCATTTAAAAGAAGGATATAAAAGAAGGTAACATCTTAGTAAAAATTCATACTTAACTAAGCTAACATTTTTCTTCTGTTGATTTAATTTTTTTACTCTTAAGTCTAATCAACTGTGGGTTTCTCCCAGTTTATATAGAATTTGGCCTGAGGGCACACTAAATCTTTCCATCTCACCAGCTTTCAGCCTTTTTGTTTATGCTGTAGGTGGGAAGTGGTTGGTGTCTAAACTCCGTTTTCCCCATATTTAAGCCTATGAAGTCTATATCTGTGCCCCCACAAGACCAAAACTTTCTGATTACAGTTCTCTGGGTGGTGGTTTTCCCTCCTCCACTAAATATCAATGAAGAAAAAGAGCAACTTTTCCAGATTCCAGTGGATCCCATGACTGTTTGTTTGGACTCCATGAAAAACAAAATTATAAAAGCGCTACTAACTCTGACCTTCCCTCTTCCACCTCGTAGGAACTTTTACCACAATATGATGCAGAATTCATTACTAAGGTTTGATTCTATTAAATTTCCAGACAGATTTACTGACCCAGAGCCAAAATGGTTTTTCTACTACCAAAATTTTCCTTCCTGTTTCTAATAATTGAAAAAGGTTGAAACATATAAAGAAGTTGTAAATCCTTAGCAGCACACTTTTCTCTACAAATGTACCTTCTTACCCATTAATTAGCAGCCAGCTGAGAGCAACATCTAGCCAGGACAGAGACCCCTGAGCGCAAGAGTGAAAGAGAAGAGGTGGCCAACAAGGGCAAAGGGAGCTGTTTGGAGAGTATGCCAGGGACAAACTTCCTGTTGTACAAGCTTCCCTCTGGCCAGCCCAGTCCCTGAGGACAAGGCCCTCTTTAAGCACCACATTTAGCCTGGCATAACCTTGGTTTGGGGAGAAATACCAAATTCCTGATATGCATTGGGAGTAGAGGGTTAATTTTAATTTCATTTTTCTTTGTTTAATGTTTATTTTGGATCTGGATTGTGGGCACAGCCCTTAAAATAACAATGTGGCCCAGCTCTATCTTTGGGTAAAGAAGGAAAAAAAAAAAGAAATCTAGCTTTCAAAAAAATACTATAGCTATAGATTTTGAAGGATTTCTCTTATTTTCTCTTATTTTCACAGTATTTTCAATGTTATGGTTGTTGCATCTATATTTTGTATTTATATCCTGTAAAGATTTTTTCTATCCAATGTTTGGGGAGTAACAATTCCACCTTTTTTTTTTTTTTAAAGACAATAATCCCCAAAAGGTAACTACGTGTTCCCTGTTGTGACAGGAACATTTTCTAGTCTCATCACCTGATACTGCAGAGCAAGATAAACAATTGTTAATGATGAAAAGTAAAAGTGTTAGTTGCTCAGTTGTGTTTGACTCTTTACAACCCCATAGACTGTAGCCTGCCAGGCTCCTCTGTCTGGGATTTTCCAGGCAAGAATACCAGAGTGGGTTGCCATTTCCTTCTCCAGGGCATCTTCTCAACCCAGGGACTGAACCCAGGTCTCCTGCACTGCAGGCAGATTCTTTACCATCTGAGCCACCAGGGAAGCTGCGTTAATAATGAGAAGGTAATAAATAAACAAAATCAAAAAGATGTGAATTCATCATCCATAGATGATTGCAATGGTAAGCTTGTTACCAAGAAGAAAAGACCTAATTATGTATGTAATATATTTTTAAATGATAAACTAACCATTGATTTATAGACTAACTCTTGGCCAGCTCAGATTAAATATAGATTTAACTGCAGGTAAGCACATGCACAGGCTTCCCAGGTGGCGCTAGTGGTAAAGAACCTGCTGGCCAGTGCAGGAGACTAAGAGACACGGGTTCCATCCCTGGGTCAGGAAGATCCCCTGGAGGAGGCATGGCAACCCATTCCAGTATTGCCTGGAGAATCCCATGGATGGAGGAGCCTGGCAGGCTATAGTCCATAGAGTCGCAAAGAGTGATACACAACTGAAGTGGGTCAGCGTGTATGCAAGCAAGCACATGCACATCCAGGAAAGAAAAGAATCTTCTTTGAACCATCTCTTACTAATAACGACATTAAGACCACTGAGAATTCACGAAGACTTGTCTACCCAAAGTCTCAAATTGGTCAGTTTTGAGACAATCCCTTACAAGTTTCTTTGCAGGAATAACCTTACATTTCGGTATCAACATGGACTATTGATAATTCTTTTTGCAGCCTTTCTCCCCACCTCAAATTCCCTCAGTTCCTCACTGAGTACTGCTAGGTTGAAAACTTCTGGTTTCCCTAATCTTCTAAACTTAAACTAAAGAATATTAAACTATATCTGGTCTTTTTCAAAGCACAACATCCAGGTTCTCTCTAAAGAGTAAGAGGAGGATGCATCAGAAAGCAAACTGCAAACCAGGGACTGACTGAACATTGTAGTAGGATACAGGATGAATTATGGCCTGAGAAAGTAGAGGCAAGGAAGTAACACACAGATGGGGAAGGTATTTATTTTGTTTGGAAACACAAACTTATTTGATGAACTTCTGATCAAGATCAGTGGAGGGAGTTCACTCAAAAGCAAAATATGCCCACCTAAACCACCTCCTGCCTCTGTAGCATAATAGACAGAATGTTTAAGAAATTACATTTAGAAGACACCTCCATGCTCCAAAATGAAATGGGTAATGTGGGAGATAAAATGATATATTTCTATGTGTGCATGGAGAAATAAGAAAAATTATAAAGTTAAATTTATATCTTTTGACTTGTAGAGAAGTTCATGTGAGTCATAATGTTTATAATAGGATTCAGTTTCACAGAAAACAAGCAAACTCAAAAATCACTCTCCCTCTCTTTTTCAGCCTATGTGTGTGTGTGTCTGTGTGTGTGTGTGTGTGATGAACAAATCACATAGGCTTGGTCCCACTACTGTATAATTTGTGAAAGATACATATCAATTTTATTTATTTAAAAAATTTTTTTGGCTGTGCTACTTGTGGGATCTTGGTTCCAAGACCAGAGGTTGAACCCTAGCCCTCAGCAGTGAGGATTCAGAGTCCTAACCACTGGACCTACAGGGAATTCCCCATGTTGATCTTTTAATATGTTTACTTAGACAAATGGTAAGGATAGAATGGAGAGATGAAATTAGTTTTTCTTTATGCAACTTTGTTTTGTTTCAGTTGTTAAACCAGCCTGGATAAATGCTGTAATTTGAAAAGTCCCAAATTAAGGAAGCTGTAAAAAACTACATGAGGCTGAGTTTCATATAGTTTCTAGATTTAATGGTAAATTTTATACTGGTTCAGGATTCATTTATAAATTTTCTAAATTTTATCTACTTATAAAAGTAATCAATATTTATCTTAGGAAGATTGAAAAATGCAGAAAAACCATGCACACAATAAGAGAATAAATATCATCAATAATCCCAAATCCTAAAGAGAAACACTATGAATATTTCAGTATAATTATTTTTGGTCTTTTATTTCTATGTGTGTTTTATGTGTTTGTGCATTTTTTTAAGTTGCATATTGTACATATTCCACTTTAAAAAACCTATTGAAAGCAAGTTTTCCCATAAATCAAATATTCTTCCCTAGCAGTGATTCAGTGGCTACCCCGTATACTATAAGTGTCATTTAGGATTAGATTTGGCTATAAAAAACTAATAGTGACTTAAACACAAAAGTAGGCAGATCACAGATGGTGAACTGGCTCCAAGAAGTCAAGGCTGGCTACATAATTGTGGGGCCCAGTTCAAATTGAGAATGTGGGTCCTCCTATTTAAAAAGTAGAGAATTCTGAAACCATGCCCCACAGGGTTAACAGAAACTGGTGACTAACAGAAATTCTTGAGCTTGTCTTATAGAACAGCAGGTAAGGGAACAGCTTGTTAAAAATCCCTCTGCTTGTAACCTGCTTTGCTGAACTGTTTTAATTATTTTTGACTCCTTAACCACTCTATAGATAACTCCTTGCTATTGTAGCAGGGGATCAAGAAACTTAAGTTTTTCAGAAACTCGGAATCAACTCTTGTTCCATTTAAGCCAATGAGACTGGTTAACACCATCAACCCCAAAACTGGGCCTGCTCAAGTATCTGATAAATGACCGTTGGATGTCAAAGGGCCCAAAACTCCACCCTCAAATCATGCTGAATATCTTATTTTCAAACGTGTATCTCATGAAGAAGCATATAACTTGGATACAGCTGCCCAAGATGCTGATTATCTCATCTTGTCCCTACATCCAATCACCTTTCCCCACACATAAGACCACCCTGCTTCTTTACCCCTTAAATATCCCAAGCCCTTCGCTTTCAGGGAGGCAGATTTAAGATTCAGATTTGAGATTTGTTCTCTTGTCTCCTGACTTGGCTGCGTTATGAATAAGCCCTTTCTCTGCTACAAACCTCAAAGTCTTAGCATAAACTTGCTACTCATTGGGCAAACATTAAAAGTACTAAAACACAGAGGGTACTTCCCTGGCGGTCCAGGGGTTAAGACTCCTCCTTCCTCCCCATGAGGTATGGGTCTGGTCCCTGGTTGGGAAACTAAGATCCTGCAAGCTTGGGATAAAGCCTCCTCCCATCCCCCAACAATAGATTGTTTCTTTGAGATCTCTGTCTTGATTTCTTATGGAGTTTTTTATTTTCTATTTAAAGTCATCCTAAGTAACAAAAAGATTTTAAAAATTTAAGCTATTATTATGCATTTTACCCTTCGTCTTTATATTGCATAATGCCAACTTAAATGCAAATATAAGGGACTTCCCTGGTGGTCCACTGGTTAGGGCCCAGGTCCTTTGCCCTAGGCCCAGGTTCCATCCCTGGTCTGGGAACTAAGACCCTGCAAATTTCTTGCATGGCCAAAAGAAATGTAAATATAAGAACATTAAATTGTTGCTCAAAGTGAAATCAATTGTTTTCATTACATTTCTTTCTTTTTTATATAACTTAATTAATTTATTTATTGTTGGTTGTGCTGGGTCTTCTTTGCTGTGTGGGTTTTTCTCTAGTTGCAGAGAGCAGGGGCTACTCTCTAGTTGTGGTATGGGGGCTTCTCTCTGTGGAGGCTTCTCTTGTTTTAGAGCACAGGCTCAATAGTTGTGGCGCACAGGCTTAGTTTCTCCACAGCATACGGGATCTTCCCAGATCAGGGATCAAATCCATGTGCATTGGCAGGCAGATTCTTTACCACTGAGCCACCAGGGAAGTCCTTTATTACATTTCTTGATACACACTCCTTCTACTAACACTCTACCTTCAGCTTACTGATGAGTACAAACTACTGAAAGGAAAAGGAACTTTGGGTTATCTTCCCTTTTTCTTCAGCGTCATTTTCAGGATAAGTTCTTGACTATCCACGACTTCACCATAGCATGAGTAAGGAATAATACAATAGGGATCCTTGGTTTTCATGTTTCTAGGAAGCCAACGCCTTCTTTTTAAGTAGCAAGTTCTGGTTCAAACCAAAAGTGTAACCTCTAAGGGCTGTCGGGGCCCCAGCTTTATCAGTTGTAGATGTAACACACTTTCTCTGGACTCACTTTGAGTCTTGCTGAATTCTAGCTCATTGTGGAAACACAGGATTTCTGAGTTTATGGAGCTCATGTAAATGGGGCAACAAGGACCAGCAACCAAGCATACCGCATGTAACCCTCTTCTCACACACATGCTCCATCATTCTACCAGACCTCATTTACAAAGCACAAGTTCAAAGACACAATTATTAAGAATTTCAGGATAGCGACAATAGGAAATTAGCCAACGCAGAGTCCTTCTAAGCAAGGTCCTTTGTAACATCACAGCTTCCATGCCCATGAAGCCGGCATGTGTGCATTCCAGTTTGCTTCAGTTGTGTCCAACTCTTTGTGACACTATGGACTGTAGCTTGCCAGACTCCTCTGTCCATGGGATTCTCCAGGCAAGCATATTTGAGGGGGTTGCCATTTCCTTTTCCACATGAAGCTGGCATGTTCCACCAAGTTTGCAAGATGTGGATTTCTTTTCTCTTTTTGCTCCTTCATCCTCTGTGTGGGGCTTCCATCCTCAATGTCACTTCATGATCCAAGTGAGCTGCTAGAGTCCAATACCAGAAGAAAGGAGAAAGGGAGAAGTGCAAAAGGATCAACTCTTCCTGAATCAGTGCTTTGAAGGAGTCTTTTCAGAAGCCCAGCTCTGCTTCTACCTCGCTAATCAGGACTTAGTCACAAGGCTACATTTAACTCACAGGTCAGCTAGAAATGTAGATTTTTTTTCTGGGTGCATTACCACCCTGAATACCTGGAATGAAATCAGGTTGTTACTAAAAAAAAAAATAAATAAAGGTTAAAGGACATGGGTGGACAACTAATTGTTCCTGCCATGGCAATTTAAAGATAATTTATTTAATCTAACTTTAATTTTTATTTATGTGGGTTGTTTCTGATTTTTCACTACTATCAACATCATTTTAAAACTTTTAAATTGCAATATAAGCTTAAATTTTAAATTTACTCTAATTAAAAATAAAATATATTCCTCAACAACTGACAACGGGGCCTTCCCTGATGGCTCAGTGGTGAAGAATCTGCCTGCCAACACAGGAGATGTGGGTTCGATCCCTGGGCTAGAAGATCCTGTGGAGGAGGGCGTGGCAACCCACTCCAGTATTCTTGCCTAGAGAACCCCATGGACAGAGGAGCCTGGCCGGGTACAGTCCATAGGATTGCAAAGAGCTGGACACGACTGAAGCAATGCAATGCACACTCATGCAGATGACAAAAAGCGAAAATGATATAAGCAACTTCTGAAGACTGTTGACTTTGTGAAGATCACTTCTACCTGAATCAATTTACTGTCACTATCTGGATACTTTATATCATTTTGTGTTAATATTGTCTGTTTCTAATACTAACTATCAGGATGCCTTCTATAATCTTGTCTTAATGTTATTGAATTTCTGATACTGAGTATCTGGATGCATTGTGTCATCTTGAATTAATATAATCTATTTGAAACTTGCCGGAATACAAAACCTAAGTGAGAACTGCTATTGTTCATTTTCCCATTAGCATGTGCGTACCATGTAATCAAGCTGTTCTTTAGTTGGTGAAAGCTAGTTCTCTGTTCATTGCTAGTAAGTCAAGACTAAAATAACTTGAATGGTCTATAGTTCATTTGTTTGTTACATCCTTGCCAAGTTTATCAAATTATTTCCATATGAAATTTTTTAAAAAGAAAGGTTTTGGAGTATTTGGAGTAAATAACTGTGAAAAAAATTTATCAGCCATTTCTTAAATGACAACTTGTAATTTATTAAAAAGAACAATGTATGCATATCCAGATTCTAATGTGAAGTTTTTTTGAATGAATTTGGGTATAATTGAATTTCAGAATTGGAACCATTAAAATCTGAGTAATATGAGCAAACCAATATTTATAGAGTATAGTTCTACACTCTAACATTTTGTCCTCCCCATATAAATATCTTGGTACATGCACCATCTGAGTGTATAAAATTAAACTACCTGAACACCTTTAAAAAATTAGAGTAAAATGTAAAAATGTCTATAAAAAGAAATTCATTAGAGATTTCAAAATATCCGTAAGTGCTAAATAAGGTTTCCAGAAATCAGTGATTATGCTGAAACGTGTCACAAGGGGAACTGTTAACAAGTGTTACTTTGCCAATGGTAGGAAGATTGCCAACCTTTAATTGGCTTTAAAGTTGGTGTTCTATCAATGGTGTATTGTAAAAAGCAATAATGTCCACATTTATGATTTAAGCTTGAAACGGGAACTCTAGATTTGACTAAACGTGGCAGTATGCACTAGTCCTTCTAATTAAATATATTCAAATGCTTGCCTTTTAAATTTGATTAGGATGTTTATTATCATGTTTCTATTAACAGCAACAACAAAAGATGTTTGTCTGCAATTTACAATGTACAATGACCAGTCAATCCCCCTCTTGCAGGGCTATGCATTAACTGTTCTGTTTTAATGGAAATACCAAGAATGGCTCCATTGAAGCTGCTGGGCAGATGGAATTCTACTGAGTTTTACAAAAATCTGGCATGGCATCATTCTCTGGATTCTATAAGGGAGGGTGTCCACATTAATAAATACCAATGAGATATCATATTATTATCTTTAATAACAGAGTATATTATGCTCTGTCCCTTGGCTTCTGGAGCATTCCTAACTTACCTACTAAAACTGATCCTCCAGCAGGGCACAAGAACTTTGTGAATAAAAATATGTGAACAAACAAAAAGTGAGTAAACTTCCAGACCAACCATTAAGAGGGGAAAATTCCAACAGAAAAATCACTTTCAATATTTGTGTGGCTTCAGAGAGTGGGGAAAAGATCCAGTAAGGATTTCCCAGGGAACACTCAGTATAGTATTTAGTGTTCAGTTTTCAGCTGAGTGTGTGTGTGTGTGTGTGTGTGTGTGTGTGCATGCGCTCAGTCGTGTCTGACTCTGTGATCCTTGGATTGTAGCCCCCCAGGCTCCTCTGTCCTTGGATTTTCTAGGCAAGAATATTGAACCGGGTTGCCGTTTCCTACTCCAGGAGATCTTCCTGACCCAGGGATCGAACACTCGTCTCTTATGTCTCCTGCAATGGCAGGTGGGCTCTTTACCACTGCCACCTGGGAAGCCCATTCAGCTGATTACTCCGACTGATTTGTTCTACTGACTTGAGTGGTTCTGTGGATTAGGGAGAGTTTACAACTGTTCTGACTCTTGCAAGCTACCAATTCATCAGACTGCCTTTCTATACCAGTCATGAATTTTCCACTCTCCTCTTCCTGCTACTCCCTGTGACATTGCACACTCTGTATTTTAGCTCACTGGCCGTTAGAAACCAGCAAGACACATGCAGTGACCACAGCTATAAGCCCCCATAGCAGACACTGTTGGCTGCCTTCCCAAGGTCAACTTCCTTTCCCTTGTCTTCCTGGCTGGCAGAACCGTCTCCCACAGCAGAGCAGAAAATACCAAGTACTTGCATTCTCAGCCTCTCTTACAACCTCAATTCTGGCCTGTGATGTAAGGGGAAGTCTCCTGGGAATTTCTGGGAAAGAAGAAAAGAAAGAAGTTTCTCTTAGCCTCTCATCCCCAGCTTTTTTGTTTTTTTAAAGTGATTATGTGATGCTTGGTGCGCAGGAGACCAACTTGTGACAAGGAGGATAAAGATCAAGAAACTGCAGCAAAGTCAGCTTAAAGCTTTCTGGGCTTCTGTTGTGTGATAAAAATAAGTTATTTTTAAAGTCACTTTTAACTTTACTTCCACTTGGAAGCATCTTAACTAATATTTACTCAAAATCACATACAGTTTGCCAACACAAATAGACTGGCTCTGAGATGATTCAAGTTGCCTTTCAGACAGTTTATAGTATCTACTTGGTTATTTCTTAACCCAGTTTCTTGGATGCAACAGAAAAGCAGTCTTCAACCAAAAGTGTACATGCCACTTATTGAAATTTAAGTAAAATCTAAGTAGAAAAATACAATTTTTTTCCTCGATACATTTACAAACATAAAGTAGAATGTCTGTGGATGTAAAAATATGAATCTCAGAAAAGATACGTGTTTATTTTATCATTGTGGATAAAATAGCTTGTGGAATGCAAAATATGAAAAGACGAGATTCACAGCTATTAGGAACACCAAAAGTAATGATAGAAGTTAAAAGAAAACAGGATTGACTTCCACATTTTGTTCATACAATTCACTCTCATATAATCACAAAAAAACAAGAAATTAAATATAAATATTTAAACCTGGTGTTTTGAGTTGATCTCAGGAATGTTATCAAATGGAATCTTCTGCATCTATTCTCAGCTAGAAAAACTGGCAAAAAAAAAAAACCCTACTGTTTCTCACAAGCATCACAATTATTTGTTTAGGCAGAAGAACAAAATGTAGAAAGGATGTTAAATGTTTTGGGGCGGTTGACTTTGGAGATAATTCCGTCTATCCTGAGGCTGTTATTGAATTAATTTGGAGGGTAAATATAACACCTTGACTAAATCACCTTGTCTTATAGTCTCTCTCTTCATAGCCTGTTCTTTAATATGGAAAATATCATTGGGAGTACTGAATCTCCCTTGTGAGCTTGGAAAATCTGAGTTAACCCCAAGCAATCTATAATCTTATATCAGTTATGCTTAAGCTCAGCTGTGGTTAACAGCTTAAAAGAGGCTTAAACATATTCACTGCTTATCATCTCTCATAAAATAAGGTACAAAGTAAGGTACTAAGTGAACACACTTGCAATTAGAAGATGAGTAAAGAATCCGACATGACTGGGTGACTGAACAACAAGTTCTGGAGACTGAATGCATAGCTTAGTGATTATAGTCAACAATACTATATTACATACTTCAAAACTGCTAAAAGCCTACGTCTTAAATGTTCTCACCACAAAAAACAAATGATAATTATGTAACGAGATGGAGGTGTTGGCTCAAGGTATGGTAGTAATCATATTGCAATATATAAATTATCAAATTAATGCCCTCAAACACATTAAACTTACACAATGCTATGTTGTTGTATGTTAATAATTTTTTAAAGTCTAGACATGTCAATTTAGGGCTGATGTAATGACTTCATAAAGTCATCAGGGATTCAAGCACTGCCATCTGCTTAAAAGTCATTTTACAAGAGGAGATTGGGAGCTGGTGTCTACTTAGAAGGGCTTCTCAGAACCAGCAGATTTCATGTTGAAGGCAAAAGCTAATTGGTTCTTATGAATGTCAGAATGATCTCCGGCAGCCTGTTCACTCACCAGAATGATTAAGTAGGGAAAGAATGAACTCTTAGCTGGATATAAATGTGCCTTGCCTATTCCAGCCATGTTTAGGGCAGATGATGCCTTCACACATAAGGTAGGGTTATATAAATAAAGTGTTACATTGACTATGTATTTTATTCATACTATTTTTCAATGTTGTGCAGGTGAGTCCCTAGAATACTTATTCATGTGCATATTAATTGCATTTCTAAAAACTTGGCAGATTTTAAGACACAATTTATTAGTAAATTCAGTTTACAACAACAAGTAATATTTTCCAACTGTGAGCATATCAATTCATCCTTCCTTGATACTTTCTCATCATACATTTCAGAAGTGCATTCTGTGTTTGGCTGGAAAAGCTTCAAGATACTGCTAAAATAAAATTATTGAGCATGAATATGATCTTCCTATTATAAAATATAAAATTCCACATGTAATGACAGCCCATTTACAGAGACAAACTAAAGTTTTATGTAGGTAACTGAGAAATAAGTGGTATCCCCACATATTATTTCTCTAGTGTTGAACAAGTACTTTGTGATTGTATGCAGGCTTTCTGGTTATTAAGTAATAATCAATTTTCCAGTAAAGACAATATATGGCTTTTATGCATCTAGGTGTTTTTTTGGTCATTTAAAGCTTACTGCTTTACTTTTAGCTTTTGCATTGTAAACCACTGAAATAGTTTTATGAATTATGTCATAAATCTTTACAACACTCCCTGGAGCTATATTGGAAATCAGTCATAATCTTTGGGGAACATAAGGTTAGTGTAATGTATTTATATTTATTAATGTAAATATTCATGTGTTTCATGTAAAATATACACATACCCTGAGTATGGTAAATTCTTAACATTTTTACATAGATATAGGTTAAGTAACAAAGCCAAATAAATGAGGATAATTTATGCAATTTTTGCCATTAGGGTCTCATGTGTAAAACTTCATGTTTATGAAGGTCTAAAGACACTGATGATTAAATTTATATTAGACACATGCACAAAACACCACTATATCTTTCCTATGCATATAAATGAATAGAAATAATCTTGAAGAATGCATACTTAACTAATAACAATGAATACTTCTGGGGAAGTAGGACTGGGAGGGGGGTGTAGATGATTTTCTGAGAGGACCTGAACTTTATCTACAATATATACATCATTTATAATTTTAATAATTAAAATAGTTTTTTACAATGAAAATGTTTAATGCAATTGATTTTCCTGTTTGCCAAAGAAAATTGTTAACAGTTATTTGCTAGGAGCATCACCTGAGTCCCTGTAATCTTACATCAGTGCCTGTGACCCTAGTCACCCAGTACATGATTTATGTAGACTTTTCCCACCACAAAGGAAAGGGTAGTATAGAGATTTGTTCTACACTGGCTTGCCTACACATAGATAATGGCCAAGAAATAATAACTAACACATGCATCCCTTAAGGGCCTGTTTGCAGTTTTGTTATAAATAATAATCTGGGTTTAAGAGTCATGTATTTTATGACTGCTTCCTTTCCCTTATATTAATATTCTCTCCCTGGCCCTTTTCTACCTTTATTCTTTTGGTACCTTAGGTTTCAGATTTGGAAAGGACTCCAGGGACCATCTAGTTCTTATCTGGTGTGTAAATTTTCAATGAACTTCTCAGCCTCCGGTATTATAAGCAAACACATTGCAAAGACTCCCAATTGTTCTGCTTAAACCTTATTTGTTCTTTCTTATCCCAGTTTCCAGTGTCACACAGAGCTAACTAAACCTCAAAACCAGGTGAGTCACATTCAGATGCTCAATGTACCGCATCCCACTGATATATTTTAAAGAGCCTTGGCTACCCCTGCTATCCATGAACCATTCATTGTTCAGACAAGATGGCAACTTGAGGGGCATTTAGCCATCCTCTGCCTGTGGATCAGAAATAATAACTAACACATGCATCCCTTAAGGCTCTGTTTGCAGTTTTGTTATGAATAATAATCTGGGTTGAAGAGTTATGTATTTTATGAATATTTCAGTTCCTACTATGCAGCAGAAATGGCTTTATTTTGCAGAAGGGACTTTGGCTGGAAACAAAGAAGGCTCCAGCTCTAATACATGAATGTAAAATGTAGATCTATTAATAGTTGTTCAAATTATTTGCCCTTAACTGACAGGTTTCCAAGAATAATAAATGCAGGGAAACTCTGCTTAGTCATGTGACTGGAAATGGCAATAAAGATGGACCATAATTAGGAAACCAGGTCCATAAATGTGTCATTTGGACTCCTATCTAAAGTGAGTAGGAGGTTTATCAGGGTTCAGCATAAACAGGTGACTGATGAATCACAAGTTTGAGAGCCACTGGTTTACAGAGTAGGTTCTATGTGGGTGAAATACTGTGTAAAAGAAAGTCCTTTTTGATCTTTGATATAAATTGTCCACTTAATTGATCATGTAAGGTAATTGTGATATTATAAACATGTAATGATGCTGTCGGCCATTACTTATTGTGTCTGTGGTACTGTGGGTCAGTGTCCACCCTGAGTACTTAACATTCATTTTCTTATTTAATCTTCAAAGACTGTTAGGGAGATTTTCTAATTATCATTCCATAAAGAATGAACCAAAGCTTGGAAAGATTAAGCACTTGCTGTTAGTCATTTAGTACTGAAGTTTGAGCGTGGGTCTTTCTGACACCTGGCTGGAGATGAGAAGGGTGTGGTTTACCTGCTCAAACATGAGCTGTATGATTTGGGGTAAAGTGCGATGAGTGGCTGACTTTGATCAAGTCCACTACCTGGATTTTGGAAATGAATATTTCCTTCGGAGAAGAGATGGATGGAAATAGTCAGCTAATCCTGGGATGTAATGATGTGTCGTCACAGTCTAGAAGCCAAGCTAGAACTTTAAGAAAACAAGCTTCACCTGTGAGTGCGTTGATAAATTTCACCTGGTTTGTTCAAATTAGTAAGGCAACTGTTAGATGCATTCAGGTATGAGGAAATAAACTTTGTCTCTCTGCGAGGGTAGAAGGGATGTGAGAAGAGTGGAGAGAGGAAACATAAACAAAGAGAAGGAAGACAGTGATGGTTGGTTTTGAAACTGCCCAGCATTGTTTTCCTCACTGAATAATGGTAAAAAGAGCAAATGCTTTCTGAGTACTTACCATACGCAAGTATTCATGTGAGCACATCACAACTATACCAAATATGCGCAATATAGATGAAAAAAATAAGGCTCAGAGAGGAGAAGGAAATCTCGTAAAGTCACTCAAGTCTGACTCAAAAGCTAAGGAAATGTACTATTTCTTAATCGATGTATGCATCCCCCGTTGTTCAACCAGGATGTATTTCAAACCCTCCTTTGACAAGGCATGCAGATAAAGGTCTGCAGAGAATGTCTGCGGATGATCTGAAGCAAATTTCTCTGGGCAGGACTCTGAGAGAGGGGGTAAGCGCAGTGGTTGAGAGCCTGACACTGTCTAGCTGTTGTGGGTTTGGAAACCTGTACTTTGTTAGCCTGACTATCAGGCTTTGTGTTTTCTGTGCTTATGTCTCTTTGTCTTCAGTCAGGTTCCTTTGGAAAATTCCAACCTGTTTTGCTGAGCTGAGAGAAACAATGTTCTTTTGTTCAGTCCTGAGCCACAGAGCAGGGAACAACACTTCTCTGTCAGGGTGGAGGAAAGGATGGAATGGGATGGAGGCAGCATGGGGAGAATGATGAATATCAAAGTGAGAGAAGCCTGAGAGGAAGCCCCATGTGCACACATGCACTCCTGGGTCCTTTGCTCGTCTGTGTGTGGTGGCAAGAGGCAGAGAAGGGAAAGAAGGCAAATGGCCTTTTACTTAAACTATTGTCCTCCCTTGACTGTGGCTGCACTCTTTGGAACAGGTGTCCAGTGGAGCATATACAGGGTTTCTTTGGGGGTCTCCATCATTGACCTGTCTGTCCACTGTTTATTCCTCTGACTTGGGATAAACAAGCCTGATGTATGCTGAAGTCCATCAATTCCTTCTTCTCTCCCATATGACCCTAAACTTGTTGCTGGTGTCCTCTTGCCCCAGAAGGAGACTTCTTGAGTAGGGTACTCACAAGATAGCTCCAGCCTGCCTATCTTTTTAAGAACTATTTATTTACTTGGCTCCACTAGGTCTTAGCTGCAGCATACAAGATCTTCAGTCTTGATTGTAGCATGAGGAATTTTTAGTTGAGGCACGTGGGATCTAGTTCCCTGACCAGGGATGGAGCCTGGGCCCCCTGTATCAGGAGCGTGGAGTCTTAGTCACTGAGTGTGGAGACTTCCTTACTTGTCAGGAAAGTCCCAAGCCTGATAATCTTTTTCACTGTACACTTGGTCAAAGAAAAATCCTACATCCTTGCCATGCCTGTTGGGAATCTGACTAGTTTAAAAAAAAGAAAAACAACTGTAGTTTAATTGATGCTATACCAGCTAAGTCTAAAACCGTGCCATCTTTGAGTACATTGGCTATACTACTTTAGTAAAGGAGCAATTTACTCCTCAACTATCCATTCTGTCCTTGTTGTCATCACACCCAATGTCTTTTCCTCTGGTCAAACAGATACAGAGGGTAGATTACCAATTCCAGGGCATAATCATAACTTCAGCTGGAAATCATCTCCCTTCTTTTTGCAGGCACTTCCCAAATGTATGAGTCTCCCTGTGGTTTTTTTTTTAGTGTCCTCCTCCCTTGGGTTGGATGGGCTTCCCAGGTGACTCAGCAGCAAAGAATCCACCTGCCAATGCAGAAGCCATAGGAGATGCAGGTTTAATCCCTGGGTCAGGAAGAGCGCCTGGAGAAGGAAATGTCAACCCACTCCAGTATTCTTGCCAGAATAATCCCTAGGACAGGGATTTGCCTGGGGTTGCAAAGAGTCAGACACAACTGAGCACACAGGCAGCACGCACCACTTGGGTCGGGTAGGGGATGGGCAAAGAGGAAGCAGAAAGAAAGCATGGTAGAGAGAAGGAACTCACAACCCTTATATTTCTTTTAGACTGTTTGGTGACAGGGTGATAGCTGGAGAAGCAATCTAACCCTTTTTTAGCAAGTTCGTGAGCCCACATCTGAAGATTTTTTCAGAACTGAAGGTGGAAAGTACAAGCATTTATCTTCCTCACTTTTAGCACTGTTGTCAGGCTTTGGGGTTTTCCCAGTGATCAGAGGCAGCAGGAAAAGTCTTATTAAAGGTTCGAAGTATTTTAATCCAACAACAAGGGTGCAGAACTATGCTTCTTGCAACCATAGGTCAATATGGAACTAAAATGAAATAGGGCTGACAGTCCAGCCCATAGTGGCTATTAAATCAGTGGCAGCCATTATAGCTCAACAACCCCAAATTTTAAACCTGTAGGGCCAATTCCAGAATTCATAAGATTTGGGGTTTTAAAATGGTAATTCTATGTATTATATAGCACCCCCAGGGTCTCTGGAGCAAAACCCTCTAATCAAGTACATTAATACTTCTGCAATAAAACATATAAATAGTCACAGTAATGGGTTTACGTAAAGACTTTAAATAACTTAATGTCAATGCAGGTGATGATTTGCCACTAAATGAGTTCAGATCACTATAAGGTTTTGGCATCAAATGAGTTGTGAACAAATTGTCAGCTTTTAGAGTTCCTTAGATTTCAGTTTCTGATAAAAAGGTTGTGGACTTGAATTAATAATACCAGGTGTTTGTCCTGGGAACTGAAAACCAAGTCACTAGCCTCACTGACTAGTCCCAACAATGCATTATTGAGCTGACCCTTTACAGAATAAACTGTGCTTCATTTGACCCATTCGGGTTTTACCTAGCTAGCAGTAAACAATGCCCTTTCTAAGTGCGTCAATTGTTCTACCTCTCTCTGGCAAAAGTACTTGGTGTGTAGCAGACAGGCCTCTTGGATGACTATAACAGTACAGAAATTTATTAAATGGTGCCCTGCTGCTTAACAAGCACTAATACAACTCTGAAACATGCCTAATTATAACCATGGAGTGTCAGGCACAAGGCTGAGTTCGCTGGAAATTCTATCCACTTTAAAGAGCGTAGAGTACACCTTTAGTTATTAGTCCTTTTAAAGTATTACATTCTGGCTACTGTTGCTTGATTATACACACTGTGGACTTTGACCAAGCTCTTTCTACTACTGAATGGCTGATTTAAAAAAAAAAGTTTAAATAAAGGTAGAATAAAAACTATAAATTTAATCTAGAGTCTTCAGATTTCTTACATTTATAGCTGAACTTGAGATATTTACTATCAATTAATTGACTTATTTAAAATAATACACTGTAGAAATCTTCATGTTAGGCTAAAAATATTTTTAGTATAACTTATTAGAGCAATAAGAGGTACTTTTAGCACAATGTCAAAAATGCCCTAGAGCTTTAGAATTGAAAGCGTATGTACATAACTTCCACATGTTTGGCATGAAATGTAATTTTTAAGAAATACATGCGATGTGAAATACTTAATGCAGAATAGTATTTATTCCTGTAGGAAAGGGAATGCCATCTTCAAAAGTTACATAGGTCCTACACAGGTATTGATAAATAAAATTTTATTCTTTGAACTGGATTCAAGGTAAGTGGGTATTTTATTATTATTTATATTTTTGAATGTCTGAAATATTTCATGATAAATACACATGTACAGTTTGCATTAATTTTTCTAAGCTAGGGCAAAATAAGCACAAAATATGCTTCTGTGTCAAATATCTTGAGAATGATGAACTGTTTACTATTTAGCCAAACTTTTATGGATTTGCTTCTTGATGTTTCTTCATGCTCAGCATTCTTTGTAGGAATTAGTTGGCAGATAAAAGGGAAGGCCTGCAAATAAGTTGTCTGTGGAAAATGATTCCATTTTGAACATGAAGTGTGACACTTTATTCTTAGAGGGAGGTTGAAAGCCACTGTGATCACAATCCTGCCCCTTCAGTCGCCCCTGGCATTTCCCCTCTAGCCTTACCTTTGTATGTTGCAGAAGTTGGTCATCTGTCTTGCTATCTGCATTTTTGGTTCTGTGCTTCCTTTCTCATAGAAACTATTGAAAATAAGGCATCGTTATTACACGAAAGAGGCCTTTCCCAGAATCCCAGTCTTTCTCCCATAAAAGTTTATATACAAAAAAAGCCAGAGTCCACATTAGTCAGCCTTAACAAGATGTGGGAACCTAATCATGGTTCTGTTTGGTATGCAGAAAAATCTTCTTGGAAGCAAATGCTAAACAAGCATATATGAAAGTGCTTATTTAGCACTATTTACACAAACTTTTTACATTTAACATTCTCATATTAAAGTTTGCGGGGGCAGGAATTTGTGCTTCCACCATCTTTCCAGCTCTCAGTCAGACGGGTGCAGAGACGCTTCTGGAAGTAACATCGCGATGGCTGCCCAAGGAGAACCCCAAGTTCAGTTCAAACTTGTTTTGGTTGGTGATGGTTGTACGGGAAAAGCTACATTCGTGAAGCATCATCTGACTGGTGAATTTGAGAAGAAGTTATGTAGCTACCTTGGCTGTTGAGGTCCATCCTCTTGTGTTCCATACCAACAGAGGACCTATTAAGTTCAATGTATGGGATACAGCTGGCCAGGAGAAATTTGGTGGACTGAGAGATGGCTATTATATACAAGCTCAGTGTGCCATTATAATGTTTGACGTAACATCAAGAGTTACTTACAAGAATGTGCCTAACTGGCATAGAGATCTGGTACGAGTGTGTGAGAACATCCCAGTTGTGTTGTGTGGCAACAAAGTGGATATTAAGGACAGAAAGCTTAAGGCAAAGTCAATTGTCTTCCACTGAAAGAAGAATCTTCAGTACTATGACATTTCTGCCAAAAGTAACTACAGCTTTGAAAAGCCCTTCCTCTGGCTTGCTAGAAAACTGATTGGAGACCCTAACTTGGAGTTTGTCGCCATGCCTGCTCTTGCCCCGCCAGAGGTGGTCATGGACCCAGCCTTGGCAGCACAGTACGAGCACGATTTAGAGGTTGCTCTCCCGGATGAAGATGATGACCTGTGAGAAAGTGAAGCTGGGGCCCAGCGCCAGAAGTCTAGTTTTATAGGCAACTGTCCTGTGATAGCAGGGGTGCAGCGTGTTTGCCACTTTATTACATAGCTAAGCAGAACACGTGCTTAATCTTTGGATGCTGAAGGAGATGGATGGGCTTTGGAATGAATGTCGCAGTTTTAAAAAAAACAACCTTCATTTTTTGGAACCTGCATATTTAGGTGTTTTGGAACACAGTTGTTTCCTCCTTGAGTTTCAAATACAAGACTGCTATAGTCACATGACAATATTGAGAGGTGGAATCTTGTTTGTTACTGTCATTCCCATTCCTTTTCATTTAGAATCAGAATAAAGTTGTATTTCAAATATCTAAAAAAAAAATTAACAAAATTTGAGAGGAGTGGGAGGGAAGTTCAAGAGGGAGGGAATATGTATACTTCATGCTGATTCATATTGTTGTATGGCAGAAACCAATACAACATTGTAAGGCAACTATCTTCCAATTAAAAATCAATTAAAAAATAAAATTTTGGTTTCCTTTTAGATACTGTCCCAATAGCTATATAACATTCTGTTATGAGTATAGTTCAGATAAGAAAAGTCTTTAATATCATGTACATATGGGTTGGGCTTCCCTGGTAGCTCAGCAGTAAAGAATTTGCCTGCCAAGACAGGAGACGTGGGTTTGATCCCTGGGTCGGGAAGATTCTCTGGAGAAGGAAATGGCAACCTATACCAGTATTCTTGCCTGGAAAACTCCATGGACAGAGGAACCTGGCACGCCTACAGTCTATGGGGTTGCAAAGAGTCAGACACAGCTTAGTGACTTAACAAAACAACAGTTATGTTTGCAATAAGATTGTTCTTAGAATCTTGGGAAAGTATGTTTATTTTTCCAAAGAGAAATATGCTAAACTGGAAATCCTCAAACAAGCTTATGCTTTTCAAAATCTGTTGCTTTGTGAAAAGGACATCTAGGTTCTGTTGCTGGCATTTACCCTCTGCCTGTGGGCTGGTATTTGTGGAATGAACAGCTCTAAGGCCTGCTGACTTAGTAGCTATTTCTCCTCTCAACCTTAAAAGAGATGTGGAGAATACCAGGAGGGGAGCCAAGGAAGAACAAGAAGTCAAAGACTGCCAAGAGTGCCCGGAAGACATTGCTGTCACATTACACAGGGCAAAGGGAACTAGGAGCATGGATTCTGCAAGTTCTCTGTGGTTTGGGGGAATGAAGCCAGGACTCTGGTTTTCTCAGTTCTGTGGACTGTAGCCGGATCAGTTTCATATGAGTGTGCATGCCTAGTCCTGAGAAGCATGGGTCTATAGCTATCAGGAGCCAAGAGTAAATTCTGCTCTATATACTATTCTGCTCTAAATTCTGCTCTAAATACTGCTGCTATAAAAGCAATCCAAAATTATGCTCTTCAGAGCATGGGGTAGTTACATAATCTCCAGGAAAAAGAGGCTCCATGTTCCATAGGATAAAGCCCTTCTGAGGAAATGACATTTGAGCAGAGACTGGCATAAATCAAGGAAGTTTGTTATGTGGCTATCTAGAAGAACAACATTCCTGGCAGAGGTAACAGCACATGCAAAGTATATTCTGAGACAGAAGTACATTTACCTCATTTGTTTACTTTTTATTATGGAAAATTTTAAGCATATACAAAAGTAAATAGAATTGCATAATGAACCCCATGTATCTATCACCCTGCTTCTATACTTCCAATCAATTTACTAGTCTCCCTCCACATATTGGAATATTTGAAAGCAAATCCAAGACATCAGATAAATATTCGGTATGGATTTATAAAGGTGCAAACACTTTACTTTGACTTGGTGCTATATCATCACCACACAAAAATTATCAATAATTCCCTAATATCATCCAATATTCACTAGTGTTCAATTTCCCCATACTGGCTCATATATTTTTTGCTAATTGGTTTGTTGAAGTCAGTTTTTAAATGAAGTGATCTGGAATGTCTAAGAATAGCAAGGAGGATAGTGTAGCTGGAAAGAATAGAACCCAATAAACAGCAAGTCTCAGCCCATTAATGTAAGTGAAAGAAGGTGAGCAGAGGTTAGTTACCAGGAAATGAACAGGCTGATCCTGGCTGGCAGGGGTGCACAGGCTTCTATTGGCGTATGGGCAGTTTTGCCCAGTTTGCCCAGTTCCAGAAGAAGCCAACTAGAAGATGAGATGCCCCACCCCTGAGGTCCTTGAATTCTTTGTTCTCAGACACTCCTCAAAGTGGCCAGACTGGAGAGAACACCAACTTTTGTGCTCAGCACTAAACTGGGAACCTTTCTATACCAGCTCTTAATTCTCACAATAACCTTGCAAGATACTAATTCTTGCTTGTAAAACATGAAACTAAGGCTCAGAGAGGTCAAGTGTCTGTACAGTGTAGAGGATAGAATTGAACACTCGTCCCGTGGCCCCAAAGCTGGTCTTTGCTTTCTGATATTATGTATTATATATGGATTTGTTTATTGTCTGTTTCTTCCCCAACCAGAATATAAAGTTCCATAAGGGCAAAGATCTTGTCTGTTTCATTCACTGTGATCTTCCTGGGCCAGAGAAAGTACCTCAAGTATAGGAAAAATACCTGGCATGTAGGAGAGATTAAAAATATTAATGAATAAAGTGCATGTTATATACCTTGAGTCTCATGGGAAATGCTTTTACAAGGATCAACTCTACAAATTTTAGGGTCTTCGTGGTGCAATATGAGACTTCCCACTTTTTCTCTACTTCCTCCAGTTCTTGCTACATCCACAGCACTGGGATGGCTTGGAATGTCATCACGGGTGGGCAAGGTGAAGAAACCTCTGAATTGATCCCAAATGCGATATTATTTTATACCTACTAGACTGGTAAAAAAGAAGGTCTGAAAATATCAAATGTTAGTGAGGATGTGGATTAACAGGAATTCTTATATGCCACTGGTGAGAATATGAATTGATACAGTCACTTTGAAAAAGTTTGGTACTAGCCTCTAAAATTGAATTTGCTCATACTCTGAGACTCAACAGTTCCAACTCCCACCCCAGCACTCCCAGACCTTATTTCTAGAGAGCCCATAACTACTACCAATTGACACATTTACAGCAGCCTGGTTCACAATGGCAAAAAAATAAATACATAAAATTTAAAACCCACTGAGGAACCCAAATGTCCAAGGACTTTAGAGTGAATTCATAACCTTTGCTATCATCAAGTAACAATACAGATGGATCTTTGAAACACATTCTTGGGTTTAAAAAAAAAGAGTAAACAAATGAAGTTGTAGAAGACTAATTCAATATGATATTTTAATAAAACAGAATATGAGAAAAATTTAAAGATACATGCATATATACCACAGCTACTTTGTTGTTGTTATGAGTTTTACTTTATTTAAAAATTTTTTATTTTATATTGGCTGCTGCTGCTGCTGCTAAGTCGCTTCAGTCATGTCCAACTCTGTGCGACCCCCGTAGACGGCAGCCCACCAGGCTCCTCTGTCTCTGGGATTCTCCAGACAAGAATACTGGAGTGGGTTGCCATTTCCGTCTCCAATTTTATATTGGAGTATAGCCAATTAACAATGTTGTAATAGTTGCAGGTGTACAGCAAAGCAACTCAGCCATACCACAACTACTTTTTAAGCATAGAAAAAATAAAACACAAAAATTGAAGATGGTGGCTATCTCTGAAGAGGAGACAGAGGAAAGAGGTTGGAGAGGAACATATGAGTAGATGCAAAAAAACCCACCCAATAATGTTCTGGTTCTTAAGTTTGGGTGGTGTGTTTATCACTGCTTATGAAAATACTTCAAATTTCAAATCTTAAATATAAACTATGTGCCTTCTTTTATATGTATTGGCTATTAAATAGGTGCAAAAATCAAGCCAGCCAGGCCAGGATAGAGCTGTGTGTGAAGGCACTGTGTCTGTCATCCTCACAGCCATCTCCTGGCTGCTGTCAGGGGTGTACTTGGGGCATCTGGAAGCTGTTGTTTACTGCACCATGGGTGCCAAGAGGTGAGGTGAATCTCGTAAGTGACAAAGAAAACATTCACTCGAACTTGGAACTCCCAAGTACACATCCAGTAATTACGCACCAGAGAGAAGACTTCATTCAGAGAAAGCGTAATTCATTTGTATTTAAACATTCCTTTATTGTTTGACAATGTGGTGATCCCACTGAGAGGTACCAGGAATTCAAATGTGTTCTTTTATAAACACTTTTCTTCATGCCTATCGTGTTGTATAAAGCTGCCAAAGATCACGCATTTAGATTCACTTAGGCTCTTCTCCACATACAAGGAGGTACACAAATGCTCAACTGCACATGTGGAATTAATGTGTCTGATAACACTTGGCCTCATATGAGAAAAGTCACTGATTTCATCACTCTTTCTAGCAGTTTCAGGAGTCCTGGCAGCTCTTGCAATATATAAATGGGGTAACTTAACTTCATTTATTCTAATTAAGTGTCAGAAATGAAAATCAAAAACACACATTAAGACTTTTCCTTTAATAAAGAATGTTAACAACATGTGACCTTAGCTGTGTGACAAAGACAGTACTTGTACTGCAGTCTGCGGTGTCAGACTCATGCGGAGAGTATTAAAAGTGCTCTGAAAAGGAAATTTCTTCATTATTTTTAATGATAAGTTTTAGACAAGAAAAATCTATAACTAGGCTTACTTTCTTCCTAATGAAGATTTATAAATCACCCGGAAGATATAATCAATGTAAATAAGCTAGTCATTTAGACACTTTGGTTTTTTGGTTTATATTTATAATGAAAGTGTCTTTATCACATGAGCCAGATAATTGCTAAATGTCTACCTTACTTTCATCAGATAAGACACAGTGTCAGTCATTGCTCTAGGCTACAAGGCAATTTTCTTACAAAATTAAAAATAGCTTTTGATAAACCAATTAAATAAGGCTGTGTGTGTTTGTTAGCTGCTCAGTCATGTCCAACTCTTTGCAACCCCATGGACTGTAGCCCACCAGGCTCCTCTGTCCCTGGAATTCTCCAGGCAAGAATACTGGAGTGGGTAGCCATTCCCTTCTCCAGAAATAAGGCTGTGTGTATATGTAGATTATACATACCACATATATGGACTTCCCAGTTGGTGATAAATTGCTGGACTTGTGCAACCAGCTCTGATCAGCTCTCTAATTTTATAATGTAGCTCTGAGCCTAGGAAATGATAAACTCTGACATCCCCTGTCTCTATCTGTTCCTTAAGCTATTAAAGCTTGTCACAACTACTTGTGTGAACTGGGAGAAACCCAAAGGGCCTGCATCTTTGAAGTCAGGGACATAGTCCTATTCATCCTGGTATGTTTAGCACCTCAGAACTTGGCCTCAGATTAGTGCTTAATTAGCAATAGTTCCTATATTTATCACCTGAATTATTAGGTAGAAACCAATAAAAGAAGGACCAAATCCCGTGTATTCATGTGTATTTTTAAAATTACATTTTAAAAAGCTGGACAGACATAATCAAATACAATATATTGTATTGGAACTTGGCTTGAAAAAAAACAAAAAGAGTTTAAAAAAGACATTCTCAGGATATTTGTGGTAATCTGAATGGGGCCAGATATACGAGGATACTGTGGAATTATTATTTATTTTCCTAGGTGCTTAAAACTAACGTTCAAATATTCAGCAAACACACACACACACAAAGCAAATATAACAAAATATTACTAACTGGTTGAATGGTATGCAAGTATTCATTTTAGTATTCTTTCAACTTTACTGTATGTTTGAAATTGTTCATAATAAAAAGTTGGGAAGTTTTTTAAATTTCAGAGGAATATTCCATCAACACCTGAAGTTAATGCTATGTCAACTATTAAAAAAATATCTCACACACACAAATACATCATTCGTCAGTGTTCTTGTTGTTCTTCAGTTGCTAAGTTGTGTCTGACTCTTGGCGACCCCAAGGACTGCAGCATGCCAGGCTTCTTTGTCCTTTACTATCTCCCTGAGTTTGCTCACACCCGTGTCCATTGAGTTGGTGATGCCATCCAACCATCTCATCATTATCCATCACCCCCTTCTCCTCCTGCCCTTGATCTTTCCTAGCATCAGGGTCTTTTCCAATAAGTTAGCGCAAAAGGTAGCCAAAGTAGTGGCGTTTCAGGTTCAGCGTCAGTCCTCCCAATGAGTATTCAGGGTTGATTTCCTTTAGGATTGACTGATTTGACCTCTTGTATTCCAAGAGACTCTCCAGAGTCTTCTCCGGCACCACAGTTCAAAAGCATCAATTCTTCAGAGCTCTGCCTCCTTTATGGTTCACTCGGATCCATACTTGACTACTGGAAAAACCATAGCTTTGACTATACAGACCTTAGTTTCCGGTAAAGAAACCAACTCTGGTTAATTTAGGGAAAAGGTCTTTATGAAAAAGATAGTGAGCAGCTCACAGATTTGGGGATGACTTGAAAATCATAGTGTCTCAGATGTCCTGTGAACTCCTCACTCTGTCCCCTTGGATCTCACAGCTGGTTCTGCCACTGACGCTGCAGTGGCTGCCTTGTCTTCCTCTGGAGACAGATTGTAGCTGCCACTAAGCTGCTGCCTCTGCTGTACCAGAATGGATTCTGTAAGTACCCAGTTGGGGTAACCCATGCCCTGAGCACAAGGGAGTCTGAAAAAGCACAAATCTTCCATCTCAGTGTCTATAGTAGAATGCTTGGACTGCTCCATTAGGTGAGGATTCTCCAGAAATAGTGAGTTGGTTCAGATATTGGTTGGTGAAGAACAATAACAAAAATCAACTGCTTCTGTAGCTGATATAGAAGTCTATGTTATTAAAGGTGAAAGCTACACTGCTTCCTTGTATGTTAGTCGGTCAGTTATGTCCAGCTTTTTGCAACCCCATGGACTGTAGCCCACCAGGCTTCTTTGTCCTGGGATTTCCCAGCCAAGAATACTTGAGTGGGTTGTCATTTCATCCTCCTGGAAATCTTCATGATTCAGGGATTGGACCTGGGTCTCCTATATTGCAAGCAGATTCTTTACCACCAGGTAAGCTCACACTCCTTCCCAGAGAAAGTCACACGCCTTCCCAAAGGAAGTCACAATTTAATATGTATGTAGTAAGATCCCACATGCCCTGTGGAACAGCCAAAATGATAATATCAACCTCTTGAGACTTCCCTCATGGTCCAATGGTTAAGAATCCATCTGCCAATGCAGGGGACATGGGTTTGATCCCTGGTCCAGGAAGATCCCACATGCCACGGAGCAACTAAGCCCTCATGCCGCAACAACTGAAGCCCACACACCTAGAGCTTGTGCTCCACAACTAGGGAAGTGACTGCAATGAGAAGCCTGAGCACAGCAACTAGAGAGTAGCTCGTGCTCTCTGCAACTAGAGAAAAAGATCGCACAGAGCAACGAAGACCCAGCACAGACAAATAAATGTGTGTGCTCAGTCACTCAGTCGTGTCCAAATCTATGTGATCCCCACGGACTAGGCTGCCAGGCTCCTCTGTTCATGGAATTTTCCAGGCAAGAATATTGGAGTGGTTTGCCATTTTCTACTCCAGGGGATCTTCTCAACCCAGGGATCGAACCTGCATCTCTTACATCTCCAGCATTGGCAGGTGGATTGTTTACCACTAGCTTCACCACGGAAACCCTGCCAAATAGATAAATACTAGAAACCCAAAAAACCTCTTAATTGAAAATATCTGAAAACTGAAAACTAAGCTGGGAAATCTTAGGATTGTGGTGATCTTATGGGAACTTTCAGTGGATTGGTGGGGTTTAAGCATACTCCATGGTGTGAGGAATGAATGGTCAGTGAAGAAGTAGAGATGCAAGTAGAAGTAGAGATGTGAACTCCTTACTCTAATGAATATTAGCTCAAAACTCAAGTGTGTAAAAAAAGTGTCGATACATTCTACCAATTCAATTTCTATTTTGAACTTATCAATGCCAGTTTTGTCAGGATTTTGGAAGATTACTCAGTACTAAAATAGAGCAGGGGATATTTGGAGACTCAGGAAGGTTAGATGGGCTGGTGGTTTCATCCACCTAGATATACCCTTCCACATTTCTCCAGCCCAGAGAAATCTATGTCTAGATTGGGGGAGGAAGATGCCACCTGCTCTTCTGCCATTTTATTCCTCTGCTCCTTTTCAAGGCATTTTTCTCTGTGGCTTAAGTTGTCTTTCCATCTGGAGGCTTGAGATTTTGAAAACAAATAGAAAAATTTTCTTTCTATATCCCTCCCCAAGGCAATAAAACTATAGATTTGATAGGAGGCAAGATTTGGGAAATTGGCAAGTTATAGAAGGAGAAAAATGGGTTAGCATCTCAAATATATTATCTTGTCATATAGATTGGCCTTTAAAGAACTTAGGAAGGGAACACAGAAAACAGTGCGATAGCTGGGAGAAGATAGGGATAAAAGAAGATTCACCTGGAATGAGTGTAACTGTGATTTTAAAAGCACAGGAGAGTCCCTTATCTAAAGACTCTTCCCCATGGATGCATAAAAACCTACTATAAAATGCTCATTTCTTCATGCTCAAAAGTTTTATTTTGAGAATCTCATACTTGGATTAAGTTTCTCATAGTCACAGAGATTAATTTATTGACGATCATTTTCTTTTTTTTCCCTGACTAGACTGTTGCCTGAGGGGTGGGGGTTGTTGAGTTTGGGAAGGGTACCTGAAAAGGTGGGGGAAGTATGGGAAAAGAAGGATTTAGGAAGGTGAATTTTGTTGCCTATCAGTTTGTTAGAACTTGCTACATCACACAAACCAATCACAAAAATCAATTTTCACAATTTACTAATAAAATATAAATCACTTTATAAAGATGCTCAGCATAAATACTTAGCAATAACTTCATTTTTTCCTTTTGTCCTCATGGCAGAATCAGCATGACCATGGTCTCTTCTGGGAATAAAGTAATTTCTTTTGTCTAGGAAACCCAATGCTAAATACCAATAAATCATTATTAATTGGATTTTACAATCTAAACTATATGTTACAGAAGAAATTTTAACCTTTATGTATCATAACTAACATCAAGTAGCAGTCCAAAACTTCAGTATAACAAAGAGCTACATGGCAATAGCTGGTCAGAAGTAAATTAACTCACTGAGGAAGTACTTAGGGAGAAGGAAAAATAATCTAGGTTTATGAAACTAAAGGAATTGTTATAATGGTTGCATTAACCTGTATCCAACCAGTAGAGAGAAACCAGAAAGTGATTTGAATAGAGAAAGTTTATTGTAAATAATTATTAACTATAACAGGGGATCATAGTAGCTAAGCTAGTGAGGAGAACTAGTGAGGAGTTCTCTTAGCTAAAGAGAACTCTAAAGATGCTAAAGATAGCAGATATAAGGAACAGATACTATGCCCATGACTGAGATACATGTTCCAATAGGAGGACTTTCAGAGCTGAAACCCAGACCTTGGCGAGGGCATGGCTATGGGTCACTGAATGAAGAAGTCTCACAGAGAATCTCACAGATAAGTCCCTGTGTTACTGAGGAGATAGAACTTGCTGGAAATTCACCCTCTGGAACTTGTCAGAGATTTACCTTCTAGACATCTATGTCAAACTTGCTGAAAACCTGCCTTCTTCATCTTGCTGGAAACATGCCTTTTGGAACTTGCCAAAATCTGCCCTCTAGGATCAGGGGAAAGTTATTCATGAAGAAGTATTTCACTGCAGGCACTCTACCTCCAAATTACCCAGATAGGAATGCTGGGTGCTGGATGTTACCAACTCCCATGCACTGGAGGAATCAACTGACAAAACCCTCTGCACCGCAGCAGCTGGACCCTGGCAAAATTGAGTGGGATGCAGAAGCAGAACATTAAAGTCATATGATCAGAAAGAGCCTGCTGAGAGGGTATATTAGAGCTAGAAGAAGACCCCTTTCCTCCTGTAATTCCCCTCTAGAACTACCAACCGGCAAAGCTAAAATCATTCCAGCTGGCAATGGAAAAACATTGACAGGGCCTAATAAAACAGGCTGAGAAATAGCTGAGAAAAGAGAAGCTAAACACAAACGAGAAAAGGAAAGATATACCATTTGAATGCAGAGTTCCAAAGAATAGCAAGGAGAGATAAGAGAGATTTCCTCAGTGGCCAGTGCAAAGAAATAGAGGAAAACAATAGAATGGGAAAGACTAGAGATCTCTTCAAGAAAATTAGAGATACCAAGGGAATATTTCATTCAAAGATGGGCACAAAAAAGGACAAATGGTATGGACCTATCAGAAGCAGAAGATACTAAGAAGAGGTGGCAAGAATACACAGAAGTGAAGTGAAGTAGCTCAGTCGTATCTGACTCTTTGCAACTCCTTGGACTGTAGCCTGCCAGGCTCGTCCCTCCATGGGATTCTCAAGGCAAGAATACTGGAGTGGATTGTAGAAGAACTATACAAAAAAGATCTTCACGACCCAGATAATCACGATGCTGTGATCACTCTCCTAGAGCCAGACATCCTGGAATGTGAAGTCAAGTGGGCCTTAGGAAGCATCACTACAAACAAAGCTAGTGGAGGTGATGGAATTCCAGTTGAGGTATTTAAAAATCCTAGAAGATGATGCTATGAAAGTGCTGCACTCAATATGCCAGCACATTTGGAAAATTCAGCAGTGGCCACAGGACTGGAAAAGGTCAGTTTTCATCTCAATCCCAAAGAAAGGCAGTGCCAAAGAATGCTCAAACTACCACACAATTGCACTCATCTCACACGCCAGTAAAGTAATGCTCAAAATTCTCCAAGCCAGGCTTCAGGAACACATGAACCGTGAACTCCCTGATGTTCAAGCTGGGTTTAGAAAAGGCAGAGGAACCAGAGATCAAATTGCCAACATTCGCTGGATCATCGAAAAAGCAGGAGAGCTCCAGAAAAACATCTATTTCTGCTTTATTGACTATGCCAAAGCCTTTGACTGTGTGGATCACAATAAACTGTGGAAAATTCTGAAAGAGATGGGAATACCAGACCACCTGACCTGACTCCTGAGAAATTAATATGCAGGTCAAGAAGCAACAGTTAGAACTGTACATGGAACAACAAACTGGTTCCAAATAGGGAAAGGAGTACATAAAGGCTGTGTATTGTCACTCTATTTAGCTTAATATGCAGAGTATATCATGTGAAATGCCAGGCTGGATGAAGCACAAGCTGGAATCAAGATTGCCAAGAGAACTATTGGCAACTAAGCAGATGATACCACTCTTATGGCAGAAAGTGAAGAAGAACTAGAGCCTCTTGATGAAAGTGAAAGAGGAGAGTGAAAAATTGGCTTGTAGCTCAACATTCAGAAAACTAAGATCATGGCATCTGGTCCCATCACTTCGTGGCAAAAAGATGGGGAAACAATGGAAATGCTGACAGACTTATTTTTTGGGGCTCCAAAATCACTGTAGATGGTGATTATGAAATTAAAAGACACTTGAAATTAATTATGAAATTAAAAGACACTTGCTCCTTGGAAGAAAGCTATGATGAAACTAGACAGCATATTAAAAAGCAGAGGCATTAGTTTGCCAACAAAGATCCATATAGTCAAAGCTATGGTTTTTCCATTAGTCATGTATGGATGTGAGAGTTGGAATATAAATAAAGCTGAATGCCAAAGAACTGAGGCTTTTGAACTTTGGTGTTGGAGAAGACTCTTAAGAGTTCCTTGGACTGCAAGGAGATCAAACCAGTCAATCGTAAAGGAAATCAGCTCTGAATTTTCATTGGAAGGACTGATGTTTAAACTGAAACCCCAATACTTTGGCCACCTGTTGCGAAGAACTGACTCACTGGAAAATGATCTACCCTGATGCTGGGTGGGAAATATTGAAGGCAGGAGAGGGGACAACAGAGGATGAGTTGGTTGGATGGCATCACCGACTCAATGGACATGAGTTTGAGTAAGCTCTGGGAACTGATGATGGACAGGGGAGTCTGGCATGCTGAAGTCCATGGGTTGGCAAAAATTGGACATAACTAAGCAATTTAACTGAACTGAACTGAGTGAAACAGGAGGAAAGGGGGCAGGACACAACCTATAAAAGAACGACATAGCTATAGGACACGATGAAAAGTAATTAAAACCAAATAGGTCCAAGATGGTGCAAGATTTGACTTCCAGTAAGACGTTGAGCCTCATTACATGCTCATTGTAATACATTCAGTCCAGTTCAGTTCAGTTACTCAGTCGTGTCTCACTCTTTGCAACCCCATGAACCACAGCATGCCAGGCCTCCCTGTCCATCACCAACTCCCAGAGTTCAATCAGACTCACCTCCATCGAGTCGGTGATGCCATCCAGACATCTCATCCTCTGTTGTCCCCTTCTCCTCCTGCCCCCAATCCCTCCCAGCATCAGAGTCTTTTCCAATGAGTCAACTCTTCGCATGAGGTGGCCAAAGTACTGGAGTTTCAGCTTTAGCACCATTCCTTCCAAAGAACACCCAGGGCTGATCTCCTTTAGGATGGACTGGTTGGATCTCTTGCAGTCCAGGGGACTCTCAAGAGTCTTCTCCAATACCACAGTTTAAAAGCATCAATTCTTCAGCCCTCAGCTTTCTTTATAGTCCAACTATCACATCCATATATGACCACTGGAAAAACCATAGCCTTGACTAGACGGACCTTTGTTGGCAGTGTAATGTCTCTGCTTTTTAATATGCTATCTAGGTTGGTCATAACTTTCCTTCCAAGGGGTAAGCATCTGTTAATTTCATGGCTGCATTCACCATCTGCAGTGATTTTGGAGCCCCCCAAAATAAAGTCAGCCACTTTTTCCACTGTTTCCCCATCTATTTCCCATGAAGTGATGGGACCAGATGCTGTAATCTTCGTTTTCTGAATGTTCAACTACAAGCCAACTTTTTCACTCTCCTCTTTCACTTTCATCAAGAGGCTTTTTAGTTCCTCTCCACTTTCTGCCATAAGGGTGGTGTCATCTGCATATCTGAGGTTATTGATATTTCTCCTGGCAATCTTGGTTCCAGCTTGTGCTTCCTCCAGCCCAGCGTTTCTCATGATGTACTCTGCATATAAGTTGAATAAGCAGGGTGACAGTATACAGCCTTGATGCACTCCTTTTCCTATTTGGAACCAGTCTGTTGTTCCATGTCCAGTTCTAATTGTTACTTCCTGACCTGCATATAGGTTTCTCAAGAGGCAGGTCAGGTGGTCTGGTATTCCCATCTCTTTCAGAATTTTCCACAGTTTATTGTGATCCACACAGTCAAAGGCTTTGGCATAGTCAATAAAGCAGAAATAGATGTTTTTCTGGAGCTCTCCTGCTTTTTCGATGATCCAGCGAATGTTGGCAATTTGATCTCTGGTTCCTCTGCCTTTTCTAAACCCAGCTTGAACATCAGGGAGTTCACGGTTCATGTGTTCCTGAAGCCTGGCTTGGAGAATTTTGAGCATTACTTTACTGGCGTGTGAGATGAGTGCAATTGTGTGGTAGTTTGAGCATTCTTTGGCACTGCCTTTCTTTGGGATTGGGATGAAAACTGACCTTTTCCAGTCCTGTGGCCACTGCTGAGTTTTCCAAATGTGCTGGCATATTGAGTGCAGCACTTTCATAGCATCATCTTCTAGGATTTTTAAATACCTCAACTGGAATTCCATCACCTCCACTAGCTTTGTTTGTAGTGATGCTTCCTAAGGCCCACTTGACTTCACATTCCAGGATGTCTGGCTCTAGGAGGTGATCACAGCACTGTGTTTATCTGGGTCATGAAGATCTTTTTTTATAGTTCTTCTGTGTATTCTTGCCACCTCTTCTAAATATCTTCTGCTTTTGTTAGGTCCATACCATTTCTGTCCTCTATTGTGCCCATCCTTGCATTAAATGTTCCCTTGGTATCTCTAATTTTCTTCAAGAGATCTCCAGTCTTTTCCATTCTATTGTTTTCCTCTATTTCTTTACATCAATCACTGAGGAAGGCTTTCTTATCTCTCTTTGCTATTCTTTGGAACTCTGCGTTCAAATATGTATATCTTTCCTTTTCTCCTTCTCTTTTCATTTCTCTTCTTTTCATAGCTATTTGTAAGCCTTCCTCAGACAGTCATTTTGCTTTTTTGTGTTTCTTTTTCTTGGGGATGGTCTTGATCCCTGTCTCCTGTACAATGTCACGAACCTCCGTCCATACTTCATCGGGCACTGTTTATCAGATCTAGTCCCTTAAATCTATTTCTCACTTCCACTGTATAGTCATAAGGGATTTGATTTAGGTCATACCTGAATGGTCTAATGGTTTCCCCCACTTTCTTCAAATTAAGTCTGAATTTGGCAATAAGGAGTTCATGATCTGAGCCCACTATCAGCTCCCGGTCTTGTTTTTGCTGACTGTATAGAGCTTCTCCATTCTTGGCTGCAAAGAATATAATCAATCTGATTTTGGTGTTGACCATCTGGTGATGATCATGTGTAGAGTCTTCTCTTGTGTTGTTGGAAGAAGGTGTTTGCTATGACCAGCATGTTCTCTTGGCAAAACTCTGTTAACCTTTGCCCTGCTTCATTTTGTACACCAAGGCCAAATTTGCCTGTTACTCTAGGTGTTTCTTGACTTCCTACTTTTGCATTCCAGTCCCCTAAAATGAAAAGGACATCTTTTTGGGGTGTTGGTTCTAAAAGGTCTTGTAAGTCTTCATAGAACTGTTCAACTTCAGCTTCTTCAGCATTACTTTTTGGGACATAGACTTGGATTACTGTGATATTGAATGGTTTGCCTTGGAAACGAACAGAGATCATTCTGTCGTTTTTGAGATTGCATCCAAGTACTACATTTCAGACTCTTGTTGACTATGATGGCTACTTCATTTCTTCTAAGGGATTCCTGCCCGCAGTAGTAGATATAATGGTCATCTGAGTTAAATTCACCTGTTCCAGTCCATCTTAGTTCGCTGATTCCTAGAATGTCAATGTTCACTCTTGCCATCTCTTGTTTGACCACTTCCAATTTACCTTGATTCATGGACCTAACATTCCAGGTTCCTATGCAATATTGCTCTTTACAGCATTGGACCTTGCTTCTATCACCAGTCACATCCACAACTGGGTGTTGTTTTTGCTTTGGCTCCATCTCTTCATTCTTTCTGGAGTTATTTCTCCACAGATTTTCAGTAGCATATTGGGCAACTATAGACCTGGGTGTAAATCAACATCTTTCAGTGTCCTATCATTTTGCCTTTTAATACTGTTCATGGGGTTTTCAAGGCAAGAGTACTGAAGTGGTTTGCAATTCCCTTCTCCAGTGGACCACATTCTATCAGACCTCTCCACCATGACTTGTCCATCTTGGTGGCCCCACATGACATGGCTGCATGGTCCAGGAGCTAATGTAATACATTCCGTTCAGTTTGGTTCAGTTCAGTCACTCAGTCGTGTCCGATTCTTTGCGACCCCATGAATTGCAGCATGCCAGGCCTGCCTGTCCATCACCAGTTCCTGGAGTTCACCCAAATTCATGTCCATCGAGTCAGTGATGCCATCCAGCCATCTCATTCTCTGTCGTTCCCTTCTCCTCCTGCCACTAATCCCTCCCAGCATCAGAGTCTTTTCCAATGAGTCAACTCTTCACATGAGGTGGCCAAAGTACTGGAGTTTCAGCTTTAGCATCATTCCTTCCAAAGAACATCCAGGGCTGACCTCCTTCATACATTCAGTTCAGTTCAGTCACTCAGTCGTGTCCGACTCTTTGCGACCCCACGAATCGCAGCATGCCAGGCCTCCCTGCCCATCACCAACTCCCGGAGTTCACTCAGACTCAATCAAGTCAGTGATGCCATCCAGCCATCTCATCCTCTGTTGTCCCCTTCTCCTCCTGCCCCCAATCCCTCCTAACATCAGAGTCTTTTCCAATAAGTCAACTCTTCGCATGAGCTGGCCAAAGTACTGGAGGTTCAGCTTTAGCATCATTCCTTCCAAAGAAATCCCAGGGTTGATCTCCTTCAGAATGGACTAGTTGGATCTCCTTGCAGTCCAAGGGACTCTCAAGAGTCTTCTCCAACACCACAGTTCAAAAGCATCAATTCTTTGGCGCTCAGCCTTCTTCACAGTCCAACTCTCACATCCATACATGTCCACAGGAAAAACCATAGCCTTGACTAGACGGACCTTAGTTGGCAAAGTAACGTCTCTGCTTTCGAATATACTATCTAGGTTGGTCATAACGTTTCTTCCAAGGAGTAAGCATCTTTTAATTTCATGGCTGCAATCACCATCTGCAGTGATTTTGGAGCCCCCCAAAATAAAGTCTGACACTGTTTCCACTGTTTCCCCATCTATTTCCCATGAAGTGATGGGACCGGATGCCATGATCTTCGTTTTCTGAATGTTGAGCTTTAAGCCAACTTTTTCACTCTCCTCTTTCACTTTCATCAAGAGGCTTTGTAGTTCCTCTTCACTTTCTGCCATAAGGGTGGTATCATCTGCATATCTATTATTGATATTTCTCCTGGCAATCTTGATTCCAGCTTGTGTTTTTTCCAGTCCAGTGTTTCTCATGATGTATATACTCTGCATATAAGTTAAATAAGGAGGGTGACAATATACAGCCTTGATGTACTCCTTTTCCTATTTGGAACCAGTCTGTTGTTCCATGTACAGTTCTAACTGTTGCTTCCTGACCTACATACAGATTTCTCAAGAGGTAGGTCAGGTGGTCTGGTATTCCCATCTCTTTCAGAATTTTCCACAGTTTATTGTGATCCACACAGTCAAAGGCTTTGGCATAGTCAATAAAGAAGAAATAGATGTTTTTCTGGAACTCTCTTGCTTTTTCCATGATGCAGCAGCATAAGCTAAATGACATAGTCAGTAGCACCTTGACAGTTGGAGGACAACCATCAATAATCAAAAAGTGAGCCATGGCTCAATTCCTGGAAATCTCTGCCTCCTTCCCCAAAATAGTTGGAATAATCATCCCACTGAGTAGTCTGTAAAATTACCCAGCTCCCAAAAACTAACTATCTCATATTTCAGGGTCTCTTGCCTTCTGAGATGGCCCACAGTCTGTGGAGTGTGTTTCTTTCTAAATAAGTCCACTTCTTACGTATCACTTTATCTCTCAATGATTTCTTTTTGTGATGAGACATAAAGAACTGGGGTTCATTAAGTCCTGAGACTAGGTGTGCAATCTCCATGAAAGGACCCTGGGTTCAAGTCGCAGTTGGGATTCTGGCTGGGTTCAAGTCCCCAGCCATGGGTTCAAGTCCCCAGCCATGGGTTCAAGTGCCATCTAAGGTGCACAGTTTCACAAGTGCATGTTCACAGAGCAGGTAAAAGGGCAAATTTAGAATCGAGAGGCAATGAATTGATAATTTACACAGCAATAATCTCCAAATTCCATCCTCTACCCCAACTTTTAGGCCTCTCAAACATGCTTTATGAAGCAGGCTGGGTATCAATCAAGGAAATAGCCAAACTCTCCAGTCACAGCAAAATTCAAATTCCTTTTCATGGATCTCTTGAGATATAGCCAAATCATGGGAGCAAACACCAGGGTAGAATCCATGGAACGTGCATAAGTATTATGGTGACTTGCCTGTCTGGAGCACATTATGCACATTACGATGTTAATGCAACCTTTTCTGGTGTGATGAAGCAGCATTCAGAACAAGTGGCATGTAGGATAGGTGGGAAATGATGGAGTCGCATATAAACAATTCTTTTTAGTGAAATGCTTGGCTGTGGAGGTGGACAAAAAGGCTGTACTTGGAGGGCAGTGTGAAGCTGGGGAATTAAAAACAATTTTCCAGGTGGCGCTATTGGTAAAGAATCTGCTTGCCAATGCCGGAGAGGTAAGAGATGCAGATTCAATCCCTGGCGCAGGAAGATCCTTTGGAGGAGGGCATGGTAATCCACTCCAGTATTCTAGCCTGGAGAATCCCACGGGTAGAGGAGCCTGAAGGGCTACAGTGCATAGAGTCACAAACAGTCAGAAAGAACTGAAGCGACTTAGTACGCACACACGCAGGTAAATTACAGAGCCTTGAGCAAGTGGAAAAGACAAGGGAAAAGATCCAGTGGCGATAGAGGGCTAAGGAGAGATAATGTAAAGTTCCTGAGAAGGCGGGAGGGGACAGGATCTGTGGACCTGGAAACACATTTCAGCCTAAAACTTTGATTTAGATTTTTGTTTAGATTACAGTTTTAGAAGATGGCCTTAGTAACATTTTATTAATTAGTAAATAACTAATAATTAATAAAATAACTTTATTGATTTTAATTATCATTGCTATGTAAAGTGACTCAAAAAATAAAGGTATGTGATGAAAAACACAGAGAAATGGACCTTGTTGACATAAGTATCTTAAGAATTCAAAGTATTGTACTGACAATTCCTTT
Source organism: Oryx dammah (assembly GCF_014754425.2). NCBI lineage: Eukaryota > Metazoa > Chordata > Mammalia > Artiodactyla > Bovidae > Oryx > Oryx dammah. Next base: position 68,716,892 of record NW_024070202.1, on the reverse strand, counting down.
TCTGAGTAAGATAAGGAAGAAAGGTTAGAGATTATTTACATAACAGTTACCTCTCTGTTGCACAGGGAACAAAGAATACTGTTAGGAACCAGATGGGGCAAAGGTCTTACTAAAGTACAAACCTCTGCAGGCTCTGTTCCTTAATATCATAAATTATATAGTTTCTCAATATCACAAATTACATAGTTTCTCTTTTTGATAGCACAAGAAACTTCTCAAAACACTCAATTTTAACTTCAAAGGTTTTCCTTAGTATTCCCAGACAAAACTTTTAGTGGTAAAGCATATGATGACCACAGAGTCTGTAAGTGTGTTTGTTTGGGGAAATTACTCTTAAATCTGCAAGATGAAAAATCAAGGGCATTTAGAGTATTGGAAAAAATGTTAATGAAATGATAGTCCATGGACTCTGAGTTGGATAATGAGGGAAGTATTAAAAGGAGAAAGCATAAAGAGATCCTGAGGTCTTTGAAAAATAGTTATAGTGGCTATATTTGTATAAGCAAGTTAGAGGAATAGGAAGTTGTCATCAGAGAGCAGGATGCTTGATCATGAAGGTGAAAGAATGGGTGATGATAAGGCCCAAGTTATGAGCATGGAAATAGGTATCTGGACTAGAGTGGAGGAGATTATTGGAGATGAGGGATTCAAGAAATTTTAAGGTCACGATATTACCCTTTTAATTTTAATGTCATCCAAATAAACACTGAGGGGCTTGGAATAGAAAGGGAGGCTATGCTCTTGGTAACAATGTTCAATGAATGAGGTGGAGTGTCTTGGAGATCAGCATGAAACCGTTTGCACTTCTGAAGTGGTTTGCCATTCTCTTCTCCAGTGGACCACAGTTTGTCAGAACTCTCCATCCATCTGTCTTGGGTGGCCCTATACGGCATGGCTCATAGTTTCATTGAGTTGGACAAGGCTCTGGTCCATGTGATCAGATTGGTTAGTTTTCTGTGATTGTGGTTTTCAGTCTGTCTGCCCTCTGATGGAGAAGGATAAGAGGCTTATGGAAGCTTCCTGATGGGAGAGATTCACTGAGGGGGAGACTGGGTCTTGTTCTGATGGCGGGGCCATGCTCAGTAAATTTTTAATCCAATTTTCTGTTGATGGGTGCAGTTGTGTTCCCTTCCTGCTATTTACTGGGGCCAAACTATGGTGGAGGTGATGAAGATAATGGCAACCTCTTTCAAAAGATCCCATGCATGTACCGCTACACTCACTGGCCCCAACTCTGCAGCAGGCCACCACCGACCCACCCCTCTGCTGGAGACTCCCAGGCAAGTATGGGTCATACTCTTGTGGGGTCGCTGCTCCTTTCTCCTGGGTCCTGGTGAACACAAGGTTCTGTTTATGTCCTCCAAGAGTCTATTTCCCAATCCTGTGTAAGTTCTGGCAGCTCTGTGGTGGGGTTAATGGCGACCTCCTCCAAGAGGGCTTTGCCATACCCAAGTCTGCTACACCCAGAGCCCCTGCCCCTGTGGCAGTCCACTGCTGACCCATACCTCCACAGGAGACACTCAAACACAGTTCTGTCTCAGCTTCTGTGGGGTCTCTAGGTCCTCGTGCGCACAAGGTTTGTTTGAGTCCTCTGACCTCTCTGGCGGGAATGGGGTTTAATTCTAAAGGAGAATTCGCCCCTCCTACTGTCTTGCTGGGGCTTCCCCTTTGCCCCTCGGCATGGGGTATCTCCTCACAGCCGCTCCAGTGAAGTGTAGCCGCCGCTCTAGCGCCTACCATATTGCTGGGGTTTCTCTCACCTTGGATGTGGGGTATCTCCTCATGGCCATTCCAGTGCCACGCAGGTGCCACTCCAACTGTGAAAAGAAGAGAAGCGAAGAGCAAAAGAGGAAAGGAAAGATATACCCTTTTGGACGCAGAGTTCTAAAGAATAGCAAGGAGAGATAAGAAAACCTTCCTCAGTGATCAATGCAAAGAAATAGAGGAAAACAATAGAATGAGAAAGATTAGAGATCTCTTCAAGAAAATTAGAGATACCATGGGAACATTTCATGCAAGGATGGGCACAATATAGGACAGAAATTGTATGGACCTAACAGAAGCAGAAGATATTAAGAAGAGGTGGCAAGAATACACAGAAGAACTATACAAAAAAGATCTTCATGACCCAGATAATCACAATTCTGTGACCACTCTCCTAGAGTCAGACATCCTGGAATGTGAAGTCAAGTGGGCCTTAGGAGGCATCACTATGAACAAAGCTAGTGGAGGTGATGGAATTCCAGTTGAGGTATTTCAAATCCTAAAAGATGATGCTATGAAAGTGCTGCACTCAATATGCCAGCACATTTGGAAAACTCAGCAGTGGCCACAGGACTGGAAAAGGTCAGTTTTCATTCCAATCCCAAAGAAAGGCAGTGCCAAAGAATGCTCAAACTACCGCACAATTGCACTCATCTCACATGCTAGTAAAGTAATGCTCAAAATTCTCCAAGCCAGGCTTCAACAGTATGTGAACCGTGAATTTCCAGATGTTCAAGCTGGATTTAGAAAAGGCAGAGGAACCAGAAATCAAATTGCCAGTATCTGCTGGATCTCAAAAAAGCAAGAGAGTTCCAGAAAAACATATATTTCTGCTTTATTGACTATGCCAAAGCCTTTGTATGGATCAAAACAAACTGTGGAAAATTCTGAAAGAGATGGGAATATCAGACCACCTGACCTGCCTCCTGAGGAATCTATACGCTGGTCAGGAAGCAACAGTTAGAACTGGACATGGAACAACAGACTGGTTCCAAATAGGAAAAGGAGTACGTCAAGGCTGTATACTGTCACCCTGCTTATTTAACTTATATGCAGAGTACATCATGAGAAACGCTGGGCTGGATGAAGTACAAGCTGGAATCAAGATTGCCAGGAGAAATATCAATAACCTCAGATATGCAGATGACACCACTCTTATGGCAGAAAGTGAAGAACTAAAAAGCCTCTTGAAAGTGAAAGAGGAGAGTGAAAAAGTTGGCTTAAAGCTCAACATTTAGAAATCTAAGATCATGGCATCTGGTCCCATCACTTCATGGCAAATAGATGGGGAAACAATGGAAACACTGACAGACTTTATTTTGGGGGGGCTCCAAAATCACTGCAGATGGTGACTGTAGTCATGAAATTAAAAGACGCTTACTCCTTGGAAGATAAGTTATGACCAACCTAGTGGGACACGACTGAGCAACTTCATTTTCACTTTTCACTTTGATGCACTGGAGAAGGAAACGGCAACCCACTCCAGTGTTCTTGCCTGGAGAATCCCAAGGATGGGGGAATCTGGTGGGCTGCCGTCTCTGGGGTCGCACAGAGTCGGACACAATTGAAGTGACTTAGCAGACAGCATATTAAAAAGTAGAGATATTACTTTGCCAACAAAGGTCCATCTAGTCAAGGCTATGGTTTTTCCAGTAGTAATATATGGATGTGAGAGTTGGAGTATAAAAACAGCTGAGCGCCAAAGAATTGATGCTTTTGAACTGTGGTGTTGGAGAAGACTCTTGAGAGTCTCTCAGACTGCAAGGAGATCCAACCAGTCCATCCTAAAGCAAATCAATCCTGAATATTCATTGGAAGAACCGATGTTGAAGCTGAAACTCTAGTACTTTGGCCACCTGATGCAAAGATCTGACTCATTGGAAAAGACCCTGATTCTGGGAAAGATTGAAGGCAGGAGGAGAAGGGGATGACAGAGAATGAGTTGGTTGGATGGCATCACTGACTGAATGGACATGAGTTTGAATAGGCTCTGGTAGTTGGTGATGGACAGGGAAGCCTGGCGTGCTGCAGTCCATGGGGTTGTAAAAAGTAGGACATGATTGAGCAACTGAACTGAACTGAACTGATGAAACCGTTTACCTCAGATTGCGACTTGAACTAATGTGGTAGGACTGTGTGTTAGTCACTCAGTAGTGTCCAACTCTATGTGACCCCATGGACTGTAGCCTGCCAGGCTCCTCTGTCCATTTAATTCTTCAGGCAAGAACATTAGAATGGGTTGCTATTCCCTTCTCCAGGGATCTTCCCAACCCATGGATTGAACCTGGGTCTCCTGCATTGCAGGCGTATTCTTTACCATCTGAACCACCAGGACTGGGGCCCAGCCAAAAACCCTGCTTGGGAGTTGAACTCATGTGGCTGGATGTTGAACCCAGTCAAAATTGAGTTCTTCCAACTCAGGTCTTCTAACTGAGATGACCGACCTTGTTTTAGGACCTAATTGTTAGGTAGGTAGAATAGGGAAACAGAGTCCAAAATGGCGGTGGCTAAAAAACAAGGAAGGTCAAAGGAAGGTCCGAGGACCAGAGTGAAGACTTCAGGTAGAACAAACAGCACTCCTGGCTAAGCCCAATTTGCATAGGGCAGGCCCAGGTGGAGGCAAAAACATATAAAAGGAGGAGCCAAAGCGCGCGCTCTCTCTCTTTCTCTCCCGCGTGAGTGTGCTCTCTCTCTCTCTCTCCCACGTGCGTGTGCTCTCTCTCTCTCTCCCCCCGCGTGTGTGCTCTCTCTCTCTCTTCCTCTCCTGCATGCGTGCGCTCTTTCTCTCTCTCTCCCTCTCTCTCTCCCCCTCTCCCACGTGCTCCTCTATTCTCTTCCCTTCAAATCTTTGGGTTGGCATGCCCCCATGCTTCGAGGATGGATTCTCCTGCTATCTTCTAAATAAAACAGAGCTGTAACATTGATTTGCCTAAGAGCTACAACACAGTTTGTCCAAGACCCGAGAGCTGTGACCCGCTGAGGGCTCTAATGTCCGTTGCTCCAAATATTTGTTGTGACGAGACAAAGAACCGAGGAACATACACTTGCATGACATAATGAAGCCCTGGTTCTTGATGTCTCGTTGCAGAAAGAATTCAATGAGAGACAAAGTATTAGGTAAGATGTGGGTTTACTCAGAGAGACATACACTCCACAGACAGTGTGGGCCATTGCTGAAGGCCAGTGCAGCCTCTACATGTGGTGGGGTTCACTTTTGTAGGCTGGGTAATTTCATAGGCTAATGAGTAGGAGGATTTTTCCAAACATTTTTAGGGCGAGGAAGAGATTTCCAGGAACTGAGTCACAGCTGACTTTTTGATCTTTGATGGTGAGTCTTGGAACTGTCATGGCACCTCTGGGTGTATCACTTAGCTTGCTGATGTGTTACAATGAGCATATTTTGAGATTCAAGGTCAGGTCGACGTTGGCTTGTCTATCATCTTGGACCCATTTGATTCTGCTCAGTTTATGTTGTGTCCTTGGGCTATGTCATGCTTTCAAAGGTTATGCCTTGCCCCATTCCCTCCTGTTTCAAGCAGACAACAGCAACAACACGGGGAGAGGGAGTTTAACTGGTTGGTATGCAACTCAAAGGACCAAAGTTTTATAGAAACATTTGGGAGAGTAATGATAGGCAAACTATAAGGAGTGAGAGAATATCAACTATCTCCTAGCATAGGGTAAGAGGAAGTACACCACGCTACTTTAGAGTGTTTGAATTTTCTGTTTATCCAAAATCTATCATTGTTCAAATCTTGTCTTTAAAAGCACTTTTTTAAACAAAGGTTTACATATCTATCAGTTTTTTAAGGAAAGGATAGTGTTTAGCAATGGGTACCTTTAATACCAATGTAAGCCATTGTTTCAAAAGATGAAGACAATTCATTTTACATGCTTTCAAAACCAATAATGACACTTCTATAACACGCCTATGTGAATTTATTCGTTTCTAATTTTCAATCCATATTGTACCACCTAACTGTTCCATTTGTTCCCATTTTTAGATTAAAAAAAAAGATTTATTTCTTTATTTTTATGGCTGTGCTGGGTTTTTGTTGCTGTGCATGGGCTTTCTCTAGTTTCCCGGAGCTGGGGCTACTCTCTGGTTGCAGTGCACAGACCTCACATTGTACTGATTTCTCTTTTTGTGGAGCATGGACTCTGGGGTGCTTGGGTTACAGTAGTTATGGCACGTAGGTGTGTGGAATCTTCCCGGAGCAGGGATCAAACCCATGTCCTCCGCATTGGCAGGCAAATTCTTAACCACTGGACCTCCAGAGATGCTCTTCATTTGTGGCCTTTTAATTATTCTGTCTACGTAAGCCCTTTCAGATCCTGTTACTCTTTCAGAGCTTGCTGCTAAGTCACTTCAGTCGTGTCCGACTCTGCTGCTGCTGCTGCTGCTAAGTCGCTTCAGTCGTGTCTGACTCTGTGCGACCATATAGACAGCAGCCCACCAGGCTCCCCCATCCCGGGGATTCTCCAGGCAAGAACACTGGAGTGGGGTGCCATTTCCTTCTCCAATGCATGAAAGTGAAAAGTGAAAGTGAAGTCGCTCAGTCGTGTCCGACTCTGTGTGACCCCATGGACTGCAGCCTACCAGGCTCCTCCGTCCACGGGATTTGCCAGGCAAGAGTACTGCAGTGGGGTGCCATTGCCTTCTCCGCTTTCAGAGCTTAGAGTCCAGTTTTTTTAGCCAAATAATAGCAATAATAATTACCAATCTTTCTTTCCACTTTACTTCTAGGAGTCCATTTCCTATATATCTAACACTTTGCTGTCCCATCTTATAATATCTTGACTAGATTTAAAACAGCTTTAGGGAAGAAACTGTGGATTATTCTTTGCTTTCCTCAGAGTATGTAGTAATAGCATAACCAAGAGCACATAGTAAATGACCAAAAAGCACTTATCAAGAAGCATCCTGGTGTGGTGGGACATGCAGAAACTTTGGGAGTGATAAATTTGAATTCAGGGTAAAAAGGGTTTGCCCTTTTGGGGATTTGGACAAGTTATTTAACTTTCCTGAAGCCATATTCCCCTGCAAAATGAGGATAAAAATTTACAGGGTTGCTGTGAGGAATGGAGACAACCTAAGGACCTATGCAGTGACTGGGAAGCACTGTGTGTCCCACAGACAGTAATTATTATGATTTGTGAACAATCCTCTCCCTACCTGACTCCTCTGCCCAGGCTCTTATATCCTGACTTGAAGTTTTCTTCCATGTCTTCAACAAAACCGTACTTAATAGTCTAGGCCTATCTCTACCAGGAGCAGTGTACTGTTTACCCAAGCCTCTAATGAGTTCTAACAACTCTGAATATCTTATTTTATACGTTTTTATACTATATTTTATACTTTTGACATCTACATTTTCATGGATTTATTTTCTTCCCTTTGCTATCATAAGTTCTAATAGAGGAACAGTGTCTTTAGATATTTCCTAATCAAAACACAGGTTAGGTGGTTAGTGCTAGGTTAGCACTACTGCTTTAAAAGTGCTTGAAATTGTAAGTATTCCAGAAACATCATGGGGTGCTGAGGGAGTTTCTTTCCAATAGTTCTTTGAATAGGTTTACAATCCCTCATTCACTATTTTGTAATCCTTTTTGGAAAGCTCTTTGCTTTGAAAATCAAATGTTTTCTTAACATTTGGTGGCAAAAGTATAAAAAGGGTATCCTAACCTGAATTCATTTGTCAATAAAACTTGACTTGAACTCATGATGGCAAAGTGGCAAAACCTGATCTGAAGACTATACAATATATTTTCCTACTTCAGTTCAGTCGCTCAGTCGTGTCCAACTCTTTGCGACCCCATGAACCGCAGCACGCCAGGCCTCCCTGTCTATCACCAACTCCCGGAGTTCACTCAAACTCATGTGCATCGAGTTGGTGATTCCATCCAGCCATCTCATTCTCTGTTGTCCCCTTCTCCTCCTGCCCCCAATCCCTCCCAGCATCAGAGTCTTTTCCAATGAGTCAACTCTTCGCATGAGGTGGCCAAAGTACTGCAGTTTCAGCTTCAGCATCATTCCTTCCAAAGAACACGCAGGACTGATCTCCTTTAGAATAGACTGGTTGGATCTCCTTGCAGTCCAAGGGACTCTCAAGAGTCTTCTCCAACACCACACTTCAAAAGCATCAATTCTTCAGTGCTCAGCTTTCTTTACAGTCCAACTCTCACATCCATACATGACCACTGGAAAAACCATAGCCTTGACTAGACAGACCTTTGTTGGCAAATAATGTCTCTGCTTTTTAATATGCTTTCTAGGTTGGTCATAACTCTCCTTCCAAGGAGTAAGCGTCTTTTAATTTCATGGCTGCAGTCACCATCTGTAGTGATTTTGGAGCCCCCCAAAATAAAGTCTGACACTATTTCCACTATTTCCCCATCTATTTCCCATGAAGTGATGGGACCAGATGCCATGATCTTAGTTTTCTGAATGTTGAGCTTTAAGCCAGTCTTTTCACTCTCCTCTTTCACTTTCATCAAGAGGCTTTTTAGTTCCTCTTCACTTTCTCCCATAAGGGTGGTGTCATCTGCATATCTGAGGTTATTGATATTTCACCTGGCAATCTTGGTTCCAGCTTGTACTTCCTCCAGCCCAGCATTTCTCATGATGTACTCTGCATATAAATTAAATAAGCAGGGTGACAGTATACAGCCTTGATGTACTCTTTTTCCTATTTGGAACCAGTCTGTTGTTCCATGTCCAGTTCTAACTGTTGCTTCCTGACCTGCATATAGGTTTCTCAAGAGGCAAGTCAGGTGGTCTGGTATCCCATCTGTTTCAGAATTTTCCACAGTTTATTGTGATCCACACAGTCAAGGCTTTGGCATAGTCAATAAAGCAGAAATAGATGTTTTTTTTGGCACTCTCTTGCTTTTTACATGATCCAGCAGATGTTGGCAATTTGATCTCTGGTTCCTCTGCCTTTTCTAAAACCAGTTTGCCTCCAACCAGTAATGCTGAAGAAGCTGAACGGTTCTATGAAGAGTTAAAAGACCTTTTAGAATCAACACCCCCAAAAGATGTCCTTTTCATTATAGGGGACTGGAATGCAAAAGTAGGATGTCAAGAAACACCTGGAGTAACAGGCAAATTTGGCCTTGGAACACGGAATGAAGCAGGGCAAAGGCTAATAGAGTTTCACCAAGAGAAAGCACTGGTCATAGCAAACACCCTCTTCCAACACAAGAGAAGACTCTACACATGGACATCACCAGATGGTCAACACCAAAATCAGACTGATTATATTCTTTGCAGCCAAAGATGGAAAAGCTCTATAGTCAGCAAAAACAAGACTGGGAGCTGACTGTGGGCTCAGATCATGAGCTCCTTATTGCCAAATTCAGACTTAAATTGAAGAAAGTAGGGAAAACCACTAGACCATTCAGAGATGACCTAAATCAAATCCCTTATGATTATACAGTGGAAGTGAGAAATAGATTTAAGGGCCTAGATCTGATAGATAGAGTGCCTGATGAAGTATGGAATGAGGTTTGTGTCATTGTACAGGAGACAGGGATGAAGACCATCCCCATGGAAAAGAAATGCAAAAAAGCAAAATCGCTGTCCAGGGAGGCCTTTCAAATAGCTGTGAAAAGAAGAGAAGTGAAAAGCAAAGGAGAAATGGAAAGATCTAAGCATCTGAATGCAGAGTTCCAAAGAATAGCAAGAAGAGATAAGAAAGCCTTCCTCAGTGATCAATGCAAAGAAATAGAGGAAAACAACAGAATGGGAAAGACTAGAGATCTCTTCAAGAAAATTAGAGATACCAAGGGAATATTTCATGCAAAGATGGGCTTGATAAAGGACAGAAATGGTATGGACCTAACAGAAGCAGAAGATATTAGGAAGAGGTGGCAAGAATACACAGAAGAATTGTACAAAAAAGAGCTTCATGACCAAGATAATCTCGATGCTAGAGCCAGACATCCTGGAATGTGAAGTCAAGTGGGCCTTAGAAAGCATCACTACGAACAAAGCTAGTGGAGGTGATGGAATTCCAGTTGAGCTCTTTCAAATCCTGAAAGATGATGCTATGAAAGTGCTGCACTCAATATGCCAGCACATTTGGAAAACTCAGCAGTGGCCATGGGACTGGAAAAGGTCAGTTTTCATTCCAATCTCAAAACTACTGCACGATTGCACTCATCTCACACACTAGTAAATTTTCCTACTTAGTGGTGTCATATTCATAATTTGTTGTGAAAAAAAATTAACTTGATTATAGATCGCTGCCCATGCCTTATGGGATATTATGTAATATAGGTACACTTCTCTAAAATCTGAAAAATTCTGAATTCTGAACTCCATCTAGCCCAAATCCTTTTATGAACAGATTGTGGATCCATATATCCCTTATATCCCTTGTACACTGTTATACATACAATAGGCTAAGTTTTAAAAATTCAATTAAATACTGAAGGGACATATATTTATCCTGCTGGGAGAAACACTGTCTTAAAATTCATGGGATCATTATTCAAGGGATTAAAGCAAGTTAAAGTTGCTGAACTAATACCTTCAAGGGGAAAATAAGGTTTAAAAATTGAAGAAGTTATTAAAAATAACAAATTAAAAATATGCACAGAAAATGTACATTCCAATATGGCTTTTATTAAAGGTGGGCATACTGTTTTTCTGATTTCATTAACTGAAAATTGGTGGTAATACATGCAAATAAGTCACACGATTAAAAAATATGAAGAGTGATACTTCTGAAAAATTACATTTATAAAGTTCACTGCTGTATTTACATTTCTTTAAAATTATTTTTTACATTTCTTAAGAGACACAGACTACTACTAGAAGGTTGCTACGAGTAATGCCAGTGAATACTGACATTATCACATCATTTTCATCTGCAAAATGAGACTGGTACTCATTCTTCTGAAATAAGTTCAAAGATTTCAATATATAGGAAACAAATCAGTCAGCAGATAATTAGACATTATCTTAAGTATGTGGAAGTATAGTATACTGAAGAGAATTTTGTATCTTCTCAATTTAGGAGATGCTTCAACATTTGACTTGATCTCATTTACCATCCCTTCTTCATGGTGATGTTGCAAATTTTATCAAGAGCTTTACAGCAATGCAGGAATATAAGGAATTAGAACAGAATGTACTTGCTTCCGTGGAGTTAGGATTTAACTGAATACTCTTAAGGCGGTAAGCTATATAACAAAGTGACTTTAGAAATTACAACTGAACAGAGAATACAGGGCAACCTATATTCACGCACACAGAATAACAGGTAACAAAAGCAGTTAACTCATAGAACTAGGTCACTGCTGGAACAAGAGGAAATAGAATCATAGAGCACTAGAACTGAAAATCTCCTAGGAGAAACCGAGATTTCACAGAGAACAAAATTCCTTAGTTAAGTAAGCACCGGACTAGTCTACCACCGGGGGTTGGGAAAGTGCCCAGGAGTGAGGGGCTGCAGCAGCCCCAAGCGCGTGGTCCTCCTTTGCTTCTACGATTGTCTACTTTCCGAGCCACAGAATAACTGGGTTCGCTTAGATTTATAAACATCCAGGCAATGATATGGTACCAGCCCCTATATCTCTGGGCTACCCTTTCCACTTAACTCGTAAGTTACTTTTCAATTAAAATAATAATTAAAACGTCAAAAATGCACTATCTAAACGGATCCTGTTTGGTTGCCACAGGTATCTGAGAGAAAGCGGCGAAGCGGAAGAAAGCAGAGGACTAGCAGAGCCCAGGGAACAGGCCGCTTCGGGTTTGCTAGGGTCCAGGAACCTACTGTCCGCAACTAGGGCGGTTAACTGCCGGGTGCGACCAGATTGACATTTCAGCGGTTAGGCCCGAACGACTCCTCGCGACGTCAGCGGCGGAAGGGGCGGGTCCAGGGGAGGAAGTGACGTTTCACCGGCTTTTGGCCGTGTGGGGAGGTGTAGCCGGTCGGTAGAGGGAGGCTGTGGTGGCGGAAGAGGTTCGGCGGCTGATGGCGGCTGAAGCTCGGAAACTTCTTTAACACTCTCCTCTTCCCGAGAGTTCCTCACTCGGTAAGCGCCTCCCCCATTCCGCCCCAGCGCCGTGTGTGGTGTGGACGTCCCCTGGAGCTCTGTCGGGGCTCGTGATACGCCCCTCAGTTCTGGAGTCTAGGGAATGGTCTCCGTGGTGACGATGCTGCCGAATGACGATGCTTTCCTTCCCGAGGACAAACCTTTCCTCCCGGACTGTGATTGTGACGGGAGTGTGGACAACTTTGGTTAGCAAAGGAGTTGGAAAAAGCGACCGGGGGCCGTCCCACACGGCGGGGAGGCCCTGGGATAGGCCTTGGCGATTTAGGGGAGCCGTGTGGGATGTGGGCCCTTTGGTTGGGGACGAGTAGCCAGAGACCCCCGGAAAAGAAAGTGCTTTGGCAGAGGCTCTACTCTAGGGTGAGTGCTTCATGGGTACTGTCTGGGTTGCTAGGGTAGGTAAGCTTAGGAAAACACCTAGGTCGGGTCGAAATGGGACGCTGAGGTTTGCCCGTGCGGAGTGAAACCCGTGTTTTGGTTTGAGTCGCCAGTAGATTAGGAGGCGGGGACTCCGTGCGCCGCGGGCCGTAGGCGGAGTTAGCTGTTTGTGCTCGATCTCTAACGTCACCTGGGTTGTAGAGTTAGTGAACGCTTTTCTTGTCTGCTTATAAATAAATGACTGTCACGCTTTGTGCTCGAAGGGATCTTAAATTTTCCGAGAAGAGTCATGTTTGTCTTTACTTAGGCAACTTGTCCTGATTTCACAACACTCCCAACATCCCGGAGGCCCGCAGGCTGGGGACAAGTCCCGACAGGAGCGCGTCATTTTGGGGAATGTTTGCTTCCCTGGTGGCTCAGAGGTTAAACCGTCTGCCTGGAATGCAGGAGACCTGGGTTCGATCCCTGGGTCCGGAAGATCCCCTGGAGAAGGAAATGGCAACCCACTCCAGCACTCTTGCCTGGAGAATCCCATGGAGGAAGGAGCCTGGTAGGCTACTAGGCTATGGGGTCGCAAAGAGTCGGACACGACTGAGCGACTTCACTTTCACTTTCACTTGCTAAGAGATTAGTATGCATGTATGTGTCCTGATAAACATATTACCTTATTGGTAATCATTTTGTTTGAGAACGCCGTGACATTTGACTTTCTACATATATTTTAGGTTTTACAAAGTAGTTATGAATCACTTTTCTGTCAGGGACAGGAAAACGTCTTAAGTTTTCAACTCTCGCTAGTTGTAGAATAGCTGCATGCCGGAATTACTAATTGTAGTTTTGGAGCCCAATTCCAAAAGCGTGAAAAGAGATTATTAGAGTAACATGTAAATCTAAAAACAAAGTGGGCTAATTACCCTTGGAGTGCTGTTCAGGTATGGAAAGGGGCCTTCGTTTTGTTCTTATCAAGGATAAAGTTGATTTCTTGAAAGAATACTTAATTACGTTTTCTAGTCATTCCATTGTTAAATTGCACACCCTTGTTTATACAATTATGGCTGCAGCTATTTGCGTAGAATAAACTGGTAAATATCCTTTACTTAAAATAACAGGTACTTTGGAATTCTAAGTTTCGACCTTTTTTTAATGATGTTAAATATTTTTGAAAGGTCTTAACCATGTTCCCTTTTTACTGTTTTGTTAAATATTTTTGAAAGGTCTTAACCATGTTCCCTTTTTACTGTTTTGGGGGCATTGCCTCACATATGAAGTTTATTGGATTACATTCTTTTGGAATTTCGATATTACTAAGTAAAATTTTGGCTATATGGCCTTTTAAAGTTTAGTTTGTCTCAAACCCTTACAGGAAGGTAAAGATTCCCTCCCCTCTAATTTAATAAAAAGGCAGTTTCACAGCTTTTTAGAAACCACCATTTAAAACAAAATTAAGTGGTGTGCATGACACCTGGCTGAGTGTAATGAGTAGTGGTACTCAGCTGTAAGAGTTCTGGAGATTGGGAGGACTGTTAAATGTGTAAACTGACAAATTGGTGGATTTGCTTCTGCCTTCCAGAAAGATCGCTGATAATTCTTTTCTGGTCTGTAAGCCAGCTGATACAGTCATTAAGCTGAAATGTGAGTAATTGGAAGCAATTAGAATATTAGCTGTAGTTTTTCCCTTCAGATACTCAGCTTCTTCCCGAACTGTTTGGAGATAAGTTTGAAAGATCATATATAATTAACTGAAAATTAAAAAAAAATTTTAATAAGTATTTCAACTACTGTGTGTAATGTGTTTGTATTGCAAGAGGTCATATGTGAGTTTTTATTACTAGTCTTTGTCTACTTTGGATTTACTAACTTTTATTATGGAAATTTTCAAAATACCCAAAAAGAGAAGAGTTTAAGGACTCACTATTTTGCTAATCTTGGTTTATCACCCCTGGAGTTTTTTAAGGGAAATCTTGGACATCAGGATATTTCACCTATTATTTATCATCTTTAACTGGTAAGGACTTTGAAAAAAATAAAATCACTATAATACTAGTATCACCTAGAATAAAATTATCTTATTTCTTTTTGAATTCTAAGTGTTAGAATTAGCAAATTATATAAAATATCCAAATTAGAAAGTTTAATTTTCTGTACATTTAATGCACAGAAGTTCTTAGTATGGTCAACTTCCCACTTTATTTGATTAAGGTTTACACATTTTGGGCTAGTTAAGTAAAATGAGTATCAGAAGTCACTGGAAAAATGCTACCAGAAAAGCCAGATCAGGCTTGGGCTTGAAAAAGTTCCAAGAGGAAGAAGATAACACTCATATTCCCCCGCCCTCAATTTATTTTAGCTACTTACCTGAGGGCCCACTGCATATTGTCTATTATTCCTTAGATATTGATGAGTCCTCAAAAATAACAAAAATTGGATTTTAGACCAAAGACTCAACAGAGTTAAGTTCACAGCATAACACTTAAAAGGAACCCTAGAGATGTTAGGGAATAAAGTGGAAAATAGGGAAAAGGGCACTACAGATAGCATGTAAAGGTATTTCAGACTTTGTTTCCCAGCCAGATATGTCTTTTTTCTTTTTTTGAACTGTTCTCATGTATTTTTTTTTTTTACTTATGTAACATTGGTTTATTACATTAGTTTCATGTGTATAACATATTTCTAATTCTGTATATACTACAGTATGTTTACCATCAAAAATATAGTTTCCATCCGCCAGCATACAGTTGATCCGCTTTGCTCTTTCTGTCCCCCTTACTCTTGTTCTTGGTAAGTCCGGTTTGGTTTATTTTTTGCTTGCCATGTTTCTAGAGGCGTACTTTATAGAGAATGGGAAATGAAATTTGATATGGTAAAGCTACTCCTACTTTTGTGGTAGGCATTGTATTTCCTCTCTCCAGCTGAGGCTGAGTTTGTTCTTTTTCTCATGCTATCAGTGAAGCTACACTTCCCAAACACTACCACAAGGTGATGCAGTGACTTTGCACATTACTTCCCCACTGGATCGTGTGTGGGTCTGTATATGTGGGTCTCTGTGTGTGCCTGTGAATCACTGTGATGTATTAACATTCTCAGTGAATTTTAACGATTTTAAAAGATTTACCATCTTTTCACTCCGTTTCTTATCTGTGTGAAGAATGAAACAAAAACTGTATGGGAATTAGACATTTTACTGTTTAAAATGGATCGATTCATGTTGTAGTTACATTCAGATAACATTTATCCTTGTTAACTTTTTTATGAGTAGAAGTTATATTGGAATTAAATTAATTTTAAAAAGTAATGAGAATGAAGTGACTTTTGTAAAAATATTCCTGTAGTTATAGTCAGATTGAAATGTTTAAAGAGGTTAGTGTTGGGAGAGAGATTAACGAAGGTTATTAATGGGATAATTGCAAATTATCTTACTCTAAAGATTTATAAGCATCATGAATATATTTAATATCTGATAGAGTTTTGTATTAAAAACTTGAATTTTGGGGAGAGAGTTTAAAAATGAAATTTCTTGTTAATGTGTTTATTTAAAATAATAAAAATAGTACATTAAATATACTGGTAAAAATTCAGTCAATTGAGTTAAAAATTGAAGTTCTATTAAGTCCTCTTTTCACAAGTAACTCATGAGTAAAGACTGTAGTGTGTGCTTTTTAGTCCCTTTTGATACATTTATAAGCATATACATACACAAACACATATGTGTATTGTTTTAGTTGCTAAGTTGAGTCTGACTCTTTTGTGGTCCCATGGACTGTTAAAGACCAGGCTCCTTTGTCCGTGGAATTTTCCAGGCAAGAATACTGGAGTGGGTTGCCATTTCCTTCTCCAGGGGATCTTCCTGACCCAGAGATCGAACCCGTGTCTCCTTTGGCAGGCGGATTCTTTACCACTGAGGCACCTGGGACGCCCACATATGTGTATATACCTTTATGTTATTTTATATCTTAAAACTTTTCATGAAGTAAAAGTCTAAGTATTGATTTTTAAACGCTCTTGTAATTGAGGTTAAACAAAAGTTTAACCTCCACTACCTTGTTGTATAACATATACTGCTTTGTTGATTTAGTTTACTTTAGGAACATATTTAAGTTTTATGAAAAAAGTTTCATTCTTAAATTACTTTTAATGTACAACATGGGAAACTCACCCTAAGCTAACTTTGTTTTCTTCTTGCAGAGTATCTTCCTCAGAGAAATTTAAATACTCACTTTCTTCATAGAAAAACATTACTGATTCACTTGTCTCAGTTTTGGTAGTTGTATCTAAAAGAGTTTGGTTCAGTTAATTTAGCTGTAGTCTTATGGGTTTTTTATAACAAGTAGTGAACATTTTTTCAAAACTGGAATCAAAGGTTTTTTGTTTGTTTGTTTTAAGGAAGCCACTAAACTTGAAAGGAGATTATTATTAGTGGTTTCATTAACATCATGACATCCCTTTGGGCCCAGGTTTGCTCAGACTAGTTCAGTAATGAACACTTATTTTAGGAAGTTTCTAGCGTTGTGCTACCTTTTCATTTTCCTGAAGACTTTAGGTTGTCAGCTGGAGACTATTGACTGTTAAGTCTGTGAAGTAGAGTTGTTGGTAATAAAGCCTTTTTGTTAGTGCAGAGATACAGGAAGTTTACTACTGAATGCGTTCTCTTAGAATCCTGGCAAACCTCAGGTGGGAGAGGCTGATAGGCATCCAGCCTGGTATTCTACCACAGTGGCTTTCAGGTTCACGAATGACAGTCTCTTTGTGGGATGTCCAGTATATTGTATATCCTATAAGTACAAAGCAGTATCTTGACCATAACAGAAGAAGAGAAGAGACAAAAGGAAAATTGGGCGTTTTCTGAAGTGTTATTTCAGAATTTTAAAGATTAGCTTTAGTATTTCAGATGAACAAAAGAAACGTGGAAAAGCATATTATCTTAGATCTTCCTAGAAATAGACTTCTTAGTAATTGTTAAAATGTGAGTAGTGTTGAGAATTTGCTGGTAGTCTACTGGTAAGGACCCTAATGCTTTAACTGCCTTGGCCAGGTTTAGTCCCTGGTCTGAGAACTAAGATCCTGCAAGCCTCGCAGTGTGGCCAAAAAAAAAAAAAAAGTGATTAGTGTTACTTCTGTAGAAACTTCATGGATTGGTGAAGTAAATTAGAATAATTTGGTTAGCAAATGCCTTAACCTGGTTTTTCCCATTATTACAGAGATTCTTGTTTTGATGACTCAGAAGCAAGTGCCATTGTGTCAGTGGTATTGCTTCCTATGTGGTACTGTAGAAACAGTGACTGAAGTGAGTCTGTGACACACTGTAGAGATAGATTTTTTTGAGTGAATTGTATCATTTTTTCAAAAGTAGAGCAAATAATATGGAAAACATTTAGGTTTTGAAGATTTTTATAGGCCACTTTCACCATTCATCTGCTAGCAAGTGCTGTTAGTGAGCACTTACTGAATCTATAATAGATTCTCAACAGTATGTTTTTCATTGACACTATATATTTAAAAATACATGTGTTTTTAATCAGTAACTATATGGAAAGGATACAATAATGCTGGAATCAAGATAGAATGAAAGGGTAGAATTAGTATAGGTAGAGATGAACAAATAGGCTCAACTATTCCAAGTAGACCAACTGAGATTTTTACATCATCTGAGAGATTTGAACAAGTGTTTACCAGAAGCCCAAGAAGATAGCCCAGGTCTGGGAATCTGTGAGAGCTGCTAATGGAGACTTAAATTGATGGTTTGAGTCATAGTCTAAATAGTATTCCTCTGTGCTGGCTGTATATAGGATTAAGATTACTTTGGGAGGCTTAAAAAAGAATGTGTATACATACACTTGCATGCAGTGCCCAGGTCCCAAAAAGTCATTGTCTTTTTCTAAGACTCCCTAATGATTCTAATATGTAGCCGGGGTTCAGAAAAGCTGGAGATTGTGAATGTGGATCAGGAATGCATGACAGAGAGGTTAACTAGGCTCTAGGTTATAGGAGCCTAGAACCTAGTGTGGAGGGATGCAATAGGTCGGATTAGGGAGGAAAGTGATGCAAGTTCAGACGTTGAGCATAGAAACACGGCTTTTGGTTTGCAAGAGAAGCAGAGGGCTGGGCTTTGCAGGAGAGTTGAAAGTTTGGTTTTTAAGTTTTTTTAACTCGAACTTTCTGAACCATTTTGTAAATTAATTACTTCCCAGTTTGTGTTTTTATATTTAATCATATCTAAAGGAGTTCCAGTATTTAAGAAGTATGTCTTTTCAATAATTCTGAGAATATCCATGTAATTTACTTTTAAAGCTATATATTTTCTCAAGGTATGAGTTTTTTCTTAGTTGGTATCATTAAATATCTATAATTTACTTGTTTCAGATTCACAATGACATCCTTTCAAGAAGTTCCATTGCAGACTTCCAACTTTGCCCATGTCATCTTTCAAAATGTGGCCAAGAGTTATCTTCCTAATGCACACTTAGAATGTCATTATACTTTAACTCCATATATCCATCCACATCCAAAAGATTGGGTTGGTATATTCAAGGTAAGAGAAATTTCTGCATATTTCTTCCTTGTAGGTACTCTTTATTTTCTTCTTAAGAGGTTCACAATTAGTTTATACTTGTCTTAGCTCTACGTTAAGGATTATTTTTATAAACTTCAAATGTAAAACATTATGCAACTTGAAATATTTAATAGTGCAGGGTAGTGTACAACAAATGTTAGGAACTTCAGTTCACCAGACCTTCCTCTCTGTGATCAAAAGGTTTGACTTAAAATTCTTTTCAAATTTTTTTCCTCTTATTTTCTCCATTCCTTACCTTAAAAAAAGTGATCTTTTCCTTTGGGTTGGTATATCATTTACAGTCTTGTAATTTGTAATTAATTTTGTACAGCTCTGCAGCTATGTTACTATCTTTTCTGTTGTCCCACATTGTTAAAATATTCCTCATATTGTCCCATGCTTTAATAAGAGTATTCTGTTTCACATGACTAGTAATTTCATTGATGGCAAGAGTCCCAGTTCTAATATTTTGCCGTTATGTGTTACATTTAGTTGAAAATTACACTGAGATGATCATTACAGTGATGGAAGTTTTTTGGCAATTTCAAGTCTTCAGAATGTAATGGAGAACCAGAAAATAAGAATGTCCTTTTAGCAAAATGTACGGGTAGTAAAACTTACTTTTCTCTTGGGTTATTCTAGATTCTCCCTCAGAAGCAATTTTTATTTTAGATATGACTTGTTAAAACCAAGACCATTAGGTATTGGAATTTTGATTGTGTGGTCTGTATAAGTTAAATAGTAAAGTAGAAAGAAATAAAAGTAGCTGCTAGAATTAGGTACATTGAGAGTACGAAGTAGTGAAAGTCTGGCCTAATAGAGCGAGGAGGGCAGAAAAACTGTATGGGACGAAACAAAGTTCTGGCATTTAATGATATTTCAGTACCTTTTTGAATCTCTCATCCTGTGGCGTTGCTGGATTGGTGAGTTATTTACTCTCTTTTCTTTAGGCTAGGCAAAATCCATTATGGAGATACATTCATTGTAAGCTTGTTATGAAATCAGTATCATTTTTAATTTTACATAAGAGATGAATTACAAGTTAAAGACACTAAGAATTGGTATTTTCTTGAAGAGTGAGACAGAGAGGAAGAATAGAGCAGGGAAATGAGATTGAGGGAAGAAAAGGGCATTCCTGGCAGGAAAATGGCATAAGCAAAGGCACAGGGGTGAGAATGAGAATGAGTTAGTGAAGTGGAGGGAGATAAAGTGTCAGTCTTTCCATGGAAAACCTTCAGTGTTAAGCTAAGTAGTTTGCAGACTTTTCATTTTGTGCAGTGAGAAGTCTGCATATGTCAGCTGATGTATGACAAATTTTATTTCAAGAAGATAAATCTTTACTTTTTTTTTTCAGACTACTTATTTTTGTCTTCTGGTCCCCCCTCCCATTTTTTGTTAATAACCTATTGTTTACGCCAAAAGTTTATGACTGTCTCATCAGATCCAGCCAAACACAATTGTGTCAGTTTTACTGCCTATTTCCACATTTTTAATATCACTGCTGTAGTTCATGCCCTCCTTATCTCTTTCTAAGACGATTGCAGTAGGTTTCCTGTTTTCCCTGCTTTCATTCTTAATGCCACTCCTCCGTTTTATCTGTTCTTCAAAATGCTCTATATATAATAGAAAATGAAAATCTGAACATATCTTCCTCTTGTTTAAGTGGCTCTTCATCCTCTGTGGGATAATGCCAAGACCAAATAACTTTGGGTGCCAAATAGGGCTCCTTTATAAGACCTGATTTATAGCTTCCTTTTTTACATTGCCTGCTTATTTTTGGCTTTCATAATGCTAATGTATTATCTCTTGTGCACTCCAAGGACCGTTAACTCTTCTTTAAGCAGTAGTACTTACATAAATAAATAATAAATGAATTTGAGTAGAATACCCTTTCCATCTTTTTGCCTGGATGATACTTAAAACTCAGTGGGAAGTTGAAGCATGTAGTAAAAACTTCAAACTGTACAGGAAAACTCAGGGAAAAAAAAAATCGTGTTTTAATACTATTACCTAGCAATAAGCTGGAGAAGGCAGTGGCACCCCACTCCAGTACTCTTGCCCGGAAAATCCCATGACTGGAGGAGCCTGGTGGGCTACAGTCCATGGGGTCGCTAAGAGTCAGACACAACTGAGCGACTTCACAACTTCACTTTCACTTTTCACTTTGATGCATTGGAGAAGAAAATGGCAACCCACTCCAGTGTTCTTGCCTGGAGAATCCCAGGGATGGGGGAGCCTCATGGGCTGCCGTCTGTGGGGTTGCACAGAGTTGGACACAACTGAAGTGACTTAGCAGCAGCAGCAGCAGCAGCAGCAATAAGCATTGTTAACATATTGGTATATATCTGTAAATAATAATTTGTCTATAAAAAGTATACACATGCTGTTGATGCATTGTGAAATTCATGGAAATGTTTCTAAATATTTACCATTAAATAGTCCTTAATATAGACTTTATTTTTTTTTATTTTGTGTCCATTTATTTCATAGGATAAGTTCTTGGAAAAGGAATTACGATGTTTGTGGCATTGAATGTTTTTAAATATTTGATATGTACTGCATATTGCTGTCTAGAATGATTTTGATGGATATATTGACAAGGCAGGCAGGGAGAAAGTGCCTAGATAGTAACTATAAGGAAAGGAATGTGTGCTTCAGAAAATGTTAAAGAATTTAATTTTCCTGGGACAGGTACCAGTTTTAGAAAATGAATAGGAAAAGTTTGTTTGGATCATGTTGTCGATTGTTTTAATATTTAGCTGAGGAATAACTTTTAAGCAGAGAATAGAGTTTAGAAGTGAACTTTAATCTTACAGTGCTGAATAAGATAAATTGGAATTAGAATGGAGGCACAGAGAATGTTTAGACCATCTTAATTTCTAGTTGAGATAATGCAGGCCTTCGAGAAGGGGATCAATTGTGGGTAATAATCCATAGGAAGCATCTGTAAGGTTTGTCAGCAATTAACCGAATGCATTGGGACTGAAACTCATTCATTAAATATCCTCAGTGAGGAGGAACAAGGTCATGTGCTGAGTGGGGCTGGGGGTGGGGATCTTGAGTATGGAGAAGATTTGGTCTTGTTACTGTGGAAAAATGGGGAATTGGAGTAGGTTAACCAGGAGATTGTTGAGCAGCTGTGAATTTGTCTAGAGACTGAGCACCTAGAATTGAGTGAATTCCAAAAGTGGGTATTATTCACTGCGAATTTAAAAGAGAAGTCAAGAGGGCAAAGGATACTAGCATGGTTTTAGGTGCATTACTGAAATGGTTAACTGACCATGAAGTCCAGGTTGGGTAAGGGAATGAGTGAAGCCAGATTAGGGATGTAGACTGGGTTGGAGATTTTCATTTTTTCCTTTCAGTTTTTCTCCGTCTTCTCGTGTTGGTTAAATTATAACTAAAACATGTAGCATGTTTGTTTATTCTTTATACTTTGCAAAGATCTTCCATGAGAGCATTCTACTCACTATTTTGCAGGTGAGAGAACTGAGGTCCAGAAAGAAGTGTCTTGGTCACTCCAAATTAAACTTTGGAGCTAACGTTTGAACCACATGTAAACCACGTGTAAAACTTCAAGAATTGTTCTCGGCAGTTTGGTTAAGTGAGAGATCTAGTTTTTCAAAGTTAACAACAGGATTCCTAAAAAGTTCTGTGTGCATTTTATGAGTGATTGGATTGAAGTTAAAAAAAAAATACAGGAAAAGATTGAGAACTATACATGATGTCATATCTATCATCAAACCCAACATTAATTGCAATAAAATATTTAATATGTCCCATTATATTTGTTTTATTATCATCAGTTTGATTTGGTCTTGATTGTATAAGTATCTTTAAGAATTTATTTATATTTAGGCTATACTTGGTACAAATTAAATTAACTTGTAATTAAAATAATTTAAAGGTCCATGAGACTTTTTTTTTTAACTGTAAAGGAGTTATAACAATTCTCATGTTTCAGAGATACTATTCTAGTTGTGGAAATTGGGAGTGCAAAGTGATTATGTCATGTTGTCCAGAGTCACATAGGCAAAACCAACCTTCCCAGTAAGGTACTATTCTCACTGAAATCTTACTGACAACCAGATTAAAAAACTTTAATTTCCTGGTATGAAAAGTGAAACTAAGCAGTGATTTTGTACTTGAATATCTTGTTTCAAGTTTTTTTTCCCTCTTCTTTGTTTCTCTTTGCCTTTTCATATTTGTCTTCATTCTGCTTCTTCTCTCTTCCTGCCCTGTCTCCATTCCAGTCCTTTCTTTTTTTTTTTTTTTAAATTCTCCTGTTGTAAAAATTATCATAATTTTAGAAAACTTGGAACAAAACAGGGGATGCAAAAGATAAAAATTTAAGATGGCCAGCAGTCCCATCGCCCAATTGTGTGCGTGTGCTCTAAGTTGCATTAGTCTGTGTTTGACACTGTAGCCCACCAGGCTTCTCTGCCCATGGGATTCTCCAGGCAAGAATACTGGAGTCTGTTGCCATGCCCTCCAGAGGGTCTTCCCAACCCAGGGATCAGACCCTAATCTCCCTTCCTGTTAAGAGTGGTTACCATTATTAATGTTTTAAAAGTGCTTCCTTTCAGTCCCTTTTTTTTTTCCTTTTAACTAAAGTAAGAATGCTTTCAGTCTTTTTTGAATGCTTATATTTTGAAAATTGTTGGAGTAGTAGTATATGGGGTCGCTAAGAGTCGAACATGACTGAGCGACTTCACTTTGACTTTTCACTTTCATGCATTGGAGAAGGAAATGGCAACCCACTCCAGTGTTCTTGCCTGGAGAATCCCAGGGACGGGGGAGCCTGGTGGGCTGCCGTCTATGGGGTCGCACAGAGTCGGACACGACTGAAGCGACTTAGCAGCAGCAGCAGCAGCAGTATATGGTGTTTTTTATGTCCTGAATTTTTCACTTATGATTGTAGCCACTTTCTCAATAAGCAGCTCTGTAACATATTATCTCATGGAGGGACATTTATGTTGTTTATGATATTTCTTAGAATGAGCATTGCATCTATCTTTGTGTATCTAGGCATTTTTGCAGTTCTTTCCTTTTAAAAAAGAAGGACCTTTACTCTTGTAATGATTTTTGAAAATTACAGTATGTACAAAAGAAAGAAAATTAATACCCTTACAAAGTGTACCCTAACCTTCCCCAGAAATACCTCTTGCTGTTTGGTGTATGTTTTTCTAGAATTTAAAAATTCATGGGCTCATTTTTAAACTGTTTTTTAGGTTTTGTATTCATCTGTACATAATCAGCAAACATATTTCAGTGCCTTACCTGCTTCATGTTCTGTGTTTGTCTCCATTTATATCTCCCCCGAAACCAGTCCCCACTCTCTCTCTCTGTCTTTGCAAGTGCTCTCTGTGTGCTCTCATTGCTAATGTTTCTTTCTTTTGAGGTTTCTCCAGAATTTACTAATACCTGTATTTTTACTTGATAAACTTGTCCTTCTGATCTTCTTTACATTTGCTTTCAGAATTTACTAATGATGATTAATACCAACATGTTTTTCTAAAATGTTAATCCTATTTAAAGGAAACACACTTGCCATTTTTTTCTTCCGTGTTATTCTTGTTTAATTTCCTTTTTTGTTCTTACTTTGCCGGTTGCATTAGTAACAGAAGAATGATGTCCAGTACTATTGTTAATTCCCCAAACTGGACTAAATAGTGAAATATCTGTTGTTTTGGTTCTTTCCTAAGCATAGATAGGCCCTCTTAACTGGATACAAGTGTAGCTCCTAAAAGCAATATGTTTTGACAGTTGTAGGTAACTTTGACTGCCCCATTGTTCTAAGTATCATCATAATTCTCTCTGCCATTTATCAATGTTTTAAAATTTGCTGTTGTCAACTCTAAATGTAATAATTTTCTTTATGCTTGCTGCTAAGGGACTAAAAGGCAAATTCCCTTGCATTTCAAGGGATTGGACTCTGCACTCCAGAAATCTGATCAAGTTTACAAGATAACCAAAAAAATAAAAGAGAAATAGTGTGTGTCTTGGACACTGTGGTATGATTTTTCTAATTTGTTTACTGTTCTTAAACCATGAATGCATGCATAATTTCTAGATGTCCAAATTCTGTTTCTTCCACTGTTTGTTTGTCCTTCTATTGTTTGAAGTTTAGACGTTAGACATAACTATCCTAAAGGGATCTGTACTCTGTCTTTCCAGATTGAGAGACTTTTACATTATTTTTTCAAAGTGTTTGCTTGACATGCACCTCATGTAACTGTTGTTCAGTTTTTCCTTCCTCAAAAGGAATTTAAAGTATAGTCCTGTATTGCTGATTTTTATATTCAGATTGGGTTGCATCTTGCCCCAATTTCCTGGTTGGCTTAGTGTGGGATACCTCTGATGTTTTAGAGCATGGTTTGCCACTCTTTTGAGTTGCCCAGTGTTATGCAATAAAGGAAAGCAAAGTATAAGTTAGCTCTGTAGTCACACAATAAAAAACAGCCTGAATTACTGTGATTCAGTTAGAACACAGCAAGGACCAAACCACTTAACATATCTCTTAAACATTTTTCTTACGTGATAAAAGATCTCACTTCCCCCATTAATGTTTTTCTTATCATGAACGACAGCTAGAAACAGCATTTTCCACCTTTACCTTACTGTTTCTTTTGTCAACTACATTTTATTTAGGAATAGTATAGTCAGTGCCTCTGTTGGAAGGAAGGAGGTGGAATTTCAGAAAGTATGAGAGTATATCCTACTAGGAGAAGAGTGAGTAGAGTCCTCGTGGTAAAGAGCTTGAACTTTAGGTTTAGAGTCTGACTTTGCCGTTTACTAATTTTTTTCTCCCCTGTAAGTTCATTTGCTGCTTTAAAGTTTTAACTGTTCAGCAGTTAACAGGAATTTTTTTTTTAATCTGAAAGATATTTACATCTCAAATACAAAAGAAAACTTTAAAATTATTTTTGGTTGATCTCTAAAACCCAACCACTTACAAGCCTTTTTTTTTTTTTTAACCCAACCCATTATTTCTACTCAAAATGTGCATCCTGTGTACTTACTAAACATTTACTTGCACTTGCATTTTCTGTGTCAGGTCTACTTTGATGCAGAGCTTCTTAAAAAAGCACTAACTGAATCTGTCTAGTGAAGTTTCATGCTTTCTGGAAACCAGTGTTGCTACCCAGTTTCCAGATTGGCTGCCAAAGCTGAACGTGGGTGTGGGCAGCTCTTCGAAAAGTTCAAATCCTTTACCGAAGTCATCCAGCAACTCTTCCTTGGTCCAATCACATGAGGTTATTAGAAAAAAGCCTTTCACTTTCAACACTCTGGAGAGAGATTTCAAATATTGCTTCCTCTTCTCAATTGCATTGTCAGGATTAAGGCTTATGGCGTGAAACGTCCGTCCGTTTGTCAACACAGATAATGAAACCCACACAACTTTGTGGAAGGGTTCAAAAAGTCTTCTGCCTTCAATGTAATGTTAGATAAACCTTTCTCTATAATACTTCCAGAAAGCTGTATTGCAGAAGGAGAGTAATCAATTCCAGTAACATCAGAGAAATCAAATTTTGCAAGTTCAACCAGGAAAACGCCAGTTGCCAATATCATGCACTGAAGCATCCGATGGCATCTTGTGTTTCTGCATCCACCTTATTAGTCGAGTCCTACTCTGCAAACCAGATTTCTCCTGTATCTCCGTATTCTTGGAAAGTTTGCAGTTCACTCTTATAGACAGCATCCCAATGCTCTTGGGTTCCCAGAGCAGATGGGACAAAGCCATCCCCTCTAGGACTGGCCCCTGGGGATCGCACCACGGCTCCAGCGCCACCGTCATCGTCCATGCCCTCTACTAGTTTCTTAATTTGTAAGATAAGGGTAGTATTTTTTCAAAAACAATAAGTATTTATTACTGCTGTTCCCTGTGCCACTTGAATCAGGTATATATAATTGTGATATTAGCAGTTCTGTGTGTCCGCCATCACAAATATATGGTTCACTAAGCATGTTTTCTAACCACCTGGTCCAGGTAGAACCTCTTCAGTTAGGGAGATGTTTTTCAAAAAACATGTAGCTCTAGAATAGTATTTCTTTCCAGACTAGCATATGGACTGGCATGGGGACAAAGAATGCAAGGTATAACTTGTACCAGGTTTATCTTTTGGGGAATACTTCATATGGGTTCTTTTTCAGGAGATGTTAGAAGCATTGGGAGATAGGGAGTGAAGGACAGAATATCTTAGAGTTAAGATCACTGTCCCTAATAGGTTATGTGTCCTTGGGTATTAATGAATAGTAACATTTCATGGACACTCACATTCCAGCATTGTGCCAAGTGTCTTTACAGGGCTTACCTCATTTAATACACATACAAGCCTTTGAGATTGTTAGTTATCTTCATTTTATTTATTTGTTTTATGGCTGTGCTGGGTCTTGATTGCTGCACAGGTTTTTCTCTAGTTGTGGAGAGCAGGGGCTACTCTGTAGTTGTGGTGCATGGGCTTCTCATTGTTGTGACTGCTCTTGTGGAGCACATGCTCTACGATGTCTAGGCTTCAGTAGTTGTGGCTCCCTGCCTCTAGAGCACAGGCTCAATAGTTGTGGCGCACGGGCTTAGTTGCTCCAAGGCATGTGGGATCTTCCCTGAACCTGTGTCTCATGCACTGGCAGGTATATTCTTTACCATTGAACCACCAGGGAAGCCCTGTTATCTCCATTTTAAAGAGGAAGCAACAAAAATAACTTGTCTGAAATCTTAAAAGTAGTAAGTGATCTTTTTCAGCAGTCCAACCTTACTTTCTGTGCTGTTAATTACTACAGCATACAGTGCTTGCAAAAACTACCTTTTATGGAGTGCCCATAGTGGGTCAGGCACTCTGCCAAGTGCTGCTTTTATGTTTATTATCTAATTTAATCCTTCTGACAATTCTGAGAGAAAAAAACTGAGCCTTAGGTCAGAGAAATCACTTACATGATGGTTTCCTTAAGCTTCTTTCAAATGTTTTTGACCATGACACAGAAAGAAATAAAAATTCTGTGATTTGACCCAGCAGAGTCGCATGCGAATACATACTGAAACAAATTTTCATCAAGTAATACTTAGCTTTCATGCACTCTGATGCTTTCTAATTCTTTCTAATTAAAAAATAAATGTGGGTATGAATTACTAAATTAAATCACCACTTTACTGGATTGTGACCTACAGTTTGAAAACACTCCTTTAGAGACTAAAGATAGTAATACAAGATTTTTCCATCTTTAGTAGTCTGGAATATCTAATCCTAGGTCAATCAGAATTATAGAATATATGTGTAATCAAACCCTGTGGATGATGCATAATTTCTTGTGTGTGCACAGTCACGTTGGACTTTTTGTGACCCTTTGAACTGTAGCCCACCAGGCTCTGCTGTCCGTGGGATTTTTTCAGGCAATACTGGAGTTGGTTGCCATTTCCTTCTCTGAGGGGATCTTCTTGACCCAGGGGTTGAACCTGAGTCTCTTTTGTATCTTGCATTGAAGGTGGATTCCTTACCCACTGAGCCATCATGGAAGCCATGATATACTGGCAAATGTATATCTATTTTCTGTTTAAAACATATCTAATATTATTATGACAGTTCATCTGGAAAATAACTGAGATATATAATGTATAGGTTCATGTTGTTAGTTGGAAATATTTTAGAGATTGATGGGATACAGGTGGTTATTTTGTATGTGTGAACACCTTAGGAGTAAAAGTAAAAATAAGTTTTACAAAATTTACCATGCCTGTAGGCAAGACTTACTAAAGATGAGAGACTAGTGAAATTTAATTAGTGGATTTAAGGAGGAAGGAGAAATCTAATTTAAAAAAAGCACTTAAATTTGAGGCATAAAATAACTTTTAAAAACTTAGGTGTTGTGAAATCAAATTTTAAATGAAACATAAGTTTTTATATTTTATCATATGTGTGCTAAGATTTTCCATGGGAAATTGGATATCAAATTGCATTTTAATACATAGAAGTTCTACTGTTACAGATTTTTATAGCAGTAGGTTATAGCTTAATAAAGAACTATAATAAAAATTTGATGTGCTTGTTAAAATGCCCATGATTTGTAAACATATTAATGCATGCTTTAATTTCAGGATGCAGTAAACAATATGCTGTAAGATATCACTCATATTAAGCCACTTACTTTATAATATCTACTTTTTGTTGTTCTCCTTTAGGTTGGATGGAGTACTGCTCGTGATTATTACACGTTTTTATGGTCCCCTATGCCTGAACATTATGTAGAGGGATCAGCAGTCAATTGTGTGTTAGCATTTCAAGGTAAGAACTGAAAACAGAACTCAGTGAAATTAGATGTTTTATTGCCATTAAAAATGTTGTACCCTGTTGTAATTATCTGCTTAGGTGTGTCCAGTAACTAAAGTTAAATTAGTGTCTGTCTTTATCAAAAGTCATAGAGTGTAAATATCTGGTGATGGTCTCATGATACCTTATGTAGATAATTAAACATTGTTTTCCTTATGTCTTCATTGAAGTCTTCGGATAACTTTTTTTTCAAATGAGAAAATAATGCTGTTACTGATACTAGATAGTAAGATTAAAGGTGAGAAAAATATTGTGTATGAAAACCACAAAGATGATTCATGGGATTTATAGAATAGAAATTCTGTAGGGAAAGTTGCCTATAAAAATGGATGTGAATAATACAAAATTTATTTTGTCTTAGCTTGGTGTTATATACAGAGTTTAAAAAATACTTTTGAGCTAGATAGACCTAGTATTGTCCCTCCCCACACATTCCACCTTCACAAAGGTGATAGCTAGAGCTCCAGCATCCCTTCTGTGGCCGTGAGGTAGAAGGCCAAGACAAGCACATATATGTTTGTCTTAACATGCCTGAGCTCCCAAATCAAGGTCAGCTGGTAACTGCCTTCAGATTTCTTGTTACGTAAAAAACAAAACACCTTGTTGCTTTATTTTTTAAAAACAAAACACAACAATTTAATTTAGAAATCTGTAACAATTTGCTGCAGAGTGATTTTTGCATTAAAATTGAACTGACTTCAGATCGTATTAAAGCTCTTTCTTAGTCTTATTTATATTGTGGACTGTTTTTGGTCTGGGGGAGCTAATGGACTGTCTCAGTATAATATTTTAATACACATAAAGTCACCTATATGGTTGTAACAGCTTATTTATTCGTTCATCTATTAATATCTTGGTTGCTTCCAAGTTTTGGCAGTTGTGAATAAACCTGGTAGAAACAGCCATACACAGGTTTTTGTGTGGATGTGTAAGTTTTCAGCTTATTTGGATAAATACCAGAGTATGATTACTGGTATGGTGAGAATATATTTTGAAATATATTCTTCCCATATAGCACTAGTGGTAAAGAACCTGCCTGCCAATGCAGGGGATGTAAAGAGACGTGTGTTCTATCCTGCGTTGGCAGGCGGGTTCTTTACCACTAGTGCTACATGGGAAGAGAAGCTTTTCTTTCTGAATTTCCCCTAGAGGAGGACATGGCAGCCCACTTCAGTATTCTTACCTGGAGAATCCCATGGACAGAGGAGCCTGATTGGTTGGCTATAGTCCATAGGGTTGCAAAGAGTTGGACATGACTGAAGTGACTTAGCATGCATTGGTAAGAAACCATCAAACTTTTTCCAAAGTGGCAATATTTGCATTCCCACCAGCAATGAGAGAGAGTTGTTGTGGATTACATCTTTGCTAGCATTAGGTGGTGGTAGTGTTTTGGCTTTTGGTGGTTTATGTTTTTAAAAAAACTTAACGAGGTTTATCAGTTGGCAATGTGATCATATTTAGCTTGCATATATATTAATAGAAAAAGTTTCCTTATATACTGTGACAGGAAACACATATTCACAGGATACAATTTGTGCTTGTAATAAAGACAAAGATTTAGGTCCTCATAGATGTTTTATAGATTAAGAAATTTACAAATTATATATGTAGTTTATCTTTTAATTCATGGCCTTTTTTAGATGATCAAATTCAAATGTGTATATTGGAACTGATTTTGTTATATTTGTTATTCAAAGTTGTGGCTTTATTTCCGGTAATTGTTCATGTGATTAGTTTTCTTAGAATAGGAAGCTTAACAAAATTTGTTATAGTGACTAATGAATTTGCTTATTTATGATAGCAAAAAGTTTAAAAGCACTTTAAAAAAAAAGTACATCCAGTTTATTTCTATTTATACTGTAAAAGGATTTTCTTGGGAGCTAATTTACATATTTTTGAAAATTCATCATAATTTTTACTTTGAAATTCAGAAAGAGAAGCTTCTGCTTGCCTAGAACTTGTTATGTAGTGAACTCAAGATAGAATCATGAAAAACGTGGTTATATAATATTAGAGGTAGAAGGAATTTTAAGCATAATCCAAATAATTTTGCTCATTTTGTGGAGTAGTGATGAGAACCCTGAAATGCAAAACTCAGAGCAACTAATAAAATATGCATAGGTATAATTGTTTTCCTAAATGAACCCTTATTTATTTCCTATAATTTGATTGCTAATGTTACAGGCTATAAAATTTGACTTGGAATTTGGTTTTTACTTTTTCCTGTTTTCACTGTTATTAATCTGATGAGATCTATTTCTAGGTAGCTTTAAATCTCAACTCCGAATAACTGTATTTTGTGTCTTAAATGGTATTGAGCCATTTTTAGATTTTTTTCTGTACCGGTCTTCATTGTTTTGCATGGGCTCTCTCTAGTTAGGTGAGCAGGGAGGGGCTATTCTTTGTTGCAGTGTGCAGGCTTCTCATTGCTGTGGCTTCCCTTGTTGTGGGAGCACAGACACTCTAAGAGAGTGGGCTTCAGTAGTTGCAGCACGTGGTTCAGTAGTTGTGGCTTGAGGGCTCTAGAGCACGGGTTCAGTAATTGTGGCACATGGGCTTAGTTGCTCTGTGGTATGTGGAATCTTCCCAGACTAGGGACTGAACCTATGTCCTCTGCACCACCAGAGAAATCCTGAGCCATGTTTTCTAGTGAGTTATTTTTGTGATATTAAAAAAAGCAGACCTTGAATATCTAGTCTGTAGAATTTCTAATGCTGTGATACCAGAGCTGCTTGCTGCTGCAAGTCGCTTCAGTCATGTCCAACTCTGTGCAACCCCATAGACGGCAGCTCCTCTGTCCCTGGGATTCTCCAGGCAAGAATACTGGAGTGGGTTGCCATTTCCTTCTCCAGTGCATGCATGCATGCTAAGTTGCTTTAGTCATGTCCGAACCAGAGCTGCTTAGTCAAACTGTTACTTTTGTTTTCACTGTTACTTTTGTTTTCTGTTTAAGCTTTTAAAGTAAATGTAGTGGCCATTTGCAAAGTTTACTCAGCCACGGATTAATAAATTTAGTAGAAGTTATTAAGAGGATGGAGTTTTAAAAAACTTCAACAATTTATTGCTAGATAAATTTATTGTGGCTTGCAGGATGTTAGTTCCCCAACCAGAAGTGGAACCTGTGCCCCCTGCACTGGAAGTGCACAGTCCTAACCACTGGATCCATAGGGAATTCTCTGTTATTTTAAAAAATAACTTTGTATTTTGAAATAAGTTTAGATGTACAGTTGCAAAAATAGTATACAGAATTTTCATCTACCCTTCAGCCAGCTTCCCTTAGTGTTGACATGTTGTATAACCGTTTATTAAAAAAAAAAACAAAAAACAAATTTAACATTGGTACAACACTATTGACTACAGTGGTACAGACTTTATTCAGGTTTCACTAGTGTTTCCAGTAGTTTTCCTTTTTTCTGTTCCTGGATCTAGTCCATAATCCCACATTGTATTTAGTTGTCATATCATCATCTTCTTCTCCAGTTTGTGATAGTTCCTCATTCTGTCCTTGTTTTTCATGACCTTTCATTTTTGAAGAGTAGTTTTCAGTTTTGTTTTGGTAGAATGTTCCTCATTTTGAGTTTTTCTGATCATTTCTTGTGATTAGATTGAGGCTATACATTTTCAGGAAGATTACCATGAAAGTGATGTATTCTTTTCATTGCATTGTACTAGAGATTACTGAATGTCTAATTGAATTACTGAATGTCTGAATGTCTAATTTCTAGTAATGTTAGTTTTGATCACTTAGTTAAGGTGATGTCTGCTGGGTTTCTCTACATTAAAGTTAGTATTTTTCTCTTTGTAATTTAATGAATATTATGGGGAGCAACTTTGAGATAAGCAAATGTTGTTTTGCCTCAAACTTTGACCCATTAATTTTAGTATCCATCAGTGGATCTTACCTACAATTACTGTTGTTGTGTTTGTCTGATGATGCCTTTTTATTCTCATTTCTTGTACATTATTAGTTGGAATTGTAATGTTAGGAAGAGTTGTTCTCTTCTCCATGGATTCATGGAAATTTATTTTTTTCTGTGGGATAAAGTCTAATGTAACCGGAGACATTACTTTGCCAACAAAGGTCCGTCTAGTCAAGGCTAGGGTTTTTCCTGTGGTCATGTATGGATGTGAGAGTTGGACTCTGAAGAAGGCTGAGGGCCGAAGAATTGATGCTTTTGAACTCTGGTGTTGGAGAAGACTCTTGAGAGTCCTTGGACTTCAAGGAGATCCAGCCAGTCCATTCTGAAGGAGATCAGCCCTGGGATTTCTCTGGAAGGAATGATGCTGAAGCTGAAACTCCAATACTTTGGCCACCTCATGCGAAGAATTGACTCATTGGAAAAGACTCTGATGCTGGGAGGGATTGGGGGCAGGAGGAGAAGGGGACGACAGAGGATGAGATGGCTGGATGGTATCACTGACTCGATGGACATGAGTTTGAGTGAACTCCAGGAGTTGGTGATGGACAGGGAGGCCTGGCGTGCTGCGATTCATGGGGTCGCAAAGAGTCAGACACGACTGAGCAACTGAACTGAACCATTTTTTTGTTGCTCAAATTGTTTTGGCCTTTTTTGGCTACTGGAAACTCTGTCAGATGGACTACCGTGGTTTCTGACCGCCCCCCCCCCCCGCCGGGTGTTTTGAGAACTTCTTTCTTATCAAGAACCACCAGATATTTCAGGCTAATACTATATTTTCTCTGCCTCCCCGCCCCCATGGACAAAGATCAGCTATTTTTTAAAGAAGGAAGTCAAGTAAAATTGATATCATAATAATAAAGGCTAAAATTTTCAAGATCTGAAGTAGTAATAGGCATAGTGAATATAGATTTCTGGGTCAAAATCAATATTGAAGATAAGGTGAACAGATTGATCTATGTATTTCATTTCACTATCATTGAGTGCTTTCTTTTTTCAAGTCATTCTGGGAGATTTCAGAATTTTGATATTTATTAATAATCTGCTCTTAGCATTTCTGAGGTTTATGTGTATGTGTTCAGTTGTGTCCCACCTCTTTGCAACCTCATGGACGGTAGCCCACCAGGCTCCTCTATAGGTTGCCATTTCTTCTCCAGGGATGGATGTTGCCTATAAAGCATGTATGTAATGGTAATGCAAAGCATACTGTGTAGGATTTTTGAAAAAAATTAATTCAATTTTTATTTATTTGGCTGCACCAGATCTTAGTTGCAAAACACTATATATTTAGTTGTGGCATGTAGGATCTAGTTCCCTGACCAGGGATTTAAGCCAAGTCCCCTACATTGAGAGCTCGGAGTTCTAGCCATTGGACCACCTGGAGAGTCCTCTGAGTTTTTTTTTTTTTTCTTTTTATCCCTTTTTACATGTAAAAAAATACCATGGGAGCTTTGGAGAATAGGTAAAGATTAATTTTGAGCTGTAATCCAGCAAAATTTAAGAGGGTAGCAGTTGAGCTAAAGAAGAAAGGAACAAATATTGAAAACATTTGTCAGATAGTGGGCTAGATGGTATACATAATCCATGATACTTTGAAGCTTTGAGATAGCTGTCTTTGGATATCTTTTACAGATAAGAAACAGGCTCAGGGAGGTTAAATATATAATAATTAGTGGTAGAGCTGGGATTCCAGAATAAATATTTGTGGTTCCAAAGCTTATTTTTGTTCTGCACAAGTAGACCTCATCCTCTTTTTGGCCTTACACAATTCACATGTGTGGTATATTCCTTCTGTTAATATCTCTCCTTTGCATTTAATTAATGTCATTTGAGAGAACATTTCTTTAACTGATATATTTCTACCCCTAGTCCTCCTAGATTTTTATGCTTACTCTTTCATTGCTCCTTCTCCAGCCTCTTTCTCATTGAAAACTACATAATTGACTCTCCCAGATGAATTAGTTTTATCTGAGTGAAACTGCAGGGAAAGAATGTTCTGAAAGTATAATCTTAGACCTAAGATAAGAAAAATATGGGCATATTTAGAGAAGAAGGAAGAGTCTGGTTTTGATAGACGATTTATGAAGGAGGAAAGAAAGACATCTTGAGTGTCTAGAAACAAGGTCAGGAATAAGAGGAGATGGCAAGATTTGTTAAATACAAATAATTTAATAACAATAAATAATTTTTTTGTTTATACTCCTTTTAGGATATTACCTTCCAAATGATGATGGAGAGTTTTATCAGTTCTGTTATGTTACTCATAAGGGCGAAATTCGTGGAGCAAGTACACCTTTTCAGTTTCGAGCTGCTTCTCCAGTTGAAGAGTTGCTCACTATGGAAGATGAAGGAAATTCTGATATGTTGGTGGTGACCACAAAAGCTGGCCTTCTTGAGGTAGGTACCAACAGTGACTGGGTGATTGATAAATTTACATTATGAAATATATTTTTTGTTATGAACTGTGGCTTTAAAATAGTTTTAAAGACAAATCAGTCGTTGCTCAATTAGAAACAGAATTTTTGTTGGCTGGCATTTTAAGAATTTTCAGGTTGTCCAAGAGTATAACCTGAGAATCAAATGCTTTTTAACTAATGAACTTAAAATATATTTTTTTGTCACAATTATGTTACTGATTTCACTGTGGCAGGGACTGTCCCTAGGCTTATTAGTATTTTGTGAATAGTATATAGATTGGCAATAAGTAATTACTGAGATAATTTCGACCTAAAACTCCTAATGTTCCCTTACCCTAACCTTTCTCCTTTAGGGATTGCCTAATCTGTTGATTGTAGAATAGTACAGATGTGGGGGTGAGCCTGATGGGAAAGCAGTATAAAGCAATAATGTGTGTGTTAGTCACTTAGTCGTATTTGACTCTTTGCTATCCCATGGACTGTAGCCCACCAGGCTCCTCTCTCCATGGAATCCTCTAGGCAAGAATACTGGAGTGGGTAGCCATTCCCTTCTCCAGGGATCTTCCTGACCAAGGGATCGAACCCAGGTCTCCTGTATTGCAGGCAGATTCTTTGCTGTCTGAACCACCAGAGAAGCCTTTGTAAAGCAGTAAGTCTAACTGTAATTGGATGTGAACCTTATTTCACTATACTCCAAGCATGCTCTGTCCAAAATGTGATAGTGAAGCATATCCCGGTCTCTTAATTTAGGTTGAGGATTTTTAGAATGATTTCTTCTCCTGATCAAATGAATAAACTGGATTAACCATAATTTTTAAAAAAGTGAAAAATCTTGATATTGTTTTTTATTAAATATTTTGGAGTCATTTCACCAAAGGAAATTTACTGTGTAGAGGTGTAAAAAATGCCATGTCTTAATTTTTAGTACTTATTGAAAAGGAGAAACTAGAACATCATTCATATTTCAAGATATTTCTCAATGTCTTTACCCTAAACCTTGCAAATTTGAATGTTATGTTTGAGTTTCTGTGAAAAAATACTTTAATTGGTTCAGTATACATTTTTGATTAATTTACATTCCTATTTAGTCTACAGCAAGTCATTACTTATTCTTTATACTCACATGGATTTTTATATGTAAATCTCTTTTATGTCTTTGGTTTTATTTACCTTCAAAAAGAAACTGCAGAAAAAGGACGAGATTATAGATACTGTACAGTTGAACTAAGAAAGTTAGAAGGAACCTATAACTTCTATTGTGAAGTTTTTCATATATTCCCTTCCTCCTTCCAGAAATTCCTCTCTTATCTTAAATAAAGAAATGTAACTTTTATAGGGTGACTAAAACATTTTGTGGTGTTACTGCCTGATGATCAAGGTTTTTAGCCTGGTATTTGAATGCTAGTCAAAGATGCTGAAATAGGCCTAGCTCTTACAAAGAATGCAGTGTTTATATTGGAGTTTTTTGAATACTTGTTAGACCACCCTCATTTCAGAACACCTCCAACAGAAAAGCAACAGGCATTTTGGCCTCTACCTCTCTTTTGTGCTCCCAAGTAAATTGGGACATTGCACAGTTTAATTCTCTTTTTCCTACTCTTTTAAAATGTACTTTGTACTTTATAGAGAAAATTTAGATTTCTGTCTCTTAGATAAATGTTTTTGAGATAAAGTATTTATAGTCTGAACAATTTTTTGACAAATGTTTTAAGTTTCCACATTCATGAAAATCTTTAATGAGTTTACTAAAAATGAACCAAATTAGTACAAGTATGAGACATTATTTAGGGCACTGTTGGCATTACCAATGATTGAGTAACAGTTCTTCAGTTTGTGAACCTTGATGAGATCTTAGGTATTTAAAAAATAGATATTTTTGGGGTAGAGTGGGTTATTTTAAGTATGGACTACCCATTGTGTGTGAGAAAATTATTGTTAAATTTCTTAGCTATAATAATTGTAGTGGCTAAGTACGAGACTATACTTATTAGGTGATAGCTTGCCCTGTGTACTTAAGGAGTGAAGTGTCTGCATTTATGTTTCAAATGCTTTAGCAAAAAAAAAACCTACATAAACTTACATATCTATGTATTTATAAAATAAACATGGCGAAATAATAATTATTCAGTTTAGATTATGGGTGAATGGAGGTTCATTGTAAAATATTAACCATTTTGTATGCTTGAAAGATACCAGAATACAAAGTTGGGGGCAGGAATTGGACTTCTATACAGTTTTATCTAATTTTAGTTAAAAATTTCTGCTTTTTCTGCTTAAGATTCAGTGAACTCTTCAGAAAGTATATGTCAATTAAATGAATCACTGGGAAATAGTAGTTCTTTTATGATGTCTCAGTCATACTGAGTCAAAGTGAATCTTTAAGTTGCCAGAAAGTTTAAAGCCCAAAATAATTAAAAAAAAAAATAGAGTAAAAAGAAATTCAATGAATACTTAAACTTTTCTTTTTTGAGGGCATTTAGTCTAGTCATTTTCATTTAGTCTGATGGAAGAGATAGACGGAGCATTTAAAAATTTTCCAGCTCTTTAACTTTTATAAGAGCCATTTTAGTGTTTAAATAATTAGAGTGTGTTTCCATGACCTTGGGAAATTAACTCGGGGTATACTGGGGGAAAACGTTTTTTTAGCTAAATGTATGCTTCTGTTGTGAGTCTCCATTCTTCTTCCCCTGTTAGAATCAGACAACTTGCTGAAAGAAAAATATTGACCATATTATTTATTTTCTATTTTAGGTCCCTTAATTTGGTAATTTTTAGAATACTGGAGTTCCTGAACTAAGTTAACTATTAGGGTTCATGTAAGAGTCAGTTATGTTGTTAAAGTCTGCATTTTTTTCCTAAAATTTGCATTTACTTATAAAGTTTGTTTTAATTTACCTAAATAGAGGCTGTTTTGTACATACAGAAACTTATTTCTTAGTATCTTATTTAAATTTATTATTAATTCGGGGATGATTGCTTTACAGTATTGCGTTGGCTTCCACGTATATCAGCATGAATCGGTCATAGGTATACATTTGTTCTCATCTCCCACTCCTAAGACCTTAAAGAACCCAAACTTCATAGTAATCCCACAGGAGAAGGCCTTATGTATCACACAAGGAAGTTCTTAATAAATTGAAAGATTTCCATTAAAGAAGAGGTACATGTTTTTCTCATTGATTATTACCCAAGATAAGAAAAGCCCAGAATTGTCACTCATGAAACTAAATATGCCTTATTTTTAGTACTGATTTGAAAAGTGATTAGCAGGCAGCTTCATAATAAAATTCATTACTTCTGCACCTGCCTTCTTGTAATGTTTTCTTCTTTGCCCAATCAAAAATGGTTTACATTTATGATTCATTAATTTTTTAAAAATTTTAATTGGAGGCTAATTACTTTACAATATTGTAGTGGTTTTTGCCATACATTGACAGATTCATGAATTTTTAACTGACGGCAAAGGAGTTTGATTCATATGAAGAAGATAGTTTGTAATTTTTTCACTTTTTTTGAAATGGAAAACTGAATTTGTAATGTATTGTAGGATTATAAACAATTTGAGTTTCTGTTTTGTAGTTGAAAATCGAGAAAACCATGAAAGAAAAAGAAGAACTGTTAAAGTTAATTGCTGTTCTGGAAAAGGAAACAACACAACTTCGAGAACAAGTTGGAAGAATGGAAAGAGAACATAACCATGAGAAAGAAAGAAATGATCAGTTGCAAGCAGAGCAAAAGGTTAGTTTTGTCCTAATTAACTGATTGGAGTTATACTGTTTGAAATCCACTTTTTTTCAGGAACTGAACCAATTAAAATGAGTGAAGGTCCCATGTTGAAAAATGTATTTGGATAGATATTTGTATAAGGATAGGTCAAATCCTGTCAACCTTCTGCCACAGCCTCTCTTATGTTGTGAATGGTTAAAATACTTTTGAGATTTTTAGTCCCTAACAGCTGTTTCTAGATGCTTAACATCTAATTATAGAATACGTGATTGATTTTGGGGAGGTGGCTTAGAAATAGTTAGGAATGATAAACACTGAATAAAGGGAAGAGTAGAATAAAGTAGTTAAAATTACTTTTTAAAAATCAGAATTCAATGAAATAAGATGAATTATAATTTTGAAATCATTGATGTGAGAAAGACAATAAATTATCCTAAAAACCACCTAATTAAAAAAAATTGGCACAGTCTTAAGCTAAGGAAAAAAGTTTTTAAGTGTAGAACAGTGTAATTTAGAGATACAAATGGATTTAAGACAATAGTCAAAAACAGTGGAAAAAGTAGTCACCTAGTAATTAACTTATTTATTATTTTCATAAGAAAATTTATTGACAAACTTGCACAGATTATGGTTATATATATATATATCACAGTCTCACATTGTTACTAGTTGGAAATGCTTATGCTCATTGACAGGGTTGACCTGTTGTTCCCTAAGGATAGAGTCTGTTCCACTTTTTTTTTTTTTTAATTTTTATTGTAGTATAGTTGATTCACAATGTTGTTTTAGTTTCAGGTATACAGCAAAGTCAGTTGGTTACACATATATCTACTTTTTCTTTTTTAGATTGTTTTCCCATGTAGGCCATTACATGGATATAGTAATATATGTGTCAGTGTCAACCTCTCAATTTATCCCCCTCTCCTAGTTATTCTTTTTTGCAGCAAGACCTAGAACAGTTGCTTAATAATTGTTAATTGAGCCATTTTATACTCTAGTGGAGTGATTGTATATTGTACGCTTGAGCAGAGGGCATATACAGATAGGGCTCAAACAAAAAAGATTACTTTAACCTTATTCTGTTTGAGGATTGCTTGAGTTAGAGGGTAAACATAATATCAAGCAGTGTATACAGTTGTTTATTTCCTTATGGATTAGTAGCTTAGTTGTTTCTGACTCTTTGAGACCCCATGGACTATAACCCACCAGGTTCCTCTGCCTGTTGGATTCTCCAGGCAAGAATATTGGAGTGGGTTGCCATGTCCTTCTCCTTGTCTCCTTACAAACATCTGTCAAGTCTTTTGTCCTTATTACTATTAGCCTTTTTAGTTTAAAATACACAGTTATTCTCCCAATTTTATTCCTGGGGAATACTTGCAGTCCTACAGTAGGAGTATCCTACAGTAGGGGTAGATACTCTGGTTAAAGAACCATTTTTTGGGGTGGGCTGGAAGGAGGGTGGTGTAACATGTGGAATCTTAGTTCCCTGACCAGTGATTGAATCCGTGCTAAGCTCAGAGTCTTTTAACCACTGGACCTCCAGGGAATTCTAAGGAACCACTTTTTAAATTTGAACTTTTTAAGCAGGTGTACCCAAGTATTATAAATGTTATAATAAAATCTCAGTATATGTGCCTAGCTTGACTA
This sequence comes from Oryx dammah, assembly GCF_014754425.2. NCBI lineage: Eukaryota > Metazoa > Chordata > Mammalia > Artiodactyla > Bovidae > Oryx > Oryx dammah. Next base: position 68,676,112 of record NW_024070202.1, on the reverse strand, counting down.
TTAGAACATCCAGGTAAATTTTTAATCCAGTTGTTGTAACTCTTTTGCTGTCCTTTGTATAGTTCTAACCCTTTTCTTTCTATTCTTCACGCATTTCTCTTGCTGTTACCTAAGTTTGGCAGTTTTCCAAAATGGCCCATTACAACCTGTACTTAGCCTGTGAGATCAAGAATACCCTAAAGTATGGCCTTTGATGTTAGACTCTGTTCACCTTGAAATCCAAAGGGAAGAATGGATGATTTAGAGTAGGAATGGCAGAAAGAGAGGCCTTTAATTGTGTGAAATTACTCATGTACATCAGACCATTTCTCTGGTTCAGTTGAGTATCACCTGAAATTGAAACAGTCTTAGGTTCTCTCTGCTGTCCAGGTGACGGGTTAAGCACTATAGATAAGACTGAAGATTATGCTGACAGACTTGGGTTGAGAAAGTGGAGGACTGAGGTCAGGGGATTAATGAAGCAAAATTTGTAGGAGATTGTGGCTAAGGTACCCAGAAGAAATCTTTGGAAGTTTATGGCAACTCACAAATCTTGATGACAGTCACCCATCATGAAGGGGACTTCTTCCTTGCTGCTATTCTTCCATTGGAATATACAATCTGGGAAGATAAGGTATGTGGGAGTGATTTTTTTTTAAGTTATTCTTTAGAAAATGGTGACAAAAAGACTTAGAATGATATTTGTTGCATAATAGATTCTCACTAACTTCAGCTAATATTGTTGTATTAATTTTCATAATCAAGGAAGAAATAAAGTAATAATGTCATCCAAGAGGAGTAAGAATCGACATTTTCCCCAGATTCTAAAATCTATGTTTGTATAATGTTCTGTACAAACAATTCTGAGCTATATTTTGGCAATTGCTTAATTCTGGGGATAAAATAATATGCTTGCTAGAAGAGCTGCTTCCTCTTTGCTGCTAGTCATGGGGCTTCTAGTTCTTTATGAATTTGCTTTTTACTTCCAAAATTGTAGTCTCCATCTTAATCAGGCAGGCCTGCTGGGCAGTTAGAATAGCTCAGAAACTTTTAAACCTGGGTTAGTTGAGTGACTTATAAAATCTGTGACATTTCTTGGCACCTGTTTAAAATCTGGTGTGAAATCTGGTTTAAAATCTGTGGTATGAATTCTAAAAAACAGTCTTCGTATAATAGTCTTAAAGGGCTTCCATTTGAAGTAAGAGTTTATAAACTGCTGAATATCTGAAGAACTGTTAAGATAGATCATTTATGCAATATACAAAATACGCACATCTATAGATATTTGGATTAGTGGTTGCCTGGGACTGGTGGGAAACAGTGACCATAAATAGGTAAAAGGTTTCTTTTGGGGGTGATGAAAATGTTCTAAAACTAGGTTATGGTAATGGTTGCACAAGCCTGTAAATATATTAAAAACCATAAAATTGTATACCTTTGGAACTAGCTTCTTGGACTTACAATGCTTTCAGGGTTCACCCATTTTATAGTATGGATCAGTATTTCATTCTTTTTAATGTCAAATGATATCTCATTAGCTTCCCTGATAGCTCAGTTGGTAAAGAATCCGCCTCCAATGCAGGAGACCCTGGTTTGATTCTGGGTCTGGAAGATCTGCTGGAGAAGGGATAGGCTACCCACTCCAGTATTCTTGGGCTTCCCTTGTGGCTCAGCTGGTAGAGAATCCACCTGCAATGTGGAAGACCTGGGTTTGATCCCTGGGTTAGGAAGATCCCTTGAAGGGAAGGTCTACCCACTCCACTATTCTGACCTGGAGAATTCCATGGACTACAGTCCATAGGTCACAGAGAGTCTGACTCGACTAAGCGACTTTCACTTCACATTTATTAGACTTATGTAAAAATTATCAGTTTGTATATTTATTCATTGTGTTCTGGTTTTTGTTTTGAAGTGCTGGGTGTATATTTGAAATTAGAAGATTGAAAACTGAGGTTCAGAGAACCAATGCTCCTGAATCCTATTTTTCAAATAGGACTAAAATGGGCTGTGACCCTGTTAAGTTTTCTAATTAGTTCATAATCTTTTGGTGCCCTATGGATGGAATGTTTTCATAAAATAAATTACATTCTTAACTTGAATATTGGTAATTCAAGATGTCCTTCAAGATATTTTAAAACCAAATTCTTTTGGGTGGTACTCAAACAATATTGCTTAAACAATATGAGGAGCTTGTTATGAACTCTTGTTTATATTCATATTGTTTTGATTCTTAAGTTTCACAAATTAGGTAGGGTAAAGAATATGCCTGAAATGCAGGAGATGTGGGTTTGATCCCTGGGTCAGGAAGATTCCCTGGAGAAGGAAATGGCAACCCACTCCAGCCTTGGGGGCTACAATCTATGGAGTCACAAAGAGTTAGACATGACTTAGTGAGTAAACAGCAAGGTGTAGGGTACCTTGAGACGTTACCAGGCATTTGGGAGTTACCATAAGTACACGAGTGAGAGAACGTGAAAGATCTCTCATATATGGCTCTGTCTATTGTGGATCTCTTCAACCGTCTTTATATTTTTGGCTTGCTTTATCCTTTCATTAGATACCTGATTTTGGACAGAGGTAGTTTAAGGCTTTTAAACTGTTTAATGTATAGATTGCCCAGTGGCTTTTTAATATATTATTATCTCCTAATGTGTAGAATTGCTAAAAATCAATTTTGAAGTTAGGATATCATTGAATTTCTAATTCTATTTTCCTGATGTTTTTTATTGAGAAGAAAAGACATGAAGGCTTTTACTTTTAATGCATAATTTAAGCAATATATTTCTTTAAAGCCATTTACTTTCACTTTGTCCCTGATTTGTTATGTAGTAGTTTCAGAAATTCAAAATGTTTTGTTTCTAAAATAAATATACTTCGAATTATCTCATATTCTTATATAGATTAATACGGAGGTGTTACTTGGAGCATGTTTAATAGTATACATCATGATGATTTGAATATGTATACATTGTGAAAGAATTCCTCCCATCTAGTTAATTAACACATCCTTCAACTACATATTTATCCCTTTTTTTTGTTTCACTTTGGCTGCACTGTGTGCCTTGTAGGACCTTAGTTCCCAGACCAGAGATCAAACCCCTGTGCACTCTGCAGTGGAAACACAGCCCTAACCATTGGACCACTGCAGAATTCCCCTATATGTTGTTTCATGTGTGTGAGAACATTTAAATTTTGCTCTGTTAGGAAATTTCAATTATACAATACAGTGTTGTTAACTTGCAGTCGCAATAATACACGTAAGATCCTCAGATTTTATTTATCTTACAGCTAAAACTTTGTACTCTTTTATCAACCTCTCCCTCCCTGTTCCCCACCCCTTAGTCCCTCATACCCACTTTTCTATTCTTTTTCTGTGAGTTTGACTTTTTTTTTTAGATTCTGCATATGAGTAGATACCGTGTAGTGTTTGTTTAGTGTATTTCACTTAACATAATGCTCTTAGGGTCCATCCATGTTGCAAGTGGCAGGATTTTCTTCTCTCTCATGGCTAAATAGTATTCCATTGTATTTATGTACCATATTTTCTGTATCCATTCAACCCACTTAAGTTGTTTCTTTATCTTGACCACTGTGAATATACAGCAGTGAACATGAGCGCCGTTTCATTTCCTTTGGATATGTACTCAGAAGTGGGACGGCTGAATCATATGATAATTTTAGTTCCATTTGGTTTTCCGGTGCCTGTACCAGTTTACATTACAAAAGTACACAACAGTACCTTTTCCTCCACATCTTCACCGATGTTTTGTTGTCTCTGGTCTTTATGACAGCCATTGATAGGTGTGAACTAATACTCTTTGTAGTTTTTATTTGCATTTCCCTGACAGTGATTTTTGATCACCTTTTCATGTGCTTGTTGGTCATTCATATGCTTTCTTATGAACAAAATGTCTTTTCAGTTCCTCCACCAATTTTTAAATTGTGTGGGTTTTTTAGGGGGTTGCTATTGAGTTGTGTGAATTCTTTATAATTTTAGATATTTACCAGATGATTGAGTTACAAATATTTTCCTCCAATTTTGAAGGTTGCTTTTTCATTATTGATAGTTTGTTTTGCTGTGCAAAAGCTTTTAAGTTTGTAGTTCTGCTTGCTTATGTTTGCTTTTAGTATCAAATCTAAGAATTTGTTGCCAAGACCAGTGTCAACGAGATTATTATCCTCTGTGTTCTCTCTTACGAGTTTTACAGTTTCAAGTCTTGAATTTAAGTCTTTTATTCATTTTGAGTTGATTTTTTTTTGGCTTGGATTAAGACAGCGGTATAGTTTCATTCTTTTGCATATGGCTGTCTATAGTTTTCCCAGCACCACTTGAAGAGGGTATCCTCTTCCTATTGCATATTCTTGGTTCCTTTGTTGTTAATTGATTGAACATATATGCATGGGTTTGTTGTTGTGTTGTCTGTTCTGTTCCATTGATCCAGTGAAACACATGTCACATATGCATGTGTAATATAAATTGTTAGAATATATATACATAAACCATAAGATTTTAATTAAAAGAGCAGTTCAGTTCAGTTGCTCAGTTGTGTTCAACTCTTTGCGACCCCATGAATCGCAGCATGCCAGGCCTTCCTGTCCATCACCAACTCCCGGAGTTCACTCAGACTCACGTCCATCGAGTCTGTGATACCATCCAGCCATCTCATCCTCTGTCGTCCCCTTCTCCTCCTGCCCCCAATCCCTCCCAGCATCAGTCTTTTCCAGTGAGTCAACTCTTTGCGTGAGGTGGCCAGAGTACTGGAGCTTCAGCTTTAGCATCATTCCTTCCAAAGAAATCCCAGGGTTGATCTCCTTCAGAATGGACTGGTTGTATCTCCTTGCAGTCCAAGGGACTCTCAAGAGTCTTCTCCAACACCACAGTTCAAAAGCATCAATTCTTTGGCCCTCAGCCTTCTTCACAGTCCAACTCTTACATCCATACACGACCACAGGAAAAACCATAGCCTTGACTAGATGGACCTTAGTCAGCAAAGTAATGTCTCTCTGCTTTTGAATATACTATTTAGGTTGGTCATAATTTTTCTTCCAAGGAGTAAGCGTCTTTTAATTTCATGGCTGCAGTCACCATCTGCAGTGATTTTGGAGCCGCCAAAAATAAAGTCTGACACTGTTTCTACTGTTTCCCCATCTATTTCCCATGAAGTGATGGGACCAGATGCCATGATCTTCGTTTTCTGAATGTTGAGCTTTAAGCCAACTTTTTCGCTCTCCTCTTTCACTTTCATCAAGAGGCTTTTTAGTTCCTCTTCACTTTTTGCTGTAAGGGTGGTGTCATCTGCATATCTGAAGTTATTGATATTTCTCCTGGCAGTCTTGATTCCAGCTTGTGCTTCTTCCAGTCCAGCGTTTTTCTCATGAGGTACTCTGCATATAAGTTAAATAAGCAGGGTGACAATATACAGCCTTGACGTACTCCTTTTCCTATTTAGAACCAGTCTGTTGTTCCATGTCTAGTTCTAACTGTTGCTTCCTGACCTGCATACAGATTTCTCAAGAGGCAGGTCAGGTGGTCTGGTATTCCCATCTGTTTCAGAATTTTCCACAGTTTCTTGTGATCTACACAGTCAAAGGCTTTGGCATAGTCAATAAAGAAGAAATAGATGTTTTTCTGGAACTCTCTGGGTTTTTCCATGATCCAGTAGATGTTGGCAATTTGATCTCTGGTTCCTCTGCCTTTTCTAAACCCAGCTTGAACATCAGGGAGTTCATGGTTCACATATTGCTGAAGCCTGGCTTGGAGAATTTTGAGCACTACTTTACTAGCATGTGAGATGAGTGCAATTGTGTGGTAGTTTGAGCATTCTTTGGCATTGCCTTTCTTTGGGATTGGGATGAAAACTGACCTTTTCCAGTCCCATGGCCACTGCTGAGTTTTCCAAATGTGCTGGCATATTGAGTGCAGCACTTTCACAGCATCATCTTTCAGGATTTTTAAATACCTCAACTGGAATTCCATCACCTCCACTAGCTTTGTTCGTACTGATACTTTCTAAGGCCCACTTGACTTCACATTCCAAGATGTCTGGCTCTAGATAAGTGATCACATCATCATGATTATCTGGGTCATGAAGATCTTTTTTGTACAGTTCTTCCATGTATTCTTGCCACCTCTTCTTAATATCTTCTGCTTCTGTTAGGTCCATACCATTTCTGTCCTTTATTGAGCCCATCTTTGCATGAAATGTTCCCTTGGTATCTCTAATTTTCTTGAAGAGATCTCTAGTCTTTCCCATTCTGTTGTTTTCCTCTATTTCTTTGCATTGATCGCTGAAGAAGGCTTTCTTATCTCTTCTTGCTATTCTTTGGAACTCTGCATTCAGATGCTTATATCTTTCCTTTTCTCCTTTGCTTTTTGACTCTCTTCTTTTCACAGCTATTTGTAAGGCCTCCCCAGACAGCCATTTTGCTTTTTTGCATTTCTTTTCCATGGGGATGGTCTTCATCCCTGTCTCCTGTACAGTGTCACGAACCTCAGTCCATAGTTCATCAGGCACTCTATCTATCAGATTTAGGCCCTTAAATCTATTTCTCACTTCCACTGTATAATCATAAGGGATTTGATTCAGGTCATACCTGAATGGTCTAGCGGTTTTCCCTACTTTCTTCAAATTAAGTCTGAATTTGGTAATAAGGAGTTCATGATCTGAGCCACAGTCAGCTCCTGGTCTTGTTTTTGTTGACTGTATAGAGCTTCTCCATCTTTGGCTGCAAAGAATATAATCAGTCTGATTTTGGTGTTGACCATCTGGTGATGTCCATGTGTAGAGTCTTCTCTTGTGTTGTTGGAAGAGAGGGTGTTTGCTATGACCAGTGCATTTTCTTGGCAAAACTCTTATTAGTCTTTGCCCTGCTTCATTCCGTATTCCAAGGCCAAATTTGCCTGTTACTCCAGGTGTTTCTTGACTTCCTACTTTTGCATTCCAGTCCCCTATAATGAAAAGGACATCTTTTGGGGGTGTTAGTTTTAAAAGGTCTTGTAGGTCTTCATAAAACCATTCAACTTCAGTTTCTTCAGCGTTACTGGTTGGGGCATAGACTTGGATAACTGTGATATTGAATGGTTTGCCTTGGAGACGAACAGAGATCATTCTGTTGTTTTTGAGATTGCATCCAAGTACTGCATTTTGGACTCTTTTGTTGACCATGATGGCTACTCCATTTCTTCTGAGAGATTCCTGCCCGCAGTAGTAGATATAATGGTCATCTGAGTTAAATTCACCCATTCCAGTCCATTTCAGTTCGTTGATTCCTAGAATGTTGACATTTCACTCTTGCCATCTCTTGTTTGACCACTTCCAATTTGCCTTGATTCATGGACCTGACATTCTAGGTTCCTATACAGTATTGCTCTTTACAGCATCGGATCTTGCTTCTATCCCCAATCACATCCACAACTGGGTATTGTTTTTGCTTTGGCTCCATCCCTTCCTTCTTTCTAGAGTTATTTCTCCACTGATCTCCAGTAGCATCTTGGGCACCTACTGACCTGGGGAGTTCCTCTTTTGGTATCCTATCATTTTGCCTTTTCATACTGTTCATGGGGTTCTCAAGGTGAGAATACTGAAGTGGCTTGCCATTCCCTTCTCCAGTGGACCACATTCTGTCAGACCTCTCCACCATGACCCGCCCATCTTGGGTTGCCCCGCAGGCACGGCTTGGTTTCATTGAGTTAGACAAGGCTGTGGTCCTAGTGTGATTAGATTGACTATTTCTGTGAGTATGGTTTCAGTGTGTCTGCCCTTTGATGCCCTCTTGCAACACCTGCCATCTTACTTGGGTTTCTCTTACCTTGGACGTGGGGTATCTCTTCACGGCTGCTCCAGCAAAGCACAGCTGCTGCTCCTTACCTTGGACGAGGCGTATCTCCTCCCACTGCCCTTCCTGACCTTCAACGTGGGATATAAAATTACGCTATCCTAAATTTTTTCTTTTTACTCCATGTCTCTTTAAAAATGTATATGAAACCCACCTTTAAGATTTAGTTGTTTGTGAAGTGTATACATGTTCAGGAAATAATGTAGACATTTGTAGATATATTTGTAGCCTTTCTTCCCCATACTTTTTCTACTTCAAAAACAATTTAATCCTTTGGATTTGGTATTTTCTTGTAAAGATCATCGTTGCTCAGTTGTGCCTGACTCTTTGTGACATCGTGGACTGCAGCACACCAGGCTTCCCTGTCCCTCACAGTCTCCCGAAGTTTGCTCAAACTCCTGTCCATTGATGCCATCCAGCCATCTCATCCTCTGTCACCCGCTTCTCTTCATGCCTTCAGTCTTTCCCAGCATCAGGGTTTTTTCCAATAAGTCAGCTCTTTGCGTCAGGTGGCCAGAGTATTGGAGCTTCAGCATCAGTCCTTCCAATGAATATTAAGGGTTGATTTCCTTTAGGACATATTGATTTGATCTGCTCGCAGTCCGAGGGACTCTTAAGAGTCTCATCCAACACAACAGTTCAAAAGCATCAATTCTTTGGTGCTCAGCCTTCTTTATGGTCCAGCTCTCACATCCATACATGACTACTGGGAAAAGCATAGCTTTAACACTGCAGACCTTTGTTGGCAAAATGATGACTCTGCTTTTTAATACGCTGTCTAGGTTTGTCATAGCTTTTCTTCCAAGGAGCAAGCGTCTTTTAATTTCATGGCTGCAGTCACTGTCTGCAGTGATTTTGGAGCCCATGAAAATAAAAACAGTTACTGTTTCCGTTTTCTCCATCTGTTTGCCATGAAGTGATGGGACCAGAAGTCATAATCTTAGTTTGTTGAATGTTGAGTTTTAAGCCAACTTTTTCATTCTCCTCTTTCACCTTCATCAAGAGGTTCTTTAGTTCCTCTTCACTTTCTGCCATAAGGGTGTTGTCATCTGTTTAACTGAGGTTATTGATACTACTCGTGGCAGTCTTGATTCCAGCTTGTGCTTCATTGAGCCCAGCATTTCTTATGATGTGCTCTGCAGCTGAGTTAATAAGCAGGGTAACAATATACAGCCTTGATGTACTTTTTTCCCAATTTTGAACGAGTCAGTTCCATGTCCTGTTCTACTGTTGCTTCTTAATCTGCATACAGGTTTTTTCAGGAGGCAGGTAAGGTGGTCTGGTATTCTCATCTCTCTAAGAATTTTCCGTAGTTGTGATCCACAGTTGAAGGCTTTAGTGTAAATGAAGCAGAAGTAGATATTCTGGAATTCTCTTGCTTTTTCTATGATCCAGTGGATGTTGGCAATTTGATCTCTGATATGTCTGCCTTTTCTGAAATCCAGCTTTGTACATCTTGTACAGATAGAATTTTTAAACTTTTTATTTATATTTAGTCTTTATTTTTATATTGAAGTATAGTTGATTTTCAGTGTTGTGTTAACTTCGGGTAGTATAGCAAAGTGATTGAATTACACATACACATATATCCATTCTTTTCGGATTCTTTCCCATATAGGTTATTACAGAATATTGAGTAGAGAGTTCCCTCTGCTATATAGTAGGTCCTTATTGATTATCTGTTTTATAAATAGTAGTATGTATATGTTAATCCCAAATTCCTAATTTATCCCTCCTCCCACCATTTACCCTTTGGTAACCTTGAATTTGTTTTTGAAGTCTGAATCTGTTTCTGTTTTGTATGTTAATTTGTGTCATTTTTTTCATTCCACATATAAACTGTATTTCCTCTGCTTACTTAGTATGATAATCTCTAAGTCCATCTATGCTGCTGCAAATGGCATTATTTCATTTTTCTATGGCTACTGTTCCATTGTATGTATGCCACATCTTCTTTTTCCATCCTCTGTTCATGGACATTTAGGTTGCTTCCATGTTTTGACTATTGTAAAGAATACTGCAGTGAACATTGGGGTGCAGTGTGTCTCTGGCTTACAGTTTCCTCTGGATATATGCCCAGGAATGTGATTGGTGGATCATGATAGTTCTATTTTTAGTTTTTTTAGGAACCCTCATACTGTTTCTTCAGTCGAGTTTGGTATTCTAGTTGATTTCAAAAAAGAGTGTTTGAGAAAAGCCAGATTATATTAAATGAGTCAGATTTATTTTAAGTTTCTTCTAGCAATTTCCATAAATGAGATGATCCTTTTGCCAATGACTTGCCATTAGAGTATTCAGGTACTAATTTACTAAAATTTACTTTTGTATATGTTTGAATCCAGAAAACGATACTTTTTTCTAGAAAATTGTCAGTGATACTGTGAAGACACAGTATCTTCACATGTATTTATTTGTAGTCAAAGTTAATTTTGTCCTTTTTTAACATGGGAATAAATGTGTTGTTACTTAAGATGTTTTTAGTGGGTGTTTAGCCACAGAATCACATAAGTTTCACAGTCTTTTTGTCTGGTTGTTCATAATTGAGAATTGAGGGGAATTGGTAATAGTGGGTCATGGTGATGTGATCCTTCAGTTTAGAAGAAGTCTGCTGCATAAATCTGATATGCTCAAATCTCTTAATCTCCTTTTGTCTCCTTTGTAGTTTCTGTTCTTATCTTGGTGCACAGTGTAGCTGAGTTACTCTTCTCTTTAAGTTTTCTGTTTAAATATTAGGTTTATTGTGCTCTTTTGACATAATTTGCAAATGCTGACCAAATGAATATTTATTTCAAATTTCAAATGTTTTTGAAGACTGTGTTGCAGATTTTACTCTTTAAAAAATATTTTGTATATGCATTTCTATATAGTTTTTTAAAGGAAAACATGGTTCTTAGTTATTTGTATGTACACTAAAGGCTTTGATATCATTTTCATGCTAGGGAAGACTTAGACACATTGAAAATGCTTATCCTTCATTCAGATATGAATGCAACATGCCTGCAGAATAATCCCCACTTTGGTATTTTATGCCTTTTATAGTGCTCTTAGAAGCTAAGAAGCTCTTAAGTGTTTTTAAAGGTACCACAAAAAGGTTCTGAGACTCTCAAGTTACAATTCAAATTAATTTGTGATTCACTATAGAGTTAATGGGGAAACAGTGGAAACAGTGTCAGACTTTTTTGGGGGGGGCTCCAAAATCGCTGCAGATGGTAATTGCAGCCATGAAATTAAGATGCTTACTCCTTGGAAGGAAGGTTATGACCAACCTAGATAGCATATTGAAAAGCAGAGACATTACTTTGCCAAAAAAGGTCCGTCTAGTCAAGGCTATCGTTTTTCCAGTGGTCATGTATGGATGTGAGAGTTGGACTGTGAAGAAGGCTGAGGGCCAAAGAATTGATGCTTTTGAACTGTGGTGTTGGAGAAGACTCTTGAGAGTCCCTTGGACTGCAAGGCGATCCAACCAGTCCATCCTAAAGCAGATCAGTCTTGGGTGTTCTTTGGAAGGAATGATGCTAAAGCTGAAACTCCAGGACTTTGGCCACCTCATGCGAAGAGTTGACTCACTGGAAAAGACTCTGATGCTGGGAGGGATTGGGGGCAGGAGGAGAAGGGGACAACAGAGGATGAGATGAACCCCGGGATATGGTGATGGACAGGGAGGGCTGGCCTGCTGCAATTCCTGTTCAGAGAGAGCATTTGATAAAAATAAAATGTAGAAAGCAGTTTAGAAACCTCTCCTTATCAATCAGCAAGACAAATACTGAAAATGTCAGATTTTAAAGAATCATTGGATAGTGACAACTGTTAAAGCTGAATGAGTAAATATTACCTGTTTTCTGGGATTACAGCATTGAAATCAGAATAGCATTTAGTTTTTCATATCAGTCTTTGGTTTATGTTGCAAATTCAGTAAGGCAAGAAGTTGTTTTGAGCAAAATTAAAACCAATAGAAGGTTATCTGACCATTGTTGTGATAAGCTTCTTAATGAATTATGTTGTTCTTAGATGCAATGATGTAATTTTCGTATTCTAATAAGATTAAAATGATATTTTACCTGTAAGTAAAAAATTTTGTTACTTGATGAAAATCAATTTTCATTAGCATATAGATACTGTAGATAGCGTATTTTCATTGGCATATAGATACTTCATAACATTTGATACATTTAAATTGGCAGAATGGTGATTTTCTTTAGTTTTTGTTGTTGGATTGATGGGTAGTACTTTCATTAATAGGAAAGTTTTAAATTAATTTTTAATAAGCACAATTTGTCTTAATTTATTAGTTCTTTGTATAGTTTCCCATAACTGTGGAAGCCTCCAATGCACTATATATTATTTGATTCTCATAATTTTATGAACTAGGCACTAAAAAGGCCTTATTATCTCCTTTTTGCACATTATAAAACAAGCCTAGGGAGAGGCTTGATGAAATTCTTGTAAGTTAGTTAATTGTCTTAGTTGATGTGATAAGATTTTTTAGTTATCTATTTAAGATGGTAAAGAATCTGCCTGCAAGGTGGGAAACCTGAGTTCAGTGCCTAGATCAGGAAGATCCTCTGGAGAAGGGAGTGATTTCCCACTCTAGTATTCTTTGCTGGAGAATTCCATGAACAGACGATCCTGGTGGACTACAGTCAGTGGGGTTGCAAAGATTCAGACATGATTAAACAATTAACACTTTGACAGTACCCATTGTACTTTCATAATTATCAGTGGTGCTTACTGACTTATGCTAGAAGAAGTGGGTGTTAACCTTGGTTAATATCATGAAAACTGTTTGTCATTGGAGTAATAGTGGAAAGCAAGATGTGTTAAAAAAAAAAAAAAAAACCCAAAGTGACTAATTTTCAAGTTTTTTCCTCACTTTCTTTGCCTGCCCTCTGGTGGAGAAAGTCCTGAAATCATCCCACAGAGTGTGTGAAAAGTCCAGGAGAAAAGTTAGTAATTGTTTAATTTAGTATTTAAAAAGTTTATTGTATGTTACCATTTCAGGTTTAGTTTTTATTCTTATAAAGTTTGGAGGGGACAAATGAGGGATTAAAATTTTAAGGATGGATTTCTTAGAAATATACAAATTTGTATTTCTGATTATGTTTCTGTTTCTCAAAATATTTTATTATTGTTTCTAAGGCTCTTACTGAAGTCTCACAAAGTTTAAAAATGGAAAATGAAGAATTTAAGAAGAGATACAATGATGCTACGTCCAAAGCTCTCCAGCTTGAGGAAGATATTGTGTCAGTGACTCATAAAGCGATTGAAAAAGAAACTGAATTAGACAGGTATTTCTAATATTTTAAAAACATCTTCATGTTTTAAAAATGTTTTAAGAAAGTTGTTTTTTTTTTATGTTAATGTTATTTGACTTTAACTCAGTTTAAAGGACAAACTCAAAAAGGCACAGTATGAAAGAGAACAACTTGAATGTCAGTTGAAGACAGAAAAGGATGAGAAGGAACTTTATAAGGTAATTTATTCCTTACATTTTTATTAGTTATCTTTTGCTGTGTAGCATATTGCCCCAAAACTTAGTGTTCAGGAATTTGGGAGCAATTTAGCTGAGTGTTTCTGGCTCAGAGTCTCTTGTGTAGTTGCAATCAAGATGTTGGCAAGGGCTGAAGTCAGCTAAAGGCTCTCAGTTAGAACTGGGGGATGTGCTGTCAGAGTGGCTCACTTACATGACTTTTGGCAGGAGGCCCTTCAGTTTCTCGGAATGTCGCCTCTTCAGTGGCTGTTTGAATGTCCCCACAATATGGCAATCAACTTCCCTCAGAGTGAGCCGTACAAGGGAGAGCAAGGAGGAAATCAATGCATTTTATGACCTGGTCTGCAAGTTGAGCACTGATGCTTCTTCTTTATCTTACTAATTAGAAGCAAGTCACTCCAGCTGATACTGGAGAGGGGAATTAGGCTCCACTTCTTTGAGAGGAGAATCAAAGGATTTAGCGATATATTTTTAAACTACCTCATTGTATATAGTCCCTAAAAGTTTTCAGGAAGTTTAAGTTACTGGTGTTTTAGATACTTAGCAGGTAATGTATAATAAGTCAGAGATTTTTTAATGGTAATAAGATAGCTGTTGATCAGGATTTGTGCGACTAATTTTCCCCTTTTAAGAATATATAAATGTTAGTGAGAGGATTAATTTATTTCAGTGGTGATCATATTTTAGTTTGCCTTTTGGAATTATCTAAGAGACTTTCATTTTAAAAAAGGATTCTGTAGACAAATCTTCACCTTTTAGAGTTTTTTCTCCTTTCCTGTTTAAGCAGCTCTAAAATAGGATAGTGAGCGTTAGTTGTCAGTATTGTGGATACATATTGGTACTTACTTATTTTAAGGGTTCTTAAGCAGTTCTTGAAGGCAGTTCCAGATTAGGAATTTAAGAACATTCTGAGTTAAGTATTACTTGGATAGATTTAATCTCTTTATTAGTTAGAAGAGAACAGCACTCATTTATGTAATTATGGTATATGTTAATAAAACATAACTTCATATATTCAGTATTTGAGAGTCTCGTCTCAATTTGCACTAAAAATGTAGAGTATGATTTATTTATTGCCAGTAGGTTTTCCCCTCCTTCTTATTAAAAAATAACTATTCACTTATTTATATTTATTGATAAGCTTGGTGCCATCATTGGGTACCCAAGTATGAAATTCCAAATCTTTTCTGAGAATCCTTCATTTTTATTGAGGTACCATTGACATACAGTACTGTATAAGTTTATGGCATAAGCATAATGGTGTATATCATGGAATGATTACCACAATAAGTTTAGTGAACATTCATTATCTCATATAAATATAAAAGATTTTTTCCCCTTGTGATGGGAACTCTAGGGATTTACTCTCAATAACTTTCATGTATAACTTACAGTGGTGTTAATTTTAGTTACTGTGTGATATGTTACATCCCTAGTACTTATTTATCTTTTAACTGTAAGTTTGTACCTTTTGATTACTTTTATCTAATGCCCCCTCCCTTCACCCTCTGTCTCAGGTAACCACAAATCTGACCTTTTTTTTTTCCATGAGTTTGTTTTTGAAGTTTAATTTGACCCACACAAAACTATATTTAGTTCTGGGTGCACAGCATCGTGATTTTATATTTTTAAACATTTCAAAATGATCACCACAATAAGTCTAGCTACCACTTGTCACCATACAAAGGTATTGCATAATTACTGACTATATTCCACATGCTATCTATTTCATACCTGTGACTGATTCTGTTTTTATAACTGTGTACCTGTTAATCTTCCTCACCTGTTTCTCTAATCCCCCAGCCAGCAACCACTTGTTAGTTCTCTTCATCTGTCATTCTTTTTTATGTTCATTTGTTCTGTTTTTAGATAACACACGTAAATGAAGTAGCATGGTGTTTGTCTTTGATTTATCTCACTTAGGTCCTTCCATGTTGTTGCAGATGGCAAAGTTTTTCTTTTTTTATGGCTGAGTAATATACCGGTGTGTGTGTGTGTACACGTACACACAACATCTTCTTTATCCTTTCATCTGTTGATGAGCACTTAGGTTGCTTTCATATGTTGGCTATTGTAGATAATACTGCAGTAAACATAGGGGTATTTATATCTTCTCAAATTAGTGTTTTGTTTTCTTCAGATAAATATCCAGGAGTGGAATTGCTGGATCATATGGTTCTATTTTTTAACTTTTTGAGGAATCTCCCTACTGTTTCTCCATAGTGACTGCACCAATTTACATTCCCACCAGCAGTGTGGAGGGGTTCCCTTTTCTCCACATTATTGCCAGTACTTGTTATTTGTTGTCTTTTTGTTAGTAGCCATTCTCAAGACTGAGGTGGTGTATCATTGAGGTGAGGTGTTTGATTTGTATTTCCATGATGATTAGTGATCTTGAACACGTTTTCATTTGCCTGTTGATCTTCTGTATGTCTTCTTTGGGGAAATGCCTGTTCAGGTTCTCTGCCTGTTTTTTGATCGGGCTTGTTTTTTTGATATTGAGTTGTATGGGCTCCTTGTGTATTTTGCATGTTAACTCCATGTTGGTTGGATATACTTCAGGTATCTTTTCCCATTCAGTAGGTGTCCTTTTCATTTTGTTGATAATTTCCTTTGCTGGGGAAAGGCTTTTTAGTTTGATGTAGTACCATTTGTTTTATTTTTGCCTTTGATTCCCTTGCCTGAGGAGGCATATCCAAATTTTTTTGCTAAGACCGGTATCAAACAATCTACTGCCTTTGTTTTCTTCTAGAAGTTTTATGGTTTCAGGTTTTACATTTAAGTCTTTAATCCATTTTGAGTTTATTTTTTTTTACATATTTGGTGTGAGAAAGTAGCTTAGTTTGATTCTTTTGCATGTAGCTGTCTAGTTTCCCCAACACAGTTTGTTGAAGAAACTCTTTTTCCCTGTTGTAATATTCTTGCCTCCTTTGTCATAGACTAATTGCTTCTATGAGTGGGTTCATTTCTGGGCTCTCTGTTCTATTGATCAGTGTGTCTGGTTTTGTCCACTACCATACTGTTTTGATTACTCTAGCTTTGTAGTATACAAAGTATAGTTACTGTGATATACTGCATTAAAAAAATAAAGATTATATGATCATCTCAGTACATGCAGGAAAAGCTACTGTCAAAATTCAACATATGTTTGTGATAAAACTTCTTAACAAAGTGGTTAAGAGAGAACATACCTCAACATAATAAGAGTCATATACTACAGGGCCACAGCTAACATCATAATGTACTCAGTGGTGAAAAGCTTGAAAAGTACTTCCTCCAAGATCAGGAACAAGACAAAAATACCCACTGTCATCACTTTTATTCAGCATAGTATTGGAAGTCATAGCCATCGTGATCAGACAAAGAAAGAAAAGGAATTCAAATTGCAAAGGAAGTAGTAAAACTGTCACTATTTGCAGATAACATTATACAGAAAATCCTAAAGATGCCACTGAAAACTTGCTGTTCATCAGTGAGTTTGGTCAGGTTGCAAGATACAAAAATAATACAGAGAATAATAATAATCATCTGCATTTCTGTATACTAACAGCAAACTCTTGGAAAGAGAAATTAAGAAAACAATCCCATTTACAGTCAAAAAGGGTAAAATGTCTAGGAATAAATCTAATGAATAAAAGCCCTGTAGTGAGAACAGACAATGATGAAGAAAAAAATGAAGGTAACATATATGGAAAGATACACCGTGCTCATGGATTGGAAGAATTAACATTGTTAAAATGACCATACTACCCAATCTACAGATTCAGTGCATTCTATCAAAATATCAATGATATTTTTCACAGAACTAGAACAAATAATTCTAAAATCTGTATGGAAAAACAAAAGACCCTGAATAGTCAAAACAGTCTGGAGAAAAACAGCTGGAGGTATCAGGCTCCCTTATTTCAAACTATACCACAAAACTACAGTTGTTTCCCTCTTATTTGGGGTCGGTTAATTCTTTTTTAAATCTTAAAAAATTTTTGCTTTGAAAATTAAAAAAAAAAATCGAGTCTACTCTGCACCTCATTGCAGAACATAGAAACGTTTTGCATGTTTATGGGTTATACCCATTCTTTTTCTTGGGACAACCATCTTCAGAGGATGAGAGAGAGAGAGAGAGAGAGAGTGTGTGTGTGTGAGAGAGAGAGAGAGAGGAGAGAGAGAACAGGAGATAAAATAGTAAAAGACTCACTGGTGGATGATTTTATGGTTTGACTCTTTAAGGAGTAGTTCCCAAATAGAATATTTGGTTTTTGAACAGATTTTGTGAAAAAGGGAAATATTAATAATACTGATATCTAAGGAAAGTTGCAGTTGCATACTGCAGTTGAAAGTTGCAGTATGCAGTTGCATACAGTATTTTTTTAAAAACTTTCAACTGCAGTTTAAATTTTAAAGATACTTGTTACAGAATTTGATTTGCATATGTACTGTGAATAGCAGCAGCCAGAGTTCCTGGGAAAAATCAATATAGTTGGGTTAATTAGTCAATAAATGTATTTTTAGGGACATAGGAAGTAAATGACAGTACTTTTTCCATAAGCAAGAAATTTAATTGCTTAAGGTATCATTCTTGAATGTACTTCGTTTTTCTTGAATCTGGTCATACCTTTATATATGAATATGCATGTAACATGTTTCCCCAAAAGAACAACCAAATTCATTTGTAATTTTAAAGAGAACTAATGTAAAATTAGTAAAAGGGAAGATTTTAGAGATCAGGTAATGTTAGACCTTAGAATTAATCTCTGTGGAAAACTAAAACAACAGTAGCAAAACTCAGAAAAGTTGTGTTCTGCTTCCATATACTTGGGTAATTGTTTGGCAGAATTTGCTTTCCTGACTCCTTGCTTAGTGAGTTTTTCCTTTCCTTGATCATATTTGGGTTAGAGATAAATAGTGATACTTTAAATTATTGAGTAACTTAGGCTGTGGAGTTAGAAAGAATATTCTTGGCATTTTCAATCACTGTTTCAGGTACATTTGAAGAATACAGAAATAGAAAATACCAAGCTTGTGTCAGAGGTCCAGACTTTAAAGAATTTAGATGGGAACAAAGAAAACATGATTACTCATTTCAAAGACGAGATTAGCAGACTACAGTTCTCATTGGCTGAAAAGGAGAATCTGCAAAGGACCTTCTTGCTTACAACCTCAAGTAAGGTAAGTACTTTTGCAATATGCATTTGAAGATTGTAAAATATTATCTCTGTTAAATGTATACAGTGTGGTTTTTATTTTTACTCTTTACTCCCCTCAACTTCTGTTTTGGAAAAAGTTCAGACTTCTAGAAGAGTTGAAAGGACAGAAAATTGAATACATATATCCTTCAGTATTTTGCTACCTTTATCTCTCCCATTTATATGCCCCCCATAAGCCATTTGAAAGTCAGTTGTAGGCATTGACATTTCATCCTAAATATTTTTGAAAGTCTCTCTTATCAACAGTTACATTCTTCTGTAGATCCATAATACCTAAGAAATGTCACCTAAGAAATTTTATATTGATATGATAATAGTCATACTTGTATATGGGGCTTCCCAGGTGGTGCTAGTGGTAAAAAATCCATCTGCTGGTGCAGGAGACGCAAGACGTGGGTTTGATCCCTGGGTTGGGTAGATCCCCTAGAGTATAGGAAATGGCAACCCACTCCAGTATTGTTGCCTGGAAAAATTCCAGGTCCAGAGGATCTTGGTGGTCCATGGGCTTGCAAAAGAGTCCATGGAGTCACAAAAGAGTTGGACACAACAGCACGCATGTGCACATGCAGGCACACACACACACACATGTATGTAGTTTTAGTCCACATTAAAATTAGTCCACTTATATTTTTGTATAACCTTAAAAATTTCTTGATCCTAGGTAGTCAGAAACCATACATTAATGATTATTGTTATATTCTCGGTCTGCTTTAATACAGAACAGTGTCCTTAAACCTTTTGTCTGTGATGACATTGATAGTTTTGAAGAATTCAGACTTGTCTGAGAGAATGTTCTATATTCTAGTTTTGTCTGTTGTTTCCTCATGACTAGATTCCAGTTACATAGTTTTGGCAAGAAAAAGATGTTTTGTACATTCCGTTGCAGTTACATCAGAAGTCGTATTATACCAGTTCCTTTCTTTCTGATGTTAGGTTTAATCTGTTGTTTAAAGTTATGTCTGCTTATCTCTCTGTTACGTTGGTGTCTTTCCTTCTTTGTGATTTATTGAATAATCTGGGATAATACTTCGAGATCATGAGAACATCCTTCTCCTCAATACTCTTTGACCAGTGTTTTTTATACTTCGATGATCTTTACCTGTATCAGTTATTACATTAATGATTGCAAAGTGGTGATTTTAAAAAATTGTCATTCCCTCTGTTTATTAGTAGGTATTCTTTTATAATGAGGTGGTTCCCTTTTGTTCTATTCCTTTTTTTTTTTAAAATCACGATAGACTCCTTGATTAATTTTTGTTCAGTATATTATACATCATCATTCTTTTTTATCTTAAGTTGTCCTAAGCTAGGGGGGAGCATTTTCAGACCTACATTTGTATCTTTCTGATATATTCCCCCTAATGCTTTGAATACTTCCTCGTTTTGTGGTTAGAACTTTGTGTTAGGTTTTAGTTTTAGGTTCAGACCTAAATCTGGTATTACTGAATTCTCCAAAGAGCCTGATTTTTTTTTTATATTTGAGAAAGGTATTTCAAAACCAAGAACTGAATCCTTTTGCTGCTTTGCATTTTAATTAGATATTTTAAGTCTTAAATTTATATCGATATCTCCAATTCAAATCCAGTACTTCCTAGGGCTCTTCTTTATCTTCCTCCTTTCCATACTTATGTATACCTTCTCCCAGCTTCCAAAAGTGAAAGTGAAAGTCACTCAGTTGTGTCCGACTCTTTGCGACCCCAAGGGAATTCTCCAGGTTAGAATACTGGAGTGGGTAGTCTTTCCTTTCTCTAGGGGATCTTCCCAACCCAGGGATGGAACCCAGGTCTCTTGCTTTGCAGGCAGATTCTTTACCAGCTGGGCACAGGGAATCCCAAGCATACTGGAGTGGGTAGCCTATCCCTTCTCCAATGGATCTTCCTGACCCAGGAATTGAACCGGTATCTCCTGCATTGCAGGTGGATTCTTTACCAACTGAGCTATCAGGGAAGCCCCCACAGCTTTCAAACGTTATATTTATTCGTGTTGTTTAACCAGCTTCCCTGGTGGCTTGGATGAATGTTCCTGCAATGCAGGAGACCTGGGTTTTGATCTCTGGGTTCAGAAAATCCCTTGAAGAAAGAAATGGCTACTCACTCCAGTATTCTTGCCAGGAGGATCCTGTGGACAGAGGAGACTGGAGGGCTGTACAGTCCATGGACCTGCAAAGAGTCGGACACAGTTGAGTGACTAACACTTTAACTTTTTCAACTAGCTGCACACACCATTAGTTTCAGAATTATTATCTCAACACCATTTCCATCAGTATCTCTGCTAAATAAAAACTAAGATTTTCCAGATTTTATCTTAATATATTCACTAAGGGCATAGAGAGTTCAGTCCAGTCGCTCAGTCATGTCCGGCTCTTTGCAACCCCATGGACAGCAGCACGCCAGGCCTCCCTGTCCATCACCAACTCCCGGAGCTTGCTCAGACTCATGTCCACCGAGTTGGTGATGCCGTCCAGCCATCTCATCCTCTGTTTTCCCCTTCTCCTGCCTTCAGTCTTGCCCAGCATCAGGGTCTTTTCCAGTGAGTCAGTTCTTCGCATCAGGTGACTAAAGTATTGGAGTTTCAGCTTCAGCATTGGTCCTTCCAATGAATTCAGGACAGATTTCCTTTAGGATTGACTGGTTGATTTTCCTTCAGTCCAAGGGACTCCCAAGAGTCTTCACCAACACCACAGTTCAAAAGCCTCAATTCTTTGGCGCTCAGCTTTCTTTATAGTCCAGCTCTATATTGACAGGGGCTCTGGGTGCAGCAGACTTGGGTCACACAGCCTGTGGCGTAAGGATGTACAGAGTACCAGGTTCAAAAGTTACTTGAATTAATTTTTTTAAACATTTATATTATGCATTTGTAATATAGTTCAGTTTTTTGTTTTTGTTCTTGTAATCTTTTAATTTTATTTCTTGAATATGTAAAATAGTTGTATCATTCAGAAGTCAAAATGAAATTAAAAATTTACTTTTCCTTAAAAACCCTTTCTTGGGGTGGGAGGAAGGTTCAAGAGGGAGGGAACATATGTATACCTGTGACTGATTCATGTTGATGTATGGCAGAAAACAACACAATATTGTAATTATCCTCCAATTAAAAATAAATTATAAAAACCCTTTCTTACCTGTTTTCATAGGTAAAACATTTTCTTTAGTTTCCAGTATATTCTTCGTGTTTGTTTTTACAAAAATAAACTTGGTGCATGTGTGTGCATGCACATACCCTTCTCTGTCTCCTTTCTTTAAGTGAAAGTGGCTCAGTTGTGTCCGACTCTTTGTGACCCCGTAGACTACAGTCCATGGAATTCAGCAGGCCAGAATACTAGAGTGGGTGGCCTTTCCCTTCTGCAGGGCATCTTCCCAACCCAGGGATCGAACCCAGGTCTTGCACATTGCATGTGGATTCTTTACCATCTGAGCCACAAGGGAAGCCCCCTTTCTTTAAAGGGGGATATTGTTTATACTCTTTTTCCCTTTGCTTTTCTTTTCCTTTTGCTTTTCTTGAACTATATATAGATGGGAAATCATTCCGTATCAATTCATAGAGATCTTCCCATTTAAAAAAAAATGGGTATAAGTACTATGTTGTATAAATTTAATTTGATTTATTCATTATAATTGGAATAGTTTTATGTGGTTTTCAGTAGTTTGCTATTGAATACACTCAGATATAATTAATGTAATACCTAAAACATCAGATATGTGTGACATTTAGGATTAATGGTTAAGACTCCAGTTACTTTTCAGGGTATTGAATGTAGCAGATTGCAAATGGAAATGTGAGAAGTATGTTTGATGGTTAGTTTTTATTTAATATTTGCTAAGATGCCACTTAAGCAAGACTTCTGTGAGGAAAAACAGTAAAAATAACTCCTAATTGTTAAAAATTTTTTTAAAAAGTATAAAAGCAATACAAAATCATGGTTATAAAAGAAATTCAAGTAGTATGTGGAGTACAAGATAAAAGTAACTGTTTATTTCCCAGATATATCATTATAGAATTTCTCATTTTCCTAGAAGGGAATGTTTGTATAATATTTATACTTTAACAAAAATGTGACTACATACAGTGTTACAAAAACTTTAAAAATTGATAGACTGTCTGGACATCTTGCAGTATGAGTACACATGAAGATCTTCCTCATTCATTAGAACAGTTTAGTAGGGAATCCCCTAGTGGTCCAATGGTTAGGACTCAATGCTTCTCCACTGGCGGGAGCCCAGGTTTAATCCTCTGGAACTCCGATCCTACAAGCTGCATGGATGGGGGGAAAAAAAAAGTACAACAACAGCTTTGTAGTCTCTCTTTTTTATTAAATAGCTGTATAGTATGTAATGTAGTGGAAATGGTGTCAGACTTTATATTTTTGGGCTCCAAAATCACTGCAGATGTTGATTGCAGCCATGAAATTAAAAGATGCTTACTCCTTGGAAGAAGAGTTACGACCAACCTAGATAGCATATTCAAAAGCAGAGACATTACTTTGCCAACAAAGGTCCGTCTAGTCAAGGCTATGGTTTTTCCAGTGGTCATGTATGGACGTGAGAGTTGCACTGTGAAGAAAGCTGAGTGCCGAAGAATTAATGCTTTGGAACTGTGGTGGTGAAGAAGACTCTTGAGAGTCCTTGGACTGCAAGGAGATCCAACCAGTCCATTCTGAAGGAGATCAACCCTGGGATTTCTTTGGAAGGAATGATGCTAAAGCTGAAACTGCAGTACTTTGGCCACTTCATGTGAAGAGTTGACTCATTGGAAAAGACTCTGAGCTGGGAGGGATTGGGGGCAGGAGGAAAAGGGGACGACAGAGGATGAGATGGCTGGATGGCATCACCGACTCAATGGACGCTGAGTTTGAGTGAACTCTGGGAGTTGGTGATGGACAGGGAGGCCTGGCCTGCTGCGATTCATGGGGTCACAATGAGTCAGACACGACTGAGCTACTGAACTGAACTGATGTAATGTTTTTTAGTTGTGTACAATCCTTAGGTGTTATAAAAGCATGATGCAGTAAACATTCTTGTACAGGTATCTAGGCACTTGTATAAATCCCTGTGGAATAAATTGCTCAAAGGACAGTTGCCAGTTTGAGGTTTTAAATTTTCATAATTCAAATGCCTTTCCAAAACATTAGTATATCAACAGTGTATGACATATACTACTGCTAGTAATGGCTGCATAGGTTTTCATTTTATGGAGGGTATATCATAGTTTATAACAAAATTCTCATATTGTTAGAGATTTTTTATTTTTAATAATTTTTCATAATCTTAATATTTTACTTGATCCCTGCAAAACTAACCCTGCCAAACTAAAGCTGTATTTAGGAACTCATGAAAATAAAATTGATCAAAAGCCATGTGTTTTTCAAAGGTGTTGATGAATGTTTCAAAAATCTGATAAAGGCTATATCACTTGCAGATAATAATGAGCCCACATATTTGCAGATGTGCTAATTTTCCTAAACCATCCAGATATTAGAGTTAATTGGTTTTCAGTCTTAGTTTGAAAGAAGAGGAATGGTATTTGTTTTACCTTCTTGGACTGTTGATGAATTGACATTTCTTTCTATGCATAATAGCTATTTAAAGAAATTCATACCTTTCTCCAAATTTCTTTTTTCTTTTGTTTAAAATATTTTCATTTTTTATTGATTAGAAAATATTTTCAATGCTTTTTCCCCCTTTCTGGCATATAGAAACTGATAACATTTATATATTATCTTTATTAATGTTATACTAGAACAGTTGCACTTTGTATGAGTTTATTTCTAGAATAAAGAGGAATGTTGGAATAAGCTAGATTTATTGAGCTCACATTGTCTTGTTTATATTACAGAAAGTGGCAATTTTAACTTTTCAAAGATACTTTTAGGTTTGGAGAAAGGTGCTAATTACAGGTTAGATCATAGAAAACATTTTTTTAACCAAAATTTTTAGAGTTAAAATGAAGTTTTTATAATTACTGTTATTATAAAAAATGAGGGTTAGCAGTTCTAGCTGGAGAGATTCTGAGAGACAGAAGCCTCCATTTGAGTCTCTGTTTAGCCAAGACTGTGAACATTGGTTATGTTGCTTGACTTCCTGTATTTCAGTGTCCTGAATTATACATATAGTGACAGTATTGATACCCAATGCATAGGGTTGCTATATGGGGGTCTCTAAAACAAAGTCACATCTCAGATTTTTTATAGGCTTATATATGGAGAAGAGGGAGGCAGAGGATAAGATGGTTAGATAGCATCACTGACTCAATGGACATGAAAGTGAGCAAACTCTGGGAGATAGTGAACGATAGGGAAGTCTTGGTGTGCTACAGTCCATAGGCTGCAAAGAGTTGGACCCTACTTACAGCAACTGAACGAGCAACAATACTTCATCTCAGTCATGAATAGAAAAGCAATATTTAATTTAAAATTTTAGATCTGTTGAAATAGAAATAAACATTGTTTCTGCTTCTGTTTTTTACTTGAATGGTTTAATTACAAATACATTTATCTGCCTTTCTTCAGGAAGATACATTTATTTTAAAGGAGCAACTTCGTAAAGCCGAAGAACAGATTCAGGCAACTCGGCAAGAAGCTGTCTTTCTGGCTAAAGAACTTAGTGATGCTGTAAATGTGCGGGATAAAACAATGGCAGATCTGCATACTGCACGCTTGGAAAATGAGAAAGTAAAAAAGCAGTTAACTGATGCACTGGCAGAGCTTAAACTAAGTGCTGTGAATAAAGATCAGGTAAAGCCAGTTAATTTTGAATTTCCATTTTGGTCAAAAACTCATTATAAGCTTATGAAAGAGAATGACTTATGCTAAATTAATTGAGGTCAGATTCCTGGTCACAGAACTTTAAATTTCCATTCATTTTGTTTAGTCATTGTAACTTCCTCGGTTGAAATTAATACAAGTTTTTAGAAAATTTTCTGTAAGCAAATTCCTAATGGTTAGTAAACACTGCTTTGATAACAGGTATATATTGCTTTGTTTGGATTTTCTTATTGCAGCATAAAATGGTACTGTGGTTATTTAACAGAGTAATGCTTAGTTCTCAGGAGGTAGATAATTCTTTTCTAGTTTTTTTCTTTAATAAACCTTAGTCCTTGGAATATAAAGCTGAAATTATTAGGAGAGCTAATGTGACTCTGTAGCCAAAACTTCAAAACAAATAACATTAATTGTCAAGAGAGAAAAAAGTGAAAATGAAATTGGATTTATGACCACATTATGAGATATGAGACTTTTATGTTTCTCTTAGAGAAAAAGTTTATTTGTTTTTTAGGAGAAGACTGATACACTGGAACATGAACTGAGAAGAGAAGTTGAGGATCTGAAACTTCGTCTTCAGATGGCAGCAGATCATTATAAAGAAAAATTCAAGGAATGCCAAAGGCTCCAAAAACAAATAAATAAACTTTCAGACCAATCGGTAAGTGTAATTCATCATAGTAAAATAATTCCTTCATCAATATTTTTGTTTGAAAATCAGACTTATAATATTATACCTTTTGAATATAATTTCTCTCTGCTTGATGTCACATTATTGGCTCAATGTTGTTGTGATACATTTTTTTTTTAATTGGTAATTTTTATTTGTTGGAGAAATAGAATGTTCTCTTGTAATATTTAGTCAGTGAAGGGATGTGTGTAACTTTTAGACTTTGACCTTTAAGACAGCAATAGCTTTGTGGACTTCCAGGATTTATTTATAAGATACATAGTTACTGAAGGAAGGATAGATATGCAACTCATTTAATAGTTGATTGTTAACAATTTTGAATAGGTTAATAGCAATAGTGTCTTCACAAAGAAAATTGGGAGTCAGCAGAAAGTGAATGATGCCTCAATAAACACAGACCCAGCTACGACTGCCTCTACTCTAGATGTAAAGCCACCGCCTTCTACAGGTAGAAATCTTTTAGACTTTTTGTATAAAGTGTTCTGCCTTGAAAAATATTTATGCTTGTTTATACTGCTTGTTTCATATGTAAGAATTTTAGGGAGCTTGTAAAATATTCTTGTAAGTCAGGGATTGAGGCAAAGGGAAAGTAAGGTCTAAAAGTCACCCATGTGGTGAATATACGAAATATGAGTGTAAACTCATGTTTATCTTTGTGAGCGTGTTCTCAAGTGTTAATTAAATGAGCTTGTGTTTTTAAGTGCAAATGCTTATAGTATTTGGTCTGTAGGAAAAGAGCTAAGAATTGAAATTTTAGCTAGCTAAAATAGCAAATTTTAAAAATAATTTTAATATTTCCCTAAATGTGTGGAATTTTGAACCATTTATGGCACTTTTAATTGTATAGGTCTGTGGAGGGAAAGTTAAAAATCCCTTTAGTTCTATTCACATTTCTTTCTTGTCTTGTTTTTGTTTTGTTTTGGCTGCTTCGGGTCATTAGAGTATTTTCCTTGTTAGTACACCTGTTGATGGATAAGTTAAAATTTTTATTAGCTTATTAACTTTTAGAATGGATTAGAGAGACATAGTGGGTACATGAACAACATGAAAATTTAAATTAACTCTAGGTTTTTGTTTGTCCTAGTGTCTTTTTTTCACCTTATGTTAAAGATGACACAATAACAAAAATAAATGCTAGAGTATATAAAGTATATTTAATTGTATAATGTTTGGGGCAGTTGATGTTTTAGACTTAATAAATGTATTGTAAATTTTGTATACTATTAAATGTTTAGATTCAACTGCTGTGGAAATAGGATCCTGCCTTTCATTTCTATACGGTATTAATAGAAGTACTGAGAAAGGTGTTATATTGACTTAAGACTTACTGAATAGTATGAAGGATTAGAAAAATGGCTTAAAATCTTTTCTCAAAGAATGTGGCTTTCCTATATATCTTATATAATGAATATATAAAGAACAATTTTTGTGGCATTTTAGAATATTTTTAGCTAGCAATTTTTTTCTTTATTGAATGTGAACTTGATTCTAGCCAAACTATAGTGAAATTCTCATCTAATGTTTATATTGTTCCTTCTTTATTTACTTAGTGTATGAATAGATGGTTTTGAATAAATGTTTTGAATTAGATGTTTCTCTCCTTTAGGATTCCATTTATTTCACAGTATACTGACCTTCAAGTCAGGAAGCTAATATACTGAGCAAAGTAATTTTTAGTAATCTTATTTTCTGCCTTGTTACAGCTGAGACAGATTTTGACAGCCTAACTAAGGGACAAGTCTCTGAAATGACCAAAGAAATTGCTGACAAAACAGAAAAATATAATAAATGTAAACAACTCTTGCAGGTAAGCTAATTCCCTTGTAAGGAAGAGATATGTCAAATGTAATGGCTTAGCTTATCTTTATTGTTTTGATTGGGTATCCCAGGGTTTGTTTCTTTCTCTTGTTTTTTAAGGGGGATTGCGGAGGTGGCTCTAGGACACGGGCGTCAGTAGTTGCAGCACATAAGCTCTGCAGTTGCAGTGCATGGGCTTAGTTGTTCTGAGAGCTTCCTGCACCAGGGATCAAACTGGTGTCTCCTGCATTTGCAGGTGGATTCTTTACCACTGAGCCACTAGGGAAGCCCTCAAAGTTTCTTTACCCTTGTATCCTGATGTTTAGTTTCACTTTTGAAGTGGGGGGTGTTCTGTGTACCTATCCATGTAGGCATGTGTGTAAAATCATGATCTAGGGAATTCCCTGGTGGTCCAGTGGATTAGGTCTTGGTGGTTTCACTGCTGTGGGCATGGGTTCGATCTGTGGTTGAGGTACTAAGATCCTGCAAATGTTACATTGTTGGGGGGTGGGAAATCATGATTGTTTTCTGTTCCTCTAATATCCTTCTCTTGATAATGGTTAAGGGATTAATTGATGTTGGATGTTGTCTGTCTTCTAAGGATACATGAAAAGTCTCTGAACTGCATAAAAAGAAAGTACCCTTTTTTCCTATATATACTGTAATAATAGCAAAGACTTTCACCACATCCTAAAGTGAGTAGATTTGTAAAGTGGAAAAAGGGAATGTTAGCCAAGTGAATGGTTGCCTTTACTATTATTTATTTTGATTCTGTAAACGGGGCTTCCCTGGTGGCTCAGAGGTTAAAGCGTCTGCCTGCAATGTGGGAGACCCGGGTTCGATCCCTGGGTTGGGAAGATCCCTTGGAGAAGGAAATGGCAACCCACTCCAGTATTCTTGCCTGGAGAATCCCATGGACGGAGGAGCTTGATGAGCTACAGTCCACGGGTCCCAAAGAGTCGGACACGACTGAGTGAGGCACAGTAAACTGTAATAGTAAAACATTTAAATTTTGCAGTTGTCCTAGTAGCATTCACTCTGGAGTATATAAAGGACAAAGGGAAAATGCTTCTCATTTGTATCTGATTGGGGGAAGGGAGGAAAAGGTGTTTTGTGTAGTATGTGGTTTTCGTTTTTTCAGTTAAATATTTTTTTCTGTGTTTGTTTCTCTGAACATGTGGAGAGGCAAGGGGTAATTTTTAGAGCCGTGGAATGAAGTTCATATATTAGCCCAACGTTACTATAGTAATTGGGCTTCTCAGGTAGTAGTAAAGAACCCACCTACCAATGCAGGAGATATAAGAGACACAGTTCAGTCCATGGATCGAAGATTTCCTGAAGGGGAGGACTTGGCAACCCATTCCAGTATTCTTGCCTGGAGAATCCCATGGACAGAGGAGCCTGGTGGGCCACAATCCTCCATAGGGTCACAGAGGGTCAGACAGGACTGAAATGACTTAACACACTATAGTAACTAATGTAAAATATTTTATGTTACAGTCTTAATAATAGTTTAATGTAATCCTTTAATAAGACTTTAAGCTGAGTATTTTTGTTGCTTCAGAAGATCCTTTTATAGAGGATTGATTACCCTTGAGGTCAAAATAGTTGTTTATAAAGAACTAAACTATTTTTCAGTGAGACAATGTTGGATGAATATTTTAAGAAACCTCATTGTATTATCAAAAGGAAGATAGAATGTTTTTTTCCAGCTAAAAACTTCTGTGTTGTAGTACAACCTAAATTCAGTAAACTGCACATATTTAAGGTCTGCAGTTTGTTTAGTTTTGCTGTATTTATAGCTGTGGAGCTATCACAATGTCATGCTAATGAACATTTCCACCACCTTCAAGTCTTTTTTGCACCCTTTTGCAACTCATCGCTTCCTCTCTTCCCTTTTCCTGGGAAACCATTGGCTTGCTTTCTGCCACTGTAGATTAGCCTACCTTTTGTATAGCTTCTATAAATGGAATCATATGTACACTCTTCTTTTCCTGCCCCCTTTCATCACAGTTATTTTGAGATAGATTTATATAGTTGCCTATTATTGGTAGTTCATTCCTTTTTATTATGAGAGTTCATTTTTTTGCCATTTAAAAAATTGTTTTCATATTATTATTGAGTTGTGTTCTTTATTCCAGATACATATCCTTTGTCTGATATGTGTGATTTTATCCCAGTCTGTGGCTTGCCTTTTTATTTCCTTAATGATGTTTTTGGAGAAGGAAATGGCAACCTACTCCAGTACTCTTGTCTGGATAATTCCATGGATGGAGGAGCCTGGTAGGCTACAGTCCATGGCGTCTCAAAGAGTCGGACATGACTGGGTGATTTCACCTTCTTTCTTTCTGTAGTTCCTTTTGGAGAAGGAAATGGCAACCCACTCCAGTGTTCTTGCCTGGAGAATCCCATGAACAGAGGGGCCTGGTGGGCTACACAGTCTTGTGGGGTTGCAAAGAGTTGGACACGACTAAGCAGCTAACACACACACAATGGTGTTTTTAGAAAAAGTTTTAGTTTTGCTGAAGTATAGATTCTTAATTTATTCTTTAGGTATTGTTCTTATTTTCTAAGGAAAAAAATGCTAACTGAACTTGTAATGATTTTTTTCTTGTCTTCTGTTAAGTTTTGTAGTCTTAGAGTCTTTTAAGCCTGTTATTTGTGAATGGTGAGTTGTGGTACATACACTATTGATCCAGCATTATTTGTTGAAAAGACTTTTTCTCTATTGAATTGCTCAAAGCATAAAGCATATTTCTTTCTCTTTTTTTAATTAAAAAAATTTTTTAATTGACTGTGATGTGAGGCTTGTGGGATCTTAGTTCCCTTACCAGGAAGCGACCCATGCCCCTTGCAGTGGAAGCATGGAGCCCTAACCACTGGACAATTAGGGAATTTCTAGCATAAAGCATATTAAACATTTTTTTCCTTACACAAAACACTCAAAATGAAATTGGCCAAGTTACCTTTTCATCTTGTTTTAAAACTCCTTTCCTTTAACATTCTAAGTTGTAGAGAAGAGCAGTGTTTAAGAAATCTACTTAGAGATTGTCTTGGTCAGGAAACCCCAATTAATATCTGGAAACAATGGCATTATAAATATGATTTTTATTACCTCCCGGGCTTCCCAGGTTGCACTAGTGGTAAAGAGCCCACCTACCAGTACAGGCAACCTAAGAAATGCAGGTTCAGTCCCTGGGTTGGCAAGATCCTCTGGAGGAGGGCATGGTAACCCACTCCAATATTCTTGCCTAGGAAATCCCATGGACAGAGGAGCCGGCGGGCTACAGTTGAGAGGGTCACAAAGAGTAGGGCACAACTGAAACAACTTAGCATGCATACATGCTTGCTTTACCTCCTTTGCAAAAGTAATCTATGTTTGTTGTGAAATCTTAGGCATTATGGAAATAAAGGATAACGATGGTGAAAAAATACCATTATGATCCTGATCCCCAGAAATAAGAGTTATTAATCGTTTGGTTTATTGAATTCCCTGGCAGTCCATAGGACTCTTGACTTTTTACTACTGAGGGCCAGGTTTCAATCCCTGGTTGGGGAATTAAGATTGTTTCCATAAGCCACGCAATGCAACCAAAAAAATTATATTTTTCTTTATCTTTTTCTACATAGATATCATATAAAACTGTGTTAAACAACTTTTGAAACAAAAATAAAATTATACCGTATATTCTGTTTTGGAACTTGATCTTTTCAATTAACATATCTTGACACTTTTCCTTGTAACTTGTAGATCTGTTTGTTCTCTTTCAGTAAATACATTCTGTTCCATTGTATGAATATAAAATGATTTATACAGTCTTCCACTGACAGACAGTTTGGTTATTTCAATTTTTATACCTTTACTATAGTGTTATAGTAAACATTCAGCACAAGTATGTTTGTATAGATATTGGCTGTATATGGATTTTAAATCTTTTGGTAATTATACTAATTTCGTTTTAGGATGAGAAAACAAAATGCAATAAGTATGCTGATGAACTTGCAAAAATGGAGCTGAAATGGAAGGAACAAGTGAAAATTGCTGAAAACATAAAACTAGAACTAGCTGAAGTAGTGGATAATTACAAAGTAAGTTTAATATTTGTATGACTTGGTAATTCTGTTACTTCCGAAAAGTGATACTTTTGATACTTCTGAAAAGTGCTATCTATAATTTAGTCAGTCTAAAGTTTTAACATGGGTAACTGAGACAGCATTTTCATAATATAGATAAATATTGAATGTAGTTCATTAACTGTGAACTGAGAAAGTGGTTACCCATATGCATTATGCTTGTGGCTTTCATTTTGTGTATAGCCACATGGCCTTTAAAATTATATCTCTAAATCATGCTTAGATTTTAAGATGAAAAGTGGTTATGTCCTAATCCTTGTTCACTTAAAATGGTTTGTGAAATTATTCTAGAGCTGTGGTGTTTTCTGGGAGTATAATATCAGTAATTTTAAAAATTTATGTAAAGGTTTGAAAATTTTTAACCAAAATTTGTTACTTCTGATCATTAATAATTATGCAGGCAGATTCTTTACTGTCTGAGCCATCAGGGAAGCCCAAGCAATACAGTCTTAATTAAGAAGACTATTTTTGCTGAGGTAACATTAGGCAACAAACAAGACTGATTGGTAAATGATGTTTGTAAAAATGTTGGGAAAAAAATCAGTAGGCTGTCTAATTAAGTAGAAAAAATATTTTCCCTCTAAAAAAGTATAATCTTACATATTTTAAGGCCTGTGCATGTGTGTGTACTTTGCATTTTGTGGGTGTATGATTAAAGGTGTAGAAGTTCTAAATGATTTAAATTTGTTCTGTCATAGCTAATTGTACCTGTAATCTAATTTTTAAATATAGCACTCTTAAAGACCAAAACTTACTTTGTTTGAGGTGGTACATTATAGGCTAAGGTAATTTTAATGGTGGTCAGTTTCTGTTTTTTAAATTTATTTATTTTTAATTGAAGGGTAATTGCTTTACACAATATTGTGTTGGTTTCTGCTGTCCATCAGCATGAATCAACCATAGGTATACTGCTGGTACTTTTTTGTCTTCATCTGCTATCAGAATGAAAATTTGAAACTTCTTTCATAAGGTTGTTACTGTATTTGGGATCCCTGTGGGTATTGTTTTTATTGCCTGGCAACTTCCCTTATTGTTAAAACGTGTGAATACTTAATTTATACAGAACAAAATATTTTTTTCAGATTGACTGGGAAAATGATTTAGTAAATATTTATCAAAACCTGTTATATATAAAGCACTGTGTTAGTTATGTGTTTGGTCTTGTTGTTCAGTTGATCAGTCATGTCTGACTCTCTGTAACTCCATGGACTGCAGCACGCCAGGCTTCCCTGTCCTTCACCATCTCCTGGAGTTTGCTCAAACTTATGTCCATTGAGTGATGCCATCCAACCATCTAATCCTCTGTTGTCCTCTTCTCCTGCCTTCAGTCTTTCCCAGCATCAGGGTCTTTTCAGATGAGTCAGCTCTTCGCATCAGGTGGCCAAAGTATTGGAGTTTCAGCTTCAGCATCAGTCCTTCCAATGAATATTCAGGACTGATTTCCTTTAGGATTCACTGGTTTGATTTCCTGCAGTCCAAGCGACTCTGAAGAGTCTTCTTCAACACCACAGTTCAAAAGCATCAATTCTTCAGCACTCAGCTTTGTTTATGGTCTAACTCTCACATCCATACATGACTACTGGAAAAACCATAGCTTTGACTATATGGACCTTTATTGGCTAAGTAATGTTTCTACTTCTTCATATGCTGTTTAGGTTTGTCATAGCTTTTCTTCCAAAGAGCAAGTGTGTTTTTAATTTAATGGCTGCAGTCACCATCTGCAGTGATTTTGGAGCCTAAGAAAATAGTCAGTCACTGTTTCCATTGTTTCCCCATCTATTTGCCATGAAGTAATGCGGCCAGATGCCATGATCTTAATGTTTTGAATGTTGAGTTTTAAGCTAGCTTCTTCACTCTTCTCTTTCATCTTCATCAAGAGGGTCTTTAGTTCCTCTTCACTTTCTGCCAATAGGGAGGTATCCTCTGCCTGTCTGAGGTTACTGATATTTCTCCCGGCAATCTTGATTCCAGCTTGTGCTTCATCCAGCCTGGTATTTCGCATGATGTACTCTGCATTATGTGGGTGATCATATAAAAATGGCACAATGCTATGCTTATAGAGTTTATAATCTAGTACGGTTGCTAGACGTGAAATGGTGATCCAATTCTTTCTCATTCATGACCTAGGTAATCATCTTTCAAACCCATGGGAAGCTAAATAATAATTTTATTTTATGAATAATAAATGATAAAAATCAATGTTCAGATGAAACATCTTATTTATGGCTGTACAACTGGTAAAGGTGCTTGATTTTTGTTTGTTTGTTTAGTGCCCTGCCTATTATTTTGAGCTGTTTAGACACAAACATCCATGAGACAGGGCAAAGTGTGATGAAGTTCTACATAAACTACAAGTCTTAAGTATTTTAGGGCTGTTTCCAATGGAATATTTAGGAGTTAGACATTGTGGAGAAATTAGACCTGTGAATACACAGATGAACTGTACAAAAAAGATTTTAATGGCCCAGGTAACCATGATGGTGTGATCTCACCTAGAGCCAGACATCCTGGAGTATGAAGTCAAGTGGGCCTTAGGAAGCATTACTACAGACAAAGCTAGTGGAAGTGATGGAATTCTAGCTGAGCTATTTCAAATCCTAAAAGATGATGCTGTGAAAGTGCTGCACTCACTATGCCACCAAATTTGGAAAACAACAGTGGCCACAGGACTGGAAAAGGTCAGTTTTCATTCCAATCCCAAAGAAAGGTAATGCCAAAGAATGTTCAAACTACTGTGCAGATGCACTCATTTCACATGCTATCAAGGTAATGCTCAGAATCCTTCAGGGTAGGCTTCAGCAGTACATGAACGCAGAACTTCCAGATATACATGCAGGCTGGATTTTTTAGAAAAGACAGAAGAACCAGAGATCACGTTGCCATAATTTGTTGGATCATGCAGAAAGCAAGGAAATTCCAGAAAAATATCTGCTTCACTAACTACGCTAAAGCCTTTGACTGTGGATCACAACAAACTGTGGGAAATTCTTAAAGAGGTGGGAAATTCTTAAAGAGATGGGAATACCAGACCATCTTATCTGACTGCTGAGAAACCTATATGCAAATCAAGAAGCAGCAGAACCAGACATGAAACAACAGATTGGTTCAAAATTGGCAAAGGAGTACTTCAAGGCTGTACATTGCCACTCTGCTTATTTAACTTCTGTGCAGAGTACATCAAGGGAAATGCCAGACTGGATGAATCTCAAGCTGAAATCAAGATTTCCAGGAGAAATATCAGTAACTTCAGATATGCAGATGACACCTCCCTATTGGCAGAAAGTGAGGAGGAACTAAAGGCCTCTTAATGAAGGTTAAAAAGGAGAGTGAAAGCTGGCTGAAAACCCAACATTCAGAAAACTAGGGTCGTGGCATTCGGTCCCATCACTTCATTCCAAACAGATGGGGAAAGAGTGGAAACAGTAACAGATTTTATTTTCTTGGACTCCAGAATCATTGCAGACAGTGACTGAAGCTGTGAAAATAAAAGATGCTTGCTCCTTGGAAGAAAAGCTGTGACAAACTTAGACTGTATTAAAAAGCGGATACATCAGTTTGCTGACAAAGGTCCGTCTAGTCAAAGCTATGGTTTTTCCAGTAGTCATGTAAGGATATGAACATTGGCCCATAAAGCAAGCTGAGTGCTGAAGAATTGATGCTTTCAAACTGTGGTGTTGGAGAAGCCTCTTGAGAGTCCTTTGGACATCAAACAAATCAATCCTAAAGGGAATCAACCCTGAATATTCATTGGAAGGACTGATGCTTAAGCTCCAATACTTTGGTCACCTGATCCGAAGAGCCAACTCATTTGAAAAGACCCTGATGCTGGGAAGGATTGAAGGCAGGAGGAGAAGGGGTGACAGAGGATCAGATGGTTGGATGGCATAACCGACTCAATGGACATGGGTTTGAACAAACTCCGGGAGATGGTGAAGGATAGGGAAGCTTGGCATACTGCAGTCCATGGGGTTGCAAAGAGGTGGACACAGTTGACTGAACAACAACAACAACAAAGACCTGTCAAAGACCATACAGGAAGGGAGGATAATA
The DNA here is from genome assembly GCF_014754425.2 of Oryx dammah. Classification (NCBI taxonomy): domain Eukaryota; kingdom Metazoa; phylum Chordata; class Mammalia; order Artiodactyla; family Bovidae; genus Oryx; species Oryx dammah. Next base: position 68,640,176 of record NW_024070202.1, on the reverse strand, counting down.
AACAGAGATGGCAAAAGGAGCATCTCTCTAACAGATGGAAAAGAGTTAATATAGGTTTGGAGGTCAGAAGTAGAGAGCATAATCTGGGAGCTGTAACAGTCTTGAGTCTTTAATATCTGTGATGGAGCAGATCATTGTGAAAGATAGGTTGAATCCAGATTTTAACTGTTTGGAATGTGGGTGCTATTTGCTGTTAAATATTTTCTAGGAGAAAAAGAGACCCAACCAGAGTGGGTCTTAATGAAAATAATTTGGTAGCATGGAGAGGATTTACAGGTGGGAAGGATTTTTGAAGGTAAGAAAATTAGGTACAGATATGCTTAGAATGAATTGATAAAGGACCACCTCTTTTGGGTACCTTCCCCAATCATCATCCATTGAATTTATCAAGGAAAGCTTTGAATCTTGGGAAAGAACGCATGTGTCACGTAAGTTAGTATTTGTGATTTATTCACATGAGCATGATAGTTGAAGCCATAGAAGAAAGTGAGTTTTCCGAAAATGCAGAGAGAAGAAGCCAAAGAAGAAACTGCAGAATACTTGTAATTGTGAAGAAGTCTACTTTTAAAAAGAGCATTAGAGAACGACAGTGTTGCCACCATTTCATAAAAGCCAGGAGAGAAGTTTTAAGAGTGAGGCACATTCATAAAAATTGACAAGTAACTCAGGGACTTCCCTGACAGTCCAGTGGCTAGGACTCTGCATTACCACTGCAGGGCACGCAGCCTCAGTCCCTGATCAAGGACCCAGGGTCCTGCATGCTGCAGATGGGCAAAAGAAGAATGATAAAATAATCTTGAAACACATCAGAAAAACGAGAGTGACACATTCAGAGATACCAAAGAATAAGATCCAGGGAAAATGCATGGATATGGTAATAGGGTTTATTTAAATAGAAGGGTATAAACTAGCTCTTGAAGGGTTAAGAGAGGGTAGATAATGAAAAATAATAATGATCATTTCTTTCTCTCCTCAGCTTCAGTTGGCAGAGAAAGAAAAAGAGATAAGTGGTCTAACTTCATATTGGGAAAACCTCTCCAGGGAGAAGGTACTGAATAATGTCCTTGAAAAATTTCATACGACACCGAATGATAATACAGCTTTTTGAAGGGACATAACATTTTACAGTTATATGAGGGTAATTTTTTCTTTTTAAGTTAAATGAAGAAAAGACAAACAGGTAGAAAACGCTTTTTAGTTTTATAATATTTTCAAAATATTTTGATAGAAAAATGCTTAAGTGTTGAATCTTAGTTTGACTTTTGTTACATAGTTTGGATTTAACGAATTTTGGTTTTCTTTTGTAATAAGAAACATTTTAGGAGATGTTTAATGATTTCTAGCATAACCTGACCTTCAGACAGAGCATACGTTTATAATATAAAATGTACTGTAATGCAACATTTCTCACAGTAGGGTCTAAAGGGTCTTGTTATGAATGATAAAAGACACTCCTATCACTGAGAAAATTCCAGAAGTTTTAGGAGGTCAGTGCCAGGAACTGGGGACAAGACCAAAAATATTTTTTATGTTACAGTATGCATTTATGTATGTATGTATGTAGTTATGTATGTGCAGTCTTCCCTCTGTGTCTTCGGGGTTGGTTTCTGGACCCCTCTCTAAGGATGCCAGAATCCAAGGATGCTGAAGTCTCTTAAGTGAAACGGTGTAGTACCACTGGCCCTGAGTATCCATGCATTCTGCATTGGCTGATTTGGAGGGCCAGCTGTATTTTAAGTGTATATTTGGGTATCTCTGTTCATATGTGTGTTTATCTAATCTAATATTAATAGATACCATTTTCCTACTTGGTACTCATCAATATGAGCTCTTTTTAGTAGTGTGATAAGAATTTTTTGCTGTTCACATAGTACCAGATTGGGTCAGTGGAAACACCTTCAAACTGGCCCCTGGTATGCCCCAATATCAAAAGGATGGTGTTGGTTTTTTGAGCACTTAATTTTTTTCTAGCGTTGCAAGATATTCTCATATGTTTATTTCACCACTCATCTTTGGAGTTGGCCATTTTTTATAAGAAAGAATCTAAAATTAACTTCTCCAAGGAGCTCTGGTTGTTTATTATTGGGAAATGCTGTTTAGAAGTTATTGCAGTAATTTCATCTGGCTACAGAGAGATTATCAAGATGAGGATGTTGGTTGTGGTGGTGTTCTTGTTGTTTTGTCATGCCATCTGGCTTGCAGGATCTTAGTTTGCCAGTCAGGGATCAAACCCAGGTCCTGGCAGTGGAATGGTAGAATCCTAACTACTAGATTGCCAGGGAAATCCTCCTTGTCTTCCTTAATTCCTATTTATACACCTTTTCCTCAGTGAGAATCCTGTGGCCAACGGAGTTAGCACAGTTAATCTATTTGGTAGTTCCAGTATCTCACATAAAACAGTTTCAAAACTGCTAGAGCTATATCCATTAAGACAAGGAAACCTGTTAAAAGTAGAATTCAATTCAAGATTGCTTGCAATTCTTCCTTCCCCACCCCATCCCTGGGTTGTCAGTATACTGTGTTTGAATGTTACTCGCGTTAGTTCTCTCTCCCTCACCCTCTCTTCCTCCTCCCTAACTTCAGTATATGGTAACATAAAATGACAGGTGGGTTAGGTTGCACTGTTGCTCAGTCATATCCAACTGTCTGCAGACCCTTGAACTGTAGCCCACCAGGCTCCTCTGTCTGTGTTTTCCAGGCAAGAATACTGGAGTTGGGTTTCCTGTTCCAGGGGATCTTCCCTACCTAGGGAGTGAATCCATGTCTCTTGTGTCTCTTGCATTGGCAGGTGGATTCTTTACCACTAGTGCCACCTGGGAAGCCCTAAATGGTGGATTGAAGCTAATTAAAACAATAGTAGCACAAATGAAGAGTAAGAAAACAATTTTTTATTTCTGGTATGAATTTTGGTCAAGTGTATTTCAAAGTTAAAGCAATGATGACCTAATTAGATTTGACAGGAAGTTGACAAAATATGTATGTTAAATGCTGAAGACCACTTTGTGAAATATGAATTTACTTAAGTAATTTTTGGTAAGAAACCCAACTCCTAAGTGTATTTTGTGCTTGGAGTTACTAGCTAATGTTGGAGAGAAACAATCAAGATACTTTATTTTTATACATTTTACATATATAAAATATGTTTCATATATAAAAATACAACACAAAATTATATATTTATATATAGAATATATTTATAGTTTTGTAGTTTCATATATGATAGTGAAAGTGCTGAATGGTTATAACCATCTGTACATTTTGCTGAGTTATAGATGGCTCAAATCACAGAAAATAATATATAGTGACTTATTAATTATGCTGCAGTTTAAATAATCTTGCAAGACTGCAATCAGCCTGTTAGATGGGGCTCTGTCATCTCAGTATAGATCTACTTCTGAGCTCACTTGTTGCTGGGATTCATTCCTTGGGGGTTGTTCGATAAGGGCCATACTTCGTACTCTGCCATCTTCCAATCTTCCATGAGGTCACTCCTCTCCTCTCTTTTTTCATTCCTCTTCCCTCTGCTCTGTGTTTGACAGAAGATTATTCAAACCACAGGCGGGTAACCTTTAAAAATATATAAAGTTGATACTTTCCTTGCTTGAAGACCCTTATGGGCCTCCCATGTACTTGTGCATTTAAGATAAATGACAAAATTCTTTTTTGTGCTGTGTGGCTTGCAGGATCTTAGTTCCCTGACCAGGGATTGAACCCACACCCTTTACAGTGAAACCATGGAGTCCTAACCACTGGACTACCAAGGAATCCCTCCAAAATTCTTAGTATAGATTATAATCTTTTATATGACAAGCCTGTCTCTCTAGACCCATTTTAAGCCACAGTTTGTTTGATTATCTATTGTAGAATTCCTCTCGGTAGTAGTTCTGAGTCTTAAGCTTGCATCAGAATCATCTGTATGATTTGTTAAAGCACAGCTTTCTGGGTTCTATTCCCAGAGTTTCTGATTTGTAGGTCAGGTATGGGGCTTGAGATTTGCATTTCTGACAAGTTGCTGCTGCTGGTGTTGGTCTGGGGACTGCACTTTGAGAACTGTTATAGTTACTCTGGCCTTAAAACTCATGAATTGCTTTCTTGTTTCAGGGCCCTTGTTCGTGTACTTTGCCAAGAATATTCTTGCCTACGATTCTTTGGTAGTTAACTTTAAACTAGGGAAGTCCCGGAAGAATTTAAACGTTTATAAGAAGAGAATAATGTAATGAATTCTGTTGTATTTCTCACCCAGCAGTAAACAGATGTTACTTTATGGCCATCTTACCTGTTCAACCGTTTCCCTTCTGTCTTAACCCAATGGTATTTTTTTCAAGTATATCCCCCAAATTTTAAATATTTTCTTCTAAATATTTAAGTACTCCTACTACTCTTGACTTATGCTTAAAGTCTCAGGTTAAATAACTCTTCCTCACAGAGGCCTTCTTTGACCTCTCATTCTAAATTAGGTACCTCTATTAAACTTACACCTGGAAACTGTACTTTTATTTTACAGCACTTACCATAATTACCATAACTAATACTTATTTTTGTACATATTTCTCTTAATTAAAACTCCCTTCACTTAATTATAAGATCCATGAAGACAGGAATCATGTCTGTTTTATTCACCATTGTATTTGTAGTCTCTACTCCAGTATTCTGGCCTGGAGAATTCCATGGACTGTATAGTCCATGGGGTCGCAAAGAGTTGGACATGACTGAGTGACTTTCACTCATAGTGTTTGATATTTGAAGTTAAATATTTGTTGAATGACTAAACAAATTAATGTTAATGGGTCAAACATAATTTATAGCATTTGCTGATAAAAACATTTGGTAAAAGAAATGTACCAGCATCAGCAGTTTTATTATCAGTTAATACCCTACCGTGTCAGGAATGCAACAGAAGTAGGCCAGTTTGCTTTCTACTTCCTGTCTTCTTGAGTTACTCTTAATTTTCCTGCTGGTGACACTGTAGTTTTATATTACTTTTAAAGAGTGCATTTATAAGAATTTCTTTTTGCTATTTCAGCAACTTGCTTAATGTTTGTCTTTTCCCAGTGCTTTTTTAGAACCCTTACTCCTCTATAAGGTTAGGATTAAATCCTTTTCCTTCAGCACTGAAACCTAGATCCAAACAGTGCCTGGGATAAACCAAATGATCATTAAGCGTTAGTTGAGTGAGTTAAAAAAAAAAAAGATGAATCATCATCTAACAGAATGTGTATTTTACTTATTTTGTTTCCTGTCCATCTTCCCTGCTCTAGATACGGACTTCACATGAGTAGGAATTTTTGTATGTTTTGGTTGTACCTGAATCTCTAGTGCCTGGAGAGCAGTGCCTGCCACATATTAGATACTCAATAAATATTTATTGAACATTATTGTTGTTCAGTCACCCAGTTGTGTCAGACTTTGCGACCCCATGGACTGCAGCACATCAGACCTCTCTTTCTCTCACCATCTCCCAAAATTTGCCCAAGTTCATGTCCATTGCATTGGCAATGCCATCCAGCCATCTTATCCTCTGATGCCGTCTTCTTCTGCCCTCCATCTTTCCCAGCATCAGGGACTTTTCCAGTGAGTCAGCTGTTCATATCAGATGACCAAAATACTAGAGCTTCAACTTCAGCATTAGCCCTTCCAGTGAGTATTCAGGGTTGATTTCCCTTAAGATTGACTGGTTTGATCTCCTTACCGTCCAGGGGACTCTCCAGCACCATGGTTTGAAGGCATCAATTCTTTGGTGCTCTGCCTTCTTTACGGTCCAGCTCTCCCAACCGTATGTTACCACTGGGAAGACCATAGCCTTGACTATGTGGACCTTGCTGGCATAGTAATGTCTCTGGTTTTCAGCACACTGTCTAGGTTTTTCATAGCTCTCCTGCCAAGAAGCAAACGTCTTCTGATTTCATGGCTGCAGTCACCAGCCGCAGTGATTTGAGAGCACAAGAGGAAATCTGTTACTGCTTCCCCCTTTTCCCCCATCTATTTGCCATGAAGTAATGGAGCTAGATGCCATGATCTTGGAGATGTCAATGGCAACCCACTCCAGTACTCTTGCCTGGAAAGTCCCATGGACGGAGGAGATTGGTGGGCTGCCATCTTTGGGGTCGCGAAGAGTCGGACACGACTGAGCGACTTCACTTTTCACTTTCATGCATTGGAGAAGGAAATGGCAACCCACTCCAGTGTTCTTGCCTGGAGAATCCCAGGGTCGGCAGAGCCTGGTGGGCTGACGTCTATGGGGTCGCACAGAGTCGGACACAACTGAAATGACTTAGCAGCAGCAGCAGCCATGATCTTAGTTTTTTTAATATTTGATTTTAAGCCGACTCTTTCACTCTCCTCCTTCACCCTCATCAAGAGGCTCTTCAGTTTCTCTGCCACTAGAGTGGTATTATCTGTATATCTGAGGTTATCAATGTTTCTCCTGCCTATCTTGATTCCAGCTTATAACTCCTCCGGCCTGGCATTTCTCACGATGTTCTCAGTGTATGGATTAAACAAACAGGGTGACAGCAGATAGCCCTGTCGTACTCCTTTCTTAACCTTGAACGAATAAGTTGTCTCATACAGGGTTCTAACTGTTGCTTCTTGACCTGCATACAGGTTTCTCAGGAGACAGGTAAGGTGCTTTGGTATTCCCATCTCTTTAAGAGCTTTCCACCCTTTATCATGATCTACACAGTCAAGGGCTTTGGTGTAGTTGATGAAACAGAGGTAGATGTCTTTTTGGAATTCCATGGCTTTCTCTGTGATCCAGCGAATGTTAGCGATTTGACGTCTGGTTCTTCTTTCTCAATAACATAGTTATTGAACATACGTGTGAATAAAAATTCATTGTTTTTTAGAATAGCTTGCTCTCTAGTATCATAAAAATATATTTTAAAAGTAACTTTTAATAGTATGAAGTAATTTAGTATATCTTAGTTAGAAACTCTGTCAATTTAAATTTATTTAGAAATTTAATATATCTTAAAATGTCTTATGTCATTCCGAAAACCACTGCTTAGAATTATTTACCATTTTCATACTGTTTCAGATATTCTGTATAACCCCCTTACTAGAAATTTGAAAAGGAAAGAGAAAAGAAAATAATAAAGCAGAAAGAACAGTGGCAAAGAATGATAAAAGTGACGGTTGGAAGTATTTTATTAACTATTACCAGAGAAAAAATTAAAAATATCTTTAAAGTAAAACTGTTTCAAAATGTTCTTTAATATCAGGTACCTGACTAGCAATTTTTCTGAATTTCATTTCATATTACCAGATGATCTCTTCCTTTTTGAGAGTGGAAAAGTAATATTTATATCTATCTATAAATGATTAACAGAGAAGGCAATGGCACCCCACTCCAGTACTCTTGCCTGGAAAATCCCATGGACAGAGGAGCCTGGAAGGCTGCAGTCTATGGGGTCTCGAAGAGTCGGACACGACTGAGTGACTTCACTTTCACTTTTCACTTTCATGCATTGGAGAAGGAAATGGCAAGCCACTCCAGTGTTCTTGCCTGGAGAATCCCAGGGACGGGGGAGCCTGGTGGGCTGCCATCTGTGGGGTCGCACAGAGTCGGACACGACTGAAGCAACTTAGCAGCAGCAGCAGCATAAATGATTAATGGAAGTTGTCTCGAGTATATCTGTGATTTTTGTGGGTGACAAAGGCAGTGCAACTGCTGCTGTGTTTTTTGCCTGCCTTCATAATTGAAGAAAATGATAAATTTAAGTTAGACGTTAGTGAAAAGATGCATTTTTTTCTCCATCTAACTTCATGGATATCCCGAATTCTAAACATAGATCCTTTGGAGAGGGGTGGGTACATTGTGAATATAAATTTAAGAGACTTCTCTAAGGTAACAGTTGTCTTCTGATTTGCCAAACACCAATCAGAACAATTTTGTCCATGTTCCTATATTTTGTTTAGCCTGCCTCCATTTTCCCCCATGAGGAATCAAAGCTGCTTATTACTCCTGTTCTTACCCTTATATTACTTGCAGAGGATTTATTGCATCTTTGATCATAAAGGAGTGGAGTATGAGCCTAGAGTAAACTCTTTATTAGGTTGAAATTCTCTGTGATGTTCCTTGACTGTATTAGTGCATGTATGAATCTTTTGATGAAACCCTGACTTCATTTAAGTAGTTTATTGTTTGCTTATAGAAAAATGGTCCTTTAAATTGATTTGTACTTTTATAGAAATATTTTCTCATGTCTAACTGTTTTGCTGCTTTCATGCCTTTTCCCTCCTCTTTTCTTGAATCATCTTTGAAATATTTTTAAAATTTACTCTCTCCCTTTTTCTGTGTTCACATTGAAAACTTTCACATCCTGAATCACTACAGCAGTGTGAATGGGTTTTTTGATTGGCAGGAGATGAGGGAACATCCATTGAGGGCCTGCTATGTTTTTAAACAATCCCCTCATTTCTCAGTAGTCCTCTGAGGCCTACAGAAGCTAAGTTCCTCAGGGTCATTTGTATTATAACTGTCAAGCAAATTCTGGTCTGAATCCAGTCCACCATGTCATGCTGCCTCCCTAATTGTTTGTACATTCAAGTGTGCTCGCTATAGTTTGCTGCTGCTGCTACTGCTACTAAGTCGCTTCAGTTGTGTCCGACTCTGTGTGACCCCATAGATGGCAGCCCACCAGGTTCCCCCGTCCCTGGGATTCTCCAGGCAAGAACACTGGAGTGGCTTGCCATTTCCTTCTCCAATGCATGAAAGTGAAAAGTGAAAGTGAAGTTGCTCAGTCATGTCCGACTCTTAGCGACCCCATGGACTGCAGCCTACCAGGCTCCTCCATCCATGGGATTTTCCAGGCAAGAGTACTGGAGTGGGGTGCCATTGCCTTCTCTGATAGTTTGCTAGATTAACCTTACTAAGAACTATTTCATGGTGGTGGTGTTGCTGTTCAGGATCTGACAGGCCCATTGTAGTAAACAGTATAGGTCTTAAACTGTATGACAGATCTGGCATATTGCCCTTGAGCTGTGTTTTTAGGTATATTTCTTCTACTTTTAAAATGAATCCTGTGTTCTAGGTAAGTCATTCACTTACCAGTCCTGCATTATGTTATATTTCTTATGCCTTCTCTACTCTTTCCACATGCTTAGGAAGAACTTTTAACTTCCATTTCTCTTCTCAAGCCTAAATTGACTTGCATTTTTCATGTTCACCAATTTTGCTCTCAGGGCTTCGCTAGTAGCTCAGATGGTCAAGCATCTGCCTGCAATGCAGAAGACCTGGGTTCAATCCCTGCTCCAGGAACATCTCCGGAAGCAGGAAATGGCAGTCCAGTCCAGTATTCTTGCCTGGAGAATTTGGAGGAACTTGGTGGGCTATAGTCTGTGGAGCCCACAGTCAGACATGACTGAGCAACTAACACACAAACTAGTTTTGCTCTCAATGATAATGACTTAGTTCATTTTAAGGCCTCTTACCCTATTTTAAGTTCACTTTATAGGTAAAAATTTAACATAGAGTCTCATCTTGAATACTCCCAAGGGATGACAGTCAGCAAAACCAGCTAAATTTTACTTTACAGATGAAAATTTTCATCCTTACATCCTTGGTTAATATTTTTGGTTGATTTTATTTTGTTAAACCGCTCTATTGAGGTGCAATTGACATATGATAAAATTCACCCATTTTAAGTGCAATGCAGTGAGTTTTGGCAAATATATAGTTCTGTAACTATCATTACATTCAAACTATAGAATGTTTTATTGCTGCACATATATGTGCTCATATGTACTCAGTTCCTCCAACTACCCCCAGTCCCAGACAACCACTGATGTGCTTTCTTTTACTCTACAGTTTTACTTTTTCTAGCATTTCATAAAAATATGGTCATACAGAATTTATTCACTCATTGATTATGGACATTAATCCTTTTACCAGCTGATGGACGTTCAAATTATTTCTCATGTTTTGGTTGTGATTAAGACTGCTGTGAACATTCTCTTACAAGTTTTTCTGTGGACATGGCTTTCGTTTTTCCTTTTTTGAGTATATACTTAGGAAGGGAATTGCTGGCTTGTGTGGTATGTGTATGTTTTTAAGAAACAGATTGTTTTCCAAAGAGGCTGTACCATTTTGCTTTCCCACTGCAGTGTATGAGCATTCCAGTTACTAGCCCTTGGTATTGTCAGTTTTTAATTATAGTTACTCTATTGGCTATGTAGGGTTGCTTTGTTACAATTATAGTTTAATTTCTCTGGTCTAGGGTTTTTTAAAATTATTATTGTTTCTTAATGTTAACCTTAAAGTTTTTTTTTTAATTGAAGTATAGTTGATTTACATTATTGTGTTAGTTTTTGGTGTACAAAGTTTTTGGTGTACAGCATAGTGATTCAGTATTTTTGCAGATTATATTCCATTATAGGTTATTACAAGATAATGGATGCCCCTGTGCCCAGCCCCACAGTAAATCCTTGTTGTTTATTTTATATATAGTAACTTGCATCTGTACCCCTAATTTGTCTTTTTCCTTTGGTAACCACAAGTTTTCTATATCTGTGAGTTTGTTTCTTTTTTGTATGTACAGTTGTGTGTATTTTTTAGATTCATATGTATATAAGTGATACCATGTAGTATTTATCCTTGACTTATTTCATCAAGTGCATGCATATATACACATACACAGCATCTTAATCCAGTCATCTGTTGATGAGCCTTAGGTTATTTTCATGCATATCTTGGCTGTTTTAAATAGTGCTGCTATAAATATTGGGGTGTATATATCTTTTAAGATAAGTTTTCTTTTTTTTTTTTTTCTGAATAGTCCTTGATGACTGACTGGTAATGCTCAGTATCTTTTCTTGTGCCTGCAGACCATTCATATATATTCTTTTGTGAAATGTATGTTCATATCTTTTACCTAATTTTTAAAATTGGGTTATCTTTTTTGGTTTGGAGTTTTAAAAAATATATTCCAAATCCAATTTCTTTTGTTAGATATTTTGGAAATACTTTATCCCAATTTGTGGCTCATCTTTTCATTTTTAAAAGAAACTAGCTTTTGAAGAGCAGAAGCTGCTAATTCTGAAGTAGTACAGTTCAGCAATAGTTTTCTTGATGGTTCAGGCTATATTTGTCCTATATGGAATTTTTGCCTAACCCAGAGTTACAAAGATTTTTCCCCTATTTTTTCATCTAGTATATTTATATTTTCAGCACTTATATTTAGATTTATGATTTAAAATTAAATTCTGTATATAGAATGACAGTTAAAAAATTTTTATTTATATACAGATAGCCAGTTGTTTTTTTTTAACATCACATGTCTAAAAGAATGTGTTTTCCTCCACTGAATTATATCTTCATCTTTGAAAATTAATTGGCAATGAGTATGGATATATTTTTGGAATCTCTTCTATTTATATTAGGGTGAACATACTAAAGTCTACATCTGAATTTGGCTTGTGGTCTGTTTTTGTAAATGAAGTTTTATTAAAGCACATTGCCATGTCCATTCATTTCTAGGTAATTGTGACAACAGCAGAGATAGATTTGTGTAGCTTTGACAGACTGTTCTACAAAGCTGAAGATATCTACCATTAGGCTCTTTATGGAAAAAGTTTGCCTATGCCTGATCTATGTATTTATACTTATGCCCAAACTCAGTTGATTACTATAGCTTTAAGTTTTGCAATCAGATTGTGTAAGTCTTGAGGTTCTGCTTTTTTAAAAATGAGCTGTTCAGCACTTCTATGTTTCCATGTACATTTTAGAATCAAGTTTGTCGATTTATACAAAAACCTGCTGGAATTTTGAATCAGTGAATCAGTCTGAGGGGAAATTAATAGTATAAAAATAGGTTTTCCAGCCCATGAATGTGATACCTTTCTCCATTTGTTGAGCCTCTCTTCTGTAACTCTCAGTAATGTTTGTGGTCTTTAGTTTATAGACCTTGTACATCTTTTGCTAAATTTATTCCTAAGTATTTTATCTATTAATGCTTTTTAAAATAAAAAGAATTTAAAAAATTTCATTTTTCAGTTGTGTGTTGCTGACAATATAGTTGGTTAATATAGTTGGTTAATATAGTTGGTTGGTTTTTTTTTTATTGACCTTATATACTGCAGCCTTGCTAAATTAACTCATTCTCCTAGTTTTAGTAGATTCCTTAGGATTTTCCCACTTCTATGATCATGTCATCTGTGAATAAAGATGGTTTTACTTCTTCCTTTCCAATCTGTCCACCTTAATCTTAACACTGTTTAGTACCTCCAGTATAATGTAGCATAGAAATGGTTAGTAGACCTTCTTGCCTTAATATTTGATCTTAGATAGAATCACTTAGTTTTTTACCATTAAGATTCACTGTTGGTTTTTGTTAACTTCACTTTATTTTTTTAAAACCATAAATGCATGTTGGATTTTGTAAAGTGTTTCTTTGTAAATTTATTGAAATGATCAGTTTTTCCTTTAGTCAGTGAACATGGTGAATTGCATCGATTTTTGTACGTTAAACTTATTTTGCTTTCCTGTGATAAAATCCACTTGGTCATGATATATTATTTTTTAATATTGAATTTGATTTCTTAAGTTGAGGATTTTTATATTAGTATTCGTGAGGGTCTGCAGTTGCAGTCTTCAGTTTTCCTGTGATGTCAATGGTTTGGATATCAGGATAATACTGGCCTTATAAAAGTAAGCTGAGAAAGTGTTTTGGTAAGAGTTTATACAGGATTAATATATTTTTTAAAATGTTTGATAGAATTTACTAGGGAAGTAGTCTGGGTTGTTTTTTGCTTTATGATTTTTACTAATAGCTAAATTATAAGAGATTCATAATTTCCCCTCAGCCCAATGAAAAGGGTACTTTAATTGGCACAATTTGAAAATATATATTGGGCTTTGTCTTGCTTTCTAGTTTTGTTAAATGTGGAAGGGACATGTATGAGAAGTTGAGAACTAGCATTTCCAACTGTGTCCTTTAAATATAATAGGGAAATCATTGTAATATTTTGGCTAAATGTTTAAGCTTTTCTTGTTATAAAATAGTTGCTTTGCTTTTTCTCCATCTTTTTTTGTTAATTTTAGGAACATAAAAGGAGTGTAGAAAATCAAGCAGAAAGGAAATTGGAAGGTCAGAATTCCCAGAATCCTCATCAGATCTCACAGTGTCTGAAAACAAGCTCAGAGAAAAGTGGTCATGTTCCTGCAGTGTCAAATACACAACCAGTTCTGCAATATGGTAATCCTTATGCAACACCAGAAACAAGAGGTTATTAAAACTTTTTTGTTGACATTAGCCAAATACGGAGGTTTTTCTTGGTTTCTATCTTTGTGGGATTAGAGAACTGCTCTGTTGGTACAATTAACTCTAATAGAAATCCTGTTTTATAACAAGCAGCTTTAATGTTTAACTGGCTTCATCTAGAAGCGATACACCGTGAATGAGAGTCTATTTGCTTATTACACATAGTTTAAAGGTCATTTGGGTTAAAAAGAAAAACATTTTTTGGATACACTAAAATGGTTCTTTATAATCTGTTCATCCTTGCAGTAGACAGGGATTTTAATTCTAGGACCAGGTTTTAACCTACCTTTCCAAAATTTTTATTTCAGATGGAGCAGATGGTGCTTTTTACCCAGATGAAATCCAAAGGCCACCTGTGAGAGTACCCTCTTGGGGACTGGAGGATAATGTTGTCTGCAGCCAGCCCGCTCGAAACCTAAGCCGCCCTGATGGTTTAGAAGACCCTGAGGATAGTAAAGTAAATTGAATTTCCATTATCTGAGCTTGTCCCTTTTATTTTCGTCTGGTGTAGAGAGTTTACGTATGTGTGGGAAGAGAGAATATGATTGCTTGTGTGTACACATGATTGCTGGCTTCATCTTTTTGAATAAGTTTCAGAAGGATATTTTAGGATTTATTTGGAGAATGATCTCAATATTGTAGTTATAAGATAGTTTAATCTTTTTCTAAAAATGATGTTCGTTATAAATCTTCATTCTCCCAAGCATCATTTTTTATAATTTTATTTTTGTGCTGGGTCTTCATTGATGTGAAGGCTTTTCCCAAAAAGTGGCACATGGGTGCTGCTCTCTTGTTGTGGTGCCCAGGCTTCTCATTGTGGTGGCTTCTGTTGTTGTAGAGCACGGGCTCTAGGGTACTTGGGCTTCGGTAGTTGCAGCACTTGGGCTCAGTACTCATGCTTTCTGGGATCTAGAGTACAGGCTCAATAGTTGTGATGCATGGGTGTAGTCTGTTCTGCAGCATGTAGGATCTTCCTGGATCAAGGATTGAACCTGTGTCTCTTTCATTGGCTGGTGGGTTCTATACCACAGGGAAGCCCCCAAGGTAATTTCATCTTAACATTTTTTTAAAAGCTGAGCCACAGTTGACCTGTAACATACCAATTTCAGGTGTGCAACATAATGGTATTTGTGTATACTACAAAATAACATAAGTCTAGTTAACGTCCATCATCTACAGTTATAATTTTTTTCTTTGTGATGAGAAGATTTAAGGTCAGCTCTCTTAGCAACTTTCAAATATATAATACAGTATTAACTGTAGTCGTAGATGGTTTAATCTTAATTACCAGAGTAATTTACTATATTCTTTTGATTACAGATGTTCTAGATTGGAAGAAGCAAAGTGTTAATGACAATATTATCCTCTGGTGTGCATCTTTTCAGTTTTGCACTTAACTAATATATCCCATTTTAAATTATAAGGTGAACTCTTTGTTATCTTTTGCTTAGAAAAAGGAAGAAGTGTGTGTATCATAGTTTTTTAGAGAAATACTCTTGTAGACATCGTTTGTATTTAATCTCGGCAGCACAATACTGATGGACTGATGGTAACTGAATCAGTTTATGTAGCATGACATTCTTTTTTTCATTTAGGAGATTTCTTTACCATTTAATAGATAGACCATTTTCTTATAGCAGCTCTTGTTGGAGTTTCTGTGCATTAAGAATTTAAAAGAAATGCTTTATTGTGCTCTTTGCAAGTACAGTGGTATCATGACCTGTTTCTCATTTAATCTAGTTTGCTGCATTTAATTGCTATTAACCTTTGCAGAAACTGATCAGTGTTCAGACAGGCATGATTTTAGCCCTAGAGCTCAACACCCATAATGGAGAAAAATGTATTTCTCTCTTCTGCCTTTTGGCCTCCTGTGTCCATTACTGGGAATAATTAGGAAAACTGTCAGAACTTTTGTAGCCTATTTGAAGTCTAGAGTATTATCTTCCTGCTTTTTCACACCTTCACTTCACATTTTGCATATTTAATCTGATCATTCTTGGCACAGATGTTACATGTGACAAGCCCTTCTCTACTGTAGTCATCTGCTTCAGTTTAATTAGCAGAATGTTCTTTCTGATCTGTGTGCTTTGCCCTCCTGCAAACCCATGAGAAACAGTGTTAGAATCTTGTGCTCGTTTGCTGACATGCTTAAATTTGATAATGAGATGGAAGGGCTCTTAATAGGCACATTTTGGTAATTGTATTTTGCTATCAGAAAATTTTTCACATTAGACAAACTAATTTTCATTATATTCAGACCTATTTTTTTAAAAATTCTTGTCTTTACAACAAAAATCACTTGCAAATGAGATAGTTTAGTCATTTTAGTTAGAATAAAGAAAGCTGATTTGAGTTGACCTGTTCCTTTTCTCTGGTTCTTTGCCCTTGCAAGTATTTAACAGCCATGGGACCCTAGTACCTTTGAGTTGGGGCTGAAGCAGTTACAGGCCCCTCTAGTCATATTGTACCATATCCCCCAAACTGCCATAATTCCCTCCCTTCTGCACCAAAAACTATGTTTCTATCAGATCAAAAAGCCTTTTATGACTCACTCCCCTTTACCTAATAGTTGTAATAGCAGTAACTGTAACACTGTAATTATGATGATGGTGATAGCTACAGATGTTTCTGTAGTTTTGACAGCCAATGTTTTAATATATTAATTATCCATAGCTGTCCTATGAGGTAGGAACTGTTACTATTTCTATTTTAAAATGGAGGAAACAGAGATACTAACTGGCTTGCTTCAGCTCATACATCTGGTAAGTGTACTACAGCCTCATTAGTTGGACTATGGAAGCTGTGGTTTTACCACCTATCAATCTATCTAAATCAGAGGTTCCCAAACTTTTCTTAGTTCATGGCACCTTTAGCATCTCAGTAAATTTTTTTTCATAGAACCTCATAGGCCAAAAGAACTACTAATGATTTCCTAACAAATGTATAGTAATTAACCATTTGAAAAAAAAAAAAAAAACATGAAAGAAAGTCATATTTTTCTTAAATAACCTGTTCCAAATGGGATATATGTGGTTTTTGACCAGCAGATGACTTCTCAAACCTTGAAATCAGATTGGACAAGCCATTTTCATTTTCTATTTCAAAGTGGTTTTCACCAGGCACCTGCTTTATATCTTAGCAACTGCCAGAATCTTAAGGATAAGATGTCATTGAAAGGAACATAGCACTGTCTAATGTTGAAACCGTGAGCTGTCTTGAACTAGTTGTTTACATGGTATCTGACAATTAGAAAATTAAAAATAATCCATAGTACCTCTATGAATTTTCTTTGGTGCCCTAGCCTTCTGCACACTTTTTGGAATCATGGTATAAACCCTTACTACTCAAAAATATTATTGGATCAACACCATTGTCATCTCCTGGGAACTTGTTAGAAATGAGGAATCTTTACCTCCACTCCAGATTTGCAGAGACTCAGACAAAATCTTTTAGTGATCATATGCTTAATAAAGTTTGAGTACACTAGGTAGACCAAAGTCCATCAGGCAAGGCTGAATTACTTTCTTTAACATACATCTCACTTTCCAGTTGTTTTTTTTTTCTTTGTATAATGTGTTTCCCTTCCACCCGTATTAGCTTTACTTCCTTCTCTATCTCTGAAAGACTGAGGCTCACACATTCTGTTAATGTGTAGTTTGTTGGCAGCTTTCTACATGAATCCCTCACTGTGAATCTAGTATGCAGTTTTGTTGGCAGCTACCATGAATCCTTCACTGTGAATCACCCAACTAAAGAGAGAATTTTGGTGTAGACATTTTTTTTTCTAATGAGCTTTTTTTTAGTTCTCAGAAGGATCTGTGGTTTTCACAGGGGCTGTGTGAAATGGTATATCATCGCGATTCTGACTTCCTTTTCCCTGATGGCTGATAATGTTCAGCATCTTTAATATGCTTGTCTCTTGGCCATTTTAAAATAGAATTATTTGTCCCTTGCCAGATAGATGACTTAAAAGATCTTTCCTCCCATCTGTGGGTTGTGCTTTCATTCTTTTTGGTGGTATCTTTTGCAGCACAAAGTTTTACATTTTGATGAAGTCAGACTTACCTATCCTATTTTTTTGCTTGCACTTTTGGTGCCGTATCTCAGAAACCATTGATTTATCTAAGGTAGCTCTAGCTTTTAATTTAGGTCTTTGGTCCATTTTGAGTTAATTTTTGGACATGGAGAAAAGTAACATTTTTGCAGGCATTCTTTTTCATTATGGTTTATTACAGGTTATTGAATATCCCTGTAGTATACAATAGCACTTTGTTGTTTATCCATTCTATATATAATACTTTGCATCTGTTAGTCCCAAACTCCCAATCCACTTCCCTTCTCCCTGCTCTGGTGATAAGTCTGTTCTCTAAGTCTGTGAGTCTGTTTCTGTTTCATAGATGAGTTTAATTTGTGTCATATTTTAGTATTTGTCTCTTTCTGACTCCTTCACTTAGTATGATAATATCTAGGTCCATCCGTGTAGATGCAAACGGCCACTCTTTTTATGACTGGAAATTGCAACCCACTCCAGTATTCTTGTCTGAAAAATTCCATGGATAGAGGAACCTGTGGTTGCAAAGAGTCAGACTTGACTGAGCAACTGAGCACTCCTACATATTCTGTTGTGTGTGTGTGTACATATATAGTGTGTATATATACACAGAATGTTATATATATTTATAATATATATTGTGTGTATATACATCATCTTTAGCTATTCATCTGTCAGTGGACATTTAGGTTGTTTACATGTCTTGTCTATTGTAAATAGTGCTTCTGTGACTATAGGGGTGCATGTATCTGAGAAAAGTGACAATTGAAAAGTAATAGAGATCTTATAAAATTATTTTCCTTTTAAAAAATCTCTTTATAGTTATTAAGATGATTTCCTTCATTGACATAGTACAGGAAATGGATGTTTGTTGTTGTTCAGTTGCTAAGTTGTGTTTAACTCTGTGACTCCATGGACTGCAGCACACCAGGCTTCCCTGTCCTTCACTGTCTCCCAGAGTTTGCTCAAACTCATGGATGTTTAGAGGAGTCTGAATAGTAACATCTCATGAAAAGAGGATGTTGACCAATATTAATAATACAGAGTTATGAGGGATAAAGATAAACATTTATTTAAGACTTTATGTAATAGTTACCCAGAGTTATTGATACTCTGTTCTTATGTATTGGTTTTGGCCTTAGCAGATGTTTCTTAAAGGATGTTCTTGAGCTAAAGTTATGATTATCAACTTGGTAAAAGTTCTGTTAGGTGGTAGATCTTTATTACTAGTTCCTTAGTGGCTCGGTGGTAAAAAATCCGCCTGCCACTGTAGGAGGTAGGGGTTTGATCCTTGGGTCAGGAAGGTCCCCTGGAGAAGGAAATGGCAGCCCATTCTAGTATTCTTGCCTGGGAAATTCCATGAACAGAGGAGCCTTGTGGGCTATAGTCCATGGTGGGGGGTGGGGGTGGGGGCGGCGGCTGTTGCAAAGAGTTGGACACGACTAAGCACGTAGACAAACAAAAAATGATATCTAAATTGTTTCAATTAATAATTCCTGGCAAAGGTTGAGAAATGCTGATTATCTGAATCCTAATGATTCAAATGGTGTAACTGGGTGCATATTGATGGTTTGATCATGATTGCAGTTTTTATTGTGGTTGAATACATATAATGTAAAATTTGCCATCTTAACTATTTTATAATACATGGTTCTATAGCAGTAAGTACAGATGACCCTTAAACAACGTGGAGGTTAGGGGTGCCAACCCTCTATGCAGTTAAAAATCTGAGTATAACTTATCCGTCCCTGTATCTGCACTTTCTCCTATATCCATGGCTCCACATTCGAGGATCCAGCCAACTGCAGATCTTGTAGTACTATAGTAGTTACTACTGAAAAAGTCCCACATATAGGTGGATCTGCGCAGTTCAAATCCTTATCATTCAGTGGTCAACTGTATATTCATATTGTTGTGCAACCAGTCTTGAGAACTCTCTTCATCTTGACAAAACAGAAATTCTCTATAAAATGGCAATTCCATTCTTCCCCCTGCTTCAGCCTGTCACCTGTCAAATTTGATTATTCTAGTTCCTAGGGCTTCTGTGGCAGCTCAGCTGGTAAAGAGTTCATCTACAATGTAGGAGATCCAGGTTGGATTCCTGAGTCAGGAAGATTCCCTGGAGAAGGGATAGGTTACCCACTCCAGTATTCTTGGGTTTCCCAGGTTTCTTAGACGGTAAAGAATCTGCCTGCAATGTGGGAGATCTGTGTTTGATCCCTCCATTGGGAAGATCCCCAGGAGGGCATGGCAACCACTCCAGTAGCCTGGAGAGTCCCCATGGACAGAGGTGCCTCGTGGGCTACAGTCCATGGGTTCGCAAAGAGTCGGACATGACAGAGCGGCTAAGCACAGCACAGCAGCAGATACCTCATATAAGGAGAGTCATATATAGTGTTTATCTGTTAGCGGTGGGATTATTTCACTTAACATATGTCTTCAAGATTCATTTATGTTATAACGTGCCAGAATTTCCTTCCTTTTTTAAGGCTAAATAATGTATGTGTACACCATACATTGTATGCATATGCCACAGTTTGTTAATCCATGCATCCATTGGTAGACATTTGAATTGTTTACACCATTAGGCTATGGTGAATAATGTGGATATGACCCTAAGTGTACCAGTATATCTATTTGAATTCCCATTTTCAGTTCTTTTGGACATATACCCAGAAATGGAATTGTTGTCTCATATGGTAATTATATTTTTATGATCATGATTGTGTTTTGAATTTAGTATGATTAAATGTATCTTATTGTCTAAGAGATTAAACTCGTGATATGCTTTGATAAGGCAATGGCATCCCACTCCAGTACTCTTGCCTAGAAAATCCCAAGGATGGAGGAGCCTGGTGGGCTACAGTCCACTGGGTCGCTAAGACTCGGACACGACTGAGCAACTTCACTTTCACTTTTCACTTTCATGCATTGGAGAAGGAAATGGCAACCCACTCCAGTGTTCTTGCCTTGAGAATCCCAGGGACGGGGGAGCCTGGTGGGCTGCTGTCTGTGGGGTCACACAGAGTTGGACACGACTGAAGCGACTTGGTGGCAGCAGCAGCATGCTTTGATAAAAAACAAGAATATTTTTATACACTAGATTTTGAATTGAGCATCCTGTGAGAAGTTTTGGGTTTCAAGTAGGGCTTCAGTTTACTGTAATATATTTCCTTTGCTTAAAAACCAGTTTGCACTAGAAAGAGCATTATGCTGATGGATCTAAAGGTATATGAACAAGTAGGTGGCTTAGCCCTTTGTAGATTAAAATTCTATTGAAAATATTTTAAGAAAAATTTAATTATTTGCAATTGTTCATAAATACATTTCAGTGTGGTATTAAGCAGTTTTGCGAAAATACCTAGGTACTTATATTTTAAAACCTGCTATTCAGAATCCTTTTGAGTTGACAACTTTCAGTGCTAAAACTTGATTAAGTGAAAGCCTTCTAAAATAGAATACTAATAAATTTGAAGTTTATTAATTAAATCAGTATTGAATGATGTCTTCACATTCTTTTAATGTATATAGTAAAGCTGTATGATGCAGTGATGAAATCCTGTTGGATGTTTTTGGTTCTTGCCTACCTTTCTCTTTACCAGTAGTCATTTTTTGTTGCTGGCAGTAAGCCTGCCTTCATAGCCTCATTTCCCTAATTTGTTGTATATAAGCTAGTATGGTTTGGAAATATCCAAGCTCAATGAGTAAAATGGAGTAACTGTATTTTGAGTGAAAACTTGGTCCTTTTGTGTGACAAGACTGCCAGGGACTATATTATATTAATTGACTCCTCAGATTTTATTACATACGTAACCTGTTCTCTGAGTAGGTGGTTTCTTATTTCATGAACGTCTCAGTATTCTATCTAGAATTCCACTCGGGTCCCTCTACCATTTTATTCTGGTAGAAAATAGAATAAGAGTTATCCTTACCAAATTACATATGGCTTAGAAAATATAAATTGCTTTTTTTAATCCCCTTGTCCACATTTTATCAAGTTGGGTTAACAGGTCTGATAGGTTGGTCTGAATCTAGCACCTTTGCATCAAACTCTATTGTTAGCTGATTCATGGAGGCAGTGAATTGGTATAAGCTGTTCAGTTCATTTCAGTCACTCAGTCGTGTCCAGCTCTTTGCGACCCCATGAACTGCAGCACACCAGGCCTCCCTGTCCAGCACCAACTCCCGGAGTTCACTCAAACTCAACATCCATTGAGTCGGTGATGCCATCCAGCCATCTCATCCTCTGTCGTCCCCTTGTCCTCCTGCCCCCAATCCCTCCCAGCATCAGAGTCTTTTCCAATGAGTCAATTCTTCGCGTGAGGTGGCCAAAGTACTGGAGTTTCAGCTTCAGCATCATTCCTTCCAGAGAAATCCCAGGGCTGATCTTCAGAATGGACTGGTTGGATCTCCTTGCAGTCCAAGGGACTCTCAAGAGTCTTCTCCAACACCACAGTTCAAAAGCATCAATTCTTTGGTGCTTAGCTTTCTTCACAGTCCAACTCTCACATCCATACATGACCATTGGAAAAACCATAGCCTTGACTAGATGGACCTTTGTTGGCAAAGTAATGTCTCTGCTTTTGAATATGCTATCTAGGTTGGTCATAACTTTTCTTCCAAGGAGTAAGCGTCTTTTAATTTCATGACTGCAATCACCATCTGCAGTGGTTTTGGAGCCCAGAAAAACAGCTGTTATTAAAAAAAAAACCAAAAGGTAGTTATGAGATTTTTGGCTCCATTAATATATTTGGCACCAGAAGGTTCTATTTTATTATAAATATCTCTCAAGAATTTCTAAATGTAGAATATGAAGAGACCTTTCATTATGTTTTTATTTTCTTAAATAGCATTTCAAAATTTTAAAAATTAATATATTTTATATATATGAGAAAATTTTGTTTACTATTTTATATGTAGTTGTTTAAGCCGATTCATGTTTCAGGTATTGTTACTGGAGGGCCTAAATCTGGCAGCCAGAGTAATGTGGCACAGAATCACAATTTACCTGTTATACATATTAAGCTTAGCAGATTCAACTATGTATCATCTTCCCTCTTTGTATGTTTAGATTTTAAAACTGGATTTTAGTTAAAGACTTTTAAGTTTTGAAGTATACAAAATACTTGTCCAGTATTCCTCAGCTTCTCAATCTCCTGTTAGATTACTGATCCTGTTTTTCTTTTGCTCAAGTATAGCCTAAGGGAATCATTTGCCAACAGAAGTGTTTTCTCAGGTGATGCACATGGGCGGGGGAGGGTGGGGAACCTTGTATCACCCCACCCCCCGACTTGTTCAGGAGGGGATAATTGTCAGAGTAACAGCGCGTAATGCTGTCCTCGCCCTTGTTGATGTAGCAGCAGTGTGCAAGTCTGTAAAGTGACCACTGGGATGCAGGCATGGAAATCCAATCCAGCATTTTGTTTTTGATCCCAACTCATATTTACAGGGTTTTCAGCAGGCTACCTTGATAATCTGTTCATCAGATAGTTAAATATTAAAAAAATTAATCTGATTATTTTACAACAGGGTTTTTGAAACCTGTAGTTTGGTGCATTGCTTAGCTTTTAACACGGTTTTCCAGTTGAATTTTCTCATGTATTTGCCAACAAAATACACACGCAAACCTCATAGATATTTCTAGTTTTCCTTTAATTTCTACGTATTGTACAGTGGATGTATATTGTCAAAGATCCTGCCTGTCTTACACACTAGTAGGTATTTAATGAGAATAATAGGAAAAGTAATACAGTCTTAAGATTTTTATGAAAGTGGCCAATGTATGGATGATAAAAATGCGGTAAAGTTACCTACATATAGGTCAGAAGTCTATTGATCTTCATTTACACACACAGGTGTAGTACACGCTCCATTCCACTGAATATTGCTTTTTATTTCAAGGTAAGACTTAGTCCACAGTGAAATACTCTGTAGAAACAAATTACTTTCAAACTTCTGTTTACAGGAAAATCTGATGACAACAGAAGTAAAATTTTTTAAAGTATAATCTTACTTCCTTTATACGGTGCTTGATTAAATTGAGGCACTTCTGTTTGGTTTCACTTTTCTCAAAAGTTGCAAAAATTGTTCTTTGCCTAGGAAGATGAGAAAGTACCCACTGCTCCTGATCCTCCAAGTCAGCATTTACGTGGGCATGGAACAGGCTTTTGCTTTGATCCCAGGTAAGTTCTCTCTTTTCTGTGTAGAATTGGGATTACCAGTGTTTCTCAATGTATGGTCCTTAAAAGTTTGTTAGAAATGTGTGTATGATCCAGGGCTGTAACTCAGACCTCCTGAACCCAAAACTCTTGTTGTGGGGCCCAGCGATATGTATTTCAGTGTACCCGTGCAGATGATGCTGATACATACAGTCCTTTGAGAACCAGTGCTGTAAACAACTTCAGTTGTTAAACTGAGTGAGCACTGTTGGGAAACAAGTTCAATTAATCTTTATAGTTTCACAAGAGGCATATTCTGTTAGTCAACAATGGAAGAATTCTTGTCACTGAGCCTCATTTCACATAATGTGATTGTATTTTTTCGATTTGATGAGAAAAGGTTTTTGTCAATCTAGTTGTAAAATAAATTTAGCGTCTTTATAAGTGGTTTACACAGTTGTCAATAGCAAGCTTTTAGGAACAAGAAAAAGAGATTCCTGGAGTAACTGAAGAGTTTCAAGGTAAGTTAAGCTGATAACTGATATTAACTAGATAAATGCAGTCTTGCCATATCTGAAGATTACTGCTGTTAGAAATCTTATCAGACATGTAATTCTTTCATTTTATTTCCTCAAGCTTTGATGTTCAGAAGAAATGTCCACTCTGTGAATTAATGTTCCCTCCCAACTATGATCAGAGCAAATTCGAAGAACATGTTGAAAGTCACTGGAAGGTGTGCCCAATGTGCAGCGAGCAGTTCCCTCCTGACTATGACCAGCAGGTGTTTGAAAGGCATGTACAGACCCATTTTGATCAGAATGTTTTAAATTTTGACTAGTTACTTTTGTATTAGGAGTTAATACAGTTGAACAGTTGAAAAAAAAATCACCTCAAATAGAGCACTAAGGAGACCACAGGTGTCACTTTCGTGTACCCTCTAGCGCACTTTTTGACCAAGAGCTACTTTGAGTTTAGTGTTACTAGGGTCAGGGTCAGTCTTTGGCTTATCACTATCAATAAATGTAATTTTAACCTCTGTTAATCTTACCTGCTTAGGAAATTCTTGCGTGTTTGTATATTTATTTCCATTGTGCAAAATTATATGAATGAAGGAAATAGGGATTATTTTAGTGTTACCACACTGAAAAAAAAAAGATGTATAGTGTTATTTAGCAGAATATTTACGAGATTCTGTTGACCTTGTTGCTTAAGCATGACTATTAAAAATTATGTAGTAAAAAGAATTTATCGTAAGTCTTGCAAAGTAATTCTTTGAATACAGAAACTTTATAATTTAGCCCATGAAAAAATTTTTAACCTTCTTTAGAAAGGGAGCTGCATGTAGAATGAGATCACATGTTTGCAAGATGGCAATGATAGCAACTATCCTTTTATATTTGAGATGTTTGCTTTAGGAATAGAAAGCATATTTTGCTAATTTTATGTCTGAAAAACTTCAGAATACCTGAATAATTATTTTACAGCTATCCTAAAGTTGTATGTCTGTCTGATGGGGAAATGGAACAAGATATGTTGGTGTAATTGCTTTATATTAAATGATCTACTGAACAGTAGTGGTTGTGGCATAAAAATCACAGAAAATGTATTTCTTTTTTTCCTCATTTTCCTGATAAGGGTATAACTTTTAAAAAAATGTTCTCAGTAAGTGATTAAACATGTAATGCATAAACCCAAATCAAACTGATGTATTTTTTATGTCTTTGATGTGTATAGTATTGACATTAAAGTGGACACATTTTTAGAGGTATGTAATTTCAGTCAAATCTGTTTGTGATCATCTTGAATGTCTTTTTGGTCCTGGGTCTTAAATTTTCTTAAATATAGTACTCTTTTAGAATATAAATGTTAAGAATTTAAAATACAGACTTTCTGATTTTTCTTTTTATAGTTATTAAAATACTTGTCTTAAGTATACTAGTTATCTAAGATATGAACCTAATACTTAGTATAGTGGCATTTTGAAGTGCTATATGTAAATTGTATATACACCATCTGACTTGTATTTGTGTATCACTGAACTCCTTTAAAAGGTTTGAGTCCAGGGCAAAACAGTATTAGGCAGTCAGGTGCCAGATGTTAGGACATGGTAGATCTGGGATGCTGTTGTGAGGAATCCACACAGGATTTAAGCTTCAGGCTTAAAACGTTATAGGCTAAGCAGAATATATTCAGGTAAAATATGTTCAACAGTAGGAACAGTTACATGCTAACCTAAAAGTATACTTTGAATAGTATAGACTACTTACTACCAGTGAAATGAAATTGTTCATACTAACCTATTTTTAAGTAGCTTCTAGCCCCAGGCTTACAAGTCATTTACTATTGATAGAAAAAACAATGTGATCCATGCAAAACATTGATGACCTCTACATGTGTCAGCTGAATCCAAAAAATGGGCAGCCTAAAAGCAAGGTCCTGAATGGATATTCTTTTCTGTGGCAAACTGGATACTGGCCTTGATAATAGATGCTAATGAAAATAAAGAGCCATGTTTATTTTGGGTCAGAGGCAGTTTATTTTAAATGTGATTTCACTTACAAGCAGCTTTTCTTGACAGGAATTTTATTTAGTTGCCTTCAGTTCTAAAACAAACCTCTGTTGCTTTCAAACTTAATGTGCTCTGTCCCGAACAAAACATATGAAAATATAATTTAAAGCACAGTTTTCACAGACACAGTACAATACATTCACTATACACGGTATAACAAAATATTCCCATCCTTACCTGTTTAGTAATACTGTCACAATAAGTAAATAGAAACTGGAATTTGTTTTATAGTTGAAAGAAATCTAACATGCACAATGACTAATGACTGTTTAGCAGTTGAACTACTGACCCAGCCTACAAGTTTCTCGCACTAGAAGGAGCAAAGCTAGATGATAATTGTTGGCCTAAAAAAATTTTGGTCAATTGTAGATAGATATGAAATAGCCAAGTAGGGCCTTCTTATGCACCAACTAGTTGCTTCTCATGTCTGGATCACCCTTTAACACAAGGGTAACACTGTATGTTCAGGACCAAGACTACTCTTAAGAGATCTGAGGAAATTTTTAGAGGGCAGTGTCTTTATAAATACTTTCAATTCCCTCATTATGAGGGACTCAATGATATAGAAGCTTACCCATCTGGCTAACAGAATTGTCTTCCTTTCAGAACATCTGAAAAATTGAGGAGGGACACCTGCTTCCTCCCATCTGTAAGACTTTCAACAAATGGAAACACAGGAAGAAAGTTATTTTTTATAAGCATTTCGAATTTGATTTTCACCAGTTTTGTGGGCAGTTAGCCATCTCATAGCAATTTTTATTGCATAATTAGGCAATTGGTAAACTCATGTTTAAGGAATAGCACTTGGGAGAAATGAACACTCAAGGCATGATGGTATTGTTGGTAAGAAAAACTTCAGGAATGGTCCAGACGTAGTTACACTCTTAACGGGTCATGTATTAGTCACTCTTTGACCACCTGCTGCAATAAGCACTTAATTGTCAATAAGGCTCAATTTCATATTTCAGCAAAATGTCTTATAAAGCTAAACAGACGTTTCCAATGAGAATAGAGACATCTACAATGTGATGGGAAAAAGTGCCTTTAAAAAAATTCTAAAAACACAATGAGCATGAAGAGGTGATGGGGTCTTAATAAAATGGTCCTGTTTGAAACGTGCTTGGAATTTTCTTATTTGCAACGCACAGGTTGGTTGGGCAGTGGTTGCAAGAATTGGCAACACATAAAACATTAATCTGTTGGCAATAGAGAACTACAAAGTGCTTTAAAACTTCACCTAAAGATGAAGATAGAACTAAATTTTACACACAAAAAATTTGCACTTAAGTATTTCAAAGTGTTTCCTAACAGATTTAAGGGAAAAGTATTTAACTAAACTAGTATCTTGGTCCACAGATATCAATAGGCATAAGTTGAATCCCTTGCACCCAGCAGGCACTCAATGAATGTTAAACTAATGAGTGAACTGAATAGACTTTTGTACAAAAATGCTCTTTTATAACTCTACAATGGTAAGTCAGATGGCAAGATTTTCAGCCTTTTAAAGGGCAAAAGGATTTGCACAATAATATAAAACACAGAAAGCACACCCTTTATGTATGTTATTTAAATATGAAAATATTTTTAGCATATTATGTTAAACATTCTTATTTATATTTCCGTTACCTAAAGTCTTTCTACTCACAAGTACTAACTCCATTATGTAAGGCATGGTAACCAGTTGGATAATGAAGGTATTATTTTGGTTTTGAACACAATGAGTTGATGTGTTGAAAACTTCAATCACATTATAATCTTGGGGGAAACAAAAACCTCAGTGCTAGCCCCTCCTCCCCCCTCCCCAGCTGATATCACTGCAATACAACTAAACAATATGCATCATGCCCTCAGTTTTAATCTTGATTTGGGGAAAATGTGCTGAAGAACCTAGAGCTTTTTGTTTTGTTTAGCACCTTATATCAAAGTAATGAAAATGGGTATGATGATTACATGTGCAAATGTACAAAATCATTAACTCTACAAAGATACATCATTCCAAAATTACAGAAAAAATTTAAAGCATGCATTTAATTCTTTAAAGGGTTGCTGAATGCTTCCCCTGAAAAAAGGTGGCTGTTTTCAAAATCAGCAACTGCTGGTGAGGATTTCTTGGCACAGTTACGACCAGCATGTTATTGCTGCATCTTCCTGATAATCTCAGCCGACACCGGGGGATGGAAATTGATTGTGTGATGCCGCAGGCCCTGAGCTGTCTTGTAACTCTTACCACAACGACATTTGAATGGTTTACGGACACGAATCTGTGTTCTGTGACCATTCTTAGCATGGTACTTTATGCCGTTCACATTCTGTGGAGAAGACAAAAATAAATTTGTTAAATGGTGTCACCCAACTGTCTGATGGGGAAAACCTTAGTGTGGGTCTGACTGCAACTGGACATCTCTCAGATGGCAACTGTATACAGAATAGGCTTTCGTTAACTCCAGTTGTGACCAAAGCAGTCCAGTGTGTTCACTGTGGTCTGTGCAGACAGGGTTATGCACACAGCTACCCCAAAGCCATTTCAGGTAGGCCTCAGTTACTCTGAAAGTACTGAGTTTGAGTTTTACATAAAATACATAGTTAAGACTCATCGACTGTACAGGCTTAGTTCTGTCTGAAGAATGTTGCCAGTGAACAATTATATAAATCTATCCAAGATAGCCAAAACAAAAAATCTAAAAGAAAACAAAGGTTAGGGTAATAAAAGTTCAAGATGTATAAATTCTTGATTGGAAACTCAGCATGTCTTGTTCCCAGCCAATCATGATAATTCCTACCTTACTTAGAGAATTTTTGTTCTTTTTCTACTCTGCATTAAGCCTGTATCTCTGCCCATTTAAATCCTGCCCCAGGACAGTTGTGTGTTACTAAGCACCTGTGGGCAGACAGGATGCTGCTTTTATTTATGTACTACATTCCAAACATATATTGAACTTTGAAAATGTCAGTTTCTGAAATTCTTAGCAACAGAAGACTTTCAAACTTCAAACTGGCATATAAATCCTAAATGATACATGAAGTATCTGCATGCTATCTGGATTTCTGTTCGTTTGTTTTGCTAGCTCACATGCACATTCTATTTAAGACTTCATGCCTAGAATCACTATAGATTTAACCAAATTACTTTTCCTTTATCCCAGTTAAATGGCAAATAAACAGACTTGGGGCATTTAGTAAACTGATGGAAGAACAAATGGCAGAGGTGGTACTAGAACATGGATCTTAACTTCCAGGTCAGCTACTGTCAGGTTGAGCGATGGCAGGAAAGAAGAAAAGGCTTGAGTTGCTGAGCATCAATCACCAGAAGAGTGGGCTATTTTTTAAAGTATTACCGGAGTGTAGTAGGCCCATTGAGCCCAGTCCTATGCCCAACTAAAGGATTCCTACATAACCATCTTCTACTTCATAGGATGCCCTTGTCGAGCTCCCAAAGAATAGGAACAAACTGCTGTTGTTTAATGAGCATCAAGCACAGTGCCTGGCACATAGTAAATGCTCCACAAGTATCTGAGTGAATTTGTTAGAACATGCTTCATTCTGGAAGAAATTGAGAGATTTGCCATGAAACAAAATATGTGCAGTGGTTATCACTGTATTTGCCTATTGGAGATGCACCGTGCACATTAATTCTTTTTAAAAGTCCTATGGAAGAGAATCCTTTTGACACTGTTGAACCCAGGGGCAACAGATAGCAACCAGTTGTCTATGCTTAAAAGAATCTTGTGGTCTGTCTGGTGAGTTGAAGCTCAAGGACAGATAAAACTTATTCCCTAAAGGCCCAGCTGTCAGCGTTCTGCCTCTTCAGCCCTTGTGGGTCTTGCATTAATCCCTGCATGCAGGGTGAGGAAGCCCTTTACTGGTCTTCTAGAGGCATGCTAGCAACTAGGAGACTGCCGTGGTAGGGTGTGGAGAGAGCAGTGACCGTGCAGAATCCGACCCATTAAGAGAGACCAACCCCTTGCCGCTCCAGCTATCCCACCAGGAGCCTAGGCACGTGGGTAAAGAAGCCGACCTGTGTATCTAGCCCCCAGCTAGTACCCCACTGCAGTGGCATGAGAGACCCAAGTGAGAGCCACCTAGCTAGGGCCAACATACAAAGATAAGCATTGTCTATCAGCCCAATAGTTAATGGAGTACCTTGGGGTTGTTGCTTTCTGTGGATGAGGAATTACTAAAACATTTCACAGGGAACTTGTAAGAAGGATCGTTATAGATCCAGGTACCCCGGTGTGTTTAGCAACTCCAACAGGACCAGAACTTAAGATACTCCATCCAGGCTGACGTGTTTTTTTTTTTTTTTTTAATGAGGCAAGGTGTGAAACTAGAAATTGCTAAAGCCATGGGAAACCTGTCCAGTGTGAATCCAGATCTGGAGTTCAGCAGGGGAAGGTCATGTCCAGGGTTGAGGTGATTCTAATAGAATCTGTAGTCTGTACCCAGCTTGAATGTAAATGCTGTGTTGTGTGTGGTTGTGGTACTGATACATACGTCAGCTTTGTTACTCTGGAAAAATCAGGAAGCCAGCTACACATGTGGAAACATGGCAGCTCTGGCTGCCATGACCCCAAAGAGCCTAAAATAAACTACCTTACCAACTATCTCTCTTTGTTGCTGTGACTTAAAATGTTCACAAGGGTCATGGGACAACCTTCTCACAGATGTTAGTTATGTCTCTAATCAGATGTAACATTTCCCTATCTGTTCATTGACAGATAACTATGGGAACTTCACTTTCCAAGACTCAAAAGCTTTGCTGAAGCTCCTAACTGCAGAGATCCTGAAATGAGTTTGGTTTTTCAAAAATATTCACAATGACAAAAATAAATGTCAGGCAACTTGAAATGCTTATTAAATCCTCTGATCTCTGAAAAGGAGAAAGAGGATTAAGCTCTGACAGGGCAAGGAACGTCACTAACAGAACTTTTCCTCATGCCAAGAACTTGGTATCTACTGTCTTATGCAGCACTTAGGTTTTAACTAAAAACTGACACTCAGGGAAGTTGCCTTGACCAGGTCATGAAGCTGGTAAGTGACAGAACTGAAATGGGAACCCAGGGATGCTTGGCTCCAGAGCCCCTTTCTCCCCCAGAGTCCATGCACCTAACATGCTGCTAATTAGCACAGCCAGCTGCTAGTCCCTGAAAAATTCTTAAAAGTTGGGAAGGACTAGGACACTCAGTCTGGAGAAAACTGTCTATGACTTACAGTGATCTGACCCAGGAAGGGGCACGGCATAAGGTACAGAGGAGGACCTGAGGTGGCACTGGTTCTTTTCCATGCCAGGAACTCCCTGCCTGCTGAGGGAACTGACCCAGTCGAACAACAAAATTCTACTCCAAATCAAATCATGAGAGCTAAAGTTAGGACACCACACACTGGGCCACCATGCTTAACTATTTGATCTCTGTCAGTATTCAGGCTTGTGTAAGTACAATATGTAATGTGTACCATATAAAATCCTAACTTTCAGTTTCCTGTGAACCTTGATGTTCTACACAAAGGAGAAGACGAAGTCATTTGGGAATCTGATGTGGAAGAAAAATGAAAAAACCAAAGCTGGGCTTGGAGACGGTGAAAGTGTTAGTTGCTCTGTCGTGTCTGACTCTTGGCGACCCCATGGCCTGTAGCCCGCCAGACTCCTCTGTCCATTGGATTTTCCAGGCAAGAACACTGGAGTGGGTTGCCATTTAAGTTAAAACAGTGAAGGCATGTAGAGCAGCATGGTGACACCCCACCTGCCCCAGAGACGGCACTGCAACTCTTCCTCTGTCATACTTGACATGGCAGCACATGGGATGTCCAGGGCAAGTCAGGTGGGAACCAGGTCTTTTTCTCATGGTGATCTGTGTTCAGTGTAGGTAATTGTAGACATTGAGAAAGTAGAGAGAAGCATAAGAATGTATAACAGAATCACAGTTTAATATCTGAGGTGTTTCAGTATTTTTTGCTGTGTATGTGTGTGTGTATATATATATACACACACACACAAGATTGGATTCCCTCATCAATATTTTTTGAAAATAGCATAAATTTCTAGGAAAATTATGGAACTGAAGAATTTGAACATTTTTAAAAGCTCTATTTTCTGCCAAGTTTTATCCAGAAAGGTCAGTTATGCTCCCACCAGGGCTTCTAGGGGGACCCTCAGGAGAGGCAAGGAGATTTAGATCCACTGAAGGGGAGAAAGGCTGAAGTGTCCTTGGGAAAATCTGGAGCTATATGTGTACTTGACTGTATCTACACAGATGCCAGAGACCAAGCTTGCTTTATGCTGCTGAAATGCTGTGTTCTCTGTGTAGCCGAGGACTCTTTCAGAGAAACTTTGTGCAGAACCAAGGTGGATGGAATCAGTTGTGCTCCTGGCCTGGAATGTCTGCGAGGAGCACAGAAGAATGAATCGTGTTGTGGCTTTGGGGTTCCATTAGTCAGTGGGGAGCCAACATTGCCCCCCTCTTCCTCATGCATTTTGTGTTTATCCCTTTATCCTTAGGGTATTTACTTAATGTTCTGGACATGAGCTGCATGCAGAAGGGTCTTTGAGCTGTAAGCACTTGGGCTCTGCCAGTCATGTGAACAGATGAGATAGAAAGGTCAGATGACAGAACTTTAGGATGGGGGGGAACTTCAGTCTGGGAAGCTGATAAGGGCTCCCACAAACATTTGAGCTGTCCTTTGAGAAATGGGAATGAAGACGATGAGAAGAGGGAAAGGGGGGGTATTTAGAGGCAAAAGAATTAACATGGGAAACCACTGTACTGCTGGCTCCTGTGCCCTACTCTATATGAAGTCTGGGGAGTTAGATGCTCATCTTCTCTCAGTTCTGCAAATGCCACTGAAATGGTGAGAAGAGCCGATCCAGAGGCAGTGCCTAAGAGCCTTGTGGATAAGAAACCCTCTGCCAATAGGCAGGGCAAGGAATGAGACATGTCTGAAGCTAGCCGTGGGGATGAACAAGATGGCAGCCCTTGTGGATTCTGCCTGACACCACAGTGTA
Organism: Oryx dammah; assembly: GCF_014754425.2. Lineage (NCBI taxonomy): Eukaryota > Metazoa > Chordata > Mammalia > Artiodactyla > Bovidae > Oryx > Oryx dammah. The sequence continues at coordinate 68,607,142 of NW_024070202.1, read as the reverse complement.
CTAGCTCATTATCCCCTCCTCACCAAAATCCAATCCAACAACCATGTAGTAAATAAGGTGAAACAATTACACTAGAGACCACTGCCCTGCAGCCAGTAACTTCCCAGGAGAAAGAGTGAGACTAAAGAGTTAGGTAATATGACTACCTTTACCTCAAGCAGCTGGTTAGGAGAAGCAGTTATGCATTTGTTCCTCCCCCATGCACCATTACCTGGTATTGTGGCCCAGGAAAGGAAACTCGCACTTCCCTCATGGAAATCACGACCATTAATTGCCACCCATGTCATTTGCCAGTCTGTGGTATTGGAACGGGCAGCCTCCATAGCCCAAGTTTCATGCAATTTTCTTTGGGCCTTAGATGGAGAAAGAACACTCCCCCAAAGCCTTCATCGACCTAGCTGCAAACAAACTGCAGGAAGGCAGAAACTACTGGAAATTCAAGAAAAAAAGAAGCAAAAGAGTAATGACAAGAAAATAGAAGTGACCAGGGGAAAGGGATGTAAAAACAATGAAGCCAGAGGTGGAAAAGAGAGAAGGCTTCACCCTCTTTGGCCAAAATAAAGGGTGTAGCTTACATTCCCCTACCTCATTTTTTGTTTTTCAGTCAGTTGCAGTCTGGGTTATTGCTTTGCTCCCTCTTTTAACTTAGCTGACGTGTAAGACACCCTTAAAACAGTGTTTGAACCCTTGAGAGAAGGCAGCAAGACAGCGAAGCACGGTGCACCAGCTCCCGAGAAGCATGGAGGGCAGGCGCATCCAAGGGCAGGCGGGACACAAGAGCAGTGTCCTTATCCAGCTTTCTCCATTTTCACATAGAGAAAGAAGAGAAAATCTCTTTCTGCAAGCAGAGCTGTCCTCTGGACAAACTAGTTTCTTGAACAATCCCTTGGGCTCCTGGCTTCCTGAGGTAACCATTTCATTCTTTTCCTACCCCCACCCCAGGACCACGATGCCTTCTGACCCACAAGAATGCATGTGTGCAGCTGGGGACACGGCAGGGTATCAGGACACACTCATGGGACCTCACATCTCCATCCAGGGGTTTCATCTGGACTTTTCCATGATAAACATTTAACCGTGTGCAGAGTTCGTGAAACCCTGAGCCACTTACCTACGATACATTTGTGCTTTATGCTTTTATATCAGGAGCAGGAACTAAATACTAAAATAATCGTGTGTGTGTTTGTGTGTTCAGAGACATATTGAAGAGGGACTAATACAGGAAGTGCTTATGCTATCATATTTTTCAAGCCTTTCTTTAGAAATAGTCAATCTGCTGAGCTTTGGGGAAATTTGCATCTCATCACAGGCACCGAATCTGTTTTTGATTTTTATTTTTTTCACAGTTGGATTTAAAGAGCTGCTAATGCTTCATGGGAAAGTCTGCAGATTTGCTTTCTTGAAATGTCCTCTGGACCCACACTTGCATGTGTGGGTGTTTCTCAGTGTTTTGTCCCTTGGAGTTTTTCTCAATAGAGAATTTAGTGCCCCTGGCTCCCCTGACAGCCAGAGTCAGGCCTGCAGAAACACAGGTTTTGTGCCGTCTACAGAGACTTTGCTGAAGCTAGAGCTGATGGTTAGGTGTGAAAAATACCAAAGGCCCCCTTTTTCCTCATCTCTTTTCATGCCATTGGGGGGAAGTGGGCAAGGACTTCCTTAGCTGGAAGAAAATACCCTACAACGTTTTCCAAAAGAGCTCTGTGAACCGTCTGTAGGCTTTTAAGACTTCAAAGTGGTCTGTGAACCACCTGCAGATCCAGCCATGGGGGGAAAGGTGTTTGGCAAACAAACAGGTGACACATTTGATATTCTCCCTGATTTAACATGAATTTGAAAAATATCAAAGACATGATCCTCCCACAACAACAAAAATCTGACCTATAGTTCCCACACAGATCAGCAAAGGGGAAAATCCACCCAGAGACCAGAGCTAGCCCTGACCTGAGGGCGGCCATACACCCAATCGGCTCCAGAGGGAAGCATCTCTCCCCAGACTAGGCTACACGGCTTGCCATTTTCCATCCGGTTATGCCAAGCAAGAGGGTATTTCTTTTACCTTGTATCTCTTTTTACATCCAGGAACTGGGCAGGCGAAAGGCTTCTCCTCCCCTCCGTTCATGCACATGGAGCTGAGGATGGCTTCAGAGCTGATGGCACTCTCTGTGGTCCAGGACTCGTCGCTATCTGACTCCTCATAATCCACCTCCTCCTCGTCGTACTCGCTGCCTGTGGGGCCAGAGCAGAAATGCAAGAAGCGTCAGGAGCGTCCCTGCAGGGCAGGAGGCATGGCAGTGAAGGGACAGGCAGCTCCGACTGCCCTGGAAGAGGACATCTAGGGCACCCAGGGACTGCAAGGGCCTCTAGTCCCGAGGACAGCCCTGAGGGGGAGGGTATCTGTTTGCCCATCAGAGAGACCAGGGTTCATGGTAAGGAGTTAGCTGTGCAAGAACGTGAATGCAATTCTTCAGCAAAGGTGACTGCTATTACCGAGCACGACAGATAGACCCCGTCCCCACACACATGCACAGACACACACACGAGACACGTGACACTTCAATGAGCAGAATTCTGTCCCCTTTGTTTTCATGCTTTATCACCATAGTAAATAGAAGAATCTGTGGGAGGGGCTGCATTTTACACTGACTAGGCATTTACACTTCAGTGGGAATTCATTTCAGATCTTTTTCTTTATAAGCTGAGCTGGGAAGACCACGAACTGTGGCACTAAAGGAAGGTTACCCCAAGCTAGGGAGCAGGCAGCTGAAACACCCAGAGCTCTGAGGGCACGATGTCATCATCAGAATGCAGGTCCAGCTAGAGGAAGACCCAACAATTCCCTACCACACCTGTCCCCAGCGAACAGCACCTGCCTTTCAGTACACACCACCTTTCCTGGGAGGGAGGGCTGGCTGAGCCCCCGCAGTAGAGAGCTCAGACACATGCCGGGATCCCCTTGTACTCCGAGGTTAAGAGCTCTGCTCAGAACAGAACTAAAAATCTGCCTCACCAACTTCTGCTCAGCATGGAGGGGATGGAGAACCACTTCAACAAGCAACCCCCCCGCTTTTTTTAAACAAGGTCTACAGCCATTTATGTGAAGTTTTTGCACAATACGACCCTGAAGGACATAATTCTACAGATCATAAACAGTGTAAAATAATATGTTGACAAGTTCTAATGCATTTACAAGCCTCGTGGAATAAATAGGAATTATAGCACAACATTAATAAGAATTATATGGTAGCAATTACAGTTGTGAAATTCATCCCCAGGTGTGAAGCTAAATTGCAGCAGGGGCCTGCCTGGGTGCTCACTGTGGGATCCCTCTGCTACATCAATTATTTCAACACCAAATATTGGCACTTTTATTGGGTTTCATGTTAATAGGCATTAATAAGATTGTTTGAAGAGCCAGTCAAGCCAGGAACGACGCCAGCATGAGGTGAACACTTAAAAGGATCCAGGAAGGGAGGAAGGGACTTCAAGGTGAACGAGGGCCTCGTATGTTTCAGGCATGTTAGATGCATCATCTCATTTAACCCTTTGGTGACCCTGTGAGGTGAGGAGGACTGTCACTCATATACACAAAGAAACTGAGCACCGTGTGGTTCAAGAGCTTACACATTCTCAATTAGCGATTAAAGGAGTCAGTTTTCCCCAGGTGACGTTTTCCTGGCCTCCAATACCAGCAGCTCTCTGGGGGTGGGGGGTGGGGTGGGGGGAGGAAGGTGTTTCTCAACCTCCATGCTTCTGGTCCTCCACCTATCTACCACTCAGAATTCAAAGCATCCTGTTTAGAAACTAGGGTGGTGCAGAAAAACAACCAGGCAAAAATGAGGCATTGGCATTCAATGTGGGTTTCAGTAAGCCTTGCTGTGTTTGGCTGGAGACCCCAGGGATCAAGACAGCACAGGGGTGCCACTCTGCCGAGGCCCTGAGTCGGTCTGTGAGCAAGTTTCAAAATCTGTTTTTCAGCAGGGCACTGTTTAGGACATTTTACTCTTAAACAAATGCCACATGCCGGTGTCCTTTAAATTGCTTGTTAGAAAACTATAAATGCTGTTTCGCAAAGCTCTTCCAGTAGGACTTAAGAAAGTGAGAATGACTAATTTACCCATCTAATTGGGCTAACTTGTTAACCTGAATACTGAAAATTGCACAACATTTACAACTGGGGTACAGGGGGTGGGAAAAAAAGCCTCAGACCAACCGAGGGCTTAATGAAGCCCAGCAGAAGATAAAACTTCAAAACTCCTCGGGATCAAAAGGGGCCAGGACCAAGGGATTGATCCTGTGGACGCAGCTGCTTGGAAACCACGCGGCATCCAGTCCCAAGTGTTGCAGGAAGGGGGACCACGAGTCACCCTCCACATCAGGATGCCTTTGCGAGTACAGGCGTGCTCTCACACCACAGGGTCCTCTGGGTGCTTTGTGAAACTGCCTGCCTGGGATGGGGATCGAGAAGGATCTGTTTCTACTGAGTTCTGTCCTGTAACAGAAGCTGAGCAGTGCACGGCCCTGGGTTCATGCCTTGGCTGGACAGTCAGCTGAGTGACTACCTGGCCTCTTCTTTCTCTTCTGTGAAATGGGGGAAAGACTCTTCCCTTCAGTTTAATTCAAGGGTTAAAATTAATGTTGAAAAAGCACCTGGCACAGGAAGCCATAGTGAGGCTATGGACCTTCCTGGTGGTGCAATGGATGGGAGTCTGCCTGCCAGCGCAGGGGACACGGGCTCCATCCCTAGTCCGGGAGGATCCATGTGCCGCAGGGCAACCGAGCTGGTGTGCCACGACTGCTGAGCCAGCGAGCCTGGAGCCTGTGCCCTGCAGGGAGAGAAGCCACTGCAGTGAGAAGCTCGTGCACCGCAACAAACAGAAGCCCCTGCTAGTCACTAGAGAAAGCTCTTGTGCAGCAGTGAAAATCCGGTGCAGCCAAAAAGAAATAAAAACGAAGACAGTATAATATCGCTTTTGTAATAATACAACCCTATAATATTACATGTAAAATGATACTATTTTTTTAGAAAAGACTGTTGTGAAACCAAACAAAAATAAGAAAATTTGGAGGTTTGGGAATCTCCAGTAGAAAAACTACAAGAAGGATTCCATGTCACAAGAGAGGCATGGTGCTCACTGAGGACTGTTCATGCAGACACATCTACAGGGGCCAGGCTGGGAGCCCGTGTGATCTGTGGTGCTGCCGCAGATAAGCTGTGTCACCCCAGGCAAGTGATGTAACCTCTCTGAGCTTTAGATTCCGCATCTGTAAAGTGGACTGATAATAATACTACCTCTTCAGGTTGTTGTGAGGGCCAATTGAGTTCCTGCTTTTAAAATGATTTAGAACAGTGGCATATCATAAGCATTAAAAAAGTGTTTGGTAAATAGGCAAAAGTTCACATGAAGAGTTTCATCCACTGTTCCCTCATGCTTTCTTGAGGGTACTCGCTTTTTTTTTTTTTTAATCAGAGGAGGTAGGGGGTTGACTCATTGGAAAAGACTGATACTGGGAGGGATTGGGGGCAGGAGGAAAAGGGGACGACAGAGGATGAGATGGCTGGATGGCATCACTGACTCGATGGACGTGAGTCTGAGTGAACTCCAGGAGTTGGTGATTGACAGGGAAGCCTGGCGTGCTACAGTCCATGGGGTTGCAAAGAGTCGGACATGACTGAATGACTGAACAACAACATTTAATAATATATTACTGTGTAAAACAGATATGCAAATAAAAGGATGAGGATAAAATAGTTTAATCAGTTCAGCCGCTCAGTCGTGTCCGACTCTTTGCGACCCCATGGACTGCAGCATGCCAGGCTTCCCTGTCCATCATCAACTCCCGGAGCTTGCTCAAACTCACGTCCATCCAGTCAGTGATGCCATCCAACCATCTCATCCTCTCTGGGCCCCCTTCTCCTCCTGCCTTTAATCTTTTCCAGCATCAGGGTCTTTTCCAGTGAGTCAGTTCTTTGCATCAGGTGGGCAAAGTATTGGAGTTTCAGCTTCAGCATTAGTCCTTCCAATGAATATTTAGGACTGATTTCCTTTAGGATTGACTGGTTGGATCTCCTTGCAGTCCAAGGCACTCTCAGAAGTCTTCTCCAACACCACAGTTCAAAAGCCTCAATTCTTCGGCACTTAGCTTTCTTTACAGTCCTACTCTCACATCCATACATGACCACTAGAAAAACCATAGATTTGATTAGATGGACCTTTGTTGGCAAAGTAATGTCTCTGCTTTTTAATATGCTGTCTAGGCTGGTCATAACTTTCCTTCCAAGGAGCAAGTGTCCTTTAATTTCATGGCTGCAGTCACCATCTGCAGTGATTTTGGAGCCCAAGAAAATAAAATCTGTCACTGTTTCCCCATCTATTTGCCATGGGGCTGGATGCATGATCTTAGTTTTTTTTAATGTTGCGTTTTAAGCCAGCTTTTTGACTCTCCTCTTTCACTCTCATCAAGAGGCTCTTTAGTTCTTCTTTGCTTTCTGCCACGAGGGTGGTGCCACCTGCATATCTGAAGTTATTGATATTTCTCCTGGCAATCTTGATAGTTTAATAAATATACATAATAACATGAGAAATATTTTACTTAGCAAGTGTAAAGATTCCTATCTCCTTCCTCCGCTGGATGGACTGTCTTGTGTACCTACTCTGGAGCCCACTGCCCTTCAGACCAGTTGGAGGGGTCAAACAGGCCCATCACCGCCAGCTTTGAGGCCATCACATTGAGGTGAGCTTTTGGATTGTTCCAGGGAAGCAGGATGGGGTGTTAAGAAATGCATATGCTCATTCATTAACCTTGATCTTGACTGAGCAGGTGATCCTGGAGGCGCATGTGATCTCTGCCCTATCAGTCTAGCAGAGGGGGTGCTGGGCTCCAGCCAGCAGAGGGAGGACCCGGAATCAAGTCAGGCTCCTGGTTCTGAGCCCTCATCACCCAGAATCCATAAAATGTTCATTTTTGCAGCATTTTCTAAATGAAAAAATTATAAAGCATTTCCTCTGTGTAAAAGAAGAAAAAGACCCCCAACACCCGTTCTTGTAGCTGGGAGTGATTGGGGCAGGTAGGTGTGAGGAAAGCATGCGAGTCAAAAGAAGAATTCACCCCATGGGCCCAGAGCAGGTGTCTGGGGACGGGCTGGCATGTGTCCTCCCAGAAGTAGGGTTGAGGAACAGTGAGTTGGTGAGTTGGAATTTTGCAACGAGAAGGAACTTGACAAGCCCTTGACTCCACCCTCAAGTTAACATCGCAAAAGTGAGATGTTCAGTGGTTTATCTCACAGGTCTTTTTCTCCAGGGCTGCTGGCCGGGGATTCCAGCAGGGTAAGTCTATGCTGTGGCGTAAGCACTGGTTCATCTTCATCTCTCCACCCCTGCCCTTTCCTTTCCACAAGTCAGCTCTAAGCCTTGGCAATGCCAACTGAAAAAGACAAGTGCTTAAGCACAAAACAGAAAACCTGCCACAGGCCAGCAGCTCTCCCCACGCTGACTCTCTTGAAAAATTGAGAAGACGGTATTCTCATGACTAAAGGGAAAGCCTGAAGGCCTTCAGTAAGAAAAGCAGATGAAGAACCCACAGCCGTGGCTTCTTTACACTTGATCTTAGCCAAAAGGCCGAGAAGCGATAGCCGTGGCTTCTTTAGAGCAATGGTGGCTGTTCTTCCAGAAGTGCCAACCTTTCCTTTGGGCTATTGCTCCTGAGAAGGCTGACAGCACAGGGACGAGAACTGCAAAAACATCACCCTTGTATTTTAAAACAAAAATCGACTGGGTGAGATTTCTGATTTGGATGAACTTGCTCTCTTAGAAGAGAGAACACCAGCAAAGATCTGCATCCCAAGGACAAAGGTCAGAGGACTTGGGATGCTGGGGGAACATGCCAGGGGGGATTTATAGTGGGGATTCAGCCAAGCAATTATTCTCTTAGGATGATTACTGTTTTCACTGATGCCCTGGTTACAAAGTCCCATGGCTTTGAGGCTCTGCCCAACCCTCGTTCTCACTTAAGCACTTTCATTTTTACTGCACTAATGGGCACAATATGAAGCTTTGACGGATGCACAAAGGCACGATAGCCAAAATGCCTGTGCTTTTTTTTTTAATGTGGCCTACTTTTGCTTTAAATCATTTGTTCCTTAACTTCTAGCATATACTTCCATACCTAAACTTACCTGTGCCTACTGGATTTCTTTTAATAAAAATTGTAGCTACCTAAGAATGAGCAAATTTTGCTTGACACTTGCATTCTGGAACTGGAAGGAGTTAGGAGATGCCTTTGCCATTTAGGTGGTGGTAGTAGGGTGGCTCCTGTAAGCCTGGAGTGTGGAGATGTATTTTTCATGGAACCAACCTTTGTTTCCCCAGTTTTGCAAAAGGAAGAGTTGGGGTTCAGGAGGTGAAGGACCTGTCTAAGGTCACCCAGTTAGAAACAGGCAGGCTGGACTGGTACCTGAGTCTTTGGTTTCAAAGTTTGTGCTTTTTGATTTAATTTTGAATGGAATATCCCTGACAGAACGATGTGACACACAGAGCAAAGCCCTGGAAGCACTGGAGAGGAGGGGGAGGGGAGGGAGTCCAGCATGGGGTGTGGGAAGCACAGGGCTAGTCTGTACACCTGAAGGTGGGGCCTGCCCTCCTGGGTGTTAGCATTCCAGTGTTTCAAAGAAAAGCCCCATGAGTTGATTTTTTCAGGCTTTTCTTATTCTTAGGCATCATTAAACAATTTACAAATGACTTTCACCAATGTGAGAATTTCTACGAGAAAATTAATTTCACCTTGCACGGTCACAGGTGGGAGTTGGCAGCCACTAATCTTTCTCACGTCCAAGGAGCAGTGGCTGCACGGGCGCAGGATGGCCTAGAGGAGCTATTCCACATTCAAGGTCAGGAGGGGCGGCAATGAGGAGATACCCCCTCGTTCAAGGTAAGGAGCAGCGGCTGCGCTTTGCTGGAGCAGCCGTGAAGAGATACCCCACGTCCAAGGTAAGAGAAACCCAAGTAAGACAGTAGGTGTTGCAAGAGGGTATCAGAAGGAAGACACACTGAAACCATACTCACAGAAAACTAGTCAATCTAATCACACAGATCACAGCCTTGTCTAACTCAGTGAAACTAAGCCATGCCTGTGAGGCCACCCAAGACGGGCGGGTCATGGTAGAGAGGTCTGACAGAATGCGGTCCACTGGAGAAGGGAATGGCAAACCACTTCAGTGTTCTTGCCTTGAGAATCCCATGAACAGTATGAAAAGGCAAAATGATAGGATACTGAAAGAGGAACTCCCCAGGTCAGTAGGTGCCCAATATGCTACTGGAGATCAGTGGAGAAATAACTCCAGAAAGAAGGAAGGGATGGAGCCAAAGCAAAAACAATACCCAGTTGTGGATGTGACTGGTGATAGAAGCAAGGTCTGATGCTATAAAGAGCAATATTGCATAGGAACCTGGAATGTCAGGTCCATGAATCAAGGCAAATGGGAAGTGGTCAAAAAAGAGATGGCAAGAGTGAACATCAACATTCTAGGAATCAGCGAACTAAAATGGACTGGAATGGGTGAATTTAACTCAGATGGCCACTATATCTACTACTGAGGGCAGGAATCCCTTAGAAGAAATGGAGTAGCCATAATGGTCAACAGAAGAGTCCGAAATGCAGTACTTGGATGCAATCTCAAAACAACAGAATGATCTCTCTTCGTTTCCAAGGCCAACCATTCAATATCACAGTAATCCAAGTCTATGCCCCAACCAGTAATGCTGAAGAAGCTGAAGTTGAATGGTTCTATGAAGACCTACAAGACCTTTTAGAACTAACACCCCCAAAAGATGTCCTTTTCATTAGAGGGGACTGGGATGCAAAAGTAGGAAGTCAAGAAACACCTGGAGTAACAGGCAAATTTGGCCTTGGAATACGGAATGAAGCAGGGCAAAGACTTAATAGACCTTTGCCAAGAAAATGTACTGGTCATAGCAAACACCCTCTTCCAACAACACAAGAGAAGACTCTACACGTGGACATCACCAGATGGTCAACACCAAAATCAGATTGATTATATTCTTTGCAGCCAAAGATGGAGAAGCTCTATACAGTCAACAAAAACAAGACCAGGAGCTGACTGTGGCTCAGATCATGAACTCCTTATTGCCAAATTCAGACTTAAATTGAAGAAAGTAGGGAAAACCACTAGACCATTCAGATATGACCTAAATCAAATCCCTTATGATTATACAGTGGAAGTGAGAAATAGATTTAAGGGCCTGGATCTGATAGATAGAGTGCCTGATGAACTATGGACTGAGGTTCGTGACACTGTACAGGAGACAGGGATGAAGACCATCCCCATGGAAAAGAAATGCAAAAAAGCAAAATGGCTGTCTGGGGAGGCCTTACAAATACCTGTGAAAAGAAGAGAAGTGAAAAGCCAAGGAGAAAAGGAAAGATATAAGTATCTGAATGCAGAGTTCCAAAGAATAGCAAGAAGAGCCTTCCTCAGCGATCAATACAAACAGATAGAGGAAAACAACAGAATGGGAAAGACTAGAGATCTCTTCAAGAAAATCAGAGATACCAAGGGAACATTTCAAGGACAGAAATGGTATGGACCTAACAGAAGCAGAAGATAAGAAGAGGTGGCAAGAATACACAGAAGAACTGTACAAAAAAAGATCTTCATGACCCAGATAATCACGATGGTGTGATCACTCACCTAGAGCCAGACATCCTGGAATGTGCAGTCAAGTGGGCCTTAGGAAGTATCACTACGAACAAAGCTAGTGGAGGTGATGGAATTCCAGTTGAGCTGTTTCAAATCCTGAAAGATGATGCTGTGAAAGTGCTGCACTCAATATGCCAGCAAATTTGGAAAACTCAGCAGTGCCCACAGGACTGGAAAAGGTCAGTTTTCATTCCAATCGCAAAGAAAGGCAATGTCAAAGAATGCTCAAACTACCACACAATTGCACTCATCTCACATGCTAGTAAACTAATGCTCAAAATTCTCCAAGCCAGGCTTCAGCAATACGTGAACCGTGAACTCCCTGACATTCAAGCTGGTTTCAGAAAAGGCAGGGGAACCAGAGATCAAATTGCCAACGTCCACTGGATCATCGAAAAAGCAAGAGAGTTCCAGAAAAACATCTATTTCTTCTTTATTGACTATGCCAAAGCCTTTGACTGTGTGGATCACAAGAAACTGTGGAAAATTCTGAAAGAGATGGGAATACCAGACCACCTGACCTGCCTCTTGAGAAATCTGTATGCAGGTCAGGAAGCAACAGTTAGAACTGGACATGGAACAACAGACTGGTTCCAAATAGGAAAAGGAGTACATCAAGGCTGTATATTGTCACCCTGCTTATTTAACTTCTATGCAGAGTACATCATGAGAAACGCTGGGCTGGAAGAAGCACAAGCTGGAATCAAGATTGCCGGGAGAAATATCAATAACCTCAGATATGCAGATGACACCACCCTTATGGCAGAAAGTGAAGAGGAAAGAAGAAGCCTCTTGATGAAAGTGAAAGAAGAGAGTGAAAAAGTTGGCTTAAAGCTCAACATTCAGAAAACGAAGATCACGGCATCCGGTCCCATCACTTCATGGGAAATAGATGGGGAAACAGTGGAAATAGTTTCAGACTTTATTTTTTTGGGCTCCAAAATCACTGCAGATGGTGACTGCAGCCATGAAATTAAAAGACGCTTACCCCTTGGAAGAAAAGTTATGACCAACCTAGATAGCATATTCAAAAGCAGAGATGTTACTTTGCCAGCAAAGGTCCATCTACTCAAGGCTATGGTTTTTCCAGTGGTCATGTATGGATGTGAGAGTTGGACTGTGAAGAAGGCTGAGTGCCAAAGAATTGATGCTTTTGAACTGTGGTGTTGGAGAAGACTCGAGAGTCCCTTGGACTGCAAGGAGATCCAACCAGTCCATTCTGAAGGAGATCAGCCCTGGGTTCTTTGGAAGGAATGATGCTAAAGCTGAAACTCCAGTACTTTGGCCACCTCATGTGAAGAGTTGACTCATTGGAAGAGACTCTGATGCTGGGAGGGATGGGGGCAGGAGGAGAAGGGGACGACCAAGGATGAGATGGCTGGATGGCATCACTGACTTGATGGACATGAGTCTGAGTGAACTCCAGGAGTTGGTGATGGACAGGGAGGCCTGGCGTGCTGCGGTTCATGGGGTCGCAAAGAGTCAGACATGACTGAGAGACTGAATTGAACTGAGCCTTTCTCAGGTTGAGTTTTCCATTGTCATCCTCCATGGTTGCACATCCCCACTGTGGGAGCTGGAGGTGGGCAGGACAGTGATTGACAGACGTACCTTTGGGTGGGTGGCCCCAAGAGCTCATGTCAGCATTTCATATGGGGAAATGAGCAAACCCAGGGGACAGGATTTCAGAGGGCAACTATATCCTACAGGACTGTGGGAAGAGTCTGCCTGGGTGTCAGCCAAGAGAGTAAAAAGTTGATTTCACGAGTTACATGAAAAGACAAGGGGGTCTGGAGTGCCTATGCACACTTATATCCATATCTACCCACCTGTACGAGTCCCCTTCATGGCCCAGGAGCCAGCTGAGTGCCTCATTCACCACAAGGACCATCTTACATCTAGCCCACTTCCTTTCAGACTCTGCCCACCACCTCTGTCCCGTGCTCACCTCTTTATTCTGTGATGATGGCCCCAAACCCATTCTAGCACCTATAGTGTTCTCATTCTTTGTATTCATAAACAGAGTGACACACAGATAAAAACAAGTCAACCTTTTCCAGAAATCCAATATGCCATAATTTTAATTCAGATCATTAATATTCATGCACAAGTGATAACTGCAGTGACAGCTAACCAAAACTCTTGGGATGGCAAATTCTGGCAAATACATTAGCAAAGTGTTGCCTTTCTGCCTTACAGAGTTATAATTATAATTAGCTTTAATTGGTACCGACCCACTTTATATGAGCTGAAGCAACAACAGTCTAAATGAATTGACAACAAGTGATTACAATGGAAGACACACTTAGTGGCTCAAGGGACCATCGCCAAGTCTCAAAAATTCTTGACCTTCTTGGTCCGCCATCACTGTCCTAAGGGCAGCTGACTCTTATTGGGGGCACACTCATTTAAACCTCACAACAGCCCTATGAGGCTGATACGTACTGCAATATCTTCATTTTATATACAACAAAGGCTCAGAGAGGCAGAGTGCCTTGTCCAAGGTCACAAAGCTCTTCCGTGGCAGAGCAAAGGTTCTACTCTAGCTGTCTTAGCTCTAGAGCTTGCCTTCCTAACCTGCCTATGATCCCACTAATAACTTGAATTCACCCGAATGGAAGTGCACGTCTCTCAGTATGTTCAAACCCATGTCACTGAACTCGTGGTGGCCTTGAGAGCACCTGACACACCCAAGTCCCACAGTATGTATTTGTTAAACACACAAATGAAAGGCAAGGATCAAACAGGCCTCCCGACACCAGGTCACCGCTTTCTAGCCACGTAACAGGGTTATGTGTGGACGCTGCAAGTGATGAAGGCATTGTGGAGACGCACACGCGGCTGCGTATCTGACATCCAGGGTCTGCCACTTCAAGACAGGTGAGATGCAGGAGTCCAATCCCCCGTCACCTTCCACTGTGTTGATTTTAGACAAAGTGAGAACCACGAGTTGATGATATGGTCATAGGCAGCCGCACTCCTGCTGGCACACTCATAACAAGGGGAACCCGGGAGGGACGCAGAGGCCGCCACCCCCAAACTGGCCAGGACTGCGCAGCCCTGACTGCCGCGCAGCCACCATGACGTGGCTGCCATCACTGAAGGGCTGAGCGGTGCTCGGAAGCTGTGACCCTGCTCCTGGCTCCTTCCCTGTCACTTTCACTCCACAGCCCATGACTGAATTAAGGTTAAGATCTATGGAATCTTAAGCTCTATGGAAGCCTTAAGGTTAAGGCGATGGAAATTAGCTGCTTCTAAAAACGGGGTGTTTAGATTTTAAAACAACTCCACCAAGCGAGGGTAAGAAATCCTCTAATTGAATAGGCACATTTCCAGGAAAAGATGTAAAGGGAAAACCAACCTTTTTCTTATCAGTACTTTCTTATTTTGCCTCCATCCTCTTCTTTCTTCTTGAGACTTCAGAGAAGCCTCTGTTCTTCTCTCACCCGCTCAGTTTGGAGTCAAGCCCCTGCAGTTTGTTCCTGACTGAGTTTTGGTACCTAATTCTCTAGCTCTCCATCTTGGTGAGAGGAGAAACAAACTGCCCCCAAAGCACAAGAAAACATCTTGTCTCCTTAATTGTTCTCATATTCTGGCTATTTTTCAGGGAAAACAAAATGAACAATAAGAAACAAGGATGTCCCTTCGGTACTGCAAGGATCCTGGTGACATCGCCGCCCTACCTCTCACATCAGCTCTGCTTTTTCACTTTTGGGGGAGATTAAAATGGCTCTTTCCCCTGAGCCTTCCAGTTGCTGCTCGAGATTCACTGAGATTTAACATAAAGGTTTCTTGTGGCAACAGGCAACTCTCAAGACCTATTTCTGATGCAGAGTCTCTGTTTTCAAATTGTGACTCCTAAGTGGGTCTTGAAGTCATTTTTGTGGGACATAATTAGAATTATTTTTTTTAAATGGACAGAATGGAATAGAAAGTATCAGAGTATAAGATGTGTTTGTAAAACTTGTTTCAGGTGTGTGTCTCAGTATAAAGATTCTTCTGACTACATGTCACAGGAAGAAAAGCATGAAGCCATTTTTAACCACCAGTAACCACTAGTACAGAGCTTCTTTCTACAAGAACCAACATTCATTTCCAGGGGGGGAAAAATCAAACAATTTTTAACTGATATTTAAATAGGGTATTCAGTTCAGTTCAGTCGCTCAGTCGTGTCCAACTCTTTGCGACCCCATGAAATAGGGTATAGAGAGGCTGAAATAGAAGAGAAAGGTCATTTTTGGTGCCTGCCAGTAAGGCACTGTGTGAGCTAGCAGGAACCTACAAACAAACAGGGGAGGTGGGCTGTTGGCAAGCCGACCTCAGGCCCACCAGGAGGACACAGACAAGGTCTCACCGTGAAAGTGACAGAGGTGTATCATGGACAGTATGAAGACAGCTCTTCACCGTTTCAGGTGTCCTTCTGGACTGTGCCACTTCTCATTCTTTTTGAATATTCTCTAAGGAAGCCAATCTTTGTTTGCAGGGCGGGAGAAATCTGGTTCTAAGAAATGGTCCCAAGTCACCCAATGAGCTCTTTTAAAAAGGGTCCTACAGGGCATCCTGGACTCTCTTACCAGTTATCATCAGGTTGCCAAATAGAATAGGTTCTCTGAGTTTCAAACCTTGCAGCTGAGCTAAGAAGGGCTGGCCAACAAGCAGGTGCCCGTGAGGGGTGAGTGTCCAGACTCAGAGAATCAGGCCTGCTCAGTCCTGTGCAGGAGGTGCAGGGGAGCCTGGAAGCGGGGGTGTGAGCGTGTCCAAGGGCGACTGGCTTGTCCTGCCCGTCACCCTCTTGTGTCTCCTGGGAGATGGCTGTCAGACTGTGGGTTCCTCAAGGCTGGGCTGCTCTAACTGTCCCCAGACCCCAGTGCCCAGCATGGCATGCACCCTGAGCAGGGCTCCGCCAGTCCTTGTGGGATGAAAGTATCTCCGGCAGAGGCCCTGAGCACTGGAGGGATGGAACCACATGGCACAGTGCACACGGGGACCTGTATGTAACATGCAGAGTCTGCGCTTTGTAATTATGCTTACGCAATACACACTACAATTTGTATTTGACAAAATAAGGGGAACAGCGACAACGCCATGAGGGATCACCATCTGTACAATGCACGTACACAACAGCTCCATCTCCCATTAAACCTGATGAATACAACGACGGAAACCAGCTGGATCCCAGCCAGAGGCTGCGCTGGGGCAGGTAATTCAGGGACTTGGGAGCAGGCCGCCTGTATTAGGATCTGGCTCTGTTATTACCATCTGGTGTCCTCTACCAGACTCCTCTGTCCATGGGATTTTCAAGGCAAGAATACTGGAGCAGGTTGCCGTTTCCTCCTCCTGGGATCTTCCCCACCCAGGGATCAAACCCACATTTCTTGAGTCTCCTGCACTGGCAGGCAGATTCTTTATCACTGTGCCACCTGGGAAGCCACCCTCAGACTCAATATTCCACCTTCAACTCCTCATCTGTAACATGGAAAAACACTGGAACTAACTTCACAGGGCTGTGGTGAAGATGGAGAAGGAAATGGTGGTCCACTCCAATACTCTTGCCTAGGAAACCCCATGGACAGAGGAGCCTGGCCTGCTACAGTCCATGGGCTTACAAGAGTTGGATAGTAGACTTAGCAACTATACCATCACCACTAATATGTATAAAGTGCTTACATTAATTTGTGGCATACAATTCTGTATTATATTAGCTCTGGATGGTATTATTGTTTTGATCAGTAATTTAAAACTGTCTAGACTTGAAAGTTATGACCAACCTAGACAGCATATTCAAAAGCAGAGACATTACTTTGCTGACTAAGGTCCAGCTACTCAAGGCTATGGTTTTTCCTGTGGTCATGTATGGATGTGAGAGTTGGACTGTGAAGAAGGCTGAGCGCCGAAGAATTGAGGCTTTTGAACTGTGGTGTTGGAGAAGACTCTTGAGAGTCCCTTGGACTGCAAGGAGATCCAACCTGTCCATTCTGAAGGAGATCAGCCCTGGGATTTCTTTGGAAGGAATGATGCTAAAGCTGAAGCTCCAGTACTTTGGCCACCTCATGTGAAGAGTTGACTCATTGGAAAAGACTCTGATGCTGGGAGGGATTGGGGGCAGGAGGAGAAGGGGACGACCGAGGATGAGATGGCTGGATGGCATCACTGACTTGATGGATGTGAGTCTGAGTGAACTCTGGGAGTTGGTGATGGACAGGGAGGCCTGGCGTGGTGCGATTCATGGGGTTGCAAAGAGTCGGACACGACTGAGCGACTGAACTGAACTGAGACTTGAAAGAAATGACCAGGTATGGACAAAGCCAGCGAGAAATCATCAGGTTTGAGTCATCTGTCTAAAATGCATGGACAAAAATGCCTAAGATATAGTTTGCCTTTTTAATACAACGGATGAGAATACTGCTTTCTCATGCTGTCAGAAATAAACAAATGGCTGATTCAGGGTTATATGGCTGAACTTATTTTTCATTATTTCACCCACAGTCCTGGAGACCTGGGAGTGAAAGAGACACGCAATCTCTCTGCCTTCAAGGTGTGCAGTGAGATGAGGGCCCCCCAGTGGCTCATTTCTGCACGGTGGGTTCCTGTAGCGAGGGCGTGCCCTGCTCTCAATAATGTGAATTCTGGAAACAATGGGAGCAGCCTTCTCTGTGGTACAGAGGCACTTGCCAGGGCTGGTTACAGGAATGGTGTTTTCCTTTCTAACTACAGATTTAATGTGTTATATGTACAAGCAGGGTGGATATTTTTATGGCAAGAGAAAGTTCAGAAGGTAGGGTTGGGAAAAGGATGATGATGGACATCAAGAAGAATGATGCAATAATCAAGATAAGAAATAATTAGGGTCTACTGGCAAAAACCAGTTTCTGCTGCATCAGAGTAATCGTTTCTTTCAGACCCAGCTGAGGACATGAAAACGCGCCACCGCAGAAAATATGGTGTGCTTCTCTGGGGAAGAATGTCATGAAGAGTCACTGAAAGTTCACAGGAATCTCAGAGATCTCCCATAAAAGCTTTGTTTCACACTTTGTCCCATGTGGAAACTACAGCCTGGGCCGCATGAAAAACGAGTTTTATGAGAGCACTTCTGATTTTTAAGAAGGCTATTTGGCTTCATAACAGGGCAGCTTCCCGAGAGCCCCGGGATGTCATTTTTACATATTGCACATAGCAGGCTGCCTCCATAATCGTCAGGGCCACACTTAAACCTGGTGAAACGTTGCCTGAGTGACAAACCTCGACAAAAGCGATTGGGAGAAACTGCAGGGGCAAGAACTTCCCGGTCAAAGAGATTGTGTTAAGTGTGCTATAAAAAATAGTCTGATTTTTTGCATGAGGGTTAGGGGTCGAGTGAGACGAGGACAGCGTGGCTTCTGCTTCTGGCATTTTCCATTCCCTACACGATCATTACCCAGCTTCTCCTGGGCCCCACTGTTGCGGCAAGCCTTGAAGTCCAAGGTCGCAGAGTGAGCATCCAGTGACCTTGATGATGCTTTCTCTATTTCTGTTTTTCTGGCAATATCTCACATGACTATGAGTACACACTTTGGAGCCCAACGGCCTGGATCCCAATGCCACCTCCTCCACCAATTGTTCACTGACCTTGGGCCACTTACTCAAGTTTTCTTTGCCTAAGAACCCACATCAGACAATTCAATGAATCAACATATATGTAAGTGCTTAAACCAGCACCTGTCACTCAGCACTCTCTGTTAGTATTTTCAGAACCCCAGGAGCTGCAGGGGTCTATGAAGTTGCCTGGTTTCCCCTGCCCACTGCAGCCATGGCTGGTTCCTGCCCCGTGGGTTAGTGACCCTCAGGCCGAGCTCCCATGTTCCACGCAGGGCTGCTTCCTGCCCTCCTGCCTCTCCTCCTGGCCTGCTCTCGCCTGTGTGTTGGCCACCTGGCCACTGTCCGCTAGATTCACCTTCCCCGTGTGCTGTTGTGGGTCAACCCCCCTGTGCTCTCTCCACTTTAGACAAGAATGTGGCCTGCCACGGCCTGGCAGTGGACTCCCCTGGGTACCCTGTCCT
The DNA here is from genome assembly GCF_014754425.2 of Oryx dammah. Classification (NCBI taxonomy): domain Eukaryota; kingdom Metazoa; phylum Chordata; class Mammalia; order Artiodactyla; family Bovidae; genus Oryx; species Oryx dammah. The sequence goes on along the minus strand of NW_024070202.1, from coordinate 68,588,392 downwards.
AGTCCATCCTGCAGATGTTCTGTGACAAAGACATGATGCCACATCCCTGGAAGGCTGGCTTCCTTTCAGTTGATCAGCGTTGACTTCAGAAGTGGCTCTGAGTTCTCTCTGTTGCTATAACGTCATATGCATTAACTCTGCCCGCAAGGGGCTGCTTGGTGATGGGAACATGGTTCTTAGACTCAGAAGCCAAAATTCAGATCCTCTTTGTGGGATCCTAGGGAATATACCTGGAGAAGGCAATGGCACTCCACTCCAGCAGTTAGCAGGGAACATGCTGCTGCTGCTAAGTTGCTTCAGTCGTGTCCGACTCTGTGCGACCCCATAGACAGCAGCCCACCAGGCTCCCCCGTCCCTGGGATTCTCCAGCCAAGAACACTGGAGTGGGTTGCCATTGCCTTCAATGCATGAAAGTGAAAAGTGAAAGTGAAATCGCTCACTCGTGTGTGACTCTTAGCGACCCCATGGACTACAGCCCACCAGGCTCCTCCATCCATGGGATTTTCCAGGCAAGAGTACTGGAGTGGGGTGCCATTGCCTTCTCCACAGCAGGGAACATACCGGTCTCCTTTAAGCCCTGTTACTCCACTTGAACAAAGAGGTCTGCAGCAGGATTGGCCAGTGGAGTGAGGACTGAGCTGGAACACAGAAAAGGCTTTTCACGGTGCCCAGCAGAGGACGAGCTCAGCACAGACCTGGTCACACGACATCTTCCCTCCTTGTTCAAAATAGAGGTGGTGGGCTCCTTTCTCTCCTCCGTCCTTGCCCCTCCCCAGGTCACTTCAGGGTTCCCTGGACGCAGGCATTGTTGTACAGAAATCCTACACATGCAGAGTGCTTCCTCTCAATGTGTTTACAGTACGTATGTCACGCTTAACCAAATGATGCCATTTAAGTGCCACATGGTGATAAACAAGATGTTTTCCCATGGCTCAGTAACAAGACTAAGGGTTTATTATTAGACATCTACTGATAGTTGAAAACAGGAACAGTTCTGACCTAATAAACCACACCTACTGGTCCCCGGACAGGCTGCAACAGAAGTAACAAAAGATCTGTCTGCTTGGCCCAAACTCACACGGAAATGTGATGGATGATATATTTACAGTTTGGATTCCAAAATCATCAGGCACTTGAATTCTATTGTGCCTGTTACTTCCTGTGATTGGTCTGGATGGGAATTTTTAATATAATGGATGAGGATGGACCAGAGATTTCTGGAACCTAGACAGCTATATCTTGAAGGCACCAAAGTGGACATGCAGAACTGTGGCATAAACAGACTCCTCCCCTTCCTCTCTAGAGTCTCCAAGACGGACTATCAAACTGCAGCACAGGCTTCTGTTTGGGTGGCTTCCTTGTGTGCAAATCCCATGGAGGCGGGGGTGGGTGGGTGCTGAGGAACTGCTTCTGGCCCATTTTCCAAAATGATTCGGGACAGAGCAGGTCAGGAAGATGCCCCACCTGCCATTTTCATGTGGGAGGAAGAAGGCTTTGTCCATAAAAAACAAAAAATAGAAACCCAGTGACATAAGATACCATCTCACTGTCCTTTTGCCATTTATTTCATGTTTACAGTTAGGAAATGGTATTTCTGTACCAAGATCTGATCGTCTATGCAAAATAAAGGAAGACTTTATTTGGAATTTCTGTATTTTGTCTTCCGAGGCCCTCCACATGCTGGCCCCAGCCCTGTAGCCTCATTAAGAGAGCCCCCCACCCCCATGCCTGCCCCTAACCCGTCAGCTTCTCTCCTCGGGAACGGCAGGAGGTGTTTTCACGGCCCTAACTCAGCATCTCCCTCAGCTCCTGCCCTATTCCCTTGCTCTGGTCTCTACCTGCTCCTGTCATGAATGCCTTCCAGCTCTGCTTTAGGTTCCCAAAGAGCCTGGGCTGTTTTGAGCTTCTCTCCTACACCTCTAAGTCCTGAGTGTACCGTTTGTACTTACTTTCCGACTGACTTTAAAACACCCACGCTTGGCCTTTATAAGCTGTCAATGCTAGGTCATAAAAGGATACCTTGCAAGACCTTGAAAGGATACCTGGAAACAACCTCAGGTCTTTTGTGCCCATCCCCCCTGTTACAGGGACGTCACCGAGGACAGTTGCACTGAGGCTGGGGGAGGTGACCTGTCCTCGGTCACATATTTAGCAAAGGTCCAGGCAGGGGCAAAACTCCAACAGCCAGGTCCTGGACTCCTTCCTAGGCTGATGTCCTGTCAGTGGCTTGCCTGAGTTAAACATATAGAAAACCCATCATTTGCAAGCCAGACAACAGAAACTTCCATCTCACAGGGATGGTTCATGATACTGAAAGAGCAAGTTCTGGAAACTACAGGTTAAAATCGATGCTTCTGAAGTAGTTTCGACAAGTCCACATGACCCCCAACCATGATCTGTATACACAGATTCAGAATCACAAATATTCAAGGAGTAGGAGGTTGACACACTTCTCTCTAAATGTCACTCTAATGTCAAGGGAAAGATGAAGGTAAGAATGTTCAATTCTAAGTTCTCACGCCACTGAACAGCTTTACTGCCCCATCCTCCTCCTCCCCCGCTATGGAGTCTGATTTGTGGCCGGCACTAAACCCAGATGACCCAGTTTTCAAATCCATCCTGGCCCAGAGGCATAAGGTCAACTTCGGAGAGGCAGCCAGTGCTGTGTGCCAAAGGAGGGTGATGTTTGCAAATGTGACTATTACAACCCTAGCCAACCTCCCATTTTTCAACTTAGGTCTACTAACTACTTCTTCCCTTGAACTGGTTCTCCTCTATCAGGAGGATGTTCCTTTCTATCCAAAGACAAATCAATGACTCTTTGCAAGTCCCATAAGCCATATGTCATCCACAGATTTCCTAATGGGATAATCCACTTGTCACAGACTATAAAGGAAGCATTTTTCCAGTGGCCTAAATGAGGATTAATGAACTAATATTCAGCGGACCTTTGGGGAGACACAAGAAAACCTCTGGCGTGGGCAACGTCATCAGAACCCAAGCAACCTGCACACTCTGCATTTATGAGAGGCCCTTTCAGAAGACTTCAGAGGCATAACTTTCAAGTTTTAGCATCCAGGAGAAACACAGGGCTATTTTTTTTTTCTAAAAGGTGAAAGTGGGGAATTCCTTGGTGATTCAGGGATTACAACTCCATGTTTTCACTGCAGGAGGCCTGGGTTTGATCCCTGCTTGGGGAACTAAGATCCTGAAAGCTGTGTGGTGCTCCCTACACCCACTGCCAGTAAATCAAATAAAATACTTGGTTGGCCAAAAAGTTTGTTTTCTACATCTCATTGAAAAAACCCTAACAAACTTTTTGGCCAACCCAATACAAGGTGAAAGTTTAGAATGCGAAACCACAAATGTAAATGGTATGATGGTGCCAATCTTTTGGGGTGGGTTTCAGAATGAATGTATGAAGTTGTGGTTCTGCCTCATGATCAAACATAATCTCGTCACAGGCATGTGCTCTGTCAGCAGGAGGCACTGTAGAAAATGCAGCCGAAATCGGTGCCTCTAGGGTCTAAAACAAATTGCTGTCAGATCAGGGCACTGGGTGCTGCTGGGGCCTTCTAGTCAAGAGTGCTGCAGACTCTGGAAGTCATTCTGCATTCTCGTATAAATGTTCCCCCCACAACCACTCTGTGAGTTGCAGAAAAAGTTCTTTCAATAATGAACAGCCGTCTGTTCCACAGAGTACAGGAAAAACACGATAAACCGAGTCACACACCTTGGCTGTAAACATATTCTGACACGAGACTGCTACAACTCTATATAAAGAAAACGCAGGCTCTTAACCACCCGCAGAACTACAGCAACAACGAGAAAACGCACAAGGTTTCCTGCAATTAAGCTGCAGTGTTTTACAGTGCAATTTTATTTATACCTGAAAGAGAGTAAATAAATAAATATATAAAAGGTCGCACAGACCCCTCCCGCCCAAGGCTTATTCTGCAAATTAACTTTGCAGTCATAAAACCTGTGCCAGCTGGACTCTTTCCCCTGGTCCTCTGTGGCACAGGCAGCCAAAGCAGGTATACAGCTGAGAAAAAAACAAAGTCGGGCATTTTCCACCCTCAGCCAGGGATGTTAATTGAACTTTGGCTCATGTTTAAAGATTTCTCTCTTCATGTTCAAGAAAGAATTAAAAACAGTTGAGCTGGGGGAAAATGAACATCTGTTACTGACTTACACTCACAACCACAATGAAAAACATTCATAATTAAAGCAATTTTGCATCCCTCCAAGTTAGAGCTGTAATGTTGGGTTAAAAATATAAACGTGGAGGCTCCTCATTGTCTTCAGGGCTTGCTTCTTACGGCTGCTTGTAAAAAAGGTAGTTTATGCTGGGTTGAATTTTTTTTTCCGCTGGAATAACAATCTCAGGAAACAGATTTGCGTAGAAAGATAGGGGATGACAACACAGAACACCTACACAATTGAGCCCCATTTTCTGAAGCTATGAAACAGTAGTCAAGAAGTGTTTTATATTTGGGAGTTAAATACACTTTATGGCTGTGTAAAAAGCCAGAGCCATTTTGGGCCGAACATAAACATTCCAATGTCTGCGAGGTTTACTTCTGTTTGAGCCAGTGGGCAGGTTTCTATCAACCGGGAGGGATTCGTGGGTGACGCAGAACAGTGCTGGAAAGTCTTCCACATCAAGTCATTTCCCGTCCAACATGCAGAAACTTCATCAAGAAAACCAAATATATTTCCATACCCTCACCCTGGCTATTGAAAAAACCCTCCTCCCTGATAGATCGGCCCCCCAGCCTCTTTGCCCTCCAAGTCATCTTCCTTCTGCTGCTTAGTTAACATTCCCCCAAAGAGCCTCATAATATCATTCTGGTTTGATAGGAAGAGTTGCCTCTTTTATTAAAAATGTTTCCCCACTGCCAAGTCTATTAAACACAAATTCCTTAACCTAGCATTTAAGGTTCTTATACCCAGATGTATGCTCTGTGAATCCAATACACCAATCAAATTGGTGTGGAAACCATCACTAGTCTCCAAACCATCTCTGTGTTACCCAGCTAAGTCTGGGATCTTGGAATACACAACCCCCACCCTCTAACCCTTATCTGCACTCATCCTTAAACGCCTTGCTGCAAAGCAACTTTCCCCAGGTAATGAAATGCTAACTGAATTGTTGCCAAGTAAAAGTGACTTCTTTGACCACTATAAACGTAATTTAAGGCTCTCAGGTTCAGGGTCTGATAGGAACTTTATCTGCACACTCATCTTCCTTTGCAACTAGATTTTTATCTCCCTGAAGGCACTGATGTTTTTTCACTCATCTCTGCATCTGCTGCAGACCTCAGCACTGGGTCTGCCCGTCAGAGTCATTAGACCCAGCTTCCTGGCCATCTACCTTCTAGAGAGTTGGTATAACATTTTTAAATTCTTGTCCGATATACTGCTAAGGTATATGAAGATACTTTGGGTCAAGTATTATATGGACTAAAAATGAGTCATACTTGCCTTCCATCAACATAACATGTAATTTGACCAAACAGATTTGCCAGGCGTGGGAATATAATCGGAATGGCCATCTTAGTTTGTCCCTTTTCTTGGTCAGGGTGAGAGGAAGTGAAATGACATTATTTTGGAATAATCTTAAAACATAGTGTCAATGAGCTTATCTAAAAGTTCAGCATCACCTTGCCAGCTAAAGGTCTAAGGCCACTGCTCAAGGGGATTGGTCCCATCTTGCAGTGTGTCTGTGGGCTCAAGCCAGCTCCCTGACCACAGATTCCAGCCCAGAGAGGAGATGAGGCCAGGGAAACCCCAGGGAGAGGCGGGGAGAGGGCAGAACACTGTTATATACTTAACAGAACATGGAGCTTTTTCTGAGGTTTTGGAAAATAAGTCTGGACAGTCTTCTCTCAAAGTGGTATTGATTCAGCACACCTTTCCCTTCCCTTGCCACCCCCTCAGGGATGAAAACCAGAAGTGCCGAGGGAGCTGCGATGTTATTCCTGGCCCCGATGCGCAGGAAGGGCCATAAATCTCTCAAGAAAGCCCAGGCTTGTGGGATTTCCAGAACCAACCCACAGATTTATGAGGACCAGACCATTCAGACAGATATCAGAGTCTTGGGTTCTTAGGAAAAACATGAATATACAGGAACATTCCCGTCATTTCGGGAAATACTACTCTTTCAAGGGTTCCCCACTTATTAGGATATGCCTGACATCGTGGGAACATCATCAAAACAGCGCAGCCTGAACCAGGCCGGTCAGCAAACCTTTAGTTGAATGACCTATCAGGGGAGGTGGCCTGTGTTTCACTGGGGAAGGAGAGATGGGAGAGGTGGTGTGGGCAACACAGGTTTTACATCTGGGCGGCACTACTGCTCAAATGGCCTTCAGACCATCACGACTGGCCCTGGCAACTGTGAGACAGAGCAGAGGTTCGCAGACGATGTCCCTGGACTCGCAGTGGGCTGGCAGTGCTAAAGGTACCTGGAAGCTGCTGGAAGCTGCCAATTTCTGGCTCTATTTCTGGAATTTGGGCAGGTACCAGGAATCCATATTTTTAAGATGCTCCAAGGTCACTGAGAGAGTCAGGGAACTCCTGAAATACAGTGTACCATGACAGAGGCGGTTGGTGGGTGATTTAAGGTTATGTTTTGATTCTAAGGGCTTCCCTGGTAGCTCAGATAGTAAAGAATCTGCTGGGTCGGAAAGATCCCCTGGAGAAGGAAATGGCAACCCATTCCAGTATTCTTGCCTGGAGAATTCCATGGACAGAGAAGCCTGGTCCATGGGGTCACAAAGAGTCAGACACGACCAAGCCACTTCATTTTCTTTTTTCTGATTCTAAAAGAGAATTCTTGCTTGTGCACCACCCTAGAAAACCTGCTCCTGTGCCCCAACCCCCAACCCAGGAAACGGTTCCACCATCCACTCAGTTATTCCGGCAAAGAACCCAGGAGTCACAACTCTCTTTCCTCCTCCGGATGCTCATGCAAGCCCTCCAGGCTCTATTCCAATGTATCCTGAGTCCACCCACATGCCCTCATTATTCTGCTCCCATTACTGCCGTCTCTCCTACTGCTTCAGTAGATATTCCCACCCAACATTCATTCATCTGTCAGAATAATCTTTTAAAAATATAAACCCAACTATGACAGTCTCCTGCTTAAAACCCTCCAACATTACACAACTTCACATTACACAACTGGGCAAACTCTTGTCTTCTGGGCATTTTTCTCCCTCCCCACCCATTTGAACCAGCCAGCTGAATACATTCTCTTCTTTTTCATCTGGCTAGGAGGTACTCATTCTTAATACTCACGTTGGCTATTATTCCCTCCAAAAAGCCTCCTGTGACTCCCCACCCCAAGGCTGTGTACACACCAAACTTGACCCTATCAGGCAACCTGGCATTCTGTGCAGATTTCATCATCTGTCTCCTGAAAACAAATATTCTAGGAGCAAAGGAATTCCTTAGTACTGCTGAAGGGCACGTAAATGGATCACAGTCCTATATCACATTGTCAGGAGTCAGAGAGAGGACAGCCCACAGGAGTGCGCTCTGGAGAAAGGCAGACCTGGGTTAAAATCCAAATACCCAATCTTACTATGTGCCCTTGGGTGAGTCAGTTAACATCTCTGAACGTCTGGTTTCCATTCATATATAAAATGGGAAAGTGAATAACATGCTTGGCAAAGCACCCAGGAGTTGGGAAGATCCCCTGGAGGAGGAAATGACAACCCACTCCAGTATTCTTGCCTAGATAATCCCATGGCCAGAGGAGCCTGGTGGGCTACAGTCCGCTGGGTTGCACAGAGCTGGACATGACTGAGCAACTCAGCATGCACACGAAGCACGAACACATTCCAGATGTCCTGATCCAGAGACTAACACTGCATTCTCACTCCTCCAGGCGGGCACACAGCACTAACGCTAATGCCCCTCACCAGGCTGGTGAGACACCTGAGAAGCTCTCTTCTATCTGCTTCCGTAACTGATTTTTCTTTCCATAAACTGTATCTCTGGATTTGGTTTCCTCCTTAGGTGATCTGTTTTAACACTGTTTCTGAAAAACCAAGTGCACAGGACTTGATAGAGTTCAGTTATGCCTAGGCTTAGGAGAGATCTGAGGGGGCTCAGGACACCCCCTGCCTGTTCTGCACCACCCCCTCCAAAGCGTGTGTTTCCATTTTCCAGTCTCATCAATGCTGTTGTCGTAAGAGCTATCAAAACTTTGCGAAGCCCTGAAAATGGTGGAGCACTGGGTCTGAAGTCTGAATTTTTTTCATTGCTCTCTGGGTAAGTGACAGCAGCCTAGTTTCTTCAAATGCCAAGTTTTAAAGTGCTTTTATCTCACTAATTAATAACTAACTTTGGCAAGCAAGAAACTAAAAGGCACAGTTGGACTGTTCTCAAAAACCAACGGCACAAATAAAAGCCAGGAGAGTGTCCTCGGTTTAAAATGCAAGGCGAGGGTGAGGCTGTGTAGATTCCAACACAGCAGAGATGCGGAGCGGGTGTCTTCCTGGGGATGACGGAGGTGGTGGGTGACCTTCCATCCCTCTTCTCAGATAGAGGTCTGTGCACTTGTGTGAACGGCTTTCCACAATGAGCACTCTATACTGAAAATCCCTCCAAGGCTAGAGGCAGGCTTTTCTATTACTGCTCTGTAGCTTGGAAATCCCAGCTAGCTGATGACTTTATGGGTTTGTACGGTCTAGACAAGAGGGTTACTCTTTGGCAAAATTGCTCCGGGGGGAGGCCCCTGTGAAAATTCCCATCCAGCTAATTACCATTCAGAGGGCAAGCTACCGGGAGGGCGCCAGCCTCTGGTAGAGGCTGCGGTTGGAAAGCCACACTCCTGGCTTTATCACTGGCTACATTTACTTTCCTCCCTGTCAAAACAAGGACAGGAAAAGGGAACAAGAGTGCTAGTGAGAGAGATCAACTCGGGGTGCTGGGGGAGAACAAAGAATGAAGGCTGCCCAGAGCTATGACTGAGAGAGCCGTGCCTTCACTAAGGACAGGGAAACACCAGCCATCTGTCTGCTTTTACAAAAACCATTTCAACTTTCTCAGCAACTTTGAATCTCTGGAAGCGAATGAGTAAAGACACAATGGTCTGAACTGGGTATGGGGTAAAATGCTTCCAAAAATAGAGATTCACAGCGCTAAAACCCAGAGGAGCTCGCAACTATTTTCACCTCAGCTTTTATGGGACCCAGAGAGGTAGGTGGTGGTACCTGTTTCTTCAATACTTGGAAGACATCATTTTCACCTACCGCAGGAAGGGGCCGAGGGAAAGCACCTGTCTAGAAACCCCTGGGTTCTGATTTAGCTGACAAATAGGGAAAGGGGAGGGGAGGGAGAATAGGCTTCTGTGAAGGGAGATCAAGCCTGCACTTGGCAAGGTTCTCATCCAAAGGCAAAAGCGTCTCTGCTGGGAGGTCACCTCCAGAAGCCCTTCCAGACCACACCCTCCCCACAAAAGAGCCTCCTTTCCTGTCCACATTCTTCCTCACTCCTATCTTCATGTGACACAGCGTCTTCTCTTTTCCCCTCTAGTCCCTCGGGGCGTAGACTGTATCCCTTCCCACCTTCACTTCACCGAGGTATCTAATGATGGGGTTGCAGGCTAGGCGCTCAGTTACTGCCTAAGATGGATAACTGATCAGAGAGAATCTCTACCCGCCCCAAAGGCACACAGAAACATGATCTCGCCCCACCCCCCCCTTTATGACTAAGCTCTAGTGAAGGACCTTGTGTTCTTTCTGAGGATGGAGAGTCTGGGAACATTCCAGGATCTGCAGGCCCGGAAGAACTGTATGGCTATGGCTTGATGAAGTCTCATGAACAAAGAACTACGATTACAGTGCAGCTGATGATCAGAATACACTCAGTATTTTGCTGTGGCTGGAATGGGAGGAATATGCACTGGACTGGAAATCAGGAAGCTTGGGTCTTGGTACTTTTTTGATCCATTTGGTCACACGACCTTGGACTTTACATTACACTTGTATGAAGTGGTGAATCTGGATAACTGGATTTCAAATTTTCTGACCATGATTCAGTGAAAAAAAAAAAAAAACACAACTCAGAAAACAACTTACACACACACGAAACTAACAGTTTCCTCAGACAGTATTTATCCTTACTAAGTGTGCAGCACCCTATTTTCTATTTCTTTCTTTCCTTATATTAAAAAATGCTGGTTATAACTTATAAATTGCAATAGCCAAGATGACCTTGATGCATAGTTCTGGTTCTAAAATTCCACAGTGTTACGATCTCATGCTATTTTATGCCATGTTTTTTCTCCATTGCTTCCTTTCATCAGAAGGAGTTTTGGGCAGTAAGCATCTCCTAAATTCAGGGTTGTTAAGGAACGACAACTGATGCAATGAAGTTGCCGCATCACCCACTACTCTCCCAGGAATTCTCTGCCCTGAGATGGAGGAGAGGCGGGCCTTGCTCTCTGACCATCACTTTAAGGGGAGCAGGAAGTGAAAGAGATCCCTTTCCATCCAAGTCACAGAATTTCTGTCTTTAGCAACAAGTACTAGAGTGGTTTGAGGCTTCGCCAGTCTTAAGACATTTATTTTTACCAATTCCTTTGTCAGTCTTCTTTTGACTATTCTGAGGGCATTTGTACTGAACACAAAAGACTATGGAGATGAACATGTCAAAGCAATACTGTTGCTTTGTCATTGAATAAACTGAGGCCATCCAGAGTACTTCACAGGCATACACTGTGAGCTTTTAAGTATACTTGATTTACAGTGTTATGTTAATTTCTGCAGTACAGGAAAGTGACTCATTTACATATACATTCTTTTTCATATTCTTTTCCATTATGTTTTATCACAGAATATTTAATACAGTTTCCTGTGTTATACAGTAGGACCTTGTTTATCTGAGTTGGTTTTTCTCATAATTATATTTTTACACTGACCTTGATCCCCCTGGGCCAAGCCAGAGGGAAAGGCAAATCTTTGGGAACCTGATTTGTCCTACATGAGCTTACCAGATCTCCACCATCTCTTTCCTGAGAGATTCGAAGGGGCTACGTTCAAGTAGCCTCAAGGGCACAATTCAGGGCTCAAGGATGGAGCCAAGTGAATTGGCTCACAGAGGAATCAAACCCAGGACCTCAGATTTAATCCCAGGCTCCGGTCCTCTGAGCCAACTCTAAGTCCTGGAGCTCCCATGGGTGAGGAAGATGACTTACTACCAGTCTGCCAAGAACCGGCATGCAGGTTCTGTTCACTATCTTGGTCTGTCAATAAGAGTCCACAGCAACTATTAACCAGGCACAGGCACCCAAGTAACAATATGGCTTATTAGGTTAATAAATTCAGGCCACTCAGAGCACTTTATAGACAAGAATCTGAAATATCACTCAGAAGGAGCCACAAACTGCCATCTTCTAGATGACGAGAGGCTAGGAGTCGGACACGGCTGAGCGACTTCACTTTCACTTTTCACTTTCATGCACTGGAGAAGGAAATGGCAACCCACGCCAGTGTTCTTGCCTGGAGAATCCCAGGGACGGGGGAGCCTGGTGGGCTGCCGTCTCTGGGGTCGCACAGAGTCGGACACGACAGAAGTGACTTAGCAGCAGCAGCAGATGACGAGAGAGACAAAATGTTCAAAAAAAATATCCATTCACTTTTCAGCCCTGTCACCTTTCCAAAATGTACTTATATAATAGAAAATACAGACTAAGTGAACAGAAATTCTAGGAGGCTGTGAGATGTTATTTTTAAAGAGGCACAGCTACCATGAAAATGAAGCTACTTTCCAGTTTATAACATAATTCATTTTCCAGTTTGTCCTCCTTGACAGAAAATGACAGTGTCCATTACTATTCCACATTTATAGCTTTAGATAAAGGGCTTTTACATGGCAAAGGAGAAGCTTTCTAGTCTTGGCAAATCTTCCTTTTTGGATGATGCCAGGAAACAGGTCTTTATTGTGAGCCCTCCCCTCCAAAAAAAGAGAAGAAAAAAATCCTTTTTGGGATATTTATTATTCATTTTAGGAAACACAGCCCCATAGATTATTTACAAATGTGTTAACTGGATTCTACTAAACTTTTAATTTGCAATTTACTTGCCAAGTACTATGTATTAGTTACCAATGGTATATTTATGTTTCTGCAATGCATGCTTATTATAGTTATTCCAGAAACTCTGATTTATTAAAATTTTTTTAAATCCCAATTTTTATATTTGCAGTTACTTCATAATTTTAATTTTATGGTTTTAGTTTCCCAAAAGGGCTTATTCATCTCCTAGGGGGAAGGAAAAAGCCTCCAGGCTGAGGTGTGTTGTCCACAGGTGGTGGTGGGAACCCACCTAGCCTGTCACAAACATCCCCAGGCAGGCGTCCTCTGGCAGTTCACTCACAACTGAGCTGTAACATTTTAATTATATGCTTTTAAAGTTAGTCATTTGTCAAGTTTTGTTAGTCTTACAAAAACAATTTAGGTATAACATAGCATATTCTAAATTATATGCATGTATATTACTGAAACCAAGTGGCTTTAATTAAACATTTTTCAAAGCCTGTTTCCTTTTAATGGCAGTGAAATACTGCTGGTAGCAATGGCATGCTCTGCCAAAATGAACTTCATCAAGGTGAACTTTAGGGAGACTGTCAACACAATAATGGCCTAGAAGTTTATGCAAAGTTCTTAAATTAGAAAGTGGCCATTTAAAGGTGTCATTTGGTGGGGGGGGGGGCGCGGGTGCTGTTCAAGATATAGGATCATGACTGTGCTTCAAAAGCGATATCCTAAACTGAATGCCTGGCACTGGTCCTGGTAATTGTTGGAGCCTTGGAGTAACACAGTACACTTCTGTCTGGCAGACAAACTGGAAAAGGATGGCCAACAGAAAAGCGTGTCGAGGTCCTTTCCACCCCTGAGTTTAAGACTTTAAGCAACTGTTCTCTTTCTTCTTTTACCTTTTTAAAAAAGGATTTATTTTTTATCTTTTGGCTTTGGTGGGTCTCTGTTGCTGTGTGTGGGTTTCTCTAGTTACGGTGCACAGCCTTCTCGTGGTGGCTTATCCTGCTGCAGAGCACAGGCTCCAGGTGTGCACGAGCTTCCACGGTTGTAGCTCCCGGGCTCTAGGGCACAGGCTCAGTAGTTGTGGCCCATGGGCTTAGTTGTTCCGTGGTGCATGGGATCTGCCAGGAACAGGGATCAAACTGGTGTCCTTGCACTGCAAGGTGGATTTTTAACCACTGGACCACCAGGGAAGTCCCCTATCTTTTTTTTTTTTTTAACATTTTAAAAATTTTATTTTAAAAAGTTTTTTTTCTGGCTGTGCCCTGTGGCTTGCAGGATCTAAGTTTCGTGACCAGGTATCAAACTTGGGCTCCCTTCTGCGGAAGCACGGAGTTTAATCCTGGACTGCCAGGGTTATAACTGCTTTCAAGTTAAATACTGTGACAAGGATTTTCACTAGGATCCAGTTATACACGTAGAAAGAGCTCAAAATATCTTACATGGAAAATACCATTCCCACTATTTGCTATAAGAGAAACCCGCTTTACACTTATTTCATCTTGTTACTTGAAAATATTTTAATTTTGGAAAATATATCTATTTGAAAACTAAAAGTCCTCCCAGACCCAGGCTTCAAAAAGATATATCTTACTTGGTAGGCCATTGACAGATGCCCTGTAGCTATTTTACTCAAAACTACTTTGACAAGAGGAAAACCAATTTCCCTGAGAGTGACCTATTTGGGGGTCTGTAAGCATCTGGAACACCTTGGCTACCGCTTTTATTTTTTTGCCTGTAGAAAATAATAATGATTGGGTATCTAGGTAGAAAACACAGCAAGTACATCATGATTAGATCTCAAATTCCTATACAGTGGTCTCCCAACCAACTTTAGTTTCTTGGGGTGATCTGTTATGTTTTATTCTTCCATACCAAAGAGAGCCTGAGTTGGCTAGGTTAAAAAGAAAATTCAGCCCTGTGGCGTATGAAACACATCTTTGATCTGATAAGATCAAGCTAACTTGTTGCTGCTTTGATGACTATAAATTAACACCAGCATCCCGTTTTCCAAGGAGTGAGTAACTATCTGAGTTTGGTGGTAAGAGGCTCAAGGTGCACAGCCAGCATCCTTTCCTTGCCAGGTATCAGACAGGTCCCAGCAGCTTGTTTCTCCCTTCCTGTCAGATGCCACTTTGCTTTTAGTGCTTTTCTAAGGACTTTGAACAAAGCCCTGAGACAGATCCAGGGAGATTCTGTACCTGGATTGTCTTTTTAGCAAGAACAAATTAGCTTAAAGTGTTCTCATTTTTTTTTTTTTTTGCAGATTCTGTCTCTAATGCTGTGCAGCTGGGTGCGCCTGGGGATCCCTTTATTGTTAAAAGTAGACCCCATTAAAATCAGTTTGCTGCTGTGATACCCACGAAGATGAAAGGGCTTGTCTGATTTTAATATGCTGTGTGTTAGATGGGAAGGAAAATGAAAAGGCTTCTTTGGAAACACACACGTTTGGCGGGGTTATGAATTCATCAGGTGTTAAATCCCTGTCAGCCTCGCAGCAGAGGTGTGTGGCAGCACTGGGTGTCTGCCTGTTTGTGCTTTTAGTGGAATCCGTGCCGTTTTCCATGCTTACAATATGTGGCTCTCTTTAGCACTCCTATTTCGGTTCTGGTACTTGCTTCCAGAGGAAAATTAGTCAAAGTGTGCAGTGATGGGAGCTGGCATACGAATGAGCTCTGGACCCTAGCTTAAAGAGACTGCATTCTTTTGGGGGGTAGGGGGTGTGCCCTTGAAAATAACTTTATCTTTTGATATTTCTTGACATTTTTGGGCCAGTGCAGAGACCCCTACTGGGACATAGAAAGAGCACAATGATTGAGGGCCAAAACCACACCGCGAACTACGTCTCTAGCACCAGGTAAAACATGCCTGAACATGATGTAAAGACTGTCAAGGTTTCTTGTGGGAATTCTTAACAGAGGACATATTATTTTTGTTGAATTTGATTAAGCAATAACACAGTTACATAGAGATGAAATTCAGGTTTATAATTAAATGTGAATGGTTAAGCATGGTATTGCTAAAATGGCAGGCCTCAAAAATATTGTCACTAGAAGATAAGTTATTGATGGCCGTTACTGCAAATTCTAAGCCTGAAGATACGCTGTTATTAACTGGCTTCCCATTACAGAAATGGAGTTCATTTAGAGTTTCAGAGGATATCCAGGGGCTGAAACTGGGCAGTGTTAGTTTTTAATTTTTAAAAAGTAAATTTAAATTAAAAATATAATTTTTCTTTCTTGTAAAATTCTGTCTCATGGAAAGCAAAGTATTTGGGATCTGGAAGATCCATATGCTATAATTTTCTATTAGAAACATTTTTAATCATCAACTAATTCTAATTGTGTCCCAGTGTCTGGCAATTAGTTCTTCTTCATTTAATAAGTGTAGCAATTGTTTTTACTTGACCACACTATTGTTTCTGTAGAGTTTGAAGGCTGAGACTAAAGGATTTCAATGTCTTTCTTCAATGGAGAGGAAATTCCAGAGATTTTCTTCTTCAAACTACTGCATGTATTTACCTCCCTTTTTCTTAAAAGGCTTGTTTACAGTAGAGGAAATGCTCTCTGCTCTTTCAGGGAATGAGTGGAACTTGTGGGCTCCTTTGCCTCATTTCTGCCTGGGCCAACAATTTTTTTTTTAACTGAGGTAAATACAATGCATAGATTTTAAGTGCCTAATTCAATGAATTTGATAAATGTACACCTTTGTGTAATCAACGTCTCAATCAAGATATGGACTATATCCATCAGTGCAGAAAGTTCTCGGGAAGGGAGAGAACTTTTTCTTCCTGTTCCCAGAGTCAACTGCTGTTCAGATTTCCACTGTTACAGATCAGCTATCTCTACTTGAATTTCAAATGTACTCTTTTGTGTCTGGTTCCTTTCACTCAGTATAATGTTTTTGAGACTCATTCATGTTTTTTTTTTTAAATCACTAAATAGTATTCCATTGTACAGATAGATCACAATTTGTTTATCCCTGTATTTGGAGACAGACTAGCTAATACTCAGGGCTACTGTCCTGTACATCCCTGCACATGTCTTTTGTGGACATACACTTCCATTCCTCTTGGGTAACTACACAGTGTGGAACTGCTCAGCCAAAATCACTTGTTTCTGAAGCCGTGGAGAACCTTTCTGAACCACAGGTTTACGGAGAGACAGTATTAACGTAAGTAGCTGTTTCCATCCCTAACTTTACCTCATTAATCCTCATGGGAAGGCAGGCATTGTCTCCAATGCATACAAGAGACCAAGGCTTGCAAAGGTTTAAGATCATCCAACTCTCAAACTGAAGAATAAAATTTGAATCCAGATCCCTCTGATGCCAAAAGCTCTTATCACTTTACCTCTATGTTCCCAGAGTTTCAGAAGGTGCTCCAGAAAACTCCAGGTTTCCATAACTACGCCCCCATCAATATACCTGGGTCTGCTTATGAATCCCCTGGCAGTCCATAACGATCATGCTCTAAAATTGTTTGCCGCCAATCACTTCCCCCTGATCTCACCTGATTCCAACTCTTTAGGAATTTACACTGACTTCCAATTTCTAAGACATTTTGTGGATATGAATATATTGCTTATAACTGCCTTAAAACAGTATGGAAAGAATGGCCCCATGAGTACCTCTATCTTATCTAACCAATAAACCATGCTAGTAATTTAGTTCATCTGTGTGCATGTCATGTTCATTAAGTATTTGCTCCACATGTGTATAACCTGCTTCTACTAAGAGACGTAAATTCTAATCCATAAGGGCTATACCTTCTGCCTTTTTGTACTCCCAGTACTTGGAACAATGATTATAACAAAATAGATGCTCAGTAAATTATATGAACTGAGAAGATGCCCAGTCTTGGTGCTCTGGAAAACAGTGGCCACTCAACTGGGGATGACTGAACTTGGGCAAGGTTTCATTTAAATGAGCCTCAATTTTTTTTGTCTTTAAAGTGGGGTAAACAAATGGTGATTAAGTTTCTGTGAACTCTAAAGATAAAATCTACTAATGTAGATTGGCACTGATTTGACTTGCTTTCTTCAAGTCAGAAACATGTTTTGTTTGGGAAGGTCTCTCGCAGGTGGCGTAGTTGAGAAAAATATTTGTAATTACTATCTTGTTGCTGCTATCCTACACTTTGAGTTCTAACAGATTATAAATAAGTAGTTGCATAAGACGGTGGGGAAGGAAGCAAAATTAGTGACAAGACTGGACCATAACTCTCAGGAAGCAGGATGAAGGTTTTACAAGTCAATCAATAAAGAAGATGAAAGGACAATGATTGGAACAAAGCAGTATATAAACAAACAAGAAAACAAGTCATAGGCCAGGAAAGGGTGTGTTGTGACCCTGAATATAATGTAAGCCAGATAGTAGAGCAACATGAAGTCATTCTCCAGCTTAAGTAAACACATTTATGTGAAAAGGGAAATATAAATCAAGGCTACTTTCTCAATGGGAAGAGTTTAGGGAATGTTTTTTAGGCATTGTCCAGATATTCATCTCTTTAGGGCAGAATCCATTAGAAATACCAAATCCTGGCCTTAGTAATTTATTATAAGTAGGTCACAAAATTCAGTCAGGCTAAAATATTTAGTTTTTTCTCCTTTTCCACTGTGAAATAGGACAGGATTTATCTCTCTGAGATTTTTCTTTCTGTTTCATTCTTTTCTTTGGGGTGAGGATGGGGGAATTATGTGAGTTTAGACCTTACTTTAGTTATCTTTTATTCCTTGAGATTTTCTCCCTTTAGTAAAGTTGTTTAGGTTTATTTTCTAAAAATAAAGGGATTGGGGGAAAGTTCACCTCAGCTCCATTCAGACAGAGCTTCTAAATGTTGAGCTAAATTTTGTCAGTTCTATCAGTTGTATGGCAGTAATTTCCATCTTGAGGGTAAAATTAATACTTTACTTTTTAAGATGATTTTGCTGTTGATTAGCAACTCCTGAGAACTGCGAAGTTATAATCTAAGTAACTTATTGCCAAAGCCATAAGGGAATGTTAAAGGTCTACTATCACGCCAAATAGCAGGAGACACAGGAATATGAAACGAAATAACATAATGCACAATAAGAACTTAAATTACAGATTAACAGATATAACTTGCCACTTCATGATCTTTATAGGCTGCTGAAACAAGAAAACAAAAAAATTGGTTTAATTTCCTTGGGTACCTTTCTCTGGTTTAATACTTGAATTTTTCCCCCCAAGTGGGCCAAAATATATATGCAAATATTTTCCAGGAGAGACTATGCAGTGCTATTATAACCAGAAATTCAGCCAACTCTTTCCATGGCTTCTCCATTAAGACATAAGCAAGCATCTGTTCAGTCCCACTGGACTCATGTTTGGAGGCTAAGCAAGTAGATTAGAGTAATCTTTCTCCAAGCAAATTGGAAATAGGCTAACCTAGGCGAGAAAACACACAGCTCTGACAAGATGGGACCCAGCATTTAAAAACAGTGGTTTCCCACCTCTGGTTGTAGGTCAGAATTACCTAGCAAGAGCTTTAAGAAAACTCTCAATGCCCGATCCATCAACTGAGTAAGAGTCTCGGAGTAGAGCCCAGGCAAATGGAGGTTTAAGACTCCCCCCGTGACCAATTTCAGGATGAGCTTTAACAACTGGTCTGCAAGCCTGAACAGTTAACAACTGACTGCCTGGAGTCAGCTCCAACTCACCCTTGAAAGAAACCTTGAGTAAACTAAATCGATTAAGTTCTTCAAGTTCTGATCTGCTATCTGAATGGTGGAGTGGGTTAAAAGTGAGGGTTACTGTGAATAAGAGTAAACCACAGTTCCAATAACTTAATGACTTTTTGTGTTTTGGGTTTAGAAGTGTCAAGTTAGCAACTGAGGCAGCTAAGTGGCTGAAGGTCTAAAGATTTTTTTAAAAGGTATTAACATTACCATATGTAAATTAGATAGTCAATGGGAGTTTGACATATGACATATGGCACCCAAGTAGGTGCTCTGTGACAACCTGGAGGGATGGGGTGGGCAGAGAGGTGGGAGGGGGTTCAGGATGGAGGGGACACAGGTATGCCTATGGCTGACTCAAATATTGATGTATGGCAAAAAACATTACAATGTTGTAAAGCAATTATCTTCCAATTAAAAATTTAAAAGGTATTAATCTGTACATGGGAATTAATAATGTTGTTTCAGTGGGGCTGGTGCTAGGATTAAGTAATCATACATAAAGCATACAGTAAGCATACATAGTAAAAAATCTAGGTTGCCTTTCCTCAGTAATTATTACTACTTTTAAAGGAGAATGGTATGAACTGTTTTAACACTTTATTTTCAGTGAATTCAATCATGTTTATATTCACTTTTAATATATATGTTTTAATTTAAGTATAGCTGATTTACAATGTTGTGATACTTGAATTTTTCCCCCCAAATGGGCCAAAATATATATGCAAGTATTTTCCAGGAGAGACTATGCAGTGCTATTATAACCAGAAATCCAGCCAACACTTTCCAGCAAAGTGATTCAGTGATACACACACACACACACACACACATATATATAGATCTTTTTTAATTTTCAGATTCTTTATGGTATAGGCTATTACAAAACACTGAGTATGCTTCCCTGCGCTACACAGTAGGTCCTTGTTGACTATATATTTTATACATAGTAATCACATATATCTTTAAATCTTTATCTCTATAATTTAAATCAGGGGTTGGCAACTATGGCCTATGGACCAAATCTGTAAATAAGGTTTCACAAAAACTTTCAGTTTTATAGAACACAGACTGTCCACTTGTTAGTGTAGTTCTATAGCTGCTATGGTGGCAGAGCTGAGTAGCTGAAACAGAGGCCCCTGTGCCTTCATAAAAAACAATGCTGACCCATGATTTAAACCATTCAAAGCTTTTCTTAAGTGAACACTAAAAAATACATTAAAAAAGAATACAAAGCAAATAAAGACAGGAAATGAAGAAGTTGAGAAAAGAAAATTTCTCTAGAGTTTTAGAAATCACAAAATAAATCTTAATTCTAAGAATTCCTAAGACATACTTGAAACTCTGTGATGAAACTGAGATCTGATTCTGTCTAGTCAAGATGGTATATTTTAAAGAATACTTTATAAATGAACTTTCCTGCAAGATGACTATTACTTCTGCACCAGGAATGCATCTTGAATATGAAACTTGGAAGAGTGAATTTAGGAGGTAGAAACATGGAAAATTATTTATAACCTGGCAATGAAAGTGACTGAAACCACATTAGTCAGGCAAAATAAGCTGATCTCTCTAACTACAGGTAAAATAACATTTCAAACATTGAAAAATGTACACAATCAAAATTGTACAGGGTAGGGGTTTAAGAAACCATTTCCCCTGCTAATTTTTGATGTTTACATGGAATGTTCTTCAAGCAGCAAATAACTTAGCAATGATCTTGACAGACTGAAAATGATACATCTTTACCACAACATAAATTAATTCTCTCAGTAGGAAATTGCTAAAATAGACAAGGTGTCAGAAAGATTTCTTTATGTCTGAAGGAGAGGAAATGATTCCATTTCTTCCAAACATTCATACATGAAAAATAATAAACTCTCACTTTTAAACTGTCTTTATTTTCATGGGGTTCTAAAACTCCCATTACTAATTGGGCTAGTCATAGTTATCTGGTACTGGCCATGAGTCAATCCATATTAAGTCAGGTATGAAACATACCCAAGTATAAAACTGTCCCCATAATTCACATGGCATATGAATAAATATTCATAGAAATGCTCAGAAAAGAGAATCGAAGAATCACACTACATTCTCATGGCATTCCTTAGATTTACCAGTAAATGTTAGTAGAAATCCTGGAAAGTAAATCTTCACAGAAAGACATGTAAGAGAAACATGGCGGTCTATCTCAGGGGAGGGAAAAATGCTCACACAAATGAACCCAGTTCCTCCTGTATAGAATGATCTCCAATTCTATTCCTGAAACAGCTAGTTGAAAACTGGACCACAGGGATGACCATTTACTGAATGTTTAATGCATGTGTGTGCTATCACATTTAACTCTCACACAAAAACCTAAATAATGGGTATTACCAGTGATCTGTAAGGGGCAAAGCTCAGGTAGGAACTCTGCCTGCCTCCCACACCTATTCTGTGTTCAAAATGCCCAATCCTGATGGAACACAGGGTACCCTCTCAACCATGAGCCCACCGAGACACCCCTAGAAAAAGAGCGCCTATAATCAGAGTGAAGAGTTTGAAAGTTTTCTAAATCCTCCTCTTGGAGAATAACAAGGTATTATATTAAAGCCCTGTATTGAATAAACCAGTTTACATCACCCTTATGGGCAGAAAGTGAAGAGGAACTAAAAAGCCTGTTGATGAAAGTGAAAGAGGAGAGTGAAAAAGTTGGCTTAAAGCTCAACATTCAGAAAACGAAGATCATGGCATCTGGTCCCATCACTTCATGGGAAATAGATGGGGAAACAGTGGAAACTGTCAGACTTTATTTTTTTGGGCTCCAAAATCACTGCAGATGGTGATTGCAGCCATGAAATTAAAAGACGCTTACTCCTTGGAAGGAAAGTTATGACCAACCTAGATAGCATATTGAAAAGCAGAGACATTACTTTGCCGACTAAGGTCCATCTAGTCAAGGCTATGGTTTTTCTAGTAGTCATGTATGGATGTGAGAGTTGGACTGTGAAGAAGGCTGAGTGCCAAAGAATTGATGCTTTTGAACTGTGGTGTTGGAGAAGACTCTTGAGAGTCCCTTGGACTGCAAGGAGATCCAACCAGTCCATTCTGAAGGAGATCAGCCCTGGGATTTCTTTGGAAGGAATGATGCTAAAGCTGAAACTCCAGTACTTTGACCACCTCATGTGAAGAGCTGACTCATTGGAAAAGACTTTGATGCTGGGAGGGATTGGGGGCAGGAGGAGAAGGGGACGACAGAGGATGAGATGGCTGGATGGCATCACTGACTCGATGGACGTGAGTCTGAGTGAACTCCAGGAGTTGGTGATGGACAGGGAGGCCTGGCGTGCTGCGATTCATGGGGTCGCAAAGAGTCGGATATGACTGAGTGACTGAACTGAACTGAACCTTTGTCTAACCCATCACACTTTCTCAAACTTATCAGGGAACCCTTTTCCTCAATTTCCATTTTGTGAAAGTCATATTCTGAAGCACACTTTGAGAAACAGGACTGCTGCCACTTCCCTTGATGGGAGCTGGATAAAAGAGAAATACATAAACTCCAAGAGAAAATAAACATTTTCATCCACCATTAAGGGGCGATGCTACTGAGGGGGTGATGGCATGATTCTGAATGGCTTCTTTCTGCTCTTAGCATGAACCAGAATCTTTAATAACATCCTCAGAGCCCCGGGCCCTGCAGACCTCCTTGGCCTCATCTAACAAACACCTCACCACCACTTGGTCGACCTTCAGTAACCTGGGACCTGCCCGGTTCCCCTTCATGGAGCCTTTGAAAAATGCTGTCCTCTTGGCTGGATGCTCCTTGTCTCCCTCTTGGGGAAGTCTTTCCTGATTCTGTCAAACCTCTCTCCCATCACTGAGTTACAATGTTATAGTTATTGGTGTATATCTTTGATGAATGCCTGTCTATACCCCTACAGGAGTGAGGGGAAATATAGTCTCTGTTCTCAGATGGGAAAAAGAAGAGGACGGACTTTTCCAGCCTCTTTCTACCATCTTCTACCACTGACCAGTGGATCTCTGACTTGGGAGAAGGTTCTGTGTTGCTCAGCTCCATGCCTGGGTACACGCTGGTCTGCTCCTACACAGGCAAGCTTAGTAGGAACATTCGGGAATAAGTTCAACTCAGGGAAGAAGTCAGTTGTTACAGATCCTAGCTTTATTCTGCAGCCTTATGCAGTAATACAGTTGATTTTACTTTTTACCTTTGAGTCTTATTTTTCAAATCACTTCCATTTGGGAGGTGAAGACAAGAAAGAGTGTTCCTTTTGGCCCCCTAGAATGCCAACATCTTCTACTAGGCCTCAGCCCATCAGAAAGAACATGACTGGTCTCCTTGGGTTCACTACTGTAACTCAGGCCTGGTGCTAAGAGGGATTCTAAGTTTTAAAAATTGATCATTCTATCACAAAAAGCTTTTAAACAAGCAAAACTAGGGAGACTGGTATGATGATAAGCCCCTATGTATACATCACCCAGCTTCAACAATAATCAACACATGGCAATAATCAACACAATCGATCTTGTTTGATCTATTTCTCCACTTGACTGAAGCAAACCCAAGATACTGCATCACTTTATATGTAACAAATGGTAAAGACTTGAAAGCACATCTATAAAACCATTATCACATGCACATTATAAATGATAACTTATTAACTATATCTTTAATAATAAATAGATGAATGAGTCAACAAAAGGTCAGAGAAGAGGTGGATCTCAAGCAAGATCTGTGCCCGGCCCCCAATACAGCATGCACGCATGCACGCGCACACACACACACCCCTTAAGGGCCAACCTACTCACCAGTTGGGGTGCTGCTGCGGAATGAAGAGGAGGGGGTGATGGGCGGGGTCACTGGGGGAGTAAGGCTTCCGCTACTGTGGCGAGGTGGCGTGGACACGTTCCCTCGAGACACGGAGCTGGACAAAGTCAGCGAGAGCTTTGGCTGGATCTTCTTCTTCAGAGACTCCTGCTCTCGGCGGGCAGCATCTGTCATGAATCTGTAAGTGGAAGAGATCATTTGTGAAAAACCCATCTACAGAGCAGGAGGAATTATGACTGCTAACCTGAGTGGGACAGATGCCCCACCCTGGGGTAGGGACTTGTTCACAGGTCAGTCCCAACTTCAAAAACTCAGAACAGCTGCCCTGTTCCTACATGACAGAATTAAATTCTAGCTCCCAAAAGTTTCCTGGGCCAAGCCTCTGTCCTCACTACAGTGTCTTCAGCTACAGGACTGTCTGGAAGGTCCTCTCAATCCTCAGAAAGTACACCTGCTCTCAAAGTTCCCCAACCACTGTCAACTAGAGAGGCCTTCCTTCATCTGCAGCTTGGTAGTACTTATTGTTTGTGCCACTGAACATATGTAGCTTCGTGAGGACTCGCATTCTTTTTTGTACTCTGGATTCTCAAACAGGTTATCTGGCTTTTTAATACTTTCTTGGTTGCTTAAAGGTCTTGTCTCCCCAGCTACTAGCTGAAAAGAAAGGACTTAAGTCCCTATAATTGTTACTAGCATGCTGCCAAGCACATCTTAGCATACATTTATCAAATGACCAAACAATTCTGCCCAAGAAGATTCAATAAAAGGGAACAAGTGCAGTACAAGGAAGAAGATCACTGAGAAAGATCTGTTTTTATGTCATGATTTTATTACTCATAAAAGGGAAAGGTGACTTTTTTTTGATAGTTTCACTCTGGAAACTTCAAGGTTATATTCTTTCAACACTTCTCTTAACTTAGTAATATTCAAGCTTTGTTCTTTTCTCCCTGTTTAATCTAGCATTTTATGAATTCATATAATGAGATTCAAAAGCACTTATGAAATGGTATTTCCTCCCTAAACAGCAATGTTGACTATGTTTTTTGAAAATTGGGATGGAAAGTCTAGCAAATAGAGTTTATGAAAATATTTAGGTAAATAAAGCATACACTCATGCCCACACCTATGCTCAAAACCAGATCATAACCGTACCTCTCAAGTCCCCTCTGTACCCCACCCTCCCATCAACTGTGTTTTAACTATTTTAATACAATTCATCATAAACTAATACCATTGTGCTTAGACATGGTATTTTACCCAACACATTTTACATTCTGCTTACAGAATTCCTTTATATTCGTCTTCATTACACTACGGCATTTTAGAAATCAATAGATAGTTCTCATGCCTGGTTAAAAGTTTCCAGTTGCCCAAACACACAATGAAACAATATTACAATAGTGTTAGTGTCTTAAAATGTCTACTTTTACACTTGGAACATGGATGGCATATTTCCTGAAGGGCGTTTGCAATATAATCTATATGTACAAACTGGATTTTATTTGTTGAACCAAACCGTAATAAAGCTATATACTTTGTCTTGAGCTCTTATGTTTTTGTGCTACAAGATGGTGTTGACTGAAAAGGGAGAAAGGAATGACAATGCAAACCAGAACTGTTTGCACTCGGTAGCCAGGTATTCATTTATTTTCAGATATAAAGTTGGTTCTACTGCTCTCAAAACTGCTTTTTCCTCTCCTCATAAACCTCTACACTTAAAATATGGACTGTAAAGTAAGGAACTATGCTTTCTTTTATTATTTAAGTACAACTGCTAACTGCATAACCCACTCCAGTGTTCTTGCCTGGAGAATCCCAGGGATGGGGCAGCCTGGTGGGCTGCCGTCTCTGGGGTCACACAGAGTCGGACATGACTGAAGCGACTTAGCAGCAGCTAACTGCATAATGCTGACATCTACCTTACTCCAAGTTTCTTGAGGATGCGCTGCATGTTTATGGCTCTGAAAGCACCAGGTTCGTGCCTCATGCATAGCTGACTGGGAATCAGGTCAGAGAGTGCACAGAGAATGTCAGAAAGACAGTCTTGCAAGAGAGAGAGATGCAGAGAGATAGAGGCTTAGCAGTGTCTTCTCTTACTCTGGTTGAAAAGTATCAATAGCTCATGGTTTTTATTGTAAAATAAATACTCTCCTACAGCTCAGATATAAAAACAGCTATAAACAACCACAACAACATGCACAGACATATCCCTCGCCTTCACCCCCTCATGGGTTTGGTCAGCTACGGACAGCCATTTATTTTTGGCTTGTATCTGCTAAGTGCTTTCTAGAAGCGAGAATGAGGCACCATGTTAAAAGCATTAGACATGAAACTCATAAAACACTTCTGCCAATCCTTCTTTCCCGCCACCCTCCCTCCTTCTCCCTTGGATTGGTGGTTATGAACTTGCAGCTATACTCATAAATCAAGGCAGCCTCGCTATACCAAGATACACAGCTGCAGAATTTATTCCCGGTGACAACATACACACGGAGGGGCATAAAAATGCCTGTAGAACACTGGATAAAATTCACCAGTTTCTCCCTGGTGGTTTTGCACTGTTCCTCTTTCACTTATCACCCATGACTTTACCTATTTTTTGGAGACTTATTTAAACCCTGAACTTTTCAAGCAGTGTTTCATCAGTACAGCTGTTTGTCAAAAGATGGGTGAATTCCCAATGGCCAAAACCACTTGGGGAGACAAATTAATAAAGGACCTGATGAGGCAGAATGAATAAAGGTTGTCTGTGACTGTGGTCTAGACTGGACTCAAGTAAGTTGGCTCCAAGCATTTTCCACCTTCAGGGGCAGCTACACTGTGACATCCTTGAAGGACCACAGCCCAGACTGTTCCATCATCAGGGTTAGACACATTCTGCTATACTCCTAGAGGAGATGGAATTCAGGCTTGGGAAGTCACACCACCCTGCAGGGTGATGAGTTTTTCCCAGTGGATTCTGACATGATTGGTCATCTTTCCCAAAGCCCTCAGTAACTGTAGCCAACATGGGGTTCAGAGCAGGAAGGAAGCTGGGTGAGACAGATCACCTTGTCTAGCCTCCTCATTTTTCCTGGTAACTGGGAAATGAGGGGAAGGGGCTTATGCAAGGTCACTTTGCTGGCTGATGGCAAAGCTGGTATCTGAGAAGTCAAGCCTTAGGACTGAATCAAAAGCTCCTGCTCTGCCAGGCTGCCTCCTACATATCAGAGAACTCTGAGCTTTCTTGTTTTTGCTGCAGAGTCATGGTTTTCAAAGCTGAAAGGGGTTAAAGAGCTGAAGCTTAGGGCCTGGGAAAATGCAGGGGTTTACTTGTTGGAAGTGGGGCAACCATTAGCGTGGAGGTCTTTATTCTCTCAGCATCCAAGTTCTGCTGTGTTGTGCCCCTTGGTTCATGGGGTCTTGGATTTGTAGCCTCACTGGGCTGTGATATGGGGAAGGCTGGCTGTGCCCACCTCCCTGAATTCTTTCTGCTTTGCAATGGGAACTGTTCTGGTCTTGTAGCAGTAGTGTGCTAGTGTGGGCTCATGCTGGCTTGTGAGAGTTGATCATTAAATTTTTAGGGATTTAGGCCATTTGATAAATATACCTATTATCAAAAATTAAATCATGTGAAGTTAAAATTAAAACAAGTATATTAAAAACAAAGATAATAATACTACTACTCAATATTCATTATACTCAAAATACTCAATATTCATTAGTTCTTATTATTTTCTTCCATTTTACTATTATCTATACTATTGAAATTATTTACATTAATAAAGTTGTATCTGTTTGGTAGAATTACTATATGATGCTCTGCAGCACTTTACTTGCCTACTCTGTGCAGTGATGTAATGTTGGTAGCCTGAAATTGACCATGATGGAGTATTTACACCATGGAAATTGGCAAATATTACAAATTGGGTTTTTTCCCCCCACCCCAAGAGTCAACTGTTAAACATTTACCAATATACCTACAGTTATTATTATTATTTTAAAGTGGGGGGAAAAGCATTTGAACCAGGCTCCTTGCCTACCTACTAAAGGAGCTAATCAGGGAAGCAGTGAAGGATGGATAAGGAAAGTTTCTTTTCCTTTTTAAAAGTATAAAAATAAGACCTCTCATTAAAGAACACTTATAGAAGATTTTTCATGGATTTGTCACTTGTGCTTAAAAACGTTTTAAAAAATGTGGTAGTACACACACAAATTGACTGTACATATTTTAAAGCACAGTTTAAGGAAGAATAAAATGACAATCCATGTACTTACTACCCAGCTTATGAAAAAAAATTTTTATCAGAACACTGGAAATTTGCAGATACAACTACAGTTGATTTTTCAGGGTATTTTCCTTCTGGTATTACTTTTATACACATAAAGAGAACTGGATATTTCTTAAAGGGGAAAAAAAAGTCACTTGAGGGTTTATTCACTGTTGACTAACAGCCTGGAAATCTGTGGTCAGGCAAAGTCATGTTTTCATTTTGAAACTGAAACTGCCATAAGATTAATTTTAACTCTCCTACAAATCAGAAATGCCCAAGTTACTTTAATTTAATATGGTCATTTGTAGTAATATTTGTTATTGCTTGGGGAAGTACATATTCCTTAAGTAAATTTTCAAGACTCCATTATAAATCTTTTAAATCCTTAGACCACAATGTTCATTCAGTCTGACATGTTAAACGTGGAAACATGAATGTAACACCACCAGGGGAAAATGTCAAATTGCTGGTCCACGGAGACCAGTTTCAACCACAAACTCAGGAAATTTACAGAGTTGGCTGGAGCCTGGGCAGGTCCCCTGCTGCACCTCACTCTCGGGCCAAACACCTGAGCCCCAGTGTCTCACTGGTGCAAAACCACTCGGCTTCCACCGGCTCTGGAGAACCCAGCGATGGACGCGACCACTCGAAACTCAAGTCTCTCTCAGAAGAACTTGAAAAGGATCCAAGGTCTGAGATGCACGGTGTGGTTTCATGGTTATCATAAGACGCTGGAGAGGGCGTGTGGTCCAGACGCCCCAAGCTGTGTGTCGGCAGGCTCACGCTGGGGTGAAGAGGCGGGTGACCTCCAGAAGCCCCAGCGCTCCCCTTGTTCTGCCCCTGATTTTTCTTCTTGTTAAAACTTAGGAGTTTCAGTTTTATGGGTAAAAGGAATATATCACCTCTAGGTTCCTTCCCGGCTCCAATAGTCCATGATTTCAACAGCAGCATCGGGCTGTGTTTCCCGAACTTTTCTTTGGCCTCAATCTGTTATAAGAAAGCCTGTACACACATATGTAAAATTAGGTCCACAATCTGTAATTTTGAAATCTCCAGGGCTCTGAAAGTTGGGAAATTTCTAATGTTCGACAGCAAAATTCATGAGGAAACCAACCGTGATGTGAACTACATAAAAGCTGTTCATATGCTTTATTTATTGTATTTAGTGTGAATATTCATATATTTCACTAAGGAAACACAAATGTGTTTGATTACATGGGGCTGCCCTGGGCCCTGTAGGGAGCATTATCTAATAGGCAGTATTTGTACCATATTGTCTTTCTGAAATCAGAACAGTTGACTTGTGAAACATGTTTGGGTGAAAAGATAAAGAAATTTTATGTAAGCATCTGAAACAAAAATTTCATGAAATAATCCTTATGATATGTGATACACTCTGATATTTTTCTATTCTATTTCATTTTAACCAAATATCCTGGTCATGAACACCATGAATTTCTTGACTTACAGGTGATAGATTAACTGGTGATAGACCACAGTTTGAAAATATTCCTGTAGCAAAAAATATTCGTGTAGCAGTGGGCTTTGTAGGGAGACTGTTCAGATGCTAATTTCTCCTCTATGTTCTCCAGCTGTATGACCTTGGGCACGTTACCTAATCTCTCTGTGCCTCAGTTTTCTTACCCATAAATGCTAAAAATAATAAGGACTGCTTTACAGAATGCAAAGATGAAGTGAATTAATACATGTAAAGCACTTGGAACAGAGCCTGGTACTCGGTGTTTGACAAACATCATGTGAATGACTCTTGTTCAGGAAATCCTAACTCACAAATCTTTCATCTCTCAATGTAACATCAGTGATTTACTGACATTTTAATAGTTACTTCTGAGCTAAACTATTGAGTATTATAGGATACGTACTGCCATCATGAGTTTTGCTGATTCTGAAAGCAATGAACCCCCTTCACTGATTCTGCATGTATTGATTAAATGACTGCTTCCATCATAGGTAAATTTGAAAAAGGTGGTAACAGTAACCAGACTACAAACAGAAAACTCCTCTCCTTTAAGGACAACATGCTGGAAGCCGGGCATCTATAAAGCTACACGCCTCCTCTTCTTCTCCCCCTTAATTTCTTGAGAAGAATCCATTGTAGAAGGCCTTTCTAGCAGAACAGGCAATGGGAGACACTGCTACTTGATGCAAAGACTTCTTTCTATGCAATGCAAGGCTGCCCTTTACTTGGGAGATTCATACAGCTACACCAGGCTCAGATTTGGTTCACAACCAGACCTCTGTACAAAGCACAACATCCAACTACATCATTTGAAGTTCAAAAGCTTTGTTCCACCTTTTCAATGGCCCTTTAGGCATTAACATTTTTTTGGTGAAAACAAGTTTGTGAAACCAAGAAGGCCTCTGAGGAAAGCCATGAAGAGCTGGCAGATAGACCACGATTCTAAGTGCTCTCCAATCTGCTAACTCATTGCTCCAGACAATGGGATCTCTGACCTGACAAGGACAACAATCAATCTTTCCAGTGAAGAGAACTAAGGGATTTTCCTTTTCTCCAACAACTACGATGCAAAATTCAGGACAAGGATGGACAGAAAGCCAGTTAGGAAGCAGAATGATCTATGCTTGTGCTTAGTCGCTCAGTCGTTTGTGACCCCAGGGACTGAATTCTGCGAGGATCCTCTGTCCATGGGATTCTCCAGGCAAGAATACGGGAGTGGGTTGCCATTGCCCTCTCCAGGGGATCTTCCCAACTCAGGAACTGAACCCAGGTCTCCTGTATTGCAGGCAGATTCTTTACCATCTGAGCCACCAGGGAAGGCCGAATGATCTGTAAGGCATTCAAATAGAGGCTGTGGGAATAATGGGCACATTTTAGCATGTGATCATGTGTGGTTGTTCTAGGTCTCAAAGTAATGATGAGCTTCCGAACACACATCTGCTAATAAATTCATGGGGCAGCTCCTCTCATTTTTGCAACTTCAAGCCTCAGTGAGGTTGAGGGGTGTTTTGTTAGAACAGCTGGCAAGTGAAACATGACCTGCTGGCAGCAAGTGGAGTGACTGCTTGTCTGTGACCCTTGATTAAGAAAAGGACTTTTACTGGCGATTGGGGGAAATTAATAAATAATAAATGTTGTTCTTTTAAAAAACAATGTGGACTCCCAAATAACACTAGTTTCAGAGAGTCCCTAGTAATGTTTCAAACAATCATATATTCATTTCTCATCTCAGAGTTATTTCTGTCTTCACCATTGGAGGCCTACGGGGTGGATTCTGAAGCTTCATAAAATTTTTTGCAGTGTCACCAAAACTCAGAGCTTCTTTTAATATGCTGCTATTAAAAATTTAGTGCAAAATAATAAAACTAAAAGTAGCACCACAAAGGAGATCCAACCACTCCATCCTAAAGGAGATCAGTCCTGGGTGTTCACTGGAAGGACTGGTGTTGAAGCTGAAACTCCAATACTCCAGCCACCTGATGCGAAGAACTAACTCACTGGAAAAGACTCTGATGCTGGGAAAGATTGAGGGCAGGAGGAGAAGGGGATGACAGAGGATGAGATGGTTGGATGGCATCACCGACTCAATGGACATGAGTTTGGGTAAACTGTGGGAATTGGCGATGGACAGGGAGGCCTGGTGTGCTGTGGTTCATGGGGCCGCAAAGAGTCGGACACGACTGAGGGACTGGACTGAACTGAGCACCACAAAAAAACCTACACTGTCTGTTCAGATCAGCTTGGTACTTCTGAGCGTTTTGTGTATCTGTGTGTGAGATTTTCATCTGATATTCACAAGGGTTGTGGGCATAATTTGTGACGTTCCCAGCCAGTGTATCAGATTTTGTTCTTGGTTATCGAACCAAAACTGACAGATTTAAGTGAGACACTTCCCACATACCCTGCCCCACCTTCTTTCCTAAGTTTATATCTGACACATGCAGGAGGATATAGTTCCTGGACTTGGAGGAGTAGTTCTGGTCTAATTTGCACAAGATAAATTAACTCCAGGGAAAGTCAATTTTGTATCAGCTAATTTATAGGAGCAGCTAATTTATGAGTTCACTGTATTTTGGGGGACAGGAAAGAGAAGAGAAAAGAAAAAGATAAAAAGTGATCTTACTCTCATCTACTCTCTTGACAACTATATTTTCTTTTTCTTTTTTTAAGGGCAGTTACAGTATAGGCTGAATGTTCTAAAACTTTCAAAATAGTTAATAAACTAACATTCAGTTGCCCATTTTTATTGCCAAGTGGCATTCCTTATCTAACTACCATCTACCTTTATTAGCAACTCATTAAAAAGAAAAGGCCACAGTAACATAAAATATAGAAAGGACATAACCCTGGAATAAAATAATCCTTTCATGAGCAAGACCATCATGAGATTATAACAATAGAACAGAGAGGAATAAATTTACTTAAATTTTTTTGAGATGCAGAGAAGCTACAATATAAAATTTAGTTTTATTATTTTGTAATCACATATGTACACTGTAATACACTGTTTATAATATGCGGTTTATAATTATTCTCTAGATATAAGTTATTTAAAATACCCAACTTTATTTTTTATCATATCCTTTGCTAAAATTCAGTTTCAAGGAAGGCTGACTAAAATGGACCTATTAATATTAAATTTAGACAGAATCATTTGCAATATGCTGGCACACTGAAAGAAACCAAATGCAAGAGCATCCAAATCCAGGAGTTTCTCCTTTCCAAGAGCTGGGAGAAAGGACACAGAGGGGCTGGACGCCCCTGCTCCAGGGCCCCATACACCCTAGGCAACTTGGAAACTGCAGACCAACAGAAATACCCTTATGAACAGCGTCATTCAGAGACTAGCAAGCTGTCTCTGAATACTACTTAGGAATTATTATTTTTTTAAACCAATAATCTCTTTCCTGGAATTCTAGCACTCAAATGAAATTCATGCTCCAAGGCTGAATAACTGCAATAATGAACAAAATCTCATCCCTGAATACTACTACTTTTTATATGCCAAATAAATACTGGGTATTTTCTCACAACTAAAGAATAATATAGTTAATCTATTATTCCTTAATGAAAGCTCTGGTTCAGCTTCCAGCAGTCATGACCTAAAGTCACAGGTCAGCATAAATTATCAGTGAAGCAATTAATTTTGATTTACTTTAGCCTGAATAGAGTAAACCATGGTCTCTTTCATCGGCAATGCCAAGAATAAAAACCACTTCTGAAAATGACGCCCACAAATCTTTGGTTCAATGGCCAACTGGAATATCTCTTGGCAACTCTCTACCATCCTTTCCATTCCTTTCTACTCCCATCGAATTGGAAATGACTATGGCTATTTCTTACACATGGTTTTCATTGCTAATTTGACATCCATGTAAAAACCAATGAACAAAACAAAGAATTTGCATTTTATGACGTTTCGTGGTATGAAATTACAAATAGCGTTTGAGTTTCCTTGTTGTGCCTCCTCTGGAAGCAAATTAAATGAGTTATTGGTGGCTTCCATGTAAACTGCTAATGAGATGATGAATAACTCTCCCCCTAAACTGAGAGAGGTTTAAAAACTAAAGAAAAAAAAATTGATTTAGGGTCTCTGGAGTATTAGTTCCAGTATCATTAACAGCTGTGAACTCAGCCTGGTTGAAAGTCTGGCTTCTGGAGGCAAACTCTTAATCTGATTTAGGTATTCAAGGGCAAATTATTTACCCTTGCTTGTCTTGGGATCCTCATTTATACAACAAAAGCCTAATGCCTGGTGCCTTCAATCTGCATGCAACACAGGAGCCAGCGAGTTCGATCCCTGGGTTGGGAAGATTCTCTGAAGGAGAAAAAGGGCAACCCACCCCAGTATTCTTACCTGGAAAATTCTATGGGTAGAGGAGCCTGGTGGGCTACAGTTCATAGGGTTACAAAGAGCTGGAAATGGCTGAGTGACTATGCACGCATGTAAACCCTAACGCCTTCCTCATGGGGTTTATTGTCAAGATCTTGCTGGATAAAAACATGAAAAGCACTTGGCTCAATATCTTGTTGCACATATGTCAGGAGGCTGCTCAGAGTCTTGGTATTTCCATGGTTGTTGGCCCTATGCCCCTGACTCTTACCCAGGAATTACGTTAAAAATGTAACAACTGCCTAATTGGATAATTCCTATGTAAGAGGTCATTTGTGGGGTGGGGAATCTATGGACTCAGGCAGATATCTAAGTCTGGGATGAAAAGTCTGTCTGAAGAAAAGCAGTTCTCTGACCATCCACTTAGGTCACTTCTTCTGACCAGCTGGGCTAGGTGACAATCAGCATTTGGTTAAGACAAGTGACTTGGAATGAATCTAGCTCCAGGGGATGGGGTGAACTGGAGCAGGCTCTGGTTATGGAAACTTTGGGTTGAGAAAGAGGAGCACTTGAGATGAAGGGGACTCAATGTCAGAGGAGATCTCACACAGTGAGGGTTAATGTCAAAGATGGCTCATACCGTGTCTCTGCTGCCATTTACAATCCACTTAGCCCCTAAAAGCCACTGCAACTCCATCCCAGAGCTTTTCCCTCTGCTGCTTATGGATTCAGCCTCACAATCTTATCATCAGGTCCTAGGTTGCCACTCTGCCCTGATTATTGTGATATGTAATTTGAAAGTCTGTGCCATCTCTGACTTACATACTTCCCCCAATATCCATTGGTATTTCCACTAAGATCCTAGCCGAGGCATATCCAAACTCATTTGGTACATACGTTACCCATCCTCAGAGAATCAGGGAGCAATGATGGCAGACAATAAACATAATAGCTGAGACAGAAAGCTGACTTCATCCAAGACAAAAGCTGTCCCTAAGTGAGGAAAGGATATTAACCACACATTCAGATGACTGCATGCATTCGTGAATACAAGTACAGGGCCAACAGCTCACTCGAATTTATTTTCGTGACTCACTCAGAGTGTCAGACCAACATTGTTCAGGGTGGAGTCATCAGAGTTTTCTTTAATGGATTAATTCACTTAGGCAATGAAACTATTTTGGAGGCAAATTCAGCTCTATACACGTGTTGTGCTTTTACAGGTACATGCCTGAGGACATCACAAGCTTACAAGACTTCAAGTTTCATGGGCTGTGGAAGGTGATTTTTTTTTCCAAGTGATTTTTCTTTCCTTTTGCTGCAAGAGTTGAGTTAAGCTGCTTCTGGACTAAAGGGTTTGGTCTTCCCTGTTTTCTAGGAGATTTGTATCCTACAGATGCACTTAGGTATTTGGTTCTTAAGTACACACACATTTGAGGACTGAATAATCATTTTAAAAACATCACAGGGATATGAACGTCTGCATCTCTTCTTCCTGCTTGACTTAACCTAAGGAGTTTGTGAATGCTAAATATACTTGGTAAACTGTAAACTGTGAGTAAATGCTAGAGATGAAGAGGATGA
This sequence comes from Oryx dammah, assembly GCF_014754425.2. NCBI lineage: Eukaryota > Metazoa > Chordata > Mammalia > Artiodactyla > Bovidae > Oryx > Oryx dammah. Next base: position 68,553,164 of record NW_024070202.1, on the reverse strand, counting down.
GGGAGTTGAAGATGATGGTAATTAAAATTTTTTTCATTAGAAATCATTTAAAAACACAAAAAAGTAGTGAGACTGGTATGACGAACTGCCATGTTACAACATTTTGCCGTCTTGTTAAACTTTCTCCCCTCCCTCCCTTTTTAGGCCACAATTATAATCCTTCACGTATTTCTTATCCATGGTCATGCGACCACTTGAAAAATATATATAGATAAAATAACTGGAAGAAGAATAAAGCAGAATGGAAGAGAAAGAGAGAAAGAAAAATTTTTCTTCTCTTTTTCTTTTTCTTTTTACATGGTCCCTGGGCAATATCTAATGAAGATTCAGAATGAGTAAGATGGTTTGTGATGTAACTGCCATCTCTCTCTGACACAGACCCAGCTAAACTATAATGCTTGCAAAGTTTGAGCACTGTTATACACAGTATATATAATATACACTATTACACATACATGTGTATATATATATATATATATATATATATATATGTTAATGACACACCAAAGCTTTATTAATATGCAAGGTCTGAGCCAATGGTTCCCAACTCTCGGCTATAGGGGACCTATTATAGTGCTGAATGGTGCGGTGCTTTGAATATCATAATGGTACTTCTGGTGTCCTTTAAATTTGGGAGGGAGGAAAGGGAATAATACTAAATTACTAGTCATCATTGTTTCAAAATTAATTTGTATTTTACAAGATCACCTAATCACTTTTCTCTCACATGTTCCATCCCAAACACGCACTCTACAGAGTATTTGGGGAAAAAAAATACAGGGTGTGTGTGTGGGGTTGTGTGTTTAAAATTTTCAAGAATGTCATTGTATTTAACTGCTAATGAAGTGTTTCTTGGAGGGGATTCCAGACCTTCTGTGGATTTACAATAAGCAGTCTTTATTTGCATGCCAAAAGCATGCACTAATCCATAGCATCAGCTGGTTCCCAGAAATACATGCACCCCACAATCCTGTTTATCCTGCTGGTTTATTTAGCAAAGCTTTTCTTCACAGAGAGCACAGGTCCTCACTTCAGGCTGTCCAACCTGATTATTCCAAATCCCTAATTAGTGTAATTAAAGCTTTAATGGATTGCAGCCAAGATATAAACCATGCAGCCCCCCTTTTAAACTCCTTGCTTGATGAGTGTGCAGGCCTGCTCCATGGCAGAGGGCTTCCTGTGGGGGCACTGAGGCCTTGCTCTCCGGAAGGCGCTTGGACACCTCTGCTCCCAACACCCCGGCCATTTCTGATGCCCAGGGAGCCTCTTCGTCAGGTTCACACTCACAAACCGAACTGCTCCCACCCCTACCCCTCCCAGGATTTACCAAAGTGAACCAGAATCTCTCTCCACGTTTCTGGAGACGCTAGCCACTAACGTAGAAGAACAAGTCTAATGTCTTAACCAAAACACTTTTCAGCAACCTAGGAGAATCTTGTTACTAATAGATCCTGCAGAGCACTCCTGTATTAACCTGCTTTCAGAGTACTGCCCAGAACTTTTCCAATAACTGAAACCCAAAGGTCCACAGCTTAAACCCACAGCACTTTTAGTGTTTCCCACAACGTGTGAACTGAGCCATAATGGCTCTCACAGCATCTCAGCTTCAGATGGGTATTTGGACATTGATACTGCATAAGAGAAAAGGATTTACAGTAGGGAAAAAAAGCCTTTTTCAGTAAACTATGCTAGCGAAGTCGCTCAGTCGTGTCCGACTCTTTGCAACCCCATGGACACCAGGCTCCTCCGTCCATGGGATTTTCTAGGCAAGAGTGGGTTGCCTTTTCCTTCTCCAGGGAACTTCCCAACCCAGGGATCGAATCCAGGTCTCCCTCATTGTAGACAGACGCTTTACCGTCTGAGCCACCAGGGCAGTCGCCTTGTAATTATTGGGTTGGCCAAAAAATTTGTTCGAGTTTTTCCATACAAAGTAATGGAAACCCGAATGAACATTTTGTCCAACCCAATGATACTACTTACTGAATCCTCACAATCACCTGTTTAGGGATTATTATTAGTCCCATTTTAAGATGACAAAATTGAGCTTCAGAGACAACAGAGCCAAATCATTGGAAAAGATGCTGATGTTGGGAAAAATTGAAGGCAGGAAGAGAATGAGCTGACAGAAGATGAGACGGTTGGATGGCATCACTGACTCAATGGACATGAGTTTGAGCAAGCTCCAGGAGATGGTGAAGGACAGGAAGTCTGACATGCTGCATGCAGTCCATGGGGTCACAGAGAGCCAGACACAACTTAGTGACTGGACAACAACGACATCAGGTAGTTTTCCCAAGGACCCAAAGCTAATAAACTGCTTAAGAGAAGATAAATAAAAATGCTCAAGATCTGTGATGCCCGACCCAACAGCCATTAACCCTATGAGGCTACTGCTCACTTTAAATCTGGCTTGTGTGACTCAGAAACTGAATTCCTGATTTGATTTTAGTTAACTTCAATGTAAATAGCCACAGGTGGCTAGTGGCAACCATACTGAATAGCATGGAAACAGAACGTTTCCATCATCACAGAAACTTCTGTAGGACAGTGCTAAAGTAGCTGATAGAAGTTCAGTTCTGCATATGCTGGGTTTGAAATGGTGGCAGGACATCCAAGGGGATAAACAAACAGGTAAGCAACCTAGACGTAGGAGTCATCCACCCAGGAAAGCAGGAGAGCCTTCAGGGAGGCAGAGAAGCACAAGGGTTGAAAAGAGAAACTGGCGGTGGGGGATGCCTACCATCTAGATGGCAAGAGGAAGAGGAAATCTCCAAAGTCACTGAGAACAGAGTTCTTATACCCTTTTCAGGTTTAATAATTTATTTCCCCTCTTACACTTTTACATAAGCATTTGGACAACAAATATTTTGCTTAAGAATGAAGATCTGCCTTTTGTAAAAGAAAAGTACATTTCTTTATTCACATGATGGTTTGATGCAAAGATGTCAGCCCTTTGAAAGATGCCCTCCAGCTCAGAGCCAGGTACACTATTTGCAGAAAAATGCGAGCCCAAGACACAGCACTCCACGGCTTTGATGCGATGGAGGAAATGGCTCAAATTCAATTCCGAACTATACACAAACTTCCTGAATAATGAGATCCCAACAACTTGTTGAAATACAAGCTCTGAAGTTCCTTGCTGTGAAGGGACCTTCACTATGATTTTTACTTAAACCTCCCTTTCAGTTGCCTAGGGGAGTCTTCATGAAGTTATCTGATCCAGTAACTTTTCTTACTGTGTAATCAAGTCTATCCACAGAGTAAGTCTAATTTTTTTCCTTGTTGGGAATGAAAAGTCCATTCACAATGCCTTTAGTAAGGAGTTTTACTTCAGTAAGATCTGAGACCAAAAATCTTTTCCCCTGGAGACAGGGTGAGACACACCTTGGGCCAGTCTATCTCATATTCTTCATCCTATAAAATGATAGCATTTGGAACCCCCACTGACTTCAAGAGGGAATTTCTCACCCACCCCTGTAGTTGTGTGGCTTCCCTGGTAGCTCAGCTGGTAAAAAATCCTTCTGCAATGCAGGAGACCCCAGTTCGATTTCTGGGTTGGGAAGATCCCCTGGAGAAGGGATAGGCTACCCACTCCAGTATTCTTGGGCTTCCCTGGTGGCTCAGCTGGTAAAGAATCCGCCTGCAGTGTGTGAGACCTGGGTTTGATCCCTGGGTCGGGAAGATACCCTGGAGAAGGGAAAGGCTACCCACTCCAGTATTCTGGCCTGGAGAATTCCATGGCCTGTATAGTCCATGGGGTCCCAAAGAGTTGGACACGACTAAGCGACTTTCACTTTCATGTAGTTGGATGTGGGTGATGCACAGTGGGTGGAAGGAGAGGAGGCAGTGGGAAAGTATGAGCAAGGTCATAAAGGTGCCTGCTAACATTCAAGTTAAAATTAAAACAAAACCCTTGAAATTTAGAGTTCTGAAAAGCCCACTAAAACATTTCAAACTTTTCCCCCTGTATAATTTATAATGAGGCTTTGGTGACTCTTCACAGCTCCAAGTGACCCTAAAACACACAACACAGAATTGGAGACAGAGGAGTTCTAGGGATTAAAACGCAGGAAGCATACAAACAGAATGGCAGCGTGGCCTACTAAACAGGGGAAAAAACTGGAGGATGCCAAAAGGAAGCTCCCATCCTCCCTACCCTCACTCCTGACTGTTGTAGGTAGTGTTTGCAGCCACAGTGCTGAATTCACATACAGCTGGCTTCTGCCTTGTATATGCAATTAACCACGCTTTCTCTGTGCCTGCATCACTCCCTGGGAGAACATTAAGAGTTTGAGAAGAGATGGTCTCTTTTCCAGGATACCTGGGAGCCATTAAGTGGGAAATTCACCTAATGGAACCCCAGTTTTACTTTGAAAGAGTTGATCCATCTCTTGAGGTTTCCCGAGAATGTGTTTCAACAAGCCTAATGGGAGGTCATTACAGAGGGATGTATATGATTTTTTTTGGTAACCAAATTGATTTTTCTGATTCTTTTTCATTTTAAAACTTCCACCACCACAATGCTGCATTATTAAGAAAAAACAAAAATTAGGATAAGGTCATGCCTTTTGGGCAAGCAGGACAGGTGAGGAGAGAGTGGTCACTTCTAAGGCCTGGCTTCTCTCGCTCTCTGCCTGTAGGTGGAGGAGGGACGTGAACAGGGAGACCCCTTCACGGACAGTGCAGGGTGGGCGAGACCCGGGAGACCTCTGAGGGGTACCGAGGGTGCTGGATGCGCTTCTGTCCCCTTCAGACTGCATCAGGGTTCAGCTCAAACCCTTCCTTCCCCTCCATCTCCTGCCTGACTGAAAATTCCAGGTGCCCCATTCCTCTTATGTGTGAGCCAAGAGGTACTTCGGCCACTTTAATTCTGACCTGCTCTCCTTTTTTGAAGTCTAATTTCTCTCATTCGTTCTTGGTGAGGTTCTGACTCGGCAGGGGCTGTGGTGCACAAAGACCAAAGAGGGAACTGCAGACAAGACCCGCATCCAACTCTACCGCCTGCTAATCACATGCCTGTGATCAAATTCTTAATTTCTCTGGGTTCCAGTTCTCTTATCTGTGAACTGGAGGTATTACTCATTTATTTATCTCCGCCAGCTTTGGAAGAACGAAAGGTGGTTTCCTGGGATCCATAAAGAACAGTAAAACAGAATGACGGATAAGAAGGGCAGAAGCGGTAGGGCAAACACGAGGGATGCGGCATAGGGTCAAGGATGTGGCTGAAAGAAACGGGGCTGAGGACACCCTCTGACACAGCCGCCATGTGGGTTGACTGTTCCTGAAAATTTCTGTAAGTTGGAAAACTGTGAACAAATGTAGGCTCCCAACATTTTCAGCAGCTATTAAGCTCAGGACTCCGTGCTGTGATTCTATTTAATAAGTGTGTATGGAGGTGCAAGTGCTGAGGGGGACATGGAGAGGAGGAAGCCGGGTCCTGGCTCTCCAAGTCCTGCCAGCAGCCTGGTGGGGAGCGTCTAGGGGACAGCGCGAGTGACGCTGCAGCAGAGCATGGGCAGCATGTCAGAGCAGGACGGGGCTTCAGGCAGAGGCCGTGTAAGGCGGGGTCAAGGTCTGGGCTACTGAACGTGTGTGCAGGCCCCTCAGTGTCTGCTTTTAAGATCTGCACGAATTCTGCGTGTGTTCTGTTTCCAGTCTGCATCGCTGACTCTCTTGTGTTAACGACTGCCAGGAAAGCAGGCCCTCATGTCTCCTGCTGCTGCTGCTGCTGAGTCGCTTCATTCGTGTCCGACTCTGTGCAACCCCGTAGATGGCAGCCCACCAGGCTCCCCCGTCCCTAGGATTCTCCAGGCAAGAACGCTAGAGTGGGCTGCAGTTTCACATCTCTTACTAAAATGTAAAATCCTGCTCGCCGGCCAAGGATAGGAGCGGCATAGTCAACACTGACCTCGCCATTCTTACTCCATCTCCCATATAATATACATGTACCAGTTCTCAAAAACAACCAGATGATACTTTCCTTTTCACACAGGGTTCTCTGAGCATCTTTAATATACCTGTTCAACCCTGACTCCATCTCACGCTCAACAGCCTCACAAAAAGCCTCTGGACTTTCTAAGACATGCACAGTGCTTGTCTTCCTTTTAGAATCCCTCCTGCCCCCTAGTTTTTTTTTTTTTTTTTTTTCTTAATGGAACCTATTTTATTTCGGGCTGTAACAGAGTGCCATTTACTTTAAGAATTTTAGCTGGTGAAGAAATGAGCCCTAAATCTTAAAAGCAAGAATTAGACTAGCCTCAGTAACCAGTAAGATGGGCCACCACCAGCCATTTTACTTACAAACTGCTGTTAAGAGTTTACTATCAGGATGATCCCTTCAAGCAGGCCCTATTAAAAAAATAATCACCATCTGCTCGATTCCCTTTTTTATTAAACTGGTCATTAATTACTGGTTTAACAACTAATTTCGTCTGGGTTTTATTGAGTAATTACAAAATAAACAGGGGAGGGTATCAAGCTTCCTGCATTGCTGAGGGCAGGAATTCTTCATAATGCTATGTTTCAAGGGGGGTTGTAATAAACCACCAAATTCCATTTAATGTGGTAATTATAATTCTCAAAATTCATCCTTCCTGTGGTTAACGACTGCCTTCTTTCAGCTTAGCTCAGCCTGACTTCAGCTTGGGTCATTAAATAGCAAACTAGTTTTTGCGCACTGGTAACAATAGATCTTTCATGGGTTATTGCCTAATTAATTGAGGTGCATAATTTGATCGCTACAACTTTTTAAAAATTTCATATTCCAGGTATCATGTAACAATACTCTATTATTGTAGAGTAATTTAAAATGGTATAAATTTTAAGGTTTTGATTAGACCAGGTTTATGATCCTCCATAAGGTAAAGTGCAAAGTTTTACCAATGTTTTTCGACTAAAACATTTAGGTTAAAACATTTGCAACAAGTCATTAATTTAATAACGTGCTCATCCAAAACAAATCATAACTCATTTCTTTTTACTGCAAAAGTAATTGAGTAATGAATAATGAAAATCATCCCACTGAAAAGGGCAATAAATATGTTGACTTTATTATTAATACTCAATTTTGGTTAATAAGGCAGCTATTAAATTTGAAACATGATGGACTTGATTTATTGACTTATTCAAGATAACAGTGAAATATTATCTAGTAAATACCAAAGTTCTTGCAAGAGAAAATCTGATCATGAAACAAATGAATTCAACTGAAATTTCAGCTTTTAAAAACTGTGCTGTGCTTAGTTGCTCTGTCATGTCTGACTCTTTCCAACCCCATGGACTGTTGGCCCTCAGACTTCTCTGTCCATGGAGATTCTCCAGGCAAGAATACTAGAGTGGGTTGCCATGCCCTCCTCCAATGGATCTTCCCAACCCAGTGATCGAACCCCGGTATCCCGCATTGCACATAGATTCTTTACCATCTGAGCCACCGGAGAAACCCTTTTGAAAACTATTCAATCTCAAACCTCTTATCCCTGTATCTCACATGTTCCTTAAGAGTTTTAATTGTGTATTTACATACACACATGTGCACAGGTATGAGCGAGGTGAGGAGGGGGTCCTAAGACAGCTTTCCACATCACTCAGCAGCCTGCTGAACTGGAATTCTCTGGTGAACCAATATAGGCTAGGTCACTCTTATATTCTACCCAAAAGGAGTTCATAATAAACTGCTAAGAAGATATTAGTTATACCTAAAAGGTGGTCTGTAGCCTAATACTCAAACATAACACTTCAGTAATGGTTCAGGGGAAAGAGAAAAATACCCACTCACTAAATGTAAAGGGCACTAAACTCTTGTAAATACGATTATAGTTGATTCTTCAGTTATTCACAGCAGTTATGTTCTATAAAGTTCCTGCAAACACTGCATTAGTGAGTACAGAGCCACTGTGTTGCAAGTACCAATTTTGAGTTACAAGGAAACTTTAGTGAGTAGACAAATTCACAAATATGGAATCTGCAAATGATGAGAACTGACTGGACCTTATACCACAAGCCCATATTATTCACTCACCCATGCATTATCGTTGCTTATCTGCTCTAATTCTTTACACTTATAGGACAGTCTTAGCCCTATTATAAGCCTTTTGTGCAATGACATGGCCCAGAACACACATACTTTATCTAGTAAACCCTGAAAATTTTCTGGGAATTATCAAGTTTTAGAAGAATTGGAACACTATTTAAAGGTTCAAGTAATATATGTTTTGAGAACATTTCAAGTTCTTGTCAAATATTTTCTTATTTCTCTGCATATTTCAGAGAGGGGCCTTCATTTCACACTAAGAGATATTAAGTAACACCCTGGGTTTGTCCAGTTCTAAATCAACAATGATATTTTTGATATAAAAGACTTAACAAATGATTCTTGCCTGTTACCTTCATGGGAAGGATAATTACAATTTAATCTTTGGGTAATGTATAATAACTCGATCTAGCCTTGGAGTACAAAATGAAGCAGGGCAAAGGCTAACTAAGCTTTGCCAAGAAAACATACTGGTCATAGCAAACACCCTGTTTCAACAACACAAGAGAAAACTCTACACATGAACATCACCAAATGGTCACACTGAAATAAAACTGATCATGTTCTTTAAAGCCAAAGATGGAGAAGCTCTAGACAGTCAGCAAAAACAAGACCTGGGACTGACTGGGGCTCAGATCATGAGCTCCTTCTTTATAGCAAAATTTAGGTGTAAATTGAAGAAAGTGGGAAAACCACTAGACCATTCAAGTATGACCTAATCAAATCCCTTATGATTATACAGTGGAGGTGATGAATAGATGCAAGGGATTAGATCTGGTAGACAGAGAACTATGGATGGAGGTTTGTAACATTGTACAGGAGGGCATGACCAAAATCATCCCAAAGAAAAAGAATGCAAGAATGCAAAGTGGTTTTCCCACTTTCTTCAATTTATACCTAAACTTTGCTGTAAGGAGCTCATGATCTGAGCCACAGTCAGTCCGTTTTTGTCCTGCATTGTTCAGTTAAGAACTATTAGCTGAGAAAAGAAGACAAGCAAAAGGCAAAGGAGAAAGGGAAAGATATACCAAACTGAATGAAGAGTTCCAGAGAATAGCAAGGAGAGATAAGGAACCCTTCTTAACTGAACAATGCAAAGAAACAGAGGAAAACAATAGAGTGGGAAGAGACTAGAGATCTTTTCAAGAAAACTGGAGATACAAAGGGAATATTTCATACAAAGATGGGCTCAATAAAAAACAAAAACAGAAAGGACCTAACAGAGGCAGGTGAGATTGAGAAGTGGCAAGAATACACAGAAGAGCTGTACAAAAAAGGTATTAAAGATCCAGATAACCATGATGGTGTGGTCACTCACCTAGAGCCAGATATCCTAGAGTGTGAAGTCAAGTGGGCCTTAGGAAGCATTACTGCGAACAAAGCTAGTGGAAGTGATGGAATTCCAGCTGAGCTATTTCAAATCCTAAAAGATGATGCTGTCAAAGTGCTGTACTCAATACGTCAGCAAATTTGGAAAAATCAGCAGTGGCCACAGGACTGGAAAAGATCAGTTTGTACTTCAATTCCAAACAAGGGCAATGCCAAGGAATTTTCAAACTACCATACAATTGTGCTCATTTCACATGTTAGAAAGGTAACGTTCAAAATCTTTCAAGCTAGACTTCAGCAGCACATAAACAAAGAACTTCCAGATGTACAAGCTGGATTTAGAAAAGGCAGAGGAACCAGAGATCAAATTGCCAACATCTGCTGGATCATAGAGAAAGCAAGTGAATTCCAGAAAAACATCTACTTTTGCTTCATTGACTATGCTAAAGCCTTTGACTGTATGGATCACAAAAAACTGTGAAGCATTCTTAAAGAGATGGGAATATCAGACCATCTTACCTATCTCCTGAGAAATCTGTAAGCAGATCAAGAAGCAACAGTTGAAACTGGACATGGAACAATGGACTGGTTCCAAATTGGGGAAGGGGTATGTCAAGGCTGTATATTGTCGCTCTGCTGATTTAACCTCTCAAATATACCAGACGGTATCACCCTAATGGCAGAAAGTGAAGAGGAACTAAAGAGCTTTTTGATGAGGGTGAAAGAGGAAAAGTGAAAAAGCTGGTTTAAAATTCAACATTCAAAAAACTAAGACAATGGCATATGGTCCCATTACTTCACAGCAAATAGATGGGGAAAAAGTGGAAACAGTGACAGATTTTATTTTCTTGGGCTCCAAAATACACTGCTGACTGTAGCCATGAAAATGATGCTTGCTCCTTGGAAGGAAAGCTATGACAAACCTAGACAGTGTATTAAAGGGCTGAGACATCACTTTGTCAACAAAGGTCCACAGAGTCAAAGCAATGGTCTTCCCAGTAATCATGTACAGATGTGAGAGTTGGACCATAAAAAAGGCTGAGTGCTGAAGAACTGATGCTTTCAAACTGTGGTGCTGGAGAAGTCTCCTGAGAGTCCCCTGGACAGCAAGGAGATCAAATCAGTCATTCCTAAATGAGACAGAACCTGAATATTCATTGGAAGGACTCATGCTGAAGCTCCAACACTTTGGCCACCTGATGCGAAGAGCCAACTCATTGGAAAAGACCCTGATTCTGGGAAAGATTGGGGGCAGGAGGAGAAGGGGACGACAGAGGATGAGATGGTTGGATTGCATCACTGACTCAATGGATGTGAGTCTGAATAAACTCTACGAGATGGTGAAGGAAAGGGAAGCCTGGTATGCTGCAGTCCATGGGGTCACAAAAGAGTCAGACATGACTTAGCAACTGAACAACAAGGTGAGTTGAAATTCAACAAATATTTTTTCGTTGTTATACGAGCACTGGGCCAGAGATCACAAATTGAAGCTCTACAGGATACTGACTCAAGATTTAAAAGATGAGATTCAATGTGGCAATCCAGATTTCCAGATTCTCTTGGAAAATCAGCTGCTCTGGCATTCAGTTCAGTTCATTTCACTTATTCAGTCGTGTCTGACTTTTTGCGACCCCATGAACTGGAGCATGCCAGGCCTCTCTGTCCATCACCAACTCCCGGAGTTCACCCAAACTCATGTGCTTCGAGTCGGTGATGCCATCCAGCCATCTCATCCTCTGTCGTCCCCTTCTCCTCCTGCCCTCAATCCCTCCCAGCATCAGGGTCTTTTCCAATGAGTCAACTCTTCACATGAGGTGGCCAAAGTATTGGAGTTTCAGCCTCAGCATCAGTCCTTCCAATGAACACCCAGGACTGATCTGCTTTAGAATGGACTGGCTGGATCTCCTTGCAGTCCAAGGGACTCTCAAGAGTCTTCTCCAACACCACAGTTCAAAAGCATCAATTCTTTGGCATTCAGCTTTCTTCACAGTCCAACTCTCACATCCATACATGACTACTGGAAAAACCATAACCTTGACTAGACAGACCTTTGTTGGCAAAGTAATATCTCTGCTTTTTAATATGCTATCTAGGTTGGTCATAACTTTCCTTCCAAGGAGTAAGCAGTCTTTTAATTTCATGGCTCTGGCATTACTGAGCCTGAATTCTTACACAGCAATGAGCTGAGGCAGAGAAGCAACCTGGCCCCGACATATAGAACATGGGCTCTCAAATTCACTCCCTGTTTTTCTAGTACCCAGCCGGCTCCAGTCACTTATACACATCATCCATTTGATATTCTTAAGTACCTCAACTTCCAACCCTTTGCCCACACAGGCAAAACTTCAACAACATTTATTTCACAACTATTTACTAAATGGTCTTGCTTTCTGGGCTTCCCAGGTGGCTCAATGGTAAAGAATCTGCCTGGGAATGCAGGAGATGTGGGTTCTATCCCTGGGCTGGGAAGATCCCCCGGAGAAGGGAATGGCAACTCACTCCAGTATTCTTGCCTGGAAGATCCCATGGATGGAGGAGCCTGGGTGGCTACAGTCCATGGGGTTGCAAAGAGTCAGACACGACTAAGCACACTCAGCATGCTTGCTTTTTGAGACTAACCAGCTAAGTTTCCTTCCAATTTGGAGAACTTGAACTGGTAGGAAAACCAAACAGACCAAAAGTCACCATTACATCCATGAATCTCAACAAGGGAAGGGAAGAGATAAAGCTTTAAAATGTGCCAAGAGGAGTTTGGTTGGCAAGGGCCAACACAGATGGGATTCCTCTTTGAGGGTGCTGCACGTGTGTGGGGACAGACGGAGGGTGAAGAGCCACAATACAAGATGGCATTTGTGGGGTGTGCTGTCTATGAGGACAGTGCTTTAATTATCTGGACACAAGGAACTGGATTCACTCTGGAAAGAGTTTTTCTTGTACTGTTAAAACAGTTGGGCAGAGAGGGCCTCTTTGTTACATGTCTTCTTTGAAAATATTAAGATCCTGTGATGGGTTCTGAATGGCATTAAACAGTCCTTCAGGGCTCAGCTACCCCTCTGAATATGTATAGATCTACCTGCAAAGGGGCTAGTTGGCATCAATGTCCTAGGTTTCACAGTTGGCTTGGTTGACACGCTCTCAAGCCTGTTCTAAGGAGGGCCTGGCTATGCAGCAGGTTAAGTAGAGACTGACCTGCTGATGCCCCAGTGGGCCACGCATTTGAGCTTGTGGGCTCTTGTTTTTTGAATCTGGAGCTCTCCCTAACACTGAGTTGATTGTGTAGAATGAAAGAAGCAAATTGTGATATATGAATTGACATAGCTGGAGAATCAATGAGTCAACAGGACTGCCTGCAAAGCCAAAGGGGATCTTAGACTAGAACAAAGTAACAGGGGGCAGTGATTCAGATTTCCCTGATCCCCAAAGAAGTTGCCTCCTGAGAGGTGTGGCAAAGCAGGGAGATCACTGCTGGGAAAATACAGTGGAACTTTTCTTCCACAGCTAGGATGCTGTTTGCTGCAAGTCACCTCACTAATGCAGAATTTCTTATCTACAAAAATGTTGGCTGAAGGGCAGTTCCAGCTTGTTAGTTAATTAGCACTGAGGACTCAGTTTCCTCCTCTCTTTTTGTTTGATCATTCCTGGCAAGTTGGATGCTCACCTTCACGTTGGAGGAATGTTGCAGTATCTCCTGTTATCACATCTTTTCCTGGAGACAGTCTTTTTTTTTTTTTTTTTTTAATTGAATTAAAGAGTGTTTAAATTCTATAGTGCTTTACAATTTTCAAGTTTCACACACATGATTTCAGATAATCCCATAATACCCCCCTTTCTCCCTACCCCAAAGGCTCCCCTCCAATTCCTTCTTCTCACTGGTAACCTCTATCTTGTTCTCTATACTCGTGAGTCTGCTTCTTTTTCATTTCATTCACTAGTTCCAAGAATCTGCCTGCAGTGCGGGAGACCTGGGTTTGATCCCTGGGTTAAGAAGATCCCCTGGAGAAGGGAAAGGCTACCCACTCCAGTATTCTGGCCTGGAGAATTCCATGAACTGTATAGTCCATTGGGTTGCAAAGAGTCAGACACGACTGAGGGACTTTCTCTTTCATGGACTGTAGCCTACCAGGCTCCTCTGCCCACGGGATTTTCCAGCCAAGAATACTGGAGTGGTTTGCCATTTCCATCTCCAGGGGATCTTTCTGAGCCAGGGATCAGAAAGGAACCTTGAGTTTATCAAGCTGTGATCAGCTTGCATAAAAGAGGTTTATTTATTTTTAAGGCATTCGTGTGTGCTAAGTTGCTTCAGTCATGCCCGGCTCTTTGTGACCCCATGGCCTGTAGCCCACCAGGCTCCTCTGTCCAGGCAAGAATACTGGAGTGGGCTGCCATGCCCTCCGCCAGGAGATCTTCCTGTCCTAAGGATCGAACCTGAGTCTCTTACTTCTCCTGCACTGGCAGGCAGGTTCTTTACCACTGGTGCCACATGGGTAGTCCCCTTTTTTATGGGGTACACCCAGTGTTGTATTTTTCTAATGACTATACAGAAAGATGTGGCAGTCACTGACGTTGTTCCCTAACTATCTCTGGCTCTCTCGTTTCTGGCACATAATAAGGCATGGCCATGTGACTTGATCTGGCCAGTGAAATATGCATGGTAATGACAGTTCACAGCGACACTTCCTCTTGCTGTAGTGATTACAGGATGTGTGTCAAGATAAAGCTTTCCTAATGAGTCACAGTGGCTAAATACACTGAGCAAAAAATTAAACTTGTATTAAGTCACTAACATTTAGAGATTATTTGTTAAAACAGTATAGTGAAGCCCATCTTGATAAATACGAAGTACATACAAACTTTATACTGCATTTAAACTACTGCTATTATTTTTAGATCAAATATCCTTTCTTTAAAAACAAGGAATTCCCTGGTTTCCCAGTGGTTAGGACTCAGCACTTTCACTGTAGTGGCCTGGGTTCAATTCCTGGTTGGGGAGCTAGGATCCCAGAAAGCCATGGCACGGCAAACAGATCAACACCCTCACTATCCTTCAAGCTTTGGCTCAAGTTACATTTTCATTTTGACTCCAACCAACATTTATCTCACGTGGATGCCAATTCCAACTATAAGAAAATCACCAAGTTAAGTACTTGACTATTTTATAATTACTCATATACATTAACAGAGAAGGCAATGGCACCCCACTCCAGTACTCTTGCCTGGAAAATCCCATGGACGGAGGAGCCTGGTAGGCTGCAGTCCATGGGGTCGCTAAGAGTCAGACACAACTGAGCAACTTCACTTTCACTTTTCACTTTCATGTGCTGGAGAAGGAAATGGCAGCCCACTCCAGTGTTCTTGCCTAGAGAATCCCAGGGATGGGGGGAGCCTGGTGGGCTGCCGTCTATGGGGTCGCACAAAGTCAGACACTACTGAAGTGACTTAGTAGCAGCAGCATATACATTAATGTCACTTAACTGATTAGAGTGGAGATTTTTGAGAGCAGAGATCATATCACAGACATCTTTACATCCTCTTGACGAAAGGAGGGAATTTAGCAGCTACAGATAGAATCTAACTAAAGAATGGAGCTGTCACTAATTTATAGCATTTGAACTTTTCCATTATTTGCACATGATCAGGCAGTTTTTGAGCATGTTTTGCCTATTCATGTTGGAGTCACATTGGAAATTTAAGAGCAGAGTTCCAAAAAACCACATGGTTGCTTACTGCATGGTTAGACTTCTTACCACCTATGGAAATTTCCATTTTCTCTGAACACTTTGATTATATATTGGCCTTCCCAAAATGAGCAAGCAGAAGAGAAAGTAGTGGTGATAGACTAAGGGGAGAAACCAGCTAGTGGGATTTAAAATTCAGTGAGCTCTAGCGTGGGAGTGATACTGATCACTGAAAAGGAATGTTTGAGAAGTTTCATTAATATTAATAATCTAAATTTGGGACTTTGCAAAATCACCTGGCTCAGCCTTCTGTCTTCAGAGTTTTTTGCTTTCAAGAACACAAAGTATTATAGTTCTTAAAAGCAGACGTTAAGACGCTGACTGTAAGTTACCTGTTAGCTAATGATGGAGGTAGTAAAATACAGATCCACTCAACATAGGTGGCAAACTAGCTCATCAGGATGGAACATAATATAGTCTGCAGAATTACAACTTCTGAGCTCTCAAGAGAAAGAAGTATTTTGGACCTGGCCCCAAACTGTGAATAGGAACTAAAATGGGGAAATCTGAGAGATCAAACCAATGAGGAATAGAGATAATAAGTCATGCTCAAATTTGCAGTGAGAGTTTTTAAAAATCTATCATTTAATTTTTTAAAGGTAAGTATATTTAATAGGTCGGAGGTGGCACGTAAGAATCTGCATTTTAACAAGTTCCCAGGCAATGCTGATGTTATCGGTTTGAGAATCACTAAGCTTAGGCTACTAAGATGCAAGCATGCCAACAATGCCTTAATGCTCTTGTAGTAGCCTATTTTGTGTTTAAAATATAATACTAATGCTAGACAGAATAGAGCAAGCATGAGGATACATTCTATGGTAATATGGCAACAATGCAAAATACAGCTTTGCAATAACACAAAATATAATAGCTTTATAGTAACTCCAATATACCGAGTTTGCTGGAAAACACAATAGGTTTGGGTGAAGTCTTAGAAAAGGAGGAGTAAGCTCATAAGGAGTGAATTTGAACCAGCTGAACTGAGATGGAGGAACTTAGAGACTGTTATACAGAGTAAAGTGTTAAGTCAGAAAAAAAATAAAATATCAAAAAAAGCAAAATGGCTGTCTGAGGAGGCCTTATAAATAGCTGTAAAAGAAGGGAAGCGAAAAGCAAAGGAGAAATGGAAAGATACACCCATCTGAATGCAAAGTTCCAAAGAATAGCAAGGAGAAATAAGAAAGCCTTCCTTAGTGATCAATGCAAAGAAATAGAGGAAAACAATAGAATGGCTAGAGATCTCTTCAAGAAAATTAGAGATACCAAGGGAACATTTCATGCAAAGATGGGCTCGATAAAGGACAGAAATGGTAGGGACCTAACAGAAGCAGAAGATACTAAAAAGAGGTGGCAAGAACACAGAAGAACTGTACAAAAAAGATCTTCACAACTCAGATAATCACGATGGTGTGATCACTCACCTAGAGCCAGACATCCTGGAATGTGAAGTCAAGTGGGCCTTAGGAAGTATCACTACGAACAAAGCTAGTGGAGGTGATGGAATTCCAGTTGAGCTCTTTCAAATCCTGAAAGATGATGCTGTGAAAGTGCTGCACTCAATATGCCAGCACATTTGGAAAACTCAGCAGTGCCCACACGACTGGAAAAGGTCAGTTTTCATTCCAATCCCAAAGAAAGGCAATGTCAAAGAATGCTCAAACTACTGCACAATTGCACTCATCTCACACCCTAGTAAAGTAATGCTCAAAATTCTCCAAGCCAGGCTTCAGCAGTATGTGAACCGTGAACTTCCAGATGTTCAAGCTGCTTTTAGAAAAGGCAGAGGAACCAGAGATCAAATTGCCAGTATCCACTGGATCATGGAAAAAGCAAGAGAGTTCCAGAAAAACATCTATTTCTGCTTTATTGACTATGCCAAAGCCTTTGACTGTGTGGATCACAATAAACTGTGGAAAATTCTGAAACAGATGGGAATACCACACCACCTGACTTGCCTCTTGAGAAACCTGTATGCAAGTGGGGAAGCAACAATTAGAACTGCACATGGAACAACAGACTGGTTCCAAATAGGAAAAGGAGTACATCAAGGCTGTATATTGTCACCCTGCTTATTTAACTTCTATGCAGAGTACATCATGAGAAACGCTGGGTTGGAGGAAGCACAAGCTGGAATCAAGATTGTCAGGAGAAATATCAACCTCACATATGCAGATACCACCACCCTTATGGCAGAAAGTGAAGAAGAACTAAAAAGCCTCTTGATGAATGTGAGAGAGGAGAGTGAAAAGACTGGCTTAAAGCTCAACATTCAGAAAACTAAGATCATGGCATCTGGTCCCATCACTTCACGGGAAATAGATAAGGAAACAGTGGAAACAGTGGCTGACTTTATTTTTCTGGGCTCCAAAATCACTGCAGATGGTGATTGCAGCCATGAAATTAAAAGACACTTACTCCTTGGAAGGAAAGTTATGGCCAACCTAGACAGCATATTAAAATGCAGAGACATTACTTTGCCACCAAAGGTCCGTCTAGTCAAAGCTATGGTTTTTCCAGTGGTCATGTATGGATGTGAGAGTTGGACTATAAAGAAAGGCGAGTGCTGAAGAATTGATGCTTTTGAACTGTGGTGTTGGAGAAGACTCTTGAGAGTCCCTTGGACTGCAAGGAGATCCAACCAGTCCATCCTAAAGGAGATCAGTCCTGGATGTTCATTGGATGGACTGATGTTGAAGCTGAAACTCCAATACTTTGGCCACCTGATATGAAGAGCTAACTCATTTGAAAAGACTCTGATGCTGGGAAAGATTGAGGTAGGAGGAGAAGGGGATGACAGAGGATGAGATGGTTGGATGGCATCACCAACTCAATGGACATGGGTTTGGGTGGACTCTGGGAGTTGGTGATGGACAGAGAGGCCTGGCGTGCTGTGGTTCACGGGGCTGCAAAGAATTGGACACGACTGAGTGACTGTACTGAACTGAATGCATATATGGGATTCTCAGGTAGTGCAGTGGTAAAGAATCCACCTGCCAGTGCTAGAGACACAAGACTTGGGTTCAATCCCTGGGTTGGAAGATCCCCTGGAGTAGGAAATGGCAATCCACTCCAGTATTGTTGCCTGGAGAATGCCGCGGACAGAGGAGCCTGGCAGGCTATAGGGTCACAAAGAATTGCACACGACTGATCGTGCACACACCTAACCTAAACACATACATATAGAATCTAGGGAAATACTACTGATGAGCCTATTTACAGGGCAGGAATAGATATGCAGACATGAGAACAGACTTGTAGACACAGTGGGGAAAGAAGAGGGTGGGATGAATTGACAAAGCAGCACTGAAACATATATTTATTCAGTTCAGTTCAGTTGCTCAGTCGTGTCCAACTCTTTGCGACCCCACGAATCGCAGCACACCAGGCCTCCCTGTCCATCACCAACTCACGGAGTTCACTCAGACTCATGTCCATCGAATCATGATGCCATCCAGCCATCTCATCCTCAGTCGTCCCATTCTCCTCCTGCCCCCAATCCCTCCTAGCATCAGAGTCTCTTCCAATGAGTCAACTCTTCGCATGAGGTGGCCAAAGTACTGGAGCTTCAGCTTTAGCATCATTCCTTCCAAAGAAATCCCAGGGCTGATCTCCTTCAGAATGGACTGGTTGGATCTCCTTGCAGTCCAAGGGACTCTCAAGAGTCTTCTCCAATACCACAGTTCAAAAGCATCAATTCTTTGGCGCTCAGCTTTCTTCACAGTCCAACTCTCACATCCATACATGACCACTGGAAAAACCATAACCTTGATTAGACGGGCCTTAGTCGGCAAAGTAATGTCTCTGCTTTTGAATATACTATCTAGGTTGGTCATAACTTTTCTTCCAAGCAGTAAGCGTCTTTTAATTTCATGGCTGCAGTCACCATCTGCAATGATTTTGGAGCCCAAAAAAATAAAGTCTGACACTGTTTCTACTGTTTCCCCATCTACTTCCCATGAAGTGATGGGACCAGATGCCATGATCTTCGTTTTCTGAATGTTGAGCTTTAAGCCAACTTTTTCACTCTCTTTTTTCACTTTCATCAAGAGGCTTTTTAGCTCCTCTTCATTTTCTGCCATAAGGGTGGTGTCATCTGCATATCTGAGGTTATTGATATTTCTCCCCACAGGTAAAATAGAGAACTAGTGGGAAGTTGCTATATAACACAGGGAACTCAACCCGGTACTATGTGACATCTTACGGGGTTGGGAGGGAGACTCAAGAAGGAGGGGGTATATGTATACTTATGGCTGATTCACACTGTTGTATGGCAGAAAACAACACAACATTGTAAAGCAATTATCCTCCAATTAAAAATAAATAAAAAAAGAAGGAATGGGCTCAATTTGCTCCTGTTTGACTGTGGCGACTAAGACTCCAGAGAGTTTAAGAGGATTCAGGACTTCAGGAGTCAATTTTACTTGTGTTGTGTGTTTGCTCAGTCTCATCCAATTCTTTGTGACACCATGGACTGCAATCCACCAGGCTCCTCTGTTCATGGAATTTTCTAGGCCAGCATACTGGAGGGGGTTGCCATTTCCTTCTCCAGAGGATCTTCCTGACTCAGGGTAGATCGTGATCTGCTTTGGTGGGTAGAGTCTTTACCACTGTGCCACTGGGGAAACCCTAATTTTACCTAAGACCTTTATTAAATAATTAAACACAGCTCATACATTCAAGAAATACAAGTCAGAAATAGGCTTTAACTTTAAACATCACTAATGACAACGTATACACAGGAAACCTCACTCCCTATTTCCAATAGTTGAGTTTACTCCAAGTAGAAGTTGTATAATTGATGGCACCTTAGAATCCTCCTTGAATGCCACTCTTAAAATCCAAGTCAATTCACAGGGTAAATGCCTTAAGGGAAGCACCTTTGGTGCCTGAGGAACTAAAAGACCTTGGCTCTGACCTAAAACTAGTCCACAGTATTGCAAATTATATCCAAGAGTGAAGACATTACGGTCATGTTTTCATATACTTTCATACAGTGAGCTTTTTCAGAGCTTCAGCCTCATTTGGCAACTGATGCCTCTTGGGGAACAAAATTACTTCCATCATTAAAACTTCATCAAGTAATAATTTTATGACAGTTGTTAATAGAAATAATTGTAGTCAACAAGTACAGTGTGATCGATTTGTTCTTGCTATCTCAAGAGAGTCATTATTTAGCTCTGATAGACCAAGTCAGGATAGTATTTAATGAATTGCAAACTGCATATCAACTATCCAGGCGGGTGTGTTTTAATTTGCTTTCGGTTTAGCACGTTCTGTAACTGTACTATATACACAGGTCCGCTTCAAAAATGAGTTCTCACAGAACAGCCAAGTCTAAATGATGATGAGTCATATGGCATGCAAATATTTTTCTGCTCTCCTCTGCTTCCCTTCCTGACACCAAGGGTGGGAGTGGGGCTGTTCTAATGAAACATAAAATGAAATTCTCTTACGGAGGGATAAAAAGGAGTAGGTATGTGAATAAATATGAAGGCACCCCCTCTTTCAAAGTCAGCAGGAAGGCCCTTCAGCCCTGTTCGACCTGCCTTAGTAGCACAGGACAAACTTTCCATTAGATTAATACCCCCCCCACCTCATTATTCTACCAACAACAGAATAAGATGGAACCTGCTCAGGCAGATTAATATAATGATTGAAGGGAGAATATATGGTGTAATACAGAGAGGTCTAAATACCTGTAAGTGGAAAAAAGCATAAATGACTATTTTAATTAATTTCCTAATGTAAAACACAGCTGCAGTAATGTTGGCAAGTCTCACCCGGCTGCTTTAAATTTGTGACATGAAATCATGCCACTTAATTAAGTCTTAATGCACAAAAATATATTTTATTTACTTTTTATGGAATATCAGCATTTAAAGCTTTCTATTTATTTGTGTAAACGCTTTATAAATTACTTGAAATACTGAAAAAAATCAGACTATTAATCGGCAGTTACATGGTACCCAGTTTCGGTTTCAATAATGAAATGCCTTTTTGGTGGGCTCCTGCTGCTATGTGAACTAGCTCTAGGCTATTAAAGTAATGAGTCCGGACAGAGTCATCCGATCTCAGGCTAGGTACAAAACTCAAGGAAAAGGACTTTGCCCACAATTCCTAGTCTGTTTACCAGACGGACTGTTGGAGCATTATAAAGTCTCTAGGCTTCCCCTTCCCCCTTCTGGAAAGTTTTTTTTTTTTTTTTTTTTTGCTTTTTTCCAAGCATGAGCTAGGGAAACATGGTATTTTGGAGCCCTCTGCAGGTCAGAAGTTTTGTAGGTGCTTAATCGCAAGATTTTTCTTAGAGTGGCAGTAAAGGGGAAACCGCCCAAACTATGCACATTGGAGCTCATTGAAAAGTTGTTCATCTCAAGGTCAGGCTGATGCTGACTCTTTCAAAAGGATACTTTTGTCAACTCATTTAAGGCATGGAGCCTTGACTGAAATATTTCTGTAGGCCCCTGAGAACACAGGGAGCAGTATCATCCTCCTCATCCTCCTCCTTCTTAACGATTATCCATGAAGAATATGGGGCTCTAAATAGTTCACTTGAAAAAACGTAATTTCTAGCACATCTGGGTTTTTAAGGCCAGGGAGAAGAAACCAGGAGTTAGTTACACAGACAAACATGATTTCTTCAGCCAAGTTTTCATTTTAATGAATGAAATGTATACCTAGCAAAACTCAGTAAATTTCTCAAGTGTTTTAGGACTTAGTGTAATTTTTTACAGGGCATTTTATACTGTTTTAAACTTTTTGGATGGAGCAAATATAAATCACTACTCAAAGAAATCCATATGTAAAGATAAAATAAGAGGAAGTGCATTGAAGACAGAACAAAATAAAACAAGCTCTCGTTTTCATCGAGACAGTACTTCTCGAACCACATTTTATGTGGGTTATAAAATATTCTCCAAGTCAGCAAAATAAGCAACAACTTTTAAAAGGAATTTTTTTCATAACATTTTCAAGTCAGCAAAAGTACAGACAACTTTTAATAGTGGTTTTTTTTTTTCCCCCTCACAACAGTCAAGAGAGTATTAATTTAAATGAGGAAGCATTTAAACAAAACATTTCCTTCTACTGCATTTACTCTGTGCCAGGTAACTCATATACCTCCTGGAGAACCCAGGGATGCATGTTTCTAACAAGTTTCAAAGTAGGTGGGGCTGTGTCCTCACAGCTTCTCTCCCTGGCAGGAAAACTGTAGAGTCTAAACTTGCCTGGGAGCTAGGATAAGAGGAATGAATGGGGAATGATATGATGATGAAAAGAACCTGATATTCCATAAGTTAAAATGTCCTTCCTCAGGTCTTTTAATTGGGTTAACAGGATCTGTCTGAAAGACCTGTAGGGAGTTAAGAGAAGGCAGTACTCTGGGACCAAGGTCTCAGTTGTTTGCAGCAAGCCTCTAGCTGATTCTCAGAACTTTCTGGGGGACTCTGAGGACAGTCTAACTAACCCACCATGCATTCTCTGGTCATCGGACTACCCGCAGCTGTTCCCAAGGATACATACTCCTCATTGGAGGTTTGTCTCATCTTCTCTTCTCAGTGGTGTAGACAAGCTCAGTGAAGGATAATGTCAGCAAAGGTTTTGGTTCCAGTACAACAACTCTTCCAAATACAGACCCAAAATGAAAACGTTGGAGTTTTGAGCTTTGTTGAGTTCCGGAACAAGTGCTCTCAGCATGAACTGTCAACAGCCTCAGTTAAAATAGGGCAGCTGCTGGCTCCTGTGGAACCATCTCCACACTCCCCAGCCCAACCTCACAGAGCTGAATGTCAGACATGACTTTACCAGGCCTGGAATCCGGCTGCCAGGCTCAGCCTCCTTCCCTGGGCTTATCTCCCACCGGGAGGCTGTGGCTGACTTGATGGAACTGCACGCTTCTCAGCAGATGCGGGACTGCCAGCAACAGGAGCAAGGCCTGGCCTGGCGCCGCCGACATTTACAGTCATGCCTCCTGCCCCTGCTCCCCGGCCCCGACCCCCCAGCACCGGCCTGCATGCAGACTTGGCCCACTAGGAGAGGACAGGTGATGAGGATTAAGCCGAGCATATTTGCATATCCTCAGCGTGGGGAAGGAAATTAACACCACAGTGACATGATTTAGTGGGTGAACTTAAACCCGAGAAAGCTCGAGATCCCTTTTGGAACACCAGGAGGCTGAGTGAACGGGATGGAAAACGCAGCCCATCTGGTGGGGATGGGCCAGCCCAGGGTTAATGGAAGAAACAGAAAGAACTGAACCAGCTTGGGTCCAAAGTGCTGCTTACAACTCACTCACAAATTATGAGTGGGCTTTATTCTTGGACACAAGAAACGACTCCTTCACCTTCTGCCTGTTGGCTGGGCGGGTGGGGGTGGTTATTACTGATCTTTATCACTACATGGTACAGCCTTGAGAGACCCTCAATCACACAGCCCACTGTTTGCGTGCAGCCAAAGTCAGAAATGATCTGACAATTGGGTACCTTAAAAACTGAACATTTCATGGAATTTTTTTTCACTATACTAGGAGCATGGAAACATCTTAAAAGTTCCTCACGAAAGTCAGATTTCAACAGAGAAAAAAATAAATTAGCACCTGCTAAGTGTATTTTCATTGTTCTAAGCCTTTTTCTTTTGGGAAGGCCAAAAAATGATTTTTTAAAATGATTATGTAGACAACTGTGTCATCTGATAACAGAAGCAAGCAAGAAGGCAGCTAATGTTATTTTAATTTGCTGCCATATGAAGAAAAATGAATGCCACTAAAAGTTTCTCATTTTCATGAAGCCAATATGGTGCTAGGTGCATTCTTCGGGCAAATCAGCAAAAGCTGCTTTACCTTGTTCTTTTTTTCGCTAAGACAGAAGAGAGTTCAGCAAAAATCTAGAATCACTTATGACACAAACACCACACCACCCACCGTGAACACAGAACCTGACCAATATGGGACGTCTAACCATAAAGTAATCAGATTAAATTTAAGACAAATGCCAGAGCACATATAAAAAGATAAGGCGCTCATCTTTCAAGCCACTACCCGAGGCGGCCGTATGTACATTTACCACTGTGCTGTCACTTCGCTATGCAAAAATACTTAAGCCTCCCTCTTGAAGACAACCTTGGAAAATGCCTGGAATCCTGTGGAATATTGCTGAGGGTGGGAACTCTGTACCAGAGGCCACCTGTAATCAAGCCTGGAGAATAAGGTGGCCCCTAAGGCCTCAAGAGTAAAACACACAAGGCAGAACTCCCCCAAACTAGGTGTGGCTAAATATGCATCTAAACCTCATACAAGGATTGGAAATTGCCTTTGAAGGCCATTCTAAGAGAGCAGCTGCAAGCGTGTTTTGAGCCACAGGAGAATCACTGAAATACACCTGCCAACACCTCCTAGTGTGCTGCTTCTCAAGGATGACACTTGTTTGGATGTATACACTCTGGTGTGTGTGTGTCAGAGGGTAAGCAAAACAGCCATCAGAGGAGTCCTTGAAAAATCACCGTGGCCTCTCCTACATCTATGAACCTCTACTGAGGTTCCCGAGAGGCAGATCATCTTTCTTCTGGCAGACACTTGACTATCTTGATAACAGTGTGTGTGTAAATACAACTTTAGCTACACGGAGGGGTATACTCGAAACTTCAGAAGCTGAAACCTGGGGAGGATGTGAACTGCTCTGTGCGTGTCAGAAGACAGTCCCAAAGGGGAGTGATGTCACCATTAGGGCAGGAAGAGTGTGGACAGACGAGCCAGGCTCAAGACAGAGATGGGGGCGGTTTGAGTACAGCATGTGACTGGAAACACCTCTGTACCCAGCTTTCTGCGCAGTGCTTGGGTGGTGGGAACAATGGCTGAGTCGGGGGTGATAAGGCTGGGCTACTGCTGGTGTCACATGGGGCTCTGCCTTGGTGTGGGCTGCACCTGGACCTGAGGGCTCACTCACAGCAGAAGACTCGTCCCTGCACAATCTGTGTATGTTAAGAACAAACGTGACTTTCTGTGGGTGCTCTCCCAACTCACTGGAAAAATGGAGAGAGATCACCATTTCAGCACTCCAGCCTCACTGTTTTGTCATCTTCTGTCATTTATAACCTTGCACATATTGGGCATTCCACAAATATTTGTCCCTACAGACCAAGATTTCATAATCCTCACTACGTCAGTGACATAACCAGGCAAAGTGTTGTAAGACTCATGTTTTCCTCGGCAAGGAAACCGAAACACAGAACGGCTAAGAGGGTAGTGCTTTTGGCCAAGGAGTTCCAGGATCCCTCTAGGCTGGTGCTCTTCCCAGTGCACGTGCGCTGGGGACAGGAGGCAGAGTGGCAGGATGTAACACAGAAGGGTTTTCCGGAAAGAGGGGGGGTCTTCATTTTGTAATGGACATACTTCTCCATTTAATCTTTATAGTGTTGCCAGGGTCAAAGAGTTGGGTGGATTTTTCTGTGAATTGCTTCAGCTGACCCTCAAAGTCTCCTAGAAGTTGAGGGAAGTGGGGGCCTAACTTGGAGTCTTACTCCCTCCTCACCCTCCAAATACTCAAAAGTGCTGAGTAGCAGAGGCTGCTCCATCTCCTTCTTCACAGTTTCCCAAGGTTCCCCAGCAGCAATAGCTGCATCTTTCTTCTGCTCAGTTGAGAATTCCTTGGGGAGTGCCCACTTCAGTGCTCTCCACTGAAATTCTATTTATAGCATTTAGTCTAGAAATGAATGATGAAGTTCACACTATTAAGAAGGTCCTTAAGAGGCATGTTAAATGAAGCATGGGTTCCAGAACCATTCGGCTTTGTCTGAATCCCAGTTTGATCATCTCCTCTTTGTGTGATGATGGGCAAATTTCTTAACATCTCTATGCCATTTGTAAAATGGTGGGTAACAGTACCTTCCTTGTAGGACTGTTGTAAGCATGAAATGATTTAACAGAAGTAAAGTACTTAGAAAACAGTGGCATGTGCATACACACACAGACATACATATATATATAAGTGTTCAAAGGTATTACAGTATTTCTATGATCACAGAACCACATACTGCCTTCAACAAGTAGTGGAATTTTAATGCCCCTTTTCTCTCTTTTTCCCACTATAGGTTTCCCTTCTATCTGAAAGTAGAGGTTCCTATGAATGTAAGCAAACAGCATAAATCAAAGAAGAATGACCTAAGGGTACATCTTGCAAACGAATGCACAAGATAAACAGATAAAGCACAAATGCTCACAGACACAGCGCAAGGATATAGTGGCCTGATGCTGAGAAGCTGAGAGTAGTTCTCAGGGAAGGAACTTGAGGGTAGTGCTCTCACCGCTTGGGTGTGTACTGCCTCTGTTAACAGTCGGCTGTGAAACACATGTTGAACCCTATTTTTGCTTTCCTCCCTTTTTCGTAAAAGTGAAAATCCTTCTTAGCTTTCTTTTGGTGAGTAAAAACAGGTATGAATGTAGATCTTTAATAAAAGTGAAGCGGTGCAAAGCAACCTCTCAAAAAGTGGGGGATACCTGTACATTATAAGCACACTGAGGGCAGGGACCACGGTGCTTTGTGCTTAGTCTCTCAGTTGTGTCCGATTCTTTGCAAGCCCATGATGTGTAGCCTGCCAGGCTCCTCTGTCCATGGGGATTTCCCAGGCAAGAATCCTGGAGTGGGTTGCCATGCCCTCCTCCAGGGGATCTTCCCAACCCAGGTCTCCCTCACTGCAGGTAGATTCTTTACTGTCAGAGCAACCAGGGGAGCCCATAGTGTCTTATGCAGAGTCGTCAATCCATATTTCTGTCAGAATAACTCTCTCAGAAGAGTACCTGTATTTTTAAAAAGAACTACAGAGAAAGGTCACAGAAACAGCATGATTCTTAATGGGGGATTTGGGAATACTATCTGGGTAGGGGTCCTCAGCACCCTTTAAATCACTCCAAATGCTAATTAGTATTCTACAAGAAGGGCAGAACCAATTCTGAAAGTGAGAAGTTTCTTCCCCAGAATCACTTTTTAGGGACCCTACAATGAAAACGTTTCACATTACACGTTATAGATAAAATGAAATAATAATTGCATCTATGAGGCTCACATGCAACATGAAGTCATATAACTTCTTGTCAACATTATCTGAATAGTTCATTTGTACTTATTTAATCATGTATTTACTGAAAAGCAACACAGACTTGTACCAAATTGTGTCAAATGGTATACGTGACTGCTATACTTAAAATGTTCAGATTATTTTGAACAGAGGGATTTATTTTCTTCTCATAGCTTTTGGAAGTCTGGACCTATCTGGTTTCAGTTAGGCAACAATCTTCGGCCAGCATTTTCTGGTACATTTGAAACTGTTGAACAATGAAAAGTAAAAACACATAATTGCCAGCACAGCTTAAGCCTAATGCAGATATAAACACAGTTAAGAGCACTTTATTTAGGTTCTGCTTTATTATTCTTAACTTTCATAGTAATTTTGAATCACAATGCATTAACAAATTTTTATTAGGTTTCCCAATGGAAAGCCAGTTGCAGGCAAGGACTTTTATGACTCTCACTAAAGAACGTCGCAATTGATTTTCGATTCACCTTTTAACACAGAAGAAAACAGCATTGGTAAAAGCTTGGTTTTGGACGTTCTAATTTAGTGTGCTCTAAAGGACACTTAATTCCTTCCTGTGCTCTTTGCTAGCGCCCTCCCTAGTACAGCCCGATTACTTTCCTTAACTATCTTTGAGATGCAGCCGTCCACAGAGTACATGGCAATTGGCAACAGGAGGGCAGGGACAGGGCTGGTCTGAAGGGCCCCAAACCAAGCAGGGGTGGGGGGATATATATGCAAGATCTGATTTAAACTGGCAGCCGTTTTCCTGCAACTGAAAAGCAACTTCTCCCTCTGGACTCTTCCTCAAAGCTTACAAACAAAGCGGTCTTCCAGAAGCTGACTCCTTTAGAGGAGCTGCTACCTTCTGTTTGATGATTTATTTAGTGCTTCGTATTTCTCTCTGTGATTTAGGGTCGTGTGGCTCCAGCGGGCAGCCAGGCATTGCCCGGTGGCCTGTGGGATGACCAGCACAGGGAGGGAACGGAAGTAACAGCCACCCTGGAAACTGTGGTGGCCCGAGGGCCAGGGAATGTCTCCGCGGCCATGTGGTGAAGACCCAGGCTCGTGGCAGGAAGTGAGGGGCACTCGGGAATCTTCAATGAAAACACTCACTACAGGGGGCAGTGCAGAAGAACCACTTTGACTAAATAGAACATTAACCACAAAGAAGTTCCTAAGCTTGCCACTTTCAAACACTAGCTATTGACTATAAGAAGACGTTTACAGGCAGGGGAATATAGTGTGCAAGAGAGTTTAGGCATGGGCTATGTGACCACGGGCAAATGGGTTAGCCTCTTGTGTCTTAGTCTCTCAAAATGAGACTTAGAATACTTGTACACCAGAGGGACGTGGTAAGGATTAACTGAGATTTCATGTATAAGGCTGTTAGCAAAGTGCATCATCAAACCTAACAGTCGGTAAATTATTTTTTTAGCCATACCGAGTAGCTTATGGGATCTTAGTTCCCTGACCAGGGATTGAACCCAGGCCCTTGGCAGTCAAAGTGCAAGGTTCCAACTATGGGATCACCAGGGAATTTCCTACAATAGTAATTTTTAAAAATTCACACAGTATATACGAAAGAAAGCCTGAAAAGATATAGGTCAAAATAGCAGCAGCAGTTATCTCAGGCTGGTGAGATTACAGAAAAATTTCCTTGTATGTGCTTTTTTTCTGTATTTTCTGCATTTTCAATAATAAATATGTAATACTTTTTGATTAGTACAAAGTTAATACAATACTAAAGCATGTCTTATATAAAATAATAAAGAAATGATTACAAGAACAAAATGAGGAAATGTTATTGCAAGCCTGACATCTGTTCTCCTGGGCGGCCTCTGGAACACTGCAGTCTGGTCCTCTGTTTTCTCCCAAGAACTTATCTCAAGTGGTCACTCTGATGTTAATGGAACAGGGTGCTCTCACAGTGATACCAAAATGTCAATACAACATATAGATGTTCACTGTTTGATAATTCTGTTGAGTTTGAAATACATTTGATAATATTCACTGATAACATGTTCATTATCTGATATTCTATTGGGTTTCTTTAAAGAAAAAGAAAAGGTCAAGCTTTACTTCATGAAAAAGGGAATTATTCAGTGGTTTTCTTCAGATGCTTTCATAAAAACTTGATATTGCAGATAGTTGCTCAAGCACCAAGAAAATGTTCATAAAATCTTTGTTCTGCATTTATTTTTTAAGAAAATGTTTATATCTTACCACTGAATACAAACAGTCCATCTAATTTTCTTCTATAAACTGAAAGACGACTTTTTGAAAAAACAAGGACATGTAAAGTGTTAAGAAGTATATGCTAACTATGAACACAGTCATAACCAGGGCAGTGGCCTGACATCCAACACCAGCATCTTGGATTCTCAAATACACGTGAAGAGAAATCTGAAGTCTATCACTTTGTTCTCAGAAAAACAAAGCAGGTGTTAACAATCGCATCTGTACAGAATGTGAAACCAGACCTAAGAGGATTAAATAACTTTGTCTAATGTTCCTTGGGCAAGTTGTGACAAAGCAGAATTTCTCAGTGTAGCACGAAATCTCTGCTTTTCTGGATGGCCATCTACAATGAGATTAGATATAGGACATGGATCTGCAAGCTTTCTCTATAAAGGGCCACAGAGTAAATATTTTAAGCTTTGTGGGCCAAATGATCTTGTTGTAAGTACTTAACTCTGCTATGATGGTGTGGGAGTGGCAATGGTGGATTTG
The DNA here is from genome assembly GCF_014754425.2 of Oryx dammah. Taxonomy (NCBI): domain Eukaryota; kingdom Metazoa; phylum Chordata; class Mammalia; order Artiodactyla; family Bovidae; genus Oryx; species Oryx dammah. The sequence goes on along the minus strand of NW_024070202.1, from coordinate 68,523,278 downwards.
CAAATAAGCGGCTGTAGCTGCATTTCAATAGAACTTTATTTACCAAAACGGGGTGAGCCAGATATGCTTGACAAGCTTTAATTGTGCTGGTCTCTGGTACACAAAGAAAAACTATTAAATTATAGAGTCATTATTTTAAATGATAGTCTTTTCTTTTGAAAAGCACACAAGACTATCATACTCCAAAAGTAAACTCTGCTCATGGGTCAAGACAGATTTGGGATTCTCTTGCACAACATACGTATGTTTGCACATGATGGTGAAAATCACGTTTGGGTGATCTGCCTAGATATGCTTGGGAAGAATTCTCCCTGCCTCACCACAGGCTGAGTCCTGAGCAGAAACCCATCTAATACACAAGAAGCTCTGGTGACTTTTTAAGAAGCAGGTAAGGGAGCTTATGATAAGTCTAGGGAAAAGCGGGCAAGGACAGAGAAGAGTTCCCGGGGTATGAAGATGAGGAAAGGAAGCAGAAGAGAAAAACAAGGTTTGGAAGAACATTTGGGGCTGGAAGGGGCCACAGAGTTAGTTACCTGAGGCCTTTTCTCCAATCATTCTCAAGTCCCACCTTGGATAAAATGATGCATGGATTGTGTCAGTCCACGGATAATTAGCATGTTGCTTGTAGTAGCATAACCTTGGCTCTATGGCCAGTCACAGTTAAGAAAAGCACTGCTGTCTGACAGGTTTTATCATAATGTACTTTATGATGGTTACTGCTCAGTAAGATCACAGATACCACCGTCTATAACACAGGTGCAGGTGGGGAAAGGGCAGTGTGATGTTCTTACTCATCTTTTAATGTGGCCTGAAAGGCTAAATCAAACTCATGATTTCCAACACGAAACGCACTTTTTTTAAAAAAAGAAGAACTTTAAAAATGAAGGTTTTAGTCATACATGGTTTATTCAAAACCATTTTTAATGTGTAGTGATCTACTGCAAACTCATCTTCTCTTTAAATAGCTACAGTGAGAGCTAAATCAAGACCAAAAATGAAAAATGAAGTCTTTCAAGATGTGCAAATGAAGATAGTAATGATACATTTAACAAGTCTCCTCATACACTCTCTTGCAAGCCTAAAGCTTGAATGATTTTATGACCATTTCAGCATGTGGCCATCTGTTAGACTACTGAGAAACACGTTTTTTTTTTTTCTCCTAGCTTTGAAGTTTACGTATGACTCTACATTAAATATTTATTATTATTTATGCTTATCGTGTTTTTGATGTTCTGGGATAAAAAATGAACAGGCTGAGCCAGAGATATGCAAACATGAACTCTAAGACCTGGTAAAGATTGCTGATACTCATCGAGCATCTCACTAGGCAGGCCAGGTAACAAATGTTACCAAGACAGACACACTTCACAGCCCTGTGATAAGTATATTATTATTTCTATTTTCAAATAAAAGAAAGTGGGCTCAGAGATGTCAAGATGCCCAAGGTGATCCAGATCCTATGTAATGATGTGGGACGCAACCCTGGGCCTGCTTCTGCCTCCAAAACCTGTTAAGCTACACTTCCTCCTACTGCAAACGTGATAAATTCTAAAGTGAGCAAATATCAACCAAAGAAAAAGAATGACTTTTTTCCCTAAATTCATAATACTGTATTCTTCACAGATAGACTCCTTTAAAAAAAATTCCCACACCCATTCTGGTGTAAGAACTAAATGAACATCATGAGGGCTTTTGAAATCTTAGGAAGAAAGGTCTTTATCCACATATCATCAAGGGATGATTGAAATCTTCCCTGTATTGTCTCTTATTCTTTACAGCTCAGATAACCTTTCTGGGGAGAGTCTTTTATTATTATTTTTTTAATGCTTAGGTTTATATCCTTATTATCCCTTTTCTCTTTTTTCCTCTTGCGTCCTACTTTGGACTATTCAGAATCTCTCTTCTTGTTCTTTTCCTTAATATCCCTAGAGTTCATTTTAAAATTTCCCACAAACATTTCCATTGACTTCCCTAATTAAAATCTTTTCAGACCATCAATAATATTCAACATGAACTGCTTGTATTCAAGTGCTCATTTTCTCATTGATCTGGTCTTCTTCATTGGCTTATCACGCGAGTACAAATTTCTGGCTCCATTATGGTTAGATGAGCTTTTGTAGGCTAACCTGGGACCCTGGTCACCGTATTTAACACTTTCTATGGAAAGTGCATTATTTCCTAAGCAACTGATTTCTAAACAAACATTTGGGATCCAACCTATTTCTAAGTCAGGAGGTGCCAGTACTCTGGAGGTACATAAAGTGGAAGGTGGCATTTTTTTCCTCCTGGGTTAGCCTTCTATGGTTATGCTATTCACAGCGTTCTCACACGGCCACATTCCCATGGGTTAATGAAGAGCTCCTCCCAGTTCTGACCATGAGGAATGGTCAGTAAGCGGATTCACAGGCACAGAAAAAAGCCCAAGGCATGGTATGGGCCAAGAGAAACCCACACTTTCATTTGAACTTGGTAAAATGCAGGAATACAAAAGCAGAGACCAAATTATCACCTTTTAAAACAGACCATCTTTATCCCTCAAAACCTGACCTTCTTTTCTTCACATCACACCTTAATTTCAACCAAGGGGTGGCAGCTGTCTGCTCTAATTCCCAAGAAGACACTGAGTTTGCAAAAGCATATACAATGAAAAATTCATCACATAAGTGCCTAAGTAATATACTAAAAGGCATCATAATCTTATTTTGGTGCTTGTTTTTGGCTATTGCTTCTGCTCTAGGAGCTCTGAATGGAATTCATTTCCATGAACACTGACTTTGAGTCCTATTTGGGGTGGCCTTGGGGTAGTCTTAGGTTAGACAGTAAAACAAATTGCAGTCTGTCACCTCAAGGAGTATACAGTCCAAAGGATGAGGAAAACTACACAGAAAATATAATTTCAGGCATATATAAATATAGCAAGGTTCTTAAATGCTCCTTTCACAAACACTTTCATTTTTGAAATTTCACTTTGTTTTTAGTAAGCACACCCAAATTTTCACTCAAATGATTTGTCTTTTACACATGGCTCAAAATGTTCTTGGTAAGAGTAGGCCAAAGAAGATCAAGTACTTATTAAAATGCTCTGAAAGCAGAGGGTGTAAATTAAATCTAAAGATAACATCAAATCCACAGTCTGAGTAGACATGCGATGCAGCATAATAATTTTGAATACAGACAGAGAAAGCAAAAATAAGAAACAATCATTAACTGACCAATAACTACTCAACAGATGTCTCTCCAAAATAATACTTCAAGCACCAAGAAGGTTAAGAACTGGCTGAAATGCAAATTCCAGAAAACCAGCAGAGCGGCTGCTACAGTAGGAAATAAGTTACATTAAAATCTCTGCCGGACCCTCCGTTGGGACTCTCCAGCTTATAAAAAACAAAACACATGAATATTACAATGTTTTGTGTTTAGGAAAAGGTACCAAGGAAAACAAATAGTCTGGCTATAGATACAGAAGAATCACATTTACAACAGTAGAGTCATTCTAGCAAGCCGTATTTAACTAAACATTCTTTATGACCTGGGTGCTTGTGGATAGACTGTATTTTTGCACACTTGTGGACAAGATGTTGGCTTCATTTTACAACCAACATCTTGTCCACATCAGGGGAGCTTTCTCACACAGACACGCATACCATGTGGGCTACCTGCTGAGTTCTGGCAAGCTTGGCAGACTGCAGAACATAATGGAAGGCAGTTGACGTGGAAAAAAAACCTTCCTGGGAATTTTTTAAGTGGTTAAAAAAAAAGGCATAGCGTTTCCTCATGTCCCACACTGTGAGCTGGCACAGGGAAGATAACCCAGGAAATGAGATGTAAAAACTGTACACAGGTTCCTTAACACAAGAGGCATTCTGCAAACAGCCAATATGAAGAATGCACTTCTCTTTAGGAAGTCAACCACTTGAAAGTGTAACTTTTTAATTAGCCGCATGGAAGTTGAAAGAGCTGAAAATCGTCATTGATTCCACATGGAGATCTTAAGAGTTGCGTTCCCCGTTCTCAGAAGCCAGCATGCTCATTTGATGGGCCTTCATTCAAAGTAACGATGTTGGAAAAGTATATTCACTGGGCAATGTTTAAGAATTTCAGTTAGATAAGGAATATAAGGTAAATGTCATCTAAGTGCAACATTTTAGTTTTCTGTTGATACTTTGGTGTAATCCTTCCCTCCAGTAAATTAGGTAGCAAACCAAAGCAGAAAGTCAATCCTCATAGCTCTTAGGTTCAAAGCCAAAAAGAAGAAGAAATGCAATAGCACCACCTAAAGGGCATTTAACTCCAGTGAAAACTAAACAGGTTAGAAAAGCTGTAAGGACTTATTCTGCCTGAAGGTACAATGGATAAGACTGCTATGTCAAATACAGTTTGACAAGTATTTGTGAGGTAGTCTCTGGAGAAGTTATATTCTGGTTCTATATCACATATGAAAACTGGTCCAAAAAATCAGTGCAAGCCACAGAAAAGATCATTTTGTAAAATTTAAAACTTGGTTGAAATAACTCAAAAGGATGACAGACCTAAATATAAGAGCTAAAATTATAAAACCTTAGAAGAAAACACAGGAAGAAACCCTCCTGACCTTGGGCTAGGTAATGATTCCTTACATATAACACCTTACATATGACAAGGAAAAATAGATAATTTGACTTCATTAAAAACTAAAAACTTCTGTGTTGAAAGCAGCACCATCAAAAAAGTGAAAAGACAATGCCCAGAATGTGAGGAAATATTGGCAAATCACATCACTGATAAGGGACTAGTATCTAGACTATATGAAGAACTCTTACAGCTCAACAATAAAAAGACAAATAAACCAATTTTCAAAATGGGCAAAGGATGTGAACAGACATTTCTCCAAAGAAGGTATACACATGGCCAATAGGCCTTTGAAAAAATGCCCAACATCATTTGTCATTAGGAAAATGTGAATCAAAACCAAAATGAGATTCCACTTCACATTTGCTGGGATGGCTGTAATCAGACAGACAATAGCAAGTGCTGGCAAGGATGCAGAGAAATTGGAATCCTCATACATTCCTGGTGGGAAAGTGAAATGGTGGAGCTGCTTTGGAAAACAGTTTGGAAGATCCTCAGAAATGGCACTGTATTACAACTGATGAATGGATAAACAAAATGTGCTGTGTCTGTATACCAGAACCTTATTCGGCACTAAAAACGAAGTGCTGATACATGCTGTAATGTGGATAAACCCTGTAAACATGCTAAGTGAAAGCAGCCAGACACAAAGGGCTACATATTATGACTTCAATCACATGCAATATTCAGAATATGGAAATCTAGAGACAAAATAGAGATTGCCTTCGGCTGGAAAATTGGGGGGAATGGAGTAAAAATGAATGTGTATGTGGTTTCTTTAAGGGTGATGAAAATATAAAATTAGATTGTAGCAATGATCATACAATTTTCTGCATAAAATAAAACCACTGAATTGTATAAAAAGATGAACTATATGATATGTGAATTACACCTCAATGACATTATTGAAAAGATTCTCAGTTTTCAACCGCCACTCACCAGCAAAATGGAAGGTATTGTTTATACAAAAAGTAAAACTGTCGTGGCCTTTGTGATCATGTAGTTTCCAAGCACCTGTTACCATGGTATAGGGGTAGACCCAGTTACAGGTGGTGTGGTCCCACTCCTGTCAGCAAAAATGGGGCTAGAACCTGGGCTTCCTTACTCCATTAGAATTGGGATGAGGGAGAGGTGGGGCGCCTGGGACACAGCATTTAAGGGGCTGCCACCCTCTGAGCCTCGTCTGCCTGGCCTAGCCCTGGTTCTGGACATACTCCTTTCACATCACTTCCCTGGGAAATTCAAAATGAGAACATCTGCACATACGAACACTATTGTTCAAGCTTCAACCCTCATTCCTCATTTGTTTTTCCTACAAAAGTCATTAAAGAAAAACACAAGTTTTTTCTTTCCTTTTACTTTAGGGAAAAGAGAGATGACCCAAAGAACAAGAGGTTAGGCAGAGCTTGGAAGGAAAACCAAGTGAGAAAAATCACAGGCTTGCCAAGAGGACATGCTTCCTTGGATGACTTGAGCAAAGAATACAGCTTGTTTTAGCCATTTCCTTTAGCACGGTCTGTGTAACACGTCTCCCACGGCCACCAGCTCAACCATCATCTGCCAACCACTTCCCCATGTCTACACCAGCAAGCTTCATTTTCATTGGTCGAGCTTCTCTGTGAGTGCAATGATAAAAGGTGCCCATTATGAAGAGTGTGGCTTATCAGTGCAAGTGGTCTAATAGTTACAGTGAAAATGTGGAGTTATTGTGGCTCGTTTTTCATTTGCACATTCAGGTATTCTCTCTAACGCCAGCTCAGGACACACACTTTGCTTTACGCCTACTGCACAATGTATTCCTGAAAGAGTGTGTTAGGTGTGCAGTTTTCTTTTGCCCCGTGCTTTACTTCTACCTTGATTCTGGTCACGGATGATGGGCGAAGGATGACAGTGCTCTCCCACGTCTATCCTGCCTGTCGATGGCATAAAATGGCTCAGAAGGCCGGCCTTTCTATTTACATGTTCTTATTTATTGGCTGTTGCCCAAGATTCTGTTTATTACCCCCTCCAGAATGAACTGCAAGCTTCAGCTAAACATACTTTCACACCACTTCCCATTTTAATCACAGCAAATATTTGAAATCACAGACAGGCTTGGTAACTCCAAGTACAAGGATCCCATTACACAGCAAGTTAAATAGATGCCCAGCTTTACTGTTTCAACATTTAGTTTTGCTTCATCTGTTCTCCCAGATGAGCATTTCACTCATTCCTAAGTGTTCACATAAGGTTCTGCCAACACTGCTGTTTTAAACTGCTTGGTAACAACTAGAGTTTGCTAAAGCCTTGCCAACTGGACTTTCTGGGTATACCTCTTAGAGAGCAAAGTGATTTGGGCATTAGGAAGAAGGCTCGTGTACCCAAGCCATTTATTCCACAGAGAAGCAGTTAAGTTGAGTGGTTAACAAGAACTACAGGGGATTTCCCTGGTGGTCCAGTGGTTAAGAAGCTGCCTGCAAATGCAAGAGACATGGGTTCGATCCCTGGTCTGGAAAGATCCCACATGCCGCAAATAAGCCCCTACATCACAACTACTGAAGCTCATGTGGCTAGAGCCTGTGCTCCACAATGAGAGAAATCACCGCAATGAGGGGCCTGTGCACCACAACTAGACAGCAGCCTGCACACAGCAACAAAGACCCAGTGCAGCCATAAATAAATACATATTTTCTAAAAAACCCAAAGATGAAAAACTCACAGATAAGGTTTGAAACCCCACTTCACCACTTACTGGCTCTGTGCACACTTCTTATCATAGAGCTGCCTACTTTCTGTAACTAAAAAACACAGGCACCGATATAACACCCACTCTATCTGGCAATCATGAGGATTAAATAAGGTAAAGGCAGTGGCTATTTTTTGGTTGTTGAACTTTTGCTTTTAGGATGCTTCCATCACATACTCTTACTTTGGTTTGCTCAGACGTAGCCAAAATAGAATCCTTCTCTTTCAAGAGCACATAGACTAACTGGAAAACAAATTATTGACCTGAAAAACACTCAAAAATCACTAGACTCACTGCTTGCAAATTTTAAAAATTAAGAATTTCTTAAAAAAAATAAGAAAAAAATTAAGCAATAAGTGCCCTCTCTTGTTTTTATGGCTTATGTAACAATAGAATCAATATACTATGAAAAAGGTTTATATCCCATTAGGAAATCTCATATACCTCACTGAATAGGACTGTACATTAAAACTTGTTTGTTTTTTTAAAAATCTCTTTATTTCTTTGGAATTCAAAGGCAACCTGCTGCTGCTGCTAAGTTGCTTCCGTCGTGTCCAACTCTGTATGACCCCATAGACAGCAGCCCACCAGGCTCCCCTGTCCCTGGGATTCTCCAGGCACGAATACTGGAGTGGGTTGCCATTTCCTTCTCCCAAAGGCAACATATCTTGCCATAAACATCCAAACATCACAGAATTATCTTTAATGTAAAGAGGAGAAGTTCCCATAGTCCTATCCCAACCACTGTTAGTTGCTGGGAAACACTCCGGATTGCATTTTCCTGTGCATTTTCTTTACCAACTTAATATATATATATATATATACACACACACACACATATATATGAGATTGTAAATTGTTTTTTTTTTTCCTTTTAAATTCAGCATCCTGGACATCCTCTTAGGTCAGTACATCGGGATTTACCCAATGGCTTTAAATAGGATGAAAAGTGAAAGTCTAGTGAAACTGAAAGTTGCTCAGTTGTGTCCAACCCTTTGTGACCCCAAAGACTCCACAGTCCATGGAGGTCTCCAGCCAGAATACTGGAGTAGGTAGCTGTTCCCTTCCCTAGGGGATCTTCCCAATCCAGGGATCGAGCCCAGGGCTCCTGCACTGCAGGTGGATTCTCTCCCAGCTGAGCCACCAGGAAGCCCTTAAATAGGATGGACACACTCAGTTGACTGAACTAATCTCATATTGAAGAGCATTTTTGGTTATTTTCAGGTTTTTCCATCACAAACACTTTCACTGCCAAATTCTTAGCAGATTCACAGCCTGAACTATTCTCTGGACATTTAAGAAAGTTTCTTCCAAGTTTCATCATTATCCTCTGGAAAGGCCACACGCATCCTCAAGTGAACTTTGCTATTTTATGTCTTTCTCTCTTCAGGAAGTTTAGGTTACAGTGTCTGTAGGAACATGGCTTGTTTTGTCCTAACTTTTCAACATTCACTCTCCTGTGAAATAAATACAAAAAACCAGGGCCTCGGTATTTATGTTACCGTGTTCTGAAAAGCTGTCTCTCTCCTGGCCCTTCCATCCACTCAGTAGTTCCATTGAGCAGTTCTGTGCCCTGCGGCAGTTTCTGAGGAGGGTCAGCGCCTACTAAACTCAGCTTCACCCCTCACTGGTGCTACAGCCTTGGGTAAGTTACTTTTCTCTGGGCCTCAGATACTTCATCTCTGAAATGGGGATAATACAGAGGTGAGGATTATATGAATTAACACAATGCACAGTGCTCTGAACAGTGCCTGGCGATACGCGTCCAATTAATAGTAGCCATTATTGTTAACAGTTGTGCGGTTGCTTTTAAAGATTCTATTTTAAAGACCTGAAAACACCGATTTCTGCCCCTATGTGGGGAGCATTTCTCACTCTTGTTTTTATAACAGCATTCTGCCTCTTTCATCTCCATGGTTATTTAACTGGAACCCAGATGCTTGGGCTGTATCTCTCAAACAGCCCTGGTGATGCAAAGCCAGGGAGTGGCTGGCCTTGCAACACAGTTGGAGGAGCACAGAGCAGACCTTTCCACTCCAGAATAACTTACGAAATGCAACAGTTAGAGATTCATTACTTGGGGGCCTTGGGACCTACTTAGTTATCAGGAATTCACTGCTTAAAATACTAAGATTCCTGGGATGAAGAACATCCTTTAGTTATCAGCTCTCAGCTTAGCCAAGATGAGCTGACAGGGAGCTAAGTCAAAACAGGTGGAAGTAATGACCCCAGGGATGGGTAAAGGGAGGGCTGGGTGAGAAACAGCCTAGAAGCCCGGGATGGGCAGGGAGCGGAGCAGGACAGGAGAGAGCGACTCAGCTACATTCTAGGGTGCAAGTCCCAGGTTCTGCCTCAGCCCGCAACATGCTCAGAGCACCAAGCCAGGCTTAGGGGGCCCCTGGATCCAGAGAGCAGGGGACAAACCTGGAGTAGATGGCCCTGTGCCCTGTCCTGCCAGCCAGGTAACCATAGCCTCAGGCCTATTTCCTCCTCCCTCGAAAGGCAATTTCAGTCCTGAGCAGCTCCAGACAAGAAATAAAGGTAGCCTTTTAAAGTGGGATGATCCTGCATGCAATGCCACAGGCTAAATGCCACCTTGCCATCAGCTACTCTGACACGTTTTCTTACATCTGACCCTCACCAGAGCAGCCTGGGTTTACTTACTCATTGGCCTGGCTCCCAGCGTCATGAGAAACTCAGTGAGGATTCAGATCTGTGTTCATCCCTGGATTCTCATCATGCGTCTATACACCATGTTTATTAAGATGGATAGATTGGAACTGGGGGCTCTGTTATTCCATATGTCTCTAATTAATCCTGTCACTTTCTAGCTAAGGTTGAAAGCCTGATCTCTGGCCACCATGGACAATGAGGAGGGTTTCAGGACGAAGGCTGATGGGAAGGTCTGAATGCAGGTGTGGTCGGGACCCCTATCGTTACAGCACCCAGCAGCTCCGTCTCCTGGGAAGAAGGCAGGCTGCCTTCTGCCACTTTACCCTCCTGTCCACCTGTGCGCTCATCTGCTTGCAACACCAGGCCTGAGAGTGTTATGCCCTTTTTGTGTCACTGAAAATGAACCCCGAACACAAGGTCCTCTTGAAGGTTTGTATTTGCTAAGTTCCTTAGGAAGGCTGGGAATAAGGCAGCACCTCTCTGCCGTGGCTAACCAAACGCCCGCACACCTTCCACAGGGCTGCTCTTCTTCCCCTCAGTCAGCCTCCCTCTCGCTGACTCCCGACGTCTGCATATTGGAAACACCCTCAGCCTGGTTCCCTCACTCTTTTATGTGCCTCTTCTGTGACCCACCTCAGCGTCCCTGCCTCAGTGCACTTTGCTGTATTTCTATAGCCTATGTTTCTAATACACAGCAGAGCATTGCCAGTTACCCTGTCCTAGGCGTCCCCCTCCATCCTTCTGCAGAGAAGGACCGCAAGCACAACTGAGCTTAACCTAAGTTCTCTGATGATGGCGGTGGCTTGGCTGAAATCCCTCAAGTCTAACGGCAGCACGGAGATGCCAACGATGGTCCACGGCAGCCACTGGCTGCTGGTCCTCCGGTGGGGGCAGGATCTCGCTGGAGCTGCCTCGGTCTAGAGTTTTCCACCAATGCAGCAGCCTTTGAAATTAATTTTCTATTAAAATTTAAGCCTCTCAGTCTGATAAACAAACTGCACATTTGCTGTGGATTCTGTATCTGACCTTTTACACTGGTTTTGTCAACAAAATTTACTGTATTCATAAATACTAATGTTCTCATTTGGTTCGCTATCTTTAGTATACTGTAAATTATCAGCAAGTACATAAATGTCTTGGCCTGGTAATATAGTGGCCTGAAATGACTTCCTTTTTCCTTTAAAGATGTTGCATGTTTTAATGGTAGGTGTTTCTAATTAACTTGAAGTGCCATAAAATGCCCATGTATGAATCAAAGACAAGTGAGTTGCATTAAATTAAAAGTGCAGTATCTAACTAATGCTAACAAATTAGGCATGCCTTCAAGATGCACAATTTCTCTGTCTGGAGTTGTCACCTTATTAATGCAGGGATACCAAGGCTCCTAGAGCAGCCGTGCCAAACGAGCCTTTCAAAATTAATATCTTTGGCAATCAATTAGGAACACGGTTTCAAGCTTTAAAAAGACTTCCACTCGGGCATCTTCACAGAGCACCCTCTTTCTGCTTCCTTCATAAATGAGCTCGATTTGGGGATCTGATCTTTTTGCCAATATAAGACCAAATGAGCACTGTAAATATTGAAATCAAATGTTACTACTTGGCCTAATTTTCTTTCAGCCTGCAGTTAATCTTTATTCAGCCTTAATGAGTATTTATTGTGTGACCCTGACAGCTTGCTACTGCTGTGATAAATTATCTGACTCAAGTCCGATTAAAAATGCAACCCTGAGTGCTAATTACCTCAACAGACCTGCTTAATAATAGCATTTCTTGTCAATTATGGAATCTCAGCATGGGTGTCAATAGGAACAAATGCCCAAGCCTACCTTCGATGCTGACTTCCCATAATGCCCTTTTACTTGCCATATGTAAATCAGAGCACTTTGTACCTGTGGTGACCCTTTATTAGCAAACTGTCAAAATGATAAAACTAGCCACAGCAAAACTCCCACCACCATACAATTAGGGGCTACAGTTTAGGACAACAGGAGGTCAATCAGACAGAGCTAATTATGATGCATCTTACTTACGGCCTGTCCAGCAGGAAGAATTAGCTGTTTTTTGAAATTTATGCGAGGTTAAGCATGGCCCACAGGAGGGAAGCTACTGGAAAGTCGGGACTGGGGAGGTGGAGGCACAGAATTACACAATTTGTTTTCCACAGTTTTGCAGGGTGTCTGGAATTAGATCTGAGTTCAATTTCAGCTCCGTCACTTACCTGCTGTGACTTGGAAGAAATCACTTCAACTGAAAAATGGAGCCAACACCATCTACCTCATTGACTGGGGGCTGGGGTAAGGATTAAGAGGTAACAAGTATAGAGACACCGAGCAAGGTCCGATCACATGGTGGGTGATGAATATCCATTTACTTTGTCCTGTTTGCTTTTCTTCCCATGACCAAGGTAACAGACAGTAACAACAGCGACAAGGAACATTTAAAATGACGCTCTCCCTAAATGCCCTGCACGATGTCTTACATGTACCTGTCATTTAATCTTCCTCCTTTACCATAGTCAGAATCGAGGAGAATAATGGGGATGCAACATACGGTGTGGGGCATACAGTCAAGAATACGGGGGTAACTTGGGCTGATGACAGACTTGTGGGGTGATCATTTCACAGTGTGTACAATGTCACTTTCTTGTACACATGAAACTAATATAATATTGTATGTCAAATTTATGTCAATTAAAAAAGAAGAGCTGTGGCTATCCCCATGGATCATTTAGTACAGCCTCCTGTTTATAGGGACAAATGCCTTGACAAAACCGAAGATGAGAGGCTCCCGAAGATTATCTCAGACAAAACACTTTCAACCTACCCAGGCTGAAAAGTCAGAGTAGCACCGACTGAACTGAGCATTTACTCCGGGCCAGTCACTGCGGGGAGTGCTCCCCTTTGTTTAATTCACACAATGTCCCTCTCATCAGCTTCCCTTTGGGGACAGGGAAACAGGGTAAGAGAGGTGAGATGACTCGCCCCACATCCCGTAACTGGTGGGTTTCAGAGCCCAGGCCTGAGCTGAGAGTCAAACCACCCCCCCTCCCCAAACAGGAGGAGCCCGGATGCAGTTTATGTTCCTCGACAAAGGCTTTCAGTTTCGGACAGGAGAGGCCGACACCAGCCTGAGCATGTTACACTACACTGTTATGTGGCAATTTAATTATAAGGAACAATAAATACTATGTGCCTTTTTGGTTCTCTGCAGTGACAAACCGCAGAGTCGCAGGGCAGGGATCCCGGCTGGAGACACCAGCTCAGGCTCTTCAGTGGGGCAGGGGTGCTGGGGAGCAATGTGAGAGGAGTTACCGTTTCATCACATGACTTCAAGCATCTGCAGCCTCAGTCGGTAATTCTGGGGGTCACAGGCCTCCCCTCTCCTGGCTTTTATGACTCCAGGGAGGCATGCTCTTTCAAGGAGAAAAGCCATCACTGTTCAATTGGCCACGTCACCGCCTTCTTGCCTTACCTGCCTGCCCTTCCCAGGCTGACCTCCCAGGAGCCTGGAGCCATGCAGGGGTTTCTGAGCACAACCCGAAACAATTTTCTTAAACTAGGCTCTGGCATTCCCCACATTAGAAGGCACCATCAAGGCGAACCCCTACTGAAATACAGATGCTCACGTTCCCTACATCTGGACTATCTGGTCTGTGTGGAGGGGACAGAGAACCTGCTCTGTTGTTCCGTGAGGGACCAAGTGCTGTCTCCCTGTGGCCACACCCAGGGCTGGCCTGCCGGGAGCATCCAGGGCTGTGGGAAACAGTGCTGAGAAAGGAAGGCGGCGTCAGGCCTCAGTGTGCCAGAGGCCGTGCGGCTGGCCAGCTAATGAGGCCCAGATGAGGGTCTCGGGGCGACAGATCCGGGGAGATGCAAGAAAGGAATGTGATCATTTCCTTCTGAAACGTGTTCCTTCTTCCCCAACACCTCGGCCCTGCTTCATTACTTCCTTCACAGATGATCTCAAATTAGGGAGCCAATCTCTCCCCTCGATAGGATGCCAAGTTAGTGCCATGAGGGTGTAAATCTTGTTTCATCAATACCGCGTGGGCTAATTTTCTTTCCAGCTCTTGACACCAGCGTTCACTCTTTCCCCATAAAGTAAGCATGCCCACATTTTCTTTGATGAGTTGTAGCTAGTTGTCATTTGGGGTGAGATACAAAGCTCTTTCTCTAGGGTGCTGGTCGAGGCTTAATATGTTCCACAGAGATACATGGTGGCCTTGTTTGCCACTTCCTAAAGCTTCTTTCTCATCATCCTGTTCTGTCCACATTAACCCAATTTCAGTTGAGAATAAAACCTCCCCGGGCTAAGGTCTGTCTTCTGATTGCCACATGTCCTATGAAACCTATGACACCATGCAATGTTGATGCGGAAACTAGAGAAAGAAATGGCAACCCACTCCAGCATTCTTGCTGGGAAATCCCATGGACAGAGAAGCCTGGTGGGCTACAGTCCCTGGGGTCGCAAAGGGTCAGACACAACTTAGTGACTAAACAACAACTATGACGCCATGCGAGGCTGATGTGGAAATTACTGTGCACCTCTTCTTTCCTCGGGGTGTCCTTAACTTCCATTCAAATGTCACACAAGGTTTTGCAGGAACTATGGAAACACATCCGCTGCAGACAAGTTTGCATGAAAGTTACTGCCCCTGTGGGCAGAGTCCTATGCTCTGGTACTGTTAGGTAGGTAAAACAGGGAAAAGGAGTCCAAAATGGCGGTGGCTACAGACAAGGAAGGGAAAAGCCCGCAAAAATGAAACAGAGGAAGGTCCGAGGACCTGAGTGAGGACCTCAGGTAAAACAAACAACACTCCTGGCTGGCCCAATTTATATAGGTCAGGCCCAGGGAGAGATAAACATATAAACAGAGGAGCCAAAGCTAGCTCTCTCCTTCTCCTGTGCGCTGGGGCGCTCCTCTCCTCGTGTCTTTAGATTGACGTGCCTTCACACCTCAAAGATGGATTTTCCTGCTATCTTCTAAATAAAATAGAGCTGTAACACTGAGCTGTAACACTGAGCTGTAACACTGATTTGTCTAAGAGCTATAACACGGTCCATTCGAGACCTGAGAGCTATAACACAGTCTATCCAAGACCTGAGAGCTGTGACTCGCTGAGGGGGCTTTAATGTCCGTCACTCCAAATCTTTGTTGTGACGAGACAAAGAATCGAGGAACATACACTCACGTGACAGTACCATTTAACTCCTTCTGAACACTCCAAAGAGAAGTAAATCTTTTCAAACAAGAGTAATAAGGAATGCAAGATATGCACCCAGTGTGCTCATGGAGTCCTACTTGCATCCTCCGCATCCCAAACTATTCTATGCATGAGTCCAGTTCAACAGAAGTATGGCCCGAAGGCCAAGTCCACAGTGCGTGAGGTTTAAACAGGCCTCTCCTTGCCTGCAGACCAATCCCTTAATCTTCTGGGTATCCAGCCATTTGCCATTTGGCTTCTTATTTTGAAGGATATGCCTGTCGACACATTTCTACTGAAAAATCAAGTAATCTGACAAACTGTGACTTACACAGTGGACTCTTGTATGTGGATGCCAGATTGGAGCTGCTATTATCAATTTTTTTCATTTTATAATGATGACCACATCTTAAAAATTAATTACGCCTCCTATTTGTTTCATAGTCCTGGTCTCAGGCCAACAATATAGTTCCTTGAATTTGCCTGAAACATATGGATGCAGGATTTCATTTATGGTTTTTGGTAAAGTCACGTTCTTCCAGAAAATCGTGCATGGGTCACATGAGAATCTTGGGTGCTGTCATTTGCCCGAAGCTGTTTCCATTAGCAACGACATTCATAACAACACATGTCAGCAGTTAGCGCCCCAGCAGAGTGAATACAGCCAGCCCCAGGGAGCTTCATTTCTATTTTGGGGCCTCGCTGTCCTTCAAAGGGGCAGAAAAAGCTTTTGGAGAATTTGTATCCACAGGAAGAAACCCCTCGCCTAGTTTCTGTTTCTCTAAACCGCACTTTTTTTGGGGGGAACCCTATCGATAATTAGGTTATTACATTTTGGATTTCAAGAAATAATCTATGGCACCTCCCCTTTTTGCATTATCACTTTAAAACTATCACAAGACCTAAAAGAAAACAGTCTTCCATCTCAGATTTTTGGGGGATGTGTTTGAGAATCCATTTTGGTACTTCTGGGGCACTGAGTTATATATTAAAAAAAAAAAAAAAAAGCTTTAAAAAAATCTTTTGAATCAGAGCTTAAACACACAGCTGTTGGGCACAGTATTTGAAAACAAAGGAAAACAAGATATTATTTCAAACAACTGAGTGTGTGGGCACTGGCTTTATACAAAGTTATGATGGTGCTTGTACATAAAATAGTGTTGAAGCCTAGTGGGTGAGCCACTCCTGCCACTCATTTTCTGGATTGTGTAAGCGGTCTCCTGATGATCCCCACTGAGCTTCTATGCAGTGTCTTCCAACTTCTGGCTTTGAAGGGCCCTCTGCACCTCCTCTCTCAGCCTCAGGGCCCATGGTCCCTGTAAGTCAGACCTTTTCAGCAATTCTTCCTCCCCCTCTCAGAAATTACCATCATTTCCCTGACCAGGTCTGGTTATACCTGTCAGTGTTTTAATGGTTATTTTAGTCCCTCCAGACCAACACATCTCAGATGCCTGGTCCATCACAGAGCCCTGGCTAGGGGTCCTCAGGATCAGCAGCGTCAGTATGGCCTGGACCCTTGTGGGAAATGGAGACTCTCGGACTCTAGTCCAGACCTATGCCATATGCATGCAGTTTAGGTTTGAGGAGCACTGGTCTGGAACTGATAGACCTTTCTGGAAAGTGATTTCTCAGACTTTACTACTCATCAAGGAATCTGGGGCAGCCCTCAGAACACCGGCAAATCCCACCTTTCAAAATCTCACAGGTGGTGTGTTCATTTTACTTGGTGAACAAGGAGCTATGTCTACATCTGAAGTAAACTTAGTCCTTCTGTCCGGAAGGCAAGGTAAGCTTTCGAGCTCCTACACACACCGAATGAGGATCAATGTGCGACTACAAAGGCCCTCTGGGACCCTGCGGGGACTCCTCTTCAGCGTCAGCTGGACCAGGAGGCAGCTGCCTCTGTTTCACTTGAAGTAGTTCTACTGGAAAGAAGAGGTGAAGAGTCTCCAGGGGTCCCCGAATGACCAGCTAAGTCTCTGTGAGAAAGTGGAGTTCTCAGTGTTTCCTAAAGCCAGTTAGGAAGACTGGAACACACAGGCCTGGGCTGCCTGTCATTCCTTTAGAACAAGGCCCCCTGAGGTCGGAATCTTGGATGTGTGCTTTGACATCTCCCTAGACGATGCTGACGGAGGGATGGGAGCCACTGTTCTAAGCCACTGAGTGTCTCCAAAGGTGGCCTGAATGCTGTTGCTGTTCAGCCTCCATCACAAAGATTTAAGGACCTTGCTCGTGGCTCAGATGGTAAAGAATCTACCTGCAACACACGAGACCCGGGTTTGATCCCTGGGTCAGGAAGATCCCCTGGAGAAGGGAATGGCTACCCATTCCAGTATTTCTGCCTACAGAATTCCATGGACAGAGAAGCCTGGAGGGCTATACACAGTCCACGGGATTGCAAAGAGTCAAACATGACTGAGCGACTAACACTAACACCCGCATGCACACACACAGATTTATACACAGATTTAGGTGAGGTAGAATTGTGATTCCAAAGGCAAGAAGGGTTTTGTTGACTAAGTGTCAGTCCTTGAGGTTGTACTACATGCTTAGTAAGCTATGTTGGTTTATTTATTACGTCAGTAAGTGTGGACAGAATATTCCTTTAACTCATAAATATGTGCTACCAACAAGTGCCACTAACCTAAGAGGGGAAAAAAGAATTCAGAATATTCTGGGTACCATGCTATCTATGCCCACTGCATTTAATCAGAAATGGTTCTGCATCTTTTGCTTTCCAGAAAATTTGGTTAAACTCTAGAACATTTGAGAGTGGAATCCCCAAACTGTTTTCCCTCTCTGAGGTGAAACGAAAAGCCTTATGTTGGTTACATGTGCTGTGTTACCTAATAAAGCAAGTGATATTATGCATTTTGATTATTTTTAGAGAGTCTACATTTTTCTTGCTTTCTAGTAGGATAGATTACTTCATCACTATGCCTGAACACTTGCAAAAATAGTTTTAAATGCTTTCAAATGCTTCCCAAGATTAGAATAACTGTCTTGTGTTATTTTGCTCTCTGTTGACAGTTCACTTTCATTTCATCACAGAACGTATTCTTTCCGTAATGAATTTATAACTGCTACATCATAGTAATTGCCCATAAAGACCACAATAGGAACAATTAGTTTCCTAAAAATCTACCCCTCACAGTAGCTGTTTTTTGTTTTTCATATTTGTGCCTCATAAGAGCTTCTGCTCCTTTCATATGAATCTGTTTTAAAACAGCATTGATTTCTTGACATTTCATGTAACTTAGTCAAGTCCACACTTTGATCCTTTTGATCTGTGATGATCTTTAAAGTAACGAAACAAAAAACTATAAGATTCTAAATGTAGCAAATTTACTCTTTTCTCCCAGCTCCTTCTATTTGGTTATTTACATCGCTGGTGACATATGGTAATAAATTGCCATTACCATCCACTCTTCACTGTGGATCAAAGCCTTGGAATGCTTGATGAAAATTTATTAGGCCTCTGCCCACTGATTCCCACCTGGCCACTCACAGTACCCATTGCCAGTGCTGCCTTGGGCTGGAGACGGAGGTTCTGATGACTAACAGCTGGGCATCCCAGCTGGCCAACCCTGCTTCCACCCTCCAGGGCTGACCTCCACTTGCCTTCCTATTTCTCTTTCCTCATCTTGCCTAAGCCAACCTGCAGCACAGGTTGCCAAGGATACCAAAAAGCCTGGGAGAATGTGGGAGGTGGGTGTGGCTCACAGAGGCCTTCCTGCTGGTAACAGTGACTGGTGCTGCTCTGCTGGTGGGCAATAGGCAGCTCACTGATGCAGGATAGTGGGCAACTGAGGGGACCTGAGGAGGCTGGGCAAAGAGAGCAACTCTCTGAGGGGCTTTACAGGGAAACTTTTAAGATGCAGGGGTGTTAACATCTGTGCTCCATTTTGGGTATTTTACTTACTGCTTCTTGCCTTGATGCTTCAGCTTTTTACCACAAAATGAAGTTGCTCAGCTGTGTCCGACTCTTTGTGACCCCATGGACTGTAGCCTACCAGGCTCCTCTGTCCATGGGATTTTCCAGGCAAGAGTACTGGAGTGGGTTGCCATTTCTTTGTCCAGGGTATCTTATTGCGGGCAGATGCTTTTACCATCTCAGCCACCAGGGAATCCCAACAAAGACATCTTTTACCACAAAGATGGTCAAATAAAGACTATACGCTGGTTATTTGGTAAAATTTATACAGAAGGCAGCTGTTTCATTTTTTACCCTCACAGAAGTCTCATCTAGTCAAACAAATTTGTCAATAAATATTACAATCTTCAAGGTGCAAATGAAGCACTTTTTTCTACATTAACTTTTCCCATGACATCACAAGGCCTATGGAAAAAGAACCCAAGCAGAACCTTAGTGAGAGTCTCTAATGACCTCTGGAGTGATAGCTTAGCATCTGCATATGCTTGTATTGTCAAGGGGTTGGAATGGGCAAAAATGTCCCATTTAAAAAATATATTTATTTATTTATTTGGTTGTGTCACGCAGGATCTTTTGTTCCAGCACATGGACTCTCTTATTGTGGTGCATGGAGTTCTGGAGTGGGTGGGCTTAGCTACCCCATGGCATGTTGGAGTTTAGTTCCCCGACCAGGGATCTGAACCTGTGTCCCCAGCACTGCATGGCCAACTCTTAACCACTGGACCAGCAGGCAAGTCCCCCAAATGTCCCGTATTCTGAAGATAGGCTTCTGATAACGTCAGAGCATTTATGGCCAGTGAATACAGTGATGGTCTGTATATGCTGGTAATCTACAAGGGCTTGCAGACAGGCTCCTTTAACTTTCAAATTATGGAGGAATATAGCTCTGTCTTATTTATCAGTATAAATGTGATTATATTAATAGTAACCAAGCTAGAGTCCTTCCTGCAAGCTATATCCCATCTTTTTGGTGATTACAAACAATAAAGAGACTCCTGGATTTAAAATACCATATTTGAGGGTAGTGGTTGCCTTTGGGAGCTCTATTTTTGAAGATTTCTCGCTTAAACACACACTGTAATTGTGTCAGTGTTCAACCCTAGGCCAGCAATGAGAAAATTTGGTGATTAACATCATTAACTATCTGCCCTTAGAAGACATCCATTTTCAGAATAGCTGGGAGGCTATGACGTATGCTAAAAAGTGTACCCATAGATTTACAAGGCTAGATAAGAAGCTGTGTTCAATGCCCCTGTTGTTGTTTGCAAAATATCCCATGAAGGGTGCTCCCTCCATCAGTTACACCTCTGATTCCTTATCTGGATTGTTACTCTTCATTTCTCCCTCCCCCCCTGGAACTCTCCAACTCACAGTCAGGAAAATTCTTCAGAATATTATTCCATATCAGGATTCTGGGAGACGAGGGAGAACTCAGAAGGAAGGGGGTTTTTATACAAGGCAATTCTATACAGAAACATCCTGGCTGATCCTCGACTGCCATGATCTTTTGGCTACTTGTACCCACCTGGCACTGCAGATTTTTTTCCTCCTTTCCCCTGTTGATAGCTGAGGTCCCCCTACTGCTGGCTTTCAGAATGCATGGTTAAGTCCCAGGATCCGAATTACACGTGGGAAAATGCTACCATGCTTTCAGTGGGAGGCCCATCTTTGCCACATGAGTCTCGACCTATAAAATGGCTCTTGTGGTCGTTTTAACATTCTGCCTGCTTGCCAATGCCAGTCTTAAAGAAGCTCCACCTCACAGCTCTGCCAGCTTCATAGAATGTATGTCAGGAACCTCAAGCTTCCTTTTCAGATTCAGGCGAAACTCTTTCCCTATTGCCTCCTCCACTCCAACTTATAAACATCGCAGGATTCTTGGTTGTTGGATCCCTTCCTGTTTACTGGGCACTCAGGGTCTGACGTATGTTAGAGACACTTTCCTGCTCTCCAAGACACTTCTGACACAGCCTCACCATCCCCTACTCCAACCCTCTTTGTTAGACACCAGAGTCCATTCGAGTTTCACAGACATCTGTTAACATTCTCAAGGCTCCAGCCTTCACGGTACCATCATGAGCATAGCGAATGAGATTATGTGTACCAAAATGCTTTATAATCTGTCAAGTACTACCGGAGTTGTTCCTTGGGTCTGCCAGATCTCAAAATGTAAGACTTTTTTTTTTTTTTTTGGTAGAGTTGTTGAGCCTATCCAGTTTGAAGTCACAGGGGGACACCCAGATGCCACCCAAGACAAATTACAGTGAATCATCTGCAGAATCATATGCAAAGCTGCTTCATTTTCAAGATGGTCTAGTGTCTTTAGCTATGTTTGGGGCCATCTCCTTGGAACTCCAAGCCTCCCAAGAGGGGCTGGGATTGTCCAGTAACCCCAGCTAGTGCAGTGAAAAATACATCTATGCAAGACTATCCACGAATGGCCACTATAGTGCTCATCAGAGGTTTAAGTCTAGGTCGGCATACTTTTTTACTAACAAATGGGCTTTTTATAATAATAGCCTCAACAATCATCAACCTGCAGGAATTGAAAACTACAGATCAAACATTGGGCTGGTGTTTATGAAGCCATTCTAACTTCGAACCAAACTTAGTTAACAAAACTTGAATTCTATATTGTCCTACTGAGTACTCACTCTGTGCTATGAACGATACTTCATTTAATCTGGTCCTTGGCCTGCAAGACACTGCACAGGAGTCATCACTATGGTGCTAGCAGTTTAGTCGCTAAGTCATGTCTAATTCTTGCAACCCCATGGACTGTAGCCCGCCAGGCTCCTCTGTTCATGGGATTCTCCAGACAAGAATACTGGAGTGGGTTGCCATTTCCTTCTCCAGGGGATCTTCCTGACCCAGGAATAGAACCCAGGTCTCCCACATTGCAGGCAGATTCTTTACCAACTGAGCTACAAGGGAAGCCCATACATTAATTATCCCAAGGTCAATGATAGGATGACAATAATTACAAAATCAATGCAATAATAAGATTCTATTAAAAATGCACTGATGGTATAAACAGTCTGAACTTCAATCATGGAAAAGATACATCTCTTGCATTCAAGACAACTCATCCTTTCTCTTCTAATTTTCTGCAAATGTAAAATTAGGCTACTACATTTTCCTTTAAAAATGGTGTTTAATGTTTGTATGTGTTCTATATAACCTTGCCCATTCTTTTATGACAGTAAGCTACCTAAATCAGACTATTTCCATTTACACATCTGACTCAGGAAGCTTGGCTCAGCGCCTGGTAGACTGTAAGGGCTCAATAAATAGTTGTTTTTCTTAAGCGTATCTTCTCTGTTTAAATATGCGCTTTTATTTTAATCTGGGTGTGATAACTTCTGTGTAAGAATACTATTCTAGTTCACGCTTTGATGTCTCATAAGGGTCTTTACCCTGCATTCCTGAGCTCTGCTAAGCCCTAAGAATACTATTACCCTAATAAAATATCAAAGTCTCTATTTAAAAGTGCAAATTTTCCCAGGTTCTAGAACATTTGCTACCACAGTACATGAAAATAAAAACAAAAGCACCAATTCGAGACGCTAATGCATAAGCTGTTTGCTTACTTTTCTGATTCTGGTCATCTTCTGTGGGCAACCATGCTTGCTTTGTCTCTACAAAAATCTAAATGTGCCCATTTCTGCATAATGAATTACTTCAGTCTGCAAACATTCCGAATCCCAATATTCAAGTTTCTCAATAAATGCTCGTAGAATGAAAAACTGGGGAATGATGAGGCAAGAGGGGTGGGCGTTCAAAGCAACTACATTGCCAGCAGTTCAACATAACAATGGGTTTGCAGTTCAGTTCTTGCGGTATAACTATGAGTAAGAAAATAGCCTCTGCCTTCAAGGCGCTCCAGGTCTAGTGAGGAAGGCAGGTAAACATAATCACTGCGCTCAAGAGGGAAGCAGCCCTTAGCACAGAGGAGTTATAAACTGTAAGTGTGGGAGGGTTCAGAGAAGTCTTTTGGGAGAAGGCGGGTTTTGAGGAATCAACCGGAGTTTATCAGATAGAAAGGAGGGATCAGGGCATTGATCCTGGCACCCAGTGAAATGGTTTCTATCCTTTACTTGTGTCACCAATCCAGGAAGGGCCCCTTCCCACTTCCCCGAAGATCAGGGTTTGCCAACACAAACAGGACCACGAGCACAGAATTACACTCTAATCCACTGATTCTCTGTTACATTCTTTCGCGGGTCCCGTAAGTGAAACCAACAGCTGAAATACAGATCTGGCTAAAAGAAATCAAATCCCCTTAGGCCTTCCCAAAGTGGCAGAGCTTTAGCTGGGAGTGGAGCTGTCTCTCTGGACTGTGAATCACTGAGGAAAAGGAACTGGAGTGAACTGTAAGCAGCCATGGGGCTGGAGAGCTACATGACAAGCATGTTCCTTTTTGATTAAAATCAGATGGTATCAACTTTAGTCTGTTTTCTTCTCTTTATAAGCACGGATGCAGAAGTGCATTTAAAGCATGTTTAAAACGTGTTCAGGAAAAAACACATTATGATATCCTTATTCTTATAGGAATATAAGCATGGTAGGGATTTGAAGGCACCTGCTATTAATATTCAATATAAATCTTACCTATTTGATCCCTTAAATGTTACCAAATGGAACCACATCCTGATCAACAGAGGACTTCATAATATTAAACAAAATCATCTTTAGCACAGAGGGGGGAAAAAAAAGCACAGCTTCTTTTTGTGGCTCCGAAGGCAGTAGCATGGGGTATTAGTTACAGTATTAGCACAATCCTGAGCTTACTTTATTTTAAAAGCATGGAACAAATATTTGATGATGCCTCAAGTTCTACCAAACTCAAGTTTTTCCAGCTGGCAAACCACAGTCTGCAAAGTTAAGTCATACAAGGCCATATAGCCCCATGTACTAAAATACTCCCTGCCAACGGGTCATTTTTCAAGCCCCTCTAATCCCACATGTAGGTGGATAAATTTTAAGCTTGAACAACATTTTCAGGTGTGGGCTTTGTGTTAACTTCAGCCAAGAGGTAAAAACTGTCCAAACCCAATTCTGGCATTCATTTGGAAGGTTAACATTTGAGATTAAAATTTATGTGTATAAAAAGGATTTACAAACTCAAAGGTGAACCTAAAATATGCTGTTTTAGTCACCAAGGCAAATGACAAATCCAGCCCTTTGACACTGCACTCAGCTGAAGTGCCTGCAGTTTATTGCAAGCTCAGCTTTGAGGGTTGAGAGGGAAGGAGCAGGCTTCAAAGGCTTCTGTGGTTTGACTGGGGTGCCTGACCTCAGAACTGACCTAACCAGAAGGGTCCAGATCCCAGGAATCTTTAAATAAGGCTCTAATTAGGTGACATGTACATACACATCCATGTTACTGTTGGCTAGGAGAACGGGGAGGATTAAAAGAGATGAATCTTAACTTGAACAACTAGAAAACAAATAGACTGAAACTGATGTTTAAAACCTCATTACAGATCAGACCAAAAATCTGTTAAAATGAAATCCCACAAAAACATCCATTTAAGTTATGGGAGAATTTGTGAGAGGGCTTCCCAGGTGGCGCTAGTGGTAAAGAACCTGCCTGCCAATGCAGGAGACACAGGCGATGAGGGTTCAGTCCCTGGATTGAGAGGATCCCCTGGAGGAGGGCATGGCAACCCACTCCAGTATTCTTGCCTGGAGAATCCCATGGACAGAGGAGCCTGGCGGGCTACAGTCCACAGGGTCACAAAGAGTCGGACACAGCTGAAGTAATTTAACATACACTCAGTGAAATGAATGCTGTTCCGATGACCTGGGGAGAAGACGGACTGTTTGTCCTGGATGATCATAACGCACTCAGCTTCTCACCAGAGAGGTCATCGGTGAAGCTACAGTGACAGTTTTACCGCTGCCCCAGAGTGGCAAATAAGGTAGTACCCCCGATGCTAGCTGCTGCGGCTGGTGGTTCTCAGAACCTCTAAATTCTGCCCTGCCCTGGCATCCTGCCAGGCCCCTATGGGCAGTGTGTTTGCTCACCCTCAGCTGGCCCCTCTCAGGCAGAGATGAGGCTTTAAATTTCTAACTGCTGACATCCTAGAAGCTCCTGACAGACATTCTTTGTCCCTCTCTGTTAGGAGTCCACCACAGGGGCCCACCCTTATAGCTCCTATTGGTAAACACATTGGTCTGTGGGTGCCATCGTGTCGTCCCTGCTTCCCATCATTGACTTCCCACCCCAGCTACTCTGCACAGCCTGGCTGGGGGCGGGTGAGGTCCCAGTGATTAAAGGCAGTGTTGACAAAGATGTCCCTGGAGAAGCTCAGTGCCCGCCGCCCTCTGGAGGGATGCTGGTCATGGGATGGGGCATGCGGCAGCGAGCACGACCACTGAACCCAGGGGCTGCTTCTTTAGGGTGGCGGCTTTTATGGGCTCTCCTTGTCCACCTGCAGGGTCAATCCTCTCCTCCCCCACCACCTCCTGCCCCAACAAGTCCAGCTTAATGACTCAGCAATCTCACTGTCGTGACAGGTCAGCCCACATGTGAGGGCCAAATCCACTCAGAGAAAGGTGGCTTGGGGTGCTGAGCTGCCACGTATAAAAGTGACCACCATGTGGAAACTAAATGCACGAACTCAAGGCCCGAGGGTGGAGGACCAGACAGGCTCGGCTGCAATCTGTGAACAAGATCACTCTTCTCAGCACCACTCCTGACTTTCTGGGCTCACACAGGACTCTCTTAATTGACTTCTTCTAAATCCATGACAATTAAGGGGCTTGGCCAATAAATTCCTGTGGTTTGGCCTCCATACACTTCTTAAAACACATACTAGTCTTTTACATATTCAACGCCCGTCTCTGCCAGATTTGTGAAGTAATAGAAAAAAGCAGTAATAACTGAAACACATCCTTTGTAGCTCACATGAAAAGGAAGCCAACTGCATTCCCTGAATTCAACATTTTTTTTTTTTTTTTAGAAAAAGAGATGTAATTTATATCATTTCATTTATAATGGTGCTAAGTTAATGCTCTTGGCTGCTTTTGACAGAGACCTTTCCAATGGGCCGGGGATGATTTGTTTCCCTGAAACGCTTTCAGTACTCAAGGACTCTTAATTAGCTTGCTAGAGAGTGTTTTCCTGATGAACATTGCCTCCCCAAAGCCCTGTAAGTTTCCTGGCTTCTAAAAAAGAACAAGAAGGTGACTCAGATTCTTTGAGTTACAGGTTCTCTGTGGGTCACGAACAAACTGTTGTTTTGTGAAACTGGGTGAGACTGCATTGGACAGGCTTCCTTTTTTACTCTCCGCCTCCTCCCCTTGTTCCTGCTCACTGATTTGACTGCATTTTTCATTTTACAAATGATTGTGAGGGTGTCACTAAAAGGCGTGATTTTACACGAAAATGTCAGCTTGAAATGGTACTAACACTTGAAGCCACGACTAGGAATGATTTTGCCTTAATTTAGCACTCCCTGAAAGCATTCTATAGTCAAATATGTGGGAAGCCCCTAGGCTAACAAGGCTAATCAGGTATCTTTAATGAAAAAAAAAATTTTCAGAGTTTTAAAATTTACATTGTGAACCTTTCAAGCTTGCATTATGAATAAGTAACTACAACATACACCATTTTCCAAACTTGCCTGACCATAAAATCTTTCTTCTGAAGAGTATCTCATGGGAGGAGTGAAGACCTCATTTTGGGACAGGCTCGCCTATTTGGGGGAGCTAATGGAGCTCTGGGAGAATGAGCAGAAGAACTTGTGTTCTGACGGGGCAAGTACCTGTAGTGTGGATGGACCAAGAAAGGCCCTGAATCAGCTGCAGCAGATCTTAAAGGCGCTCAGCAAGGATTAGAGCCTTTATCTGGCTCTGAGAGCTGCCATGAAATCCATTGTAGAAGGTGCTCTACTGGCTAACACGGTCCCCATCTGGATCTACTCACTACCTGTGGCATTCCCTTGAGAGCACACAACCAGTAAACCATGTCAAACAAGGTGTCTTCCGACTTTACCATTTCTCTTACTGATTGTGTCGTGTGTCTCAAGATCTCTACCGAGATCAAGATCTTTGGGGTTATGATTCAGGCATTTAAAAAATAATTTTAAATGGGTGGGTAACATTAATATGGCTGTGATTGTGCTCTTGTACCTTATAAATTCAGTTCAGTTGCTCAGTTGTGTCCAACTTTTTGCGACCCCATGGACTGCAGCATACCAGGCCTCCCTGTCTATCACCCACTCCCGGAGTTTAGCAAATTCATGTCCATTGAGTTGGTGATGCCATCCAACCATCTCATCCTCTATTGTCCCCTTCTCCTCCCACCTTCAATTTTTCCCAGCATCAGGATCTTTTCAAATGAGTCATTTCTTCACATCAGGTGGCCAAAGTATGCAGTTTCAGCTTCAGCATCAGTCCTTCCAAGAATATTCAGGACTGATTTCCTTTAGGATGAGTCATTGGATTTCCTTGCAGTCCAAGGGACTCTCAAGAGCCTTCTTCAACACCACAGTTCAAAAACATCAATTCTTCGGTGCTCAACTTTCTTTCTAGTCCAATTCTCACATCCATACATGACTACTGGCAAAACCATAGCTTTGACTACATGGACCTTTGTTGGCTATGTAATGTCTCTGCTTGTTAACATGTTTGTCTAGGTTGGTCATAGCTTTTCTTCCAAGGAGAAAGCGTCTTTTAATTTCATGGCTGCAGTCACCATCTCCAGTGATTTTGCTGCTAAGTCGCTTTAGTCGTGTCCGACTCTATGCGACCCCATAGATGGCAGCCCACCAGGCTCCCCTGTCCCTGGGATTCTCCAGGCAAGAACACTGGAGTGGGTTGCCATTTCCTTCTCCAATGCATGAAAGTGAAAAGTGAAAGGAAATTCGCTCAGTCGTGTCCCACTCTTAGCGACCCCATGGACTGCAGCTCCTCCGTCAATGGGATTTTCCAGGCAAGAGTACTGGAGTGGGGTGCCATTGCCTTCTGACTCTCACTGTTTCCACTGTTTCCCCATCTGTTTGCCATGAAGTGATGGGACCAGATGCAATGATCTTAGTTTTCTGAATGGTGAGTTTTAAGCCAGCTTTATTTATCTGAGATCCCATAGAGTCAAGGCTGTACAAGAATAATGGCAAATCTCACTTTTGAGTTTTAACAGAAATTAAGCCATTTGTGGATGGGAAGTTTGTGCTGATGATTCAGTTCTGTTCTGTCCTGAGTTTGAATTTTCCCTCCCTGCCCATCTAGGTGTAAAGGTCTGCCTGCATCTGACACACAAATCTCTGAATCTCCTGGGTAAGTGAACTGTATTTAAATCCTCAAGGCACTCCTCCTGTGACCTTCAGGAACACTGGTTAGGACCTGAATCAGTTGGCCATATTTACTCCTAAAATTTCTAGATTTTGTATCCTAAATACTAGGCTTCACATGGCACTGTAGAAGTGGTGTTTAGTGCTTACTTGTTTATGTAAAAAATAAACCCCTTTTGTGCTTTTTTATTTTCTAAGAGATGGTGACACAAGGAATGATGCTCACAGTGGTCTTGGAAGAAGCAGCACCTTAGGCTTGTTTACTTTACAGGGATGCTTCTGCAGGATTTCCAGTCATGATGCTGGTACAAAGTGTTGTAAATTTCCAGGACACTGGATATAGTTGTATAAAAAATGGATGAATAAAAACTGACTCAAAAATAAATCCAAATGGGGTGCTTCAGGTTAGAGTACTATATTTTCTTCCCTAGCCCAGCTCTATTGTTGTAATGTCTTACCATCTAGGAGAGCCTCATATTTTAAGACACTACCTTAAAAATACTCGCGCTCTATACCCAGACTATCACAATTATGCAGTAAGATTAATGAATTCACAGGCTGTTTCTAAGAATTTAATGGCTTCTTAATAGAATAGGGTGCACACACAGCTAGACTACTATGACAAATCATAAAAGCTTCTTAATAAGAAACCTCAATTAGTTAATTAAAATTTGCTAATTGAAAATTCTAAGAATAGCATGTAAAATATTCCAGACCTCCAGATACAGCAATAAAACATGTATCTAACACACCCGGCAGTCCTACGTATCTGTGCAGCAGGAGAAACATGGTCAGTGAAATAAGGAATGAGAGAACAGGTCATCACACAGAAACCTTGCAAGTGGCCTAATATATCGGGAATGAGAATTGGAAATTATTATTATTTATCACACGGAGCAGGTGCAAGGAATGGGGGTCACCTTTATTAATCTACTCATACGTATCTACTCCTCTTATTCTTTACAGATTCATTGCTCTGCAATGGCATATAGGCATATTTAAGAAATAATGCATGAGTTTTACCAGCTTGATATACTTTCATATTTCTTGATGTTCTGAAAGGATGCATTTGATATTCAGGATAGTTCTACAAGAAAATGCTTGAAATACACATCAAGGTGGTTGATGCTTAGTTTCTGTTAAAGAGCAGTTCGAATGTTGTAAGGGAAGAAGTGCCTTCTAAAGCAAGCAGATAAAAAACATTTTTTGAAATGCCATACAACCAGCTCCAAGTCAAGGAGAAAGAAGGAAGTGTGACAACAGAGCTATCAAATACAACCACCATCAGCATGTCAGCCCGGTGTGCATGCAGGGTGTCATTCCACCACCCGGCAGGCTAGATCGTACAGCGCATCTGATGCCACCCTGCCAACAGCTCTACTGGAACCCACAGCCCAGCGTAGGTTCTCCAATACTCTCTTGTTGTGAACCTGAGGGTCCAGTTCCATGTGACCACAACTTGTGCATAATGTCAAATGTTTTTGATTTGTACCAAATCTTAGAATTTGATTTTTCAATCTGGCCTGCATCAGACAGACCCACCCTGCTGTGTATAAGTCAGGTCTCCTCACAAAGAATTTTGGGAAAGAAGGGGGAATGGATGATGATAAGGTGGGTTAGAGGAGAGAATTGGGCAAAGAACTGAGTTGCAACTTGCTACTAGAAATCAGTGTAGTGTTGACAGAAACAGGATTGTAAAAGCAGTACAATCAGGATTATAAAAGCAGGAAAAGTAAAAGAGTGGTAGCAGAATAGTGACTGCAGTAGGAATACAGATAACACCAGTGAACATCTGGGGAGATGGCTATTGAGTGTTCACAACTATATAGACTTATTAGTTTTCATTTATTATCCTCATGATACAGATGAGAAAATTGTGGCTCTGAGGTTATAATCTAACCTAACTGCCATAAACTAAACTGTAGAGTTAAGATTTTAATTAAGATGTTTCTGATACTTTGTAGTCATACTCAGGGTCTTCTGGACAAATCTCAGGAAAAGCCTCTGAGCCATTTATTCTTCCATTCCTTTTACATGGAATGTTATTCTCTTTCCTCACTAGCTACCAACTCCTATGTATACTGCAAAGCCCAACTTACCTCTCCCTCTTCCATGAAGCTTTACTGATTACTTCAATTCCTTTGAAGTCATAGCACTGACCATTTGAGCTACTAGGCCCAATGCCCTACTTTGCATTTTATTTAAGTTTCCATGGATGTCATCTTTCCTAAGCATATGGACCACATTTTCTATTTTTTGTCTCCCATAAAGTACTTAACATTTATAGGCATATATTATTTTTATTTTACAGACGATAAGGCCAGATGACTCCAATCAGTGCTGGAATGTAAGGAGGGTCCAAAGTAGGGTGGGAGTGAAAATACTGTAACCTCATCATCTACTTTACTCAGCTAAAAATGCATTTGAATCCCTCAATTCTTCTCTTCAGAAAAGGGACACATCTGTGAGCAACTTTCTAACAGGAAAAAAGAAAACAAATTTCAGAACCTAAATTAGGTTCATTAGATTCATATTTATTTAACTTAGCCTCTTCATTGGAGATTTTTATACAGTTAACAATCCATGAAGCTCTTTTAAGTCACATGACTCAGAGTACCCCAAAAGTCCAGCAGTGGCAATTTACTTCTCTGGGGAGAAGGCCTCTGGTTTTACATGCTAATTTTTAGCCTGCGTGTTGCTCCTTTCTGGGCAGTGGTGGCAGGACTGGAGGTAGGGGGCGGGGGGAGGTTGCTGCACTTATCTTGCTCATGACATTTCTGCAGATTATAGTCATCTGGGGATAACCTATGGTGAACAGCATGAAACTTGGAAGAGGCCCGGTATTAAGCGTGACAAGGACTGGTGGGCTCAATGGTTTCAGGTGGGCTTTGCCGATGTGGTCTGTAGCACACGAAGAAGTTATACTGTGGTCTGAGGTGCACGCCAGTCTTGCTGTGCGCACATCCTGGGCAGCAGAGAGAGCTGAGGCTGCTCTGGCTGTCCTAACAATCGTGGGTTGGCGATCTGCAGGATGAATCTCTGAGGAGCCTGGTAGGAAGTACAGCTGCACGAGGGTGAACTCTGGAAGGAGAAAGCTGGGCTTCCCAAAGAGACCTGGGAGGCTATCAGCACCTTTTCTTCTCCAACTGTTCCCCCTGCTCATGACCTGGCAGAAAAGTCTGCTGGCCGGTGAGCACTGGCGGGAAGCAAGCAGAAAAGGAAGAAATCGTAAGGGGTGAGTCCCTGGGAGATCCTGAAGGCAGGAAGCACAGCTAATAGGCATAGCTGAGAACCAGAGGAATCACAAAGAAGGATGACAGGCAAAAGACAGCTGGCAAAAAATTAGGCCATCACAATGGGAGCACGAGAGAGAAGGCAATGGAGCAGTCAACTGTGTGAGTAAAACCTCTTCATCTGAACAGAAACTTGGAGGACTGTCTTCTGTGGGAAACTGAGAGGAAAAAATGCCAACTATCAATTATATAGTGCTTACTATTGATATATGCCAGGCACTGTTCTAGATGCTTCCATGCATTATCTATCAGTATTTACAACAGCCCACAGGATAGCTATTATGACCCCCTGTTTAACAGATGAGG
Organism: Oryx dammah; assembly: GCF_014754425.2. Taxonomy (NCBI): domain Eukaryota; kingdom Metazoa; phylum Chordata; class Mammalia; order Artiodactyla; family Bovidae; genus Oryx; species Oryx dammah. Next base: position 68,491,235 of record NW_024070202.1, on the reverse strand, counting down.
AAAACTAAGACACAGAGAGGTTAAGTAACTTGACCAAGGCTACACAGCACATTAGAGGCAGAGATGAAATCTGAAACCAAGTCTATCCCCAGAGGTGTTCTTAGTCATTCACTCTACTGTCTCCCACAGAGAAGTTACATGTGGTGACTTGTATGTGTGATGTAACCAGCTGAGGCAGGACTCTCAATTTTGACTCCTGTCCGGGGCCGGTATGTGAGAGTGAGCAGCACGGGAGTGACCTGGCCCCAGTGACTGCCCTGAACCACCTCACGACTGAGAGAAACTGTTTTCAGTCTGTCCCCAGACACATGTTCAGGAATGCTGGTGATGACATTAAACAGTTTATTTTTCAGGAAAATATTCCCTACAAAGAAAGCTGACTGAGAGAGCTAATGATGGCAGGAAAGATGGGTTATTGCATGATTACAGAAGAATTCACTCTTGGATAAAAAGACTGGAATGCTGGCTGGGATCTTTGATATGGATATGTCCATTAGACACTTTATATAAAACAAGGAAATGCTATTAAAACCCCAGTAGGAGCCTGAGCCGGGGGAATGCTGTACTTTAATCGTAAGCCTGGACGATGTGATTTAAGAATCTAGGGATTCAGGATGCTTGCAGGATCTTTCCATCATGGATACCAAAGATTTACTGTAATCACCCAGAAGCAGAATGCTGTGCTGGGTCGGTGTGAAAGACCCAAGTTCAAATCTCAGCTCACTACTGGTGAGCTTTTCAGCTTCAGTTTCATTTATAAAATGAAGGCAGAATCTCAGCCATAATGATAGAATATTTAAATAATAATTGTAAACCTTCCTGCTTTCTACACATCGACTTCTGGTTGATATGAATTCCTGACAGTCTTCAGGAATTCATGTCCCAAAACTTGATTTACCACAAAATGGACTGTCTCACTTATTGAGAATTTACCAGATACAAGTGGCATAGAAAAGGAAATACGTGGCAGTGTGTGTGCATGCTAAGTCACTTCAGTCGTGTCCAACTCTTTGCGATCCCATAGACTGTAGCCTGGCAGGCTCCTCTGTCCATGGAATTTTCCAGGCAAGAATATTGGAGTGGGTTGCCATTCCCTTCTCTATACGTGGCAGTAAGAAGTATCAAATAATTTTTCTTGAACATTTACTGATTGTGAATGTGCTTAACTTTGTTGACCCTTTATTAGAAAAGGGTGAGAGTGTTCATGGAGGTATCAGGAGAATTACCATGAGGCCCAGAGCCTTACATGTTAAGAATCCAACTGGCTCTGATGACTGAGTGGTTCACAACCTTCCCCAATCCAGAGTTAAGACTTGCTTTTCTAAAAACAGAAGGCTTTCCTACTAATCCTGAAATCTCCAAGGGACAAGGGAAACCAAAGGGATCAGGACTGGTGGATACAAGTTATATTTGGAATCCCATCCTGCATGCAGAACTAACAAATCCATAGAAGAAGGCAGCAGGCTTTGCCAGGCCATAAATTATTACCTTTAATGGCCAGGCTTAGGGTGAAAGCAAAAAGACAAGCAAGGGCTTCCCTATCTGCTGTCTTCATTGGGGCATTTAGCACTAGAGTTAAAATCACTTTTAATCAGCCAGAAAGGCAGTTGTTTTTTCAAACAGTAACATGCTGAAGAGAGAATTTCCCCTAATATTGTAGAGAATTTGAACTTTGGCCCTGGTTGTGGAATAATCCTACATATGCCTGTCTAGAATAAACTGCAAATCTTCTCTGTCCCCTTTAAACCAATAGGCTAAAGTTCCTCAAAGGTGAACATAAATGATTCCCTCCACCATCTTTTTAAAAACACAACTGTACAGGGTTAGCATTCACTTTTTAAATTTAATAAACCTAGCAAACTGAAGCACAAGTGAAGTTTTCAGAACCGGGAATTCAAATTCCAAAGTACATCTTGCTTTGAAGTGGGATTCTTTGGGGTTGAGTTTTTGTAAATCACGGTGAACACAGTAAAGACTGCAATTTTTCTGGGGACTATATTGTCATACAATAGTGATCTGGATAACCACACTAGAGCCAGACATCCTGGAGTGTGAAGTCAAGTGGGCCTTAGGAAGCATTTCTATGAACAAAGCTAATAGAAGTGATGGTATTCCTGCTGAGCTATTTAAAATCCTAAAAGATGATGCTATTAAAGCACTGCACTCCATACATCAGCAAATTTGGAAAACTCAGCAGTGGCCACAAAACTGGAAAAGGTCAGTTTTCATTTCAATCCCAAAGAAGGGCAATGCCAAAGAATGTTAAAATGACCATCCCAAATGTGCTCATTTCACAGGCTAGTAAGGTTATGCTCAAAATCCTTCAAGCTAGGCTTCAGCAGCATGTGAACTGAGAACTTCCAGATGTATAAGCTGGCTTTAAAAGAGGCAGAGGAACCAGAGACTAAATTGCCAACATTCATTGGATCATAGAAAATGCAAGGGAGTTCCAGGAAAACATCTACTTCTACTTCACTGACTACGTTTTGACTGTGTGGATCACAACAAACTGTGGAGCTTTCCCGCTGCTGCTAAGTCGCTTCAGTCGTGTTCAACGCTGTGAGACCCCATAGACGGCAGCCCACCAGGCTCCCCTGTCCCTGGGATTCTCCAGGCAAGAACACTGGAGTGGGTTGCCATTTCCTTCTCCAATGCATGAAAGTGAAAAGTGAAAGTGAAGTCGCTCAGTCATGTCTGAATCTCAGCGACCCCATGGACTGCAGCCTTCCAGGCTCCTCCATCCATGGGATTTTCCAGGCACGAGTACTAGAGTGGAGCTTTCCTAGAAATGGGAATACCAAATCACCTTACCTGTCTCCTGAGAAACTTGTATGTGGGTCAAGATGAATAACAGTCAGAGCCAGGCACGGAACAATTGACTGGTTCCAAATTGGGAAAGGTGTATGACAAGGCTGTATATTTGTCACTCTGCTTATTTAACTTATATTCAGAGAACATCACGTGAAATGCTGGGCTGGATAAAGCACAAGCTGGAATCAAGAATGTTGGGAGAAATCAACAACCTCAAATATGCAGATGATACCACTCTAATGGCAGAAAGTGAGGAGGAACTAAAGAGCCTCTTGATGAGGGTGAAAGAAGAGTGAAAAAGTTGGCTTAAAACTCAATTTAAAAAAGTCAAGATCATAGCATCCGGTCCCATCACTTCATGGCAAACAGAAGGGGGAAAAGTGGAAACAGTGACAGATTTTATTTTCTTGGGCTTCAAAATCACTGCAGATGGTGACAGCAGTCATGAAATTAAAAGACACCTGCTCCTTGGAAAGCTATGACAAACCTAGACAGCATATTAAAAAGCAGAGACATCACTTAGTCAACAAAGGTAAGTATAGTCAAAGCTATGATTTTTCCACTAGTCATGTACAGATGTGAGAGTTGGACCATAAAGAAGGCTGTGCACTGAAGAATTAATGCTTTCAAACTGTGGTGCTGGTCAAGACTCTTGAGAGTCCCTTGGACTGCAAGGAGATTAAACCAGTCCATTCTAAAGGAAATCAATCTGAATATTCATTGGAAGAACTGATGCTGATGCCAAAGCTCCAATACTCTAGCCACCTGATTCAAAGTGCCAACTCATTCAAAAAGATCATGATGCTGGGAAAGATTGAAGGCAAAAGGAGGAGTGGGTAGCAGAGGATGAGATGGTTAGATAGCATCACAGACATGAATCTGAGCAAACTCTGGAAAGTAGTGAGGACAGAGGAGCCTGATGTGCTGCAGTCCATGGGGTCACAAAGAGTCAGACACGACTTAGCAACTGAACAACAACAAAATATTCTCAGATATGGCATTTTGCAAACTTAGTTTCTATTGGTTAAGTCAGTGAGAATTTTAAGAGTATAAAAATAATCACCTTTCTATCACAGCTAAATGTCAATTAACTCCAAATTTGAAATACTACTTCTTGGTGACTGTGTGTTTCTACCTATTAAGAGGATCAGAGCTCATTTTTGGAGGAGAAAACACTTGTCCTGTATTTCATTTTAAATTCTGAATTGCCTGTTCCTAGTTCCCTCAGTTACTCCTATTAAGTAAAAAGAGTGGCGTGTCGGTGGCTGTCAATCCTGGGATCTTGCACAAGCTTCAACTGTGTCATAAACAATCCTACAAGTGATAGTACACGGACTAGTGTTCGTAAATGACTCCATTTTTAACAAACTGAAGTAGGTTTAAGTCAGCCTCATGTGAACAGTACTTTCTCGTAAACATTGTTTAAGTGGAGAATAATGCCTAGACACGAATACATTACTCCTGTACACATAAAAGAGTGACGGCAAGTGTGAATTTCTGTAGGGCTTCACCCAGACCAGGGGACCCCAACCTCCAGGATCTAATGCCTGATGACCTGAAGTAGAGCTGATGTAATAATAATGCAAATAAAGTGCACAATAAATGTACCATGCTTGAATCATCCCGAAACCATCCCCCTCCCCGGTCCGTGGAAAAACTGTCTTCCACAAAACCAGTCCCTGGTGCCAAAAAAGGTTGGGGACCGCTGACCTAGAGACTCCTGCCTGAAATGTTCTGGGGTTTAGCAGAAGTCTAAGTTTTCCCTTGAGGATGTGTAATGAAGACAATCATGCAGATATGCACACTGGGACAGAAGAAGCTGGAGACTCACTGGCAAACAGCATCCCCTTCTGAGAAAAGGTCATATGAAAATAACCTAAAAGGGAATACTGGCACAAAGGAAGTCTGCTTCAGCATAACTTATAATAATGAGAGCTTGTAAGCAGTCCTCATGACAAAATGTATGGTGTGTTTCTGTGAATTCTACCCTATGAAATATTACATGATCATTAAAAAAATTAGTAATTTTGAAGATGAAGCAACATGGAAAAGATGCTCACAAAATAACACAGTTAAATGTGTGTCTTGATGACAACCTTTCATAAATGCCTATAAAATTAGAATGGGACACAAAACATGGAAAGAAATATCCATCAAGTACTGTGCCAGAAGGGTAGAAAATAAATGAGTCCCCTCTCGTCCACCATTTTTAAAGCTTACTCTAGGATTTCCTTAATAACTGAGAAATCCAGGTTTTCTTTAATGGTCTACACAGCTTACTAAAAAAAATTTTTAAAGGAGCTAAGTAGGAGATGACTAAAGAAACCAAAGGAAAAAGGAGCCAACCTCTTCTGGTGATCATGGATCCTATTTACATGGCTGGTTGGGTCACATTCAGATGCCAATGATGGTAACTCATAGGTCTGTTAGTCCTTAAAATATTGGCTAAAATGCTGAAGCTAATCTCAAGAAAATTCATTTAAAAAAAAAAAAAAGGAAGGAGAGAGGGAGACTTTCCCAGTCTGTCTTGTGGTCTGGAATTTATCATGGTATCTGTGTCTGTGAGTGTGTGGACTATGTTCGCATGTGTTTCTTTTTTCTAACACTATCAGCATGAGAACGACAAGAAAGGCACGGTAGATTTTTCAGAAGAAGCCAAGACAGCTGTGACAGCTACAGGGTTTCATTTACAGGCCACTGACACTGCACATTTCCGTACATATCAGACTCAAAGGTTAAAATATGTACATACTGCTCTTCAGCATTAAATCCAAGCAAAGATCAAAACTCTTTGACAGTACCAAAATGTTGCATTTCTTATTTTTCCACATTACTGTACACCTAAGATAACTTGGTTCTATGATTTTTTTTTTATAACACAAATAAGTAAACAAAATGTCAGGCATCTAATAAAAATGCATCCGTTCTCTATGCAAAGTCTAAGATAAAGGAGAACTTGGTGACTGGCATTCAGGGAAGAGCTGAACATGTTTATTCTTATCTCCAGTTGTCCCGCACAGCATAGATACATATGTTTTCCTTATAGCTAATGTTAATACACATAAATGCCTATCATTCATGTCTTCTGACATCTCAAAACTACTGCTTAAGATGAATAAGGGCCATGAATCAAAACATCCTTAAATTTCCCCCAAATCTGACTACAAGAAGAGGCAAGTGTATCTCTGTTTAAAAAATGTTATATTTCTATATGACACATCTTTTCAGAGTACCTGTGAGTATATTTAGTCTACGCAGGCTGATTAACCCTTCTTGATCTTTACTCCTGACAAGAAAGCAAAGATCACTGTATTTTATAAATCATGAGCACATTTGAATTTGGTAAGTCTAAAGACTAATGAAAAAAGAAAGAGGAAAACAAAGCCAAAAATCATAAATCCTTCCTGACTAGAAGGCATTCCTCTCTTATCCCTAAAAGAAATTAATTCCCTCACATCTTGTTTGAATTTAACTTCTGAAGTTCATCTTGTTCCATCTCTAGAACACGTCAGGCGGCAGAGTATAAAGATATGACTGCATGAATAAAAACACATGACCAGTGCGGCCACTGCACACACTAAAACAAGATGGGACAGAAAAATATGAACTGTCAGGTGACATGTCGCTTGGACACACATGTCTCTGCAGTTTGTCATGTATTTGCAATTGGAAAGCTACTGGATGGATCTAAATTCTCCTTCCCCTGCAATTGCAAAACAGGGAAATGTAATCAGGAAGAGCTAATGCTTTATGAGCAGCATGCTGGCATCACTTTTCAGTTCTAGAAGACTGGCTAAGAGAAAAAGTATTCAACACATTAACACTGTACAGTACACTCAGGGACTCTACATGGAAGGATAAGACAAACGCAATGCCAGGCTCTTCCGAGAAGGTACCTTGTTCAGATGCTGGGTGTGAGTTTAACTTGGGAAGAGAGTGTAATCCCCACCCACTCTTTCTTACAGCAGCCTTACATGATTTATAGTATTTTTATTGCAAATATAGTAATGAAACCTCACTTTGTGCAGATTGAAGTGGTGATGAGGGAATTGAGGTGGTTTGGCGATGGATGGAGGTGCAGAGTGAGATGCAAAATTCTATTCCTGTCACAAGTGAGAAAAACACAATTCAAGCTGACCCTGGAAACAGTTATGTTCGTGGGCGGCAGAGGGGGTGGGTGGGGTGGGGGAGGAGGGAGGAAAGACTCCTAGAAGGCAAGGGCACCAATGACATATGGAATGTGGCCAGGCCTGTAATGAGATGAAATCCATAAAATGCATTATCCCTTCTCTGAGCCTCTGTAAATACAGAGGAGAAGCAGGATAAGAGTCTGCCACGATCGTTACTGGTGGCCAAATCTCTCTGGTGGGAAAGGCAGGTTTATTTTCACGCTTTTATATGAGTCGAAGCTTTTGAATAAACAAAATTCTTCGGGAACTCTCAAGGGATGATCCTGACTGTCTGACCTTCCCGTGGTACCCTGCCTGGAAAGTCCTCTCTTAATGCCTTTCGGGGTCTGGGATTCTGCTCTCGTATCTTGTGAAGCAGTGCAAGCAGTGAAGATGAGTTAGCAGCTTAAACTTCCAGCTGCTTAAGTTCAGAGGAGAGAAGAAAATGGGCCGGGACACCCAGGTTAACTGCAAGATGGCATAGACTCCACAATTCTAAGGAACTGGGCTAGTCAGGTTCTACATCAATCCCAAACAAAGAGATCTGAATAGGCCCAATTAACATTTCTTATTTAGCCTCTCACATTAGATTTTTGCTCTTTTTGAGAGGATGGGAGGGAAGTGGGAAACTGGTCGGGGAGAGAGGCTGTTGAAAAGACAGAGGGCCAGAAACCTGGCAGAGTACTTCTCTCCTTTCTACCCTCTGGTTCCCTATTCTTCTAGAACCTGTGGGATTTTCACAGACTGATCACAAACAGTGAGAAAGAATCTAAACACTGGAAGATCTTTACCCCTCAGGAACCACACAGACGTTTATCCAGTCATTCAGTTTCAAACAAGGGACTCTATAATGTATATGAATGATTTGATTGTTGTTCAGTGGGGTCTGGGGCTATAAATCTTGGCTTCCAAGCTGGATCTCGTATTCAGTAGCCTTTTGGAAGAGATTCCAGAAGACAACTTGGAAATTTTATACTTCCTTCGTGTGTTGAAAAGACCCAGCCCTTTTCTGACTGTACCATGGCCCTATTACATGAAAAACAGGGCTATCACACTAGTCATTCATCAATACCATCTGCCATGCTTTCCTTACTATTAAATTGGCAGAAGTTTTTTTTTGTTTTGTTTTAATGATAATCCTTAATGCCAGCAAGGAAATAGTGAAACATTCTCGTTCACTATTGGTAAGGATCAAAATGACTATATCCTTTATGGAAACAATTTTACTGTAATTTACTGATAATTTACTGTATCGGTAAACTGTATAGTGTTCAGTCTTGAATCCCACTCTAGAAAAAAGTCAGATGTAATCATGGCATCATTCACAGCATTGAAAAATATAAGACCATCCAATGGTCCAACACAGGAAATGGATGAATAAATTCTAGGTAGTAGTGCTGCCAAATGATTGTTTTAAAAATATTTAGAGACTAAAAAATGCCCAAAATAAACTTTAAGTGGGAAAAGTAGAGACATAATTCTATGTATGTTATGATTCTGGAAAAATATGCATAAGAAACAAAAACTGGACGAAAATACTCAGAAATACTAACTGTGGTTAATTTTGGGTGAAGAAAGCTAAGGTTTACTATCTTGTTTATTTTAGTAAGCTTCCACTAAGATGATAATTTTTTCCTCTTTACAAAAGTATTATTTTATTAAGATACTGAATCAAACAGATGAAAATTATAACAACAGAATATGCTTTTGGGTGGTTAAGATTTTTAAGCTGGCAAAGATTCATGAAAAATTCTAATTCCCATTGAAGATAAGGAAGGGTAGAACAGACTCTTAGCATCCTATGCTGGAACACATTTCTAGAAGAGGTTTTGCTGAAATTTATCAAAATTTCAGTTGTACACATCCTCAGACTCAGCAGTTCTCCTGATGGACATTTATCCTAAGGGAATAACTAAAGTGGTGTGCAAAAGATATAAATTCTGGCTGTTTATTGTTTATGCATTAACAACAACAACAAAAGAAATAAAACTAACTAAATGTTCATTAAGAAAGTCCTGGTTTATATAAATTTAGAGTAAACCTATATGTAGACTAATGCATACCCACTTTAAAGATAATCTATAGCTACTTTTATTAATATATAAATATTTCTACAATGAAATTTATTTAAAAAGGGAAGAATATAAAAATGGAGTATAGAGTATGGTCCATTTATATATTACACTCTTTCTCTATACGTGTGTACATGTACACACAAATTTCACTGTGTAAATATTTATACATTAATAAGTAGAACATACAAAATCCTGGAAGAACATGGGCCAAAATCCTTGTATGGTATGGAATGCTGTGTATGGTCGGAGAAGGCGATGGCACCCCACTCCAGTGTTCTTGCCTGGAGACTCCCAGGGACAGCAGAGCCTGGTGGGCTGCCGTCTGTGGGGTCGCACAGAGTCAGACACGACTGAAGTGACTTGGCAGTAGCAGCTGTGTGTGGTGGTGGAAATGTAAATGATGTTTCACTTCTCTTTTATACCATTCATTGATATGTAAATCATTAATAACAAGAATGTACTGACTGCAACATTAAGATTTCAAAATGGTTTAAAGAACATTGCAACAAAAACTGGCAAACACACCTCCTGTTTAAGAAATAAAATGCTACCAACCCAGATGAAGCCCATTCTCTACTCCCTCCCATGGTACCCCTGCCTCCAGAGATAACTGTGATCCTGGTTTCCATAGTTCCCTGTGCCATGCACTTCTTTACACTTTTATTATGTACCTCTGTATACCTAGGCACACTGTTTTTACTCTCAGGAATAAAAAGCTGTTCTCATGTTTTCAAAGAAAAACCTGACATAGTTGAGCCCTCCTGAAGCATGGCTTTGGGCAGTGGGTCAAAACCACTAGCAGAAGAAGGTGTATATGAGGCTCTGGGAGAGCAGTGGCAGAGACACTACAGGTTCCCCCGCACTGGCCACATCCCTCCCCAAGATATGGGCAGGAAGAGCTCAGACACACCTAGAGGGTTCTCTGCGTGGGTCCAGGTGGAGAAGACAGAATACAGTGATCCCCCTCTCACAGCTTCCTAACTGCCCACCCCTTCTTATAGTGGTAAAGGCAAGGATTCAACAGACTCTCACTTTCATTTGTAAAGAGATGGACTAATGTCTTCTTACCAGCCACTTTTGTGGATGCAAATCAGCCAGAGTGTTTTTAAACTACCTTATTATTGCATAGCAATCTGGAAAAACATAAGTGACAAAGCAAAATTTTAAAAAGAGTCTAATTTTTTGAACATACGGATAAACACTTGAAAGATAAAAGCAGTTTGTTGATGAACTCTTAAGTGCTATTTCTATTTTTAATTCCTATTCTTATTTCAGTATTTTCATACACCAAAAATAAAGAGGTATCAAGGACCAAAGATAAGTTGCTATCAATACCACTGGACAACTAGAAGAATGACTAAAACTAAAACTGATACGGTTGACAGTGCAGTGTTGATGAGTAAACGAAGCAACTCAACTGAAGGCTCCTTCCTAGCCTGTAGGAGAGTGGTGTGGTTCAACTGCCAGTAAAAACTGTTTGGCTGTTTCTAACAGCTTAATAATACATACTACACCATGCATCAGCAATTCCACTTCTAGAAATACACCAAAGAGAAATGAATGCTGTAACCACAAAAAGACTGGTATGAGAATGCTGACGGACTCCCTACTTGTAATAGCCAAAGACCATCAACAAGAGAATGGATAAGTTTAGTAATCCACAGAGAGCAAAAACAAAACACACATTAATTCATTCATTCATAACAAGGATGAATCTCAAAAGTACAGGTTGAACAAAAGAAACTAGATATGATTAAATGGAAATTTAATGGAAGTCCACATGAAATTCCTGATTAATTTGCATTACCATAAACAGTATTATTCTATACACAACAGAATGATCCATAACTCACAGTTCACGTAATAAACTTATTAACAGATGGGAAGAGATGACACCCACGGGCAAAGCTCTTGTTATTTTGAAGGCATATCAGGTGGAATTCTAGAATGAGGACCTATTTTTTGTATTCAATATCTTTTAGGGGCTATAAGAATGTTGCATGACCTACGGGGAGAAATCGAAGGGTTTACAATAGTTTTTCAGGTTAAAATTAAGATTTCTTTGACTTTGATATTATACCTAAGTATGTGCATGCCCCTTTAAAACTCTAGAAAATAAGACTTGATGCTTTAGTCCTAGAGAAATGTATGTCAAAGATCGTAACATTTTTTAAAGGGTAAATGAGCTAAGAGTGTAATGTGCCTTTATTAATTAAAAGCATTCCAGCTTTGAGTTTTCAAAAATATGGCTGCCATCTAGCAAAGATGAATGTGATACAGAAACCAGCTCTCCATCATACTTGTTTGGCCCAAGAGAACTGTACATCACTGACTGTGGCTGGTGTTGAACACAATGATAAAATGGGCAATAAACGAAAGAGGCATGTTTGCATGGGCACAATGAAGAGCAAGTCTAAGCAACTTGCCAGCTTATTTGCTCCAGATGAATCTGCCCTAATAATGAGAATAAAAAAAATAAATCAACTTTGCACCAACAATGGATTCTACTTTTCCTGGAAGACAAAAGCACAGAGGCATGTGTAGTTGACACACACTGCCAAAGAACACTGTGTGTTCTTTCTCTGGTTGTAGGGACAATGACACCAATTATCCTTTCCAGCAAACCCGAGTTTGGGCAAAAGACAAACTTGGATAGTATCTGACATAAAGGGATGGTCATGCAATTTGTTCTGGTGAGAGTGTGCTTTTTCAAGAGCACTGAGTATCAACAGTTGCTAACCTCTCAACCTGAAATTAAAAAATTCAGTTGGCTAAGCCAGGCACAGTCAAGACAACACGTATAAGACACTGCTGAGAAGGCAGGGACAACTCCAAAAGCTAGATGCAATTTGTGGTCTTAGCATGCTGGATCATATCTCATTAGAGGAGAGAAGGTTGGCAAGAACTGACTGTACACTGGCCCCATCGCCTGTAAATTACGTGGGCCCGTGCTGTCACCTTAATGTGCATGGAAATTTCAGTGGTCACGGAAAGGTGGAAGCTCAGGGAAGGCTTCTCTGAAAATCACTCTGCCTGTCTGACGTCACGCTTACGGCCTGAGCAATGGGATGGTGCACAGAGTGAACTGACTGTCAAGCAAAAGGTACTAACTAGCATCAAGCAAGGGAGAAGAGTCCCTGGGACAGAACAAACAGGAATGCAATGACCAGAGATTACATTACTACCTGCTCGGGGTAGAATGAAAAATCCTCCTTGCTTGTGGTTTGGATTTTACCAGCAACTGGAGACAATGACATAAAATACAAGCTAGTGTTTAAATTATTCAAGTCTGGTAACTGCACATGGTTTGCATGTCCAACTGAAGAACTCTATGTGAGTAAATTCTGAGCTGTTGGCTTTTTTTATTGTTGCTGTTGTTTTTTGAGCATTAAGTTTTCAGATGCAATGTGTGTGAAGCAAGACAAAACAACTGGAGATGAAGAAACATGGGCCTTATCCTGGAACTGCATGAATTCCATGTAGTTTTTTGAGAGAAACTGACATCTTTTTACTATGGTATCCAGGTAATCATAAAGAATGATAAGACTATAGGACAAAAAGATCTGGGAAGTCAAACCCTGAGTCTGTCATGTATTAGCTGTGTGAATGTGGGCAAGTCATTGAATTTCTCTGACCCCTGTAAAAAACGAGGTCAGAGCAATTTTTATAATAGAATCATGGCTCAATGGAGTAAATGCATGATTCCAGAAGAAATGAGACTACTTTGAATTACTTGCGAAAGTTTCTTATAAAAAAAGTTCTATTACATACATTTAAATATTTATTGTTTGTGCCATGACCTACCCCACAGGGCAATATGAGGAGTGAAATACGTGAAATTCTTTAGAAACCCACGGTAATAGTATTGGGGTGGGCACCATGATGTACAAGAAAAAGCAGACTTTGGAAGTGCATCATTTTGGGTGCAAGCTCGCCTCTAAAAGCTACTTGGTAACAGTGACAACTACCCGAGCGAGATGTTCTTAACCTGGGGTCAGTGGACCTAAAGGAGCCATGGACAGAACTCAGGAGATCTTGGATAAAAAGAGTATGTTTCACTAACTTAACTGAAACACAGCATTTCTTTCCATTATGAACAGAAGTGACTAATCATGGTATCTTTGCAGAATCTATGATTTTACATACAAAGAAGTCCAAGATATTTTTATATCACAGTATAGTTGTAACACATCTCAAAATACAGTTTATACTCATCACTAACTTGAAATTATGTAAACTAGTCACACAGTGCCTAAGCTCTCTTCAGTCAGTTAGTTCAGTCGCTCAGTTGGGTCCGACTCTTTGCGACCCCATGGACTGCAGCATGCCAGGCCTCCCTGTCCATCACCAACTCCCAGAGTTTACTCAAACTCATGTCCATTGAGTTGGTGATGCCATCCAATCATCTCATTCTCTATCATCCCCTTCTCCTCCTGCCTTCAATCTTTCCCAGCATCAGGGTCTTTTCAAATTAGTCAGCTCTTCACATCAGGTAAGTATTGGAGTTTCAGCTTCAGCATCAGTCTTTCCAATGAATAGTCAGGACTGATTTCCTTTAGGATGGACTGGTTGGATCTCCTTGCAGTCCAAGGGACTCTCAAGAGTCTTCTCCAACACCACAGTTCAAAAGCATCAATTCTTCAGTGTTCAGCTTTCTTTCTAGTCCAACTCTCACATCCATACATGACTAATGGAAAAACCACAGCCTTGACTAGACAGACCTTTGTTGGCAAAGTAATGTCTCTGCTTTTTAATATACTGTCTAGGTTGGTCATAACTTTTCTTCCAAGGAGTAAGCATCTTTTTATTTCATGGCAGCAATCACCATCTGCAGTGATTTTGGAGCCCCCAAAAATAAAGTCTGACACTGTTTCCCCATCTATTTCCCATGAATTGATGGGACTGGATGCCATGATTTTAGTTTTCTGTATGTTGAGCTTTAAGCTAACTTTTTCACTCTCCACTTTCACTTTCATCAAGAGGCTCTTTAGTTCTTCTTCACTTTCTGCCGTAAGGGTGGTGTCATCTGCATATCTGAGGTTATTGATATTTCTCCTGGCAATCGTGATTCCAGCTTATGCTTCATCCAGCCCAGCATTTCTCATGATGTACTCTGCATATAAGTTAAATAAGCAGGTGACAATATACAGCCTTGATCTACTCCTTTTCCTATTTGGAACCAGTCTGTTGTTCCATGTCCAGTTCTAACTATTGCTTCCTGAGCTGCATATAGATTTCTCAACAGGCAAGCTTTCTTATTTAAGGCCTTATGAAGCACAAGTTATCATATCACAAGTTCATAATTTTAATATGTTGACAACTGCATTTGAATATAATTGGTTTTCTTTGCAATACTATATATCTTAGCTTATGAACTTAAAAACACAATTTTGCAAAACAGTCCATCAGCTTTGCCAGCTAACTAGAGGAGTCCAAGGCACTAAAAAGTCCCACAGCCTCCCTGGGAATTCATTTTCTTAGGGGTAAAAGGGAGAGTAGAGCTGTGAGGCAAGGTCATTGTGAGATTACAAATGTCAGAGTTAAGTGCACTGCCCTGTGCCCGGTATACAATAGTTTCCCAGTGAGGAGAAGCTAATCTATGCTGAAAATGATGAGCCAAGGGAAGTAATTTCCTGTGTTACACATTTCATTCTTCCTTAACACGATAATTTCAATAAAATTAGCTTTGGTCTTTTAAGGACATAAGGCTGATGCTTTCTCATGATTTGCCTGTGTTCTCTTATTCAGGATGGATGGTCCTTTTTGGTGTTTAGGGGCCTGGCTGGCTGGCTCTCTTCTCTAAGTCTGCATTGCTATTGCTGGAAACAACCTCCACATGGACCAGAGCTGGGTGTCTACCCTGTGAGGATGGCGAGGTCTTTCTGGGGACGTGGGGCTGACCCAGCTGCACTACAGTGAGCCAGCAGGCAAGGTCTTGGCCATGGAAGCGGAAATGAGAACAAGTTATTTAGAAACTGGGAACATGAAGCTATTTTAAAGCTTGCCAGTGAGGGGGCCTTCAAAGGCAAGACTAGTCGTTAGGCTCAGCATAATGAACCTCAATGTGAGAAAATTAAGTAATGTTTCAACTTGAGTCCCAAATCAACAGTCTCAGCAATATGAGAACATCCAGCAAAGGGGAGTGCGCAAGAGCAACGGAGGGAAGATTCATGGCTTTCTTAATTAACTCCGAGGTGCTGCACATAAGGGGAAAACGATAAATCAAGTAGATTACTGCCAGAGATCTGAATTTCCAAATGAAATAAGAGAGGTGTAGGGCCTTGAGTCATTTTGTAAATGTGTATGGCAGTGGGTGGAGGGGCGTCTCCAAGGTCATCCCTTATGTTAAAAATTTACCACCATGCACAACAGTCCCTTGATCTCATCTCATATCATAGGCAAAGTACTTGTCATGCAGTCAGGTGTGAAGAGGCAAGAAACAGATGAATAAAACGCATACTGGGAGGACAACGTAAGATACACACATTAAAACTATGAATGTTAGACACACTTATTTAAGACACATTCACTGACCACCTGTGATGTAACGGGTCCTATTCCAGAAGCTGAGGACAAAGTGATGACCAAGACAAAGTCCCTGCCTCCAGGGGGCTCCCACTCTCCAGGGGGAGGCAGGTACCAACAGCAAAGCAGTTCATTAAGCTGTGATTTGAGGTGGTGGCAAGTGACAAGAAGAAGAAAGCAGAGTTAAGGGCACAGGGGCAGGTGGGCAGGGAACTGCTTCAGTTGGTGGTCAGGGAAGGCCTGCTGTGCAGGTGGTATCTGACCAGACACCTGAAGGGGGAGGCTGGGTAGGAACTGTGTCAAGTTCTGAAGGGAGGGAGTATGTCCCAGCAGAGGGGCCAATGGGGACAAGAGCTGGGAGCAGGACGATCTCACGGAGCAGCAGCTGTGCTGGTGAGGGGTGAGGTTGAGAGGTGGGGAGTACTCCATCACAGAGGCCTTGGAGCCACAGTGCGGAGTGGCTCATTTTTACTCCATATGTGACAGGAAGCCACTGGCAGCAGAGAGAGGCAATCCAACTTAGGTTCTACTAACGAAGAAATACAAGCAAAGAATTCTTGGCATGTAGAATAAACAGGGATTAATCCATGTGGCAGCACTGTTATTAGTGGCAAAAACACAAACACATGCAAACAGATCTGGAAACTAGCTGAATGTCCACCAATCAGTAGTGGAAGAGTTGAACTGTTATGCATCTGTATCTTAGAATTTTATGGAGGTATTAAAAGAATAAGTTGGAGCTATCTCTAACTTTGACCCAGAAAGATGTTAAATGGAAAATCAAAAAGAGATGTGGGCAATTTATATAATTTATTTATTTCAGGCTTTCATTAAAAAAATATTTATTGATTTATTTTATTTGGCTGCACTGGGTCTTCGTTGCAGCATGTGGGATCTAGTCCCTGACTAGGGCTCAAACCTGGGACCCCTGCACTGGAGCATGGAGTCTTAGGACCACCAGGGAAGTCCTCAGGCTTCAGTGTTTTATAAAAACAAATGTTACCAACAACCAAAGCCCTGCATACATGTCTGCACCTCAGTACAAATGTGATGGATACCCTCTATGACATTAACATTAGTTACTTTGGAGTAGGAGGACTGGTGGGGAGTTAGGGAGAGAAAAGAGAAGCTATTGATCTTAAATACATTTGTACACAAATTTAAACTTCGTGAGTCAAGGTTCACAGCAAAGTATGTTGATGCTATGATTTTGGAAATGGATCTTAAAGATTTCAACAATTCTTTCTGGAGCGTGGGGAACCTTCATAAAATAGGTAGCATTAAAGTCAACCTTCAAGAGGACAACTGTCCTAGCCAGGAAAGAGTGGAGAAAAGAGGAGAATGCAGCAAGCTGAGAACGAAGCATGGAAGGTTTCTGTACCTGATGCTGATAACTGACACTTCTGACCCATCTTCTGATGGCAGCTGGTACTCAGGGTGGAGGCAGGCAGGGAGAACAGTGAGTTCTTAGGATAATCCAAAACAGGGAGTTAAGAGCTTCACGTAAGGACAGTAGTAGGGGAACAGTTCAAAAAGGTCACGAGGATGCAGATAGCACAGATCTGGCACCTGGTTATTTGGAAATGGGAGTGAGGGAAACTGATGGGTGGAAAACAATAAACTTTAAGCTTCCTGGGGGTGGGTGGGTGGTGTGGGTGTGTGTGTGGGTGTGTGTGGGTGGGTGTGTGTGGGGGTGGGGGTGTGTGTGTGTGTGTGGGTGTGGGTGTGTGTGTGTGGGTGTGTGGGTGTGTGGGTGTGTGTGTGTTAGGCGCTGTTGTGTGTGATTCTTTGCTACCCCATGGACTAGCTCGCCAGGTTCCTCTGTTCACAGAACACTCCAACACTGGAGTGGGTTGCCATTCCCTTCTCCAGGGGATCAAACCCAGGTCTCGCGCACTGCAGGCAGATTCTTTACCATCTGAGCCACCACGGGAGCCCAGTGAATGAATCAACTTCATGTATCATGAAACAACTTTACTAACCCAGAAAAGAGAAGCTGTTTTGGAGAGAGTTGTGAAACAATGCGCCCAGCACTGGATGAGTTGAACCTGCACTAAACACTCATGTACCAATGGGCAGGTAGAAATGAAACCTGGAGGAGACCTAGGATTAGGGGGTCAGAAGTCCTTTCCACAGAGGTGAGAGCTAACCTGTAGGAATGGAGTGAATACCAATGGAAAAGCAAAGTACAAGGGACAAAACTTAGGGAGAAATCTGTCTGTGTGGCAAAGAGGCAGGAGAAGAACCAGGATAGAACACATTAATGGGCACAAGGAGAAAAGGGTTTCAGAAACACAAAGTGGACAAGGGCATCAAACTTGGTAGGCCAAACAGGGGAAGGTCTCAGGAAAGACGCCATATTATCCATCAAAAGAAAAGAGAAATGGACAGGGAATGCTTAGGATAGACGAGATCTTCGGATACATGAAGTGTGACTAAATGAAGCCAGACATTAAGAGGTTTGAGGCCACAGAGATGAGAGACAGATGTGGAGTATTGGCTGTGGTGCCAGCTTTGCACGAGGGAGAGTAAGATTGAATAGAACATGGATGAAAAATCCAGATGAATGTGGAGATGGGAGAGAGAAGTTGAAACAGGATGCAGAAATGGTCTCCATCTTCTCAGAACAGGAAGGAAGATCACCTGCTGAAGAGGGACTGGGAACTCCTTTGGGAATGCTGGCACAATGGGAGACACTTGCAACTGACTAGCTAAGTTCACTAGTTCAGTCACTCAGTCGTCTTGACTCTTTGCAAGCCCATGTCCTGCAGCATGCCAGGCTTCCCTGCCCTTCACTATCTCCCATAATTTGCTCAAATTCATGTCCACTGGGTCGATAATGCCACGTTTACCAAGATGATGATAAGTTTAGCAAGGTTTTAACTGGGCTGAAAGCATTACACGACTGTCTTGAGGGTCCAGCTGAGGTTAGAAAGGTTGTGTTTGTGGTAGGACACATCGTGCTGCAAGGCACGTTAGTGATTCTTCAGCAGCGAGCCTGGGTAGCAACGCTGAGACTGGAGATAATGAGTGGGCAAGGTCCCTGGAAGGAGGGAATTCAACTAAACTGGTCAATTCGAAGCTGATATCTGGCAACTGGCCCAAATATGAAGGTAGGTAAGCAAGGGCTGAGATTATAGAGGTCTCCAGGTAAATGTGGTACCAGGAAGAGGGCACAAAGAAGCAGGTGAACTAGAGACCCTGATCCACAGGGAAATGTCTCAGTAGGAGATACTGAAAATGCTTTGCTTAGGAAAAAGTCCAAGAAATGAATTTCTACAAATGGGGGAAAAAGAGGAAATCTAAGACTATTTCTAGATGGTTTCAATTATCATTCAGTCTCTTTCAATCAGGAAGTCTGAAGATTTTTTTAAAAATGTAATGCTGCTTTGAAATGGACTTAAAAGATGCAGAAAAAGAACAGTTGCAAATACTGACTGGTAGACATAAGAAAGACTAAAACATGCCCTGGTATGATCTGAGTTGTATAAGCAGTCTGTTTTAAAATACTGATTGCTTTAACTGTAGATGACAAGCAAGTTATGCAGGGAGGCCCGGTACCTAAGAAGAGAATCATATCGCCCAGTTCTGCCAAGACTCACCTCTCCTACCATGTGTTTTATGCCAGTAGCACAAGCTAATTCTGTTGGAGCAAGCCAAAATGTCACATAAAGGCTCTTTCCGGCTTCCCGATGTCTCCTGAGAGCACACGCTTCTTGCAAAACACAGTGAGCAAGGCATACCAGATTAGGAGATATTACAAGGGAAATTTGGCAGGCAGCCATCATGGCTTTGTTTCAACTGATGTTCATAAAAACCTAGGCTAAGAAAATGGTAGCACAATGTCTGGTGTTTGAGATCTGACAGCATGCAACATATTTACAGCATGCATTAGGCCACCAACTGCAGTCTGGGGCCGGGGCACGCAGCAGAACCTCAGATCTGGTGGACAAAGGAGGGAAATGGGAAAGCACGTCTTGTACTGTAATAAATATGACTGCTCTCAGAAGACCACAAACAGGTGGTTTCTCACACACTCACACACACACACACACAACCACTACTTTCAGAAAGATTAAAAAAAGTCAAATGTTTCTGGCTTGTTTGTATAGAATAAATAGAAGGGCAGTACACACTTGGCCAATTACAACATTTTTTATGAGGTTATGACTGACTATAATCTGGCAGAAACCAGTCCAACTGCAACAGCACGAGTGAGGGTCTGGGGGAATTAGGTGAGGTTTTGGAGTGGGAATGAAAGTGAGAAGAGGAAGAAAGCTTTCATTAAGCAGTTCAGAATCTGGTAGGAGAATTTCTTTAAAAAAAAAAAAAAGCATCCAGACTAATTTTGTTTTCATTCAAAACAACCTCTTATTTAGTATATTTTTCCTTTATGTTCTTGAACACATTTATAATGACTGCTTTTATGTCTTTGTTTCCTAAATCCAACATCTGAGCCATCTAAGGGAGGGTGTCTATTGACTGCTTGTTTTTTTTTTTCCTTGTCTAAGGGTAAGATTTTCCTATGTTTTTCATGTCTAGTAATTTTTTATTGTATATTAGACATTATGTATCTGCCTAATTTCTATGAAGACTATTGATTTTTATTCTAGAAGATAGCTCAGTATCAGGCTGATCATGCTAAACTTGTGTAGGCCTACACGTATGCTTTAACAGGGCCATGGAAAGCCCAAAGTGTTCTTTTTACTTTTCAGGACTCACCTCCAAACTGTCTCCTCTGAAGAGCTTACGGAGTCTTGATTTTAGGAGCAGTTAGGGTGTCTCTAGGGCTGGTCATACTCTAGGACAAAGTCCTTATTTCTAATGAGTGTCTTTCCGATGCCTCAGTTAAAAGACCAGGGGGTTAACCGGTTGCTGTTTTCATGCTGGCTAGAATGCAATGCCTACAGGACTGCTTGACCTTTGGTGTGGATGTCCCATTCTCACTCCTGGAGCTGCTGTCCTTTGGTAAGACACCGTCTTACCCTGAACATATCCACCCTCGGCTGTGGACCCTCATTCAGACTTTTGTGGCCCCTTTCTGCACTGACACCTCATCTCCAGGCCCCTGTGCTACAGGTTCCAGCAGCTCAAGTTGCCCCAACTCTGTTCTCTTTCAGTTCTAGGTCACTCAACTGCAGTATGGAAACTGTCCTGCAGTGAGCCAGATGGCCATGGGGATCACCTCTAAGTTTCTTTTCTCTCAGCAATCAACTCTGTCCAGCCTATCGTCCTCAATGTTCTCCTATTGAGCCTGAAAACCATCATCTTATCAGTCCAGTTGTTTACGGTGGAAGAACTAGCGATGGCAAATGTTTAGCATACTTTATGCTGTACTCCATATGGATGCAGAATAAAAGTCGTCCTCCACTCCATTTTTATCACATAGCCCTTTCAATGCATGTGGGAAGCAGAGTTCCTGGTGTCTCATAGAAGTGTCCCTAGAATTAATGATTTAGTCCCTCTCTCGTTCCTAATACAAATTCATACTCATTCATTTAATAAACATTTACTGAGAGTCTACTATGAGCCAGATGCTGTTCTGGGAGCTGGGGACACAGGTGTGGGAGACAGAAGTATCCCTGCCCTTGTGGAGCGTATTTCCTGGTGGGGATTGTGTTGGCCCTGCTCCAAAACTATGCTTCCTCTGCAGTTGTTTCTTTAATTACTGATGATAGGAAAAAGGGAGACTCAGCATGGGCAGAATATAAAGAATAATAAGACCTATTACTTACACAACACCTCCTATGTCCCAGGCCCTGCTATATGTGCTTTGTCCATACTAATTTCACACTCACAGTTAGGAAGGTATTATTATTAGAGTTAAGGACACAGAGGCTGAGACTTGCCAACCTGTTCACATAGCTCATGCAAGGCAGAGACAGCATTTACACCTTATCTGTCTCACTCTTGCTCACACATTCTTCACCACTACATTGCTCTATTTCTAAGAGAGAGAGCAGAATGACATTGGAGATGGGGATAGGGAGAAACAGGGATTGTTTTCAAACAAAAAAGTCTCCATTTTTAATAGAAGCCACCTAGATGTCTGGGAAGACTGAGAGAAGCAAACAGATCACTATTCAAACAGGCACAGAGTAAAAGGCAATGGAGCTGGCACAGAGGTGAGGATTTTGTCCTCCTTTTCCCCAGCTGATCACGAGGGAAGTGGCAATGTCCTGCGTTTTGAATCAGAAAAAGAACAGCAGGCTGTTCTGAAAGGCTCCCCAGTTCCTTGGGGAAGCTGCTGATATAGGTGGAAGTGACTGAACTCTAGGAATCCCCACACAGCAGAACTAGTCCCATCAGATGCTTCACGAAAAAGTGATCTGGGATCAGGTACATATGAAAATTATACCATCCTTCCTGGAGACTTAAAATGCAGCTTGGCATAGGAGAGGATCTGATTAAAGCCTGTGGTAAAGAAATCTATGTTATTTAACTCAGGATTTCCCCAGATGAATTGACAGAACCCTTTTGTGAATAAATGAGCTTTGTCTGTAAGAGAGGGAGAGGGACAGAGAGACAGGGAGGAGGGAGGAGCTGGCTAACACCCGTTGGAATTACTGCTCTACGAACCCTATTTTAGAATTTGCTGTTTAATAGCAAACACTAAGCTAAAGAAAAATTAATTTTTAGAGGAGGTCAAACCTAACTACTACTGTGCCAAACGGTGCAGGAGTCTTAAAGAGAATTCAAGTAGAGCTGTAGTTCAGGAATGAGAAAATGTTACATTTTTATTAGATTGTAAATGACAAGCACTGAGTGCAAGAAGGTACCCATTTATGCCTAGGCATAGCATTCCTTTATAGTTTATACCAAAATGATATACACATTTTAAAAATTAAGTTTATTTGGAGACTTCAGTTATTTTAATCAAACTTTTTCGGGAGAAAATAGTGTAACAGCCATGGCCTTGTTCATTATTATGTCTTTAAGTCATCCCAGTTACCCATTTCTGGAAAGTCACAAATTGTTAATAAGCTATCTTGTCACCTCAAGGCAGTTACCTGATCCATGCCACAATGACCTGAAGGAAACACCCACGTGCAGCCCAGGGCTTCTCGTCAACCTCTGTAAGGAGATACCTGACTTCACCCTGAGGATCACCTCTCACCTGCCTACTGGTGAGAGGAGGTAGAGGGCAGTTTCCTGTGCCCTCACGGGGCTCTGCCCTTTCTGCTCTCCCAATCTAAGATGCGAAGGCATCCTTTCCCACTCCAGCTAAAGCCTGCTAGGGCAGCGCGTGCCCTGCACACTCGAGCTCGTCTCTTGGTAACAATACATCCCTTCGGAGTCCCTAGTCACTTCTCTCACAGCAGTTTTTTGGCTTCTTCTGTCTCCTACTGTTTTGATTAGGCTGTTACCCATCTATTGTCTACAGCACAGAAATCACTCTTATCTTTATGTCTTTCTGCATTCCCTCTGCTCAGCTGTCCTACCTGATTTTTTTTTCATCATCAGTTTTCCAAATTCTCTTCTTAGTTTTCTAAGCTAGTACCTTCCTCTCTGATATTTCAACATGGAAGATTGTAGAACCATTAGGAACACAGGTTCTGGAGCCTAACTGTGCAGGTCTGAACCCAACGCTCCATTTCCTACCATCCAGGGACCTAGGACAAGTTACTTAACATCTGAGTTTCAACCCGTGAATCTGTAAAATGAA
The DNA here is from genome assembly GCF_014754425.2 of Oryx dammah. Taxonomy (NCBI): domain Eukaryota; kingdom Metazoa; phylum Chordata; class Mammalia; order Artiodactyla; family Bovidae; genus Oryx; species Oryx dammah. The sequence goes on along the minus strand of NW_024070202.1, from coordinate 68,467,989 downwards.
GATCATCACAGTACCTTCATATGGTCATTGTGAAGATTAAATGAAACATGCAACATGAAAAACGCTTAGCATAGAGCTCAAGGCATAAAAAGTTATGTTTGTTCTTTCTAGTATTATTTCTTCTATATTGTCTCATATCTAAAATCTAGCTTTTCTTTTGCCCTTTCTTCCCCAACTGTATATTATACAGACTAAGCAATTAGATTTCCTATAACATGAACTTGTCATTTTTTCTCATGCCACAAAATTAATAAAACTTCCTGTCTTTAAAACTCATATCCATCTTCCCCCCCACCCCCTGCCAGCACTACTCTTACAACCCTAATTCATTTCATTTTCCTCTTTCTCATTCAACTATTTTTATTTTAAAATTTGCTCAGGTGTTATAATAGACCAGCTTGTAAAAGAATTAAAGTTTTGTTCAACACATTATGTTCAAATGAGTAAAGCAATTTAAAATAGGCATAAACAAAGGCTCTCCAATTTCTACTCAGTTCTTTTTAATCCAAAAAGCTAGCTCCATTTTAGGAACCCTAACTCTACAATTTCAGTCAATGTCATTACCAAAGAAAGTTTCAACTCAATTTTGATGTGCCCCAAAGAACATTAGAGGTACATAAACAGATATATGAGCAGAAAAATATTAATTCTTTTTCTGTCTTCACTGAATAGCAAAATTAAGATTTTATTTCCCCCTGAGGTAAAGGGGAAAAAGAACTCACTTGTTCAGTATTCTGCACTATTCAGTATATTGCCATCAAGCTCATGTTCTTTTATACTGCTGCTGCTGCCGCTAAGTCGCTTCAATCGTGTCCGACTCTGTGCAACCCCATAGACGGCAGCCCACCAGGCTCCCCCGTCCCTGGGATTCTCCAGGCAAGACCACTGGAGTGGGGTGCCATTTCCTTCTCCAATTTATGAAAGTGAAAAGTGAAAGTGAAGTCACTCAGTCATGTCTGACTCTTAGTGACCCCATGGACTGCAGCCTACCAGGCTCCTCCATCCATGGGATTTTCCAGGCAAGAGTACTAGAGTGGGTTGCCATTGCCTTCTCCTCTTTTATAGTGCCTAACCCTTATTATTCTCTTGAATCTCTCCTGACTTCATGTGAATTTCAGTATGTTTCCCTTTTGTATCGAAAGCCCTTAAGACTCCTCCCCAAGTTTGATATTAAAAAAATTGGAATATAGTTGATTTTTGATTTACAAAGTTGTGTTAGTTTCAGTTGTACAGCAAGTGATTCAGTTACACATACATATGATATATATATATATATATACTTTTTTAGATTCTTTTCCATTATAGGTTATTATAAGATATTAAATATAGCTTCCTGTGCTATACAGTAGGTCCTTATATTATTTATATATAATATATATTATTATAATTATATATATTATATAATATATATTATATATAATATTGTTAATCTCAAACTCCTAATTTATCCCTGTCCCCCTCACCCTAATTTTCCCTTTGATAATCTTAAGTTTGTTTTCTATGTCTATGGGCCTCTTTCATAAATAAGTTGATTTATATCATTTAAAAAAATTTTAATTGGAGGATAATTGCTTTTCAATATTGTGTGAAGGTTCACTGTACAAAGATTTTCACATATAAGCAATATCATATGATATTTGTCCTTGTTTGACTTACTTCACTTAATATGATAATCTCTAGGTTAATCTATGTTGCTACAAATAGCATTATTTTTATGGCTGATAATATGAGTAACAATTGAGGGACATGGAGGTTGCTTCCATGTCTTGGCTATTGTTAACAGTGGTGCTATGAACACTGGGGTGCATTTATCTTTTTAAATTAGTTTTCTCCAAATGTATGTCCTCCTGGACATACATACATACATTCAGCAGTGGGACTGCTGAGTCATGTGGCACCTCTATTTCTGGTTTTTAGGGAACCTCTACACAGTTCTCCACAGCGGGTGCTCCAATTCACATCGTCACCAACAGTGAATGCTATCCAACATTCCCATTCCTCCACACCCTCTCCAACACTTACTATCCATAGATGTTTTGATGATGGCCATTCTGACTGGTGTGAGGTCATACCTCACTGTAGTTTTGATTTGCATCTCTCCAATAATTAGCAATACTGAGCATCTTTTCATGTGCCTGTAGACCATCTGTATGTCTTTTTTGAAGAGATGTTTATTTAGATCTTCTGCACATTTTTTGATTGTGTTGTTTGGCTTTTTGATATTAAGCTATATGAGCTGTTTGTATATTTTGGAAAGTAATCCCTTGTTGGTCACATCATCGGCAAATTTATTCTCCCATATGTTGTCTTTTCATTTTATTTATGGTCTCCTTTGCTGTGCAAAGTTGTGCAAAAGCTTTTAAGTTTAATTAGGTCTCAGTTTTTATTTTTGTTTTTATTTCCATTACTCTAAGAGACGGATCTAAACAAATATTACTGCAATTCATGTCACGGAGTGTTCTGCCTATGTTTTCCTCTAGGAATTTTAGAGTATCCGGTCCCTGTAAGGGTCCTTTTAGCATATTTTTCCCCCAAGGTCAGACTTGGCTTCCTTCTTGCAGCTCACCTTTGCTCAGCTCTCTTTTCCCACCTACCAGGTTTTTATTTATCACTTACAAACCAATATCTAGAGTGTCTACCATGTATTCAGTCCTATCTTATGTACGTGGTACTGTCCACAAAGGAATCCCCAGTGAGAAGGGTTGTTACTAACCTGGGCAACCTTCCACACACAGTCTTCTCTTGACTTAAAGATTAGGACTCAATGTCTCAGTCTCTTACATACGTCTGCTTCTCTGCCAGCAAGGACATGATATGGTGAACTCTCTGTTGTATCAGATCTCTGCTGCTGCTGCTGCTGCTAAGTCGCTTCAGTCGTGTCCGACTCTGTGCGACCCCATAGATGGCAGCCCACTAGGCTCCTCTGTCTCTGGGATTCTCCAGGCAAGAACACTGGAATGGGTTGCCATTTCCTTCTCCAATGCATGAAAGTGAAAAGCAAAAGTGAAGTCGCTCAGTCAGATCTCTAAATACAATGATATGTCCAGTTCGACACATCCTCTCCAGATCTAACTCTCAGCTTATAGCAAATAAAGGAAACAGAAGAACCTGCCAAATGGCCTCATGGAGACAATCTAAAGGAAACCCTGAAGGTGGCCCAATCTCTTCAAAAAGTCACTGTACCAGATTAAAAGAAACTTGTGGGGACAAAACACCCAAGTGCAATGCGACGTGCTGGACTGGACACTGGGTCAGATAAACTACAGTAATGGACTTGTTTAGATCATCTGGGGAAACCTGCATATGATCTGGCTATTAGACTAGATGCAAATGTACTGAAAAAGTAGAGATCAGTGACAAAACTGAGCAGACTGCAAAAGAGTGAGTACAGCTTTTAGTTAAAAATCATGTTTATTTATGCATTTATTTTTATTGAAGTATAGATGCTACTATGTAGTATTTTTTAAAAGCAATCTGGAAAATTTGTTCTAAGGTGTAACCACTAGTGATTAGTTGATAGGTAGGAATGTGATATTTTAATAAAAATTTTTTGTTTGCTTACATTTTCTAATTTTCTACAATGCCTCCATATGGCTATAATTACAAAAGGTTATTTTTTTAAATGGTTGAGGTTTCTAAAAAATATTTTTATTTTGTCTTGGGATATGATACTTTTGAACTGTGGTGTTGGGAAAGGCTCTTTAGAGGCCCTTGGACTGCAAGGAGATCCAACTAGTCAGTCCTAAAGGAAATCAACTCTGAATATTCATTGGAAGGACTAATGATGAAGCTGAAGCTCCAATACTTTGGCCACCTGATGCGAAGAGCTGACTCATTAGAAAAGACCCTGATGCTGGGAAAGATCGAAGGCAGGAGAAGGGGACAACAGAGGACGAGATGGTTGGATGGCATCACCGACTCAATGGACATGAGTTTGAGCAAGCTCCGGGAGATGGTGAAGGACAGGGAAACCTGGAGTGCTGCAGTCCATGGGGTCGCAAAGAGTTGGACATAACTGAGCAACTGAACAACAGTAAAACTGGGGTACAGCTGCCTAACAATACTGTGACAGTTTCAGATGAACAGGGAAGTGACTCAGCCATGCTTTACATGTACCCATTCTCCCCCAAAACTCCCCTCTCATCCAGGCTGCTACATAACACTGAGCTGAGTTCCGTGTGCTATATTGCAGGTACTTGCTGATTATCCATTTTAAATATAGCCATGTGTATATGCCCAGCCCAAATCTATCATTCTCCTGCCCCCACCCTACAGCTGGAAGTTCAATTTCTAAGTCTGTGAGTCTCTTTCTGTCTTATGAGTTCATCTGTATCATTTCTTTTTAGATTCCACATATAAGGGATGTCATACAATACTTCTCCTCTGACTTACTTCACTCAGTATGACACTCTCCAGGTCCATCCATGTTGCTGCAAATGGCATTATTTCATTCCATTTAATGGCTGAGTAATATTCCATTGTATATATGTATAAAGGTTTTTTTTTTTTTTAATGACTCATTTTCTCGCAGAAGCCTCATCTCAGAAAGTTCACACGCAGTGATTACATCCTGGCTCTCTTGGAGTTAAGCACATTCTACTGCACAGTTAATGCTAAACTATCATACTCGATTCAAATTCTCTGGTGGATTTTTTGTCTGAGGCCCTTGTTCCTGCTCTTCACTTTCACTGAAATCACACCCAGCAGAGTACTTATTCCTTTAGTGAGTATAACACCTGTGTGATCAGCAGATCCCTGCTGCCAACCTGGCTGATGATACAAACAGGAAGAATGAATGTGAAAATCCACAGACTCTCATTAGAAAAAGGCTTAGCAGCACACACCTTTGTACATACATAGATAACTTATTTTACCCAAAACACAACAGCCACGCTATTAAAAAATCCTATTCAGTACCATAATTAACTTATTAACTTACAAGACTATCCTGTTCCTCAATATTACTAGGCTATTTCACATACATTCCAGTCACATAATTCTAATGTACACTTTACAATTTAGAAACTAAAGTCTTTTCAAAACCCATGCTAACCTCAGGAAACACAGGTTTGTGAGAAATCCAGAAAAGCACATACATCTTTATATATTTGTATTTAATGTGACTTTGAAGGTGTTCCACTTAAAACATCCCCAAAGTTATGGGCACTGAAAAACTGTAGCTATTTTATCTCGGTTTCAGAACAGACTGAAAAGTAGGAAACGCCAAGAGGACATGCAAATAGATGTTTACATTAATGAATTCTTTAGAAAGCATGCTTCATTAAAGAACTTTAAAGTGAGCACGGCGACTCCAATCCAAAGCCCTCTCCAGACAACCTTTAAGTAATTAATTTACTAAAAAGGCATTAAAATGAAGCAGTACAGATAATTCATTCCCAGCTGTCTACCTCAAATCCTGAACCAAGGGTCTGGCACCAAGAAACCAGAAACACTCTTTGCCTTATATAAAAAAGGGACAGTCAATAGATATTCAAGCACTGACTGATGGGCAGAGATTTTTAAATTCTCCTTAAAAATTCACTTCAATGCTAGGTTTACTTTGCCTTTTTCTCTTGGGAAGTTGTGCAGAGGTTGTTGTCTTAACATAAGTTGATTTCAGGTTCTTTTCAAAAATCCCGGTCTCCTTAATTATTTGAGTTGGCTGAAACACCAAGTCCTCTTTTAGACCCGATATATAAGTTCTAATAGTTCTCTGAGGTCGTGCTCACATGTTCAATTTCAGTAAAAACTCATGCGACTGGACACAGAGGAGTCAGTTGAAAATGTTTTTCCTAAAAGGAGTTGCTACTATGTAATTTTGATATTAAGTTATTTCTATTAGTTATATGCTGATATATTCTGATATTCCAACAATGTTCTGAATTCATACAGCACCTCTTTACCCCAGGTTTTACACTTTCACTCACATAAATCCATTAATCTCCCAAACTGCCCTATGAAGTCAAAAGAGAGTACTCTAACTCTGCATACAAAATACTTCCAGAATGAGCTTATAAATCAGTCATGTTTTCTGCCACATGAACAGAGAACTACAACCTGCCTCTCCCCAACAGAGAAACAAGAAAATTCCATATAGAGGTTGATTTTAAATAATCTCCTGTAAATATCTGAAGACTGAAAACATTTTTCCTACCCTGTTAAAAAGATACCTTTGAAAAGTAAACGTGACAGATATGAGGTTGCTATAAATTCTGAAAATGGCTTACCTATTAATGTAACTGAGGGCAACATAGGTTGGCTGCTGTAATTCTTGTTTTTCTAAAACACGTGGATCTGTATCTGAAATAAAAACACAATTATGATTTTTCAGCTTTAGCATCAGAATATATGAGGCTACCTAACCTAATGTAACAGAGGCTAAATGGAGAAAAAGATTAATTTAGTAGAGTACTTTTTAAAGAAACCTCAGTCAGCAAAACATAATCATTTGTTCATTCATTCATAAATAACAAGATATTGCATTACTTTTCAAGAGAATTCCAAACATCAACAGTGATAAAATGTCCATCTGTCACACAAACTCCTGCACAATCCCCCTCATAAATATTGGTTTTCACTGCTTACAGTTACAATGTTGGCATGGTTTTTGGCGGTTAATCGGCCTAAGAAAGAAAGTCTCTGTTAATTATGCTCACTTCAATGCTGGAACAAATTAGTTGCCGTTGGAGAGCTCCATCAATTTGAAAATCTACTGAGTATTGTTCATATTCCCCGAACACTTTTCTAGGCTTGGGTTCACATTCTAGAGGACAATGCTTCTCCTTCTTAATTGTATAATGAGTTTATTATAATTTTTCTAGACTCTTGATCAGAAATTCTCATGTGGGTTCAGAATCCACAAACATCACATTCATCAGAGGACGTTTTCCCTCCTTGAAGAGACAGAATTCAAAACCATAGCAACCTTCTCTAGCAGTGTTTCTCCGACAGAACATAAAAATGCACTTTTACAACTATAAATATATTCTCCAGTTTCTCATGTACATAACTGATGGAGCTAAATATACACAAAAACAATGTTTCTATAGTAAAACTATAAAGAAACTGAACACATTTTTGTTTTCTTAGAAAAATGTTCAGACATTTCACACAGATTTCTTTTCATTACAACCTCGCTTAAAACCATCTTATTATTAGAACTCTTCCAGCTGCATTCAGCAATAACACCTTCTTTGATGTAATGACAGATGCTGTTTCCAGCACCTTTGTACAGAAAGTGTTTACTGCACGTGGTGGCTGTAAGATACACATGCTAACTTCAAAGTGTGGTAACAGGTGATGGGGGTAGAGGATGCAGATACAGTGGCATAGAGCAAGGGTGGCAAAAATGACAGCATAAAAATCAATTGACAAATGCTTTCCACTCCCAGACTAAAACCAGACAGTAGTGGCAATTTTATTCTTGGTGTTAAAGTTAAGAATCTCATGTTCACTTTATTGTTTTTCCTATGCCAAGAAATTTCAGGGACATACTATTCAGAAATCCTGCTTCCTGGGTCTCTGCCATGGCAAGTCTATGAAAGCCAAATTCTGAAACAAGAGACAAAGGCTCTCTGAATGGCTCCATCAAGTCGGGTCTTAAGGTTTTTGGCAGCGCAAGTGAGAACAGATCAGTAATTCAGCATTTCCTCTGCCTCCTACGATGACTACATATGCAACTGAGGCTGTCCGTAGATCACTGGACCGACAGAAATACTGTCTTACGAGCTTACTCCACTATCTTCCAAAACCCTAGGCTAGATATATGCTCACATAGTCTCAAACTATGAGTGGTGGGGAAAAAAAGGACATCCAGAAGCTTCCAAATACCTCTCCGTAACAACACTACTATCTGCAAGCACCGCAGGCAGGATTCTCCTGTTTTTTTGCAATGTAGACTCCATAACCAACAAGGAAGTAGAACCTCCACACAGATGTCCACCAGGCCTGAGACATCTTTCTCAGATTAATGTCTCCCTAGGCAACCTGTAGGACATCCATGAAATCTTCACGTTCTTAAAACGAAATTAGGTACTTAGAGCCCGCAGTCAGTAGAAGTCTGCACGACTGCCTCTGGAGGAAAAGCATCAGGGGCCAGTCGAGAATAAACATCAGCTCCTTCACCCGCTTCCCGGCTGACTGCTGTGTGGCGATCATGACTCACCATTTTATGGATTTAATTACACCAGGGAGCCTTCCACATTCAGTAAAAGTATAATAGCTGCCTTCATTATTTCTCCCTCCCTGACAGAAAAGGAACAGTCTAATGCTCAAAACTCCACAGGAGGGTTAGAATGACAAGGGCATAGGGTGTTCACAGCAGGATGATGATGGCCTTTTCGCGAGGACAGAACGTCATTTAGCAGAATGACCCGGAGAAGAGAAACTCTAGCCACTGGAGACGATGACTGACTCTGCCAAGAGGAACATCCTCAAACCATGTGCCACACTGATGAGATTTTTTTTTTTTTCTTTTTTGGCATAAGTTGCTACAACAAGAAAAGTGATACGAACTTCAGGGGCTACAGTACACAGTTCTCCCAGATATTTCTCTGCCTTGCTTATGGTACCGATGAAAATGTGAGCCTTGAACACTGGCTGTGACTGCCCAGAGGTAAAGTCCACCTCAGTAAATGGCCTGTGGGATAGGAATACTTGAATTTTTCATGGCTAAACAATAAACCACTAAGAGAGGACTTTTCTGTCTCATATCCTCCCAGCACAGTCACAGATTTCAAGCAGACTGAAGGCTAAGAGAATTCAAATATGAAATGTACTTTGAAATACCCAAGTGATGAAAACCTAATGACTTACTTCAACGTCTCTAAAACACAGTATCCTCTGAAGTGGACAGCAACGTGGCTCTTGTACCATTCCTCTTTTGGGGTAATAGCTTGAACATACTGCTCCACAGTTAAGGACGAGACACAAAGTGGAGCTTGCTGTGGCTCATGTGACCTACTGTCCTGCGGCTTTACGGATTCAATTAAACGCCAAAAAGCCGGATGTCACAGCACCGATGTGACACAACTCCCATGACTTCTCAGGCAGTGGAGAGAAAAACCAGGCAGATGGCAGGAAGAAGGAAAGGACAACCTTCAGACCCTTCTGGACAGACCTAGAGTCCCACATGATGAAAGAAGGGCCAAGAGCACACCCTGTTCAACAATGGAGGCATGTGCTCATCACGGCTGTCCCTGGTGTTCGGGACCACGGTGACCAACTGCCTGGATCTGGGGCCCGTGTCGAGTCTTCGGTAGCATTACCTTCAAACTTCCGGGAAAACTCAAGGTTGTCTCCCAAGTTAGCGGAGGCTACCTGATGAGCTCAAGGGCTTTGGCTGTGCTTCAGCTAGTCTGCATTGTTGGGATTTTATATGCCTCTGGAATTATTTCCAACGTAAGAAAGTAAAATCCCAGCTATACTGTCTCTCAGCAAGACTAACGAAGCCTCTCTCGGCAATGAGCTACTTGTAGGCTGGGAGGCAGGAGTGAGGAGGAGACGACAGGATATCACACCCTCAAGAAGGCCTTCCTCAAATTCTATATCCTGGAAACACTGGGCTCTGTGCTCCGCGTGGAGGGCAACAGTGGGAGGCCTGAGACGATGTGGGTGGGAAGGCAACCCCCGAAGACAAGACCCTGGAGAGGCAAAGGCCCACCCAGCCAGATGAGGGATACCGAAGGTCTGGGAGGAAAACACCACTGTTCTGTGGACTCACTGGTATCAGTTAATGGGCACAGTCTGTTCTCAGTCTTCCCCCAACAGCTGAACTCACAAAGCTGCAGAGCCTTCCACGACCTCCGCCCTTCTCTGCACTACCTCATCCGCAGCGCTGTCCTTGTTCTGTGTGACCACACCACAGACTCTGGGCCTATCCTTTCCACTTCCCATGCTTCTCAGAGGCAAGCCACCTCAACTGCTCTGCTCTCTCCATCACTCAGCTCAGCGCCAGGCATGTAGGAGATGATGCATAATCATTATTAAATGGACATACTAATTTTATGATGTGAAAAATTGAAGACTTTTGGTCAAACATGGCAGGTGGATCAAAGGCATATCTGTTTCCCTCACCATCCAAGGCCTCGTGCATGCGTCTTCAGTCATGTTCAACTCTTTGTGACCCCATGGACTACAGCCCTCCAAACTCCTCTCATTTTCCAGAGAAGAACACTGCAGTGGGTTACCATTTCCTCTTCTAGGGGATCTTCCCGACCCAGGGATTGAACCTACATTTTCTACATTGACAGGCAGACTCTTTACTACTGGCACCACCTAAGAAGCCCATATCCAAAGTCCCACTAGGGAAGAAATAAAGGAATTACAAATTCTCCAGGGACAGAAAAGAAATGAGGCAATGTCAGCAGACAAGTGATTTCAACCAGTTTTGAAAGATGGAAAGCTCATACAGGAGTGCAAGTGACCTAGGGAGTACAGAGGAAGCCACAGTCTCAAGTGCCTGCAGCAGGGGAGACACATGAGCCAGGAGGGGAGCCCCCTGTAGAAGCCCAAGAGGCCCTGGACATGGAGGTGCCAGGTGCTGCCAAAGGCAAGGAAGGGGAAGTTCAGGGCTGAAAACAGGAGAACTGTTTAAAAGGCTGATTATCCACAGACACTGAACCAGGAAACCAAGCACAGCGGAGACCAAGAAGAGTGGGGAGAACATAGGGCTGAAAATAAGGAGATTAAAGTAGAAATATACCTACTTCACTGGTCTTCAGAACACTGGCAGCCAGGCGGGAGGGTTCCTCTCTTGATTAAGTTAAGTGGGTGCAGAGATGAGATGGCCAGATGCTGACATCTGGCAATTTCCTGATTAAGTGATTTCCCTGCAGATAAGTCAACAAGCTTCATCCACGCCTCTATCCAGAGCCTCCCATCAGCTTTTTACTGCCTCGGTGTTTTAAATAGGAGCCAAGAGCAGTCAAGGAAGGGTCATTAGACATCGGAGGGTAAGTCTTGAACATGAATGGGAGATACCAAAATAAATAAATGGTGGGAGTCAGGAGCAAAGGAGCAGACAAATTGAGTCTGGAAAGTTAAGTGACATGCCTATTTACACAAACTCAGTTAACAGCACAGCTAGGACCAGAAGCCCTGCATCCTCAGAGCCATTAGGCCAGTATTCTGACCATTTAAAAGGCTGCTCATCCTCTGAGGTCAACTCGTTGCTACCATCCAGTTGTAATACTGGCCTCCATACAATCTTTATAGCTTTCTTAAAAGCCCGGTAAAGCTCGGTTGCAACTTTTCGATCCACTTTTAGGACTGAATTTTGATGAACCAACAATTTACAAAGACCAACGTTTAATTCACAGCTAGTTTATTTCAGCTGCTGAAATAAATATTTCTTGCTGGCAATAGTCCTTCCAAAAATAAAAATAAAATAATCCTACAATTGCCCATAACCAGCCTTTGAATGGATCAACTTTTCTTTCGTTTATAGACACGTCATTTGAAACTTTTCCCAAGCCATAATTTCCATTACAGGGCAGTCAGTGCAAATTACAGTGAGATTCTTGCCTTTCCAAATTCAATGTGAAATCCAGATGCAGTTAAGTGTTGCTGTAAACTTTATGAGTTAAATATCTCAAAGTTGGGGACATTGTGCAGTATAATAACACCATCTATTAAAAAAGCATCCATGTTCCCATTTGTAGCCTGAGTTTTCCTCCACAAGTGAATGAATAAACATTATTCAATCAAGAACCGTTTGGACAATGCTCCAGGAGCCTGATTTATAAACAAACACAGCATACTGCAGCATACATACATGACCAGAGGACTAAAGTTATTAGGAATAGACCGTTTGGACCAGAGTGCTAACTCACCAACCCATCAAACTCCTATTGATGACTGCTTGAGAGTGGTAGCTATTTTTTCTGAGTATAAGATGTGGAGCCTTATATGTATGACACTATCAAGTCTACACCCTTCAACCAAATTCTCCACCTTGTTACCTGGGACAAGAGAGACTGCCAGAGTCCACCACGGCTGCCAGGAATGCTTACGTAGCCCACAACCTGTACATCTGTATATAGCAGCCCTGAAGACGGGTGCTGGGGTTATATAACAATAAAATTCTTCTATACAGGAATAAGACCAAAACTTACTCTCATTTGATCTTACATGCTTGTATGCTTTTACACACAAATGGCTGTGTCTGCTTTCCACAGAAATGAACCTGATGAGGGATCCAAGTAACATGTCATACAAAAGACCATAAAGGAACTTCTATGTCTTTTGTGCCAATGGGAAGAGCCTATAAGCAGATATGTGGAAGAGAAGGGAGCTGCTGGTGGCTGAGGCTACCTGACAAATGATAAGGCAGGGAAAATGATGCTCTCGAAATCCTCTCTTAAGGGTGGAAGGAAGATGGCTGTTCATAAAGAGAACTTCCGCTCCTTCTGCCTGAAACTGTTTGCCCAAGAAAGTCCTACTCATTCTCCAAAGTGTTGACCTATATACTACCTCTTCCATGCACTGTGCTACAGGCATTTGCAAATCTGTCTTAGCACCCCAGCAAAACAAAAGCTCCTTAAGGGACCAGATTTTACCGGTCACAAACCCTAAGTCTGCAAACAGTCAGTGAACATATGCTGAACAAACAAATGGATGCTCCATACAGGCATAACACAAAAGACACAAAGTCAGCATCAGCTCAGTCTGTTCCACTATGGAGTCAGATGGACAGGAAAGGAAAACAGACTCAAGCCTAAGTGACTGTCCAGCACAGAGAGATACTGACATGAAAAACACATACCAGTAAACACAGAGGGAGAGAAAATAATGCAAAGTTCAGAATAATGGAGGGCAGGTATAAAGGGCTAATTTGGGAAGGATTCACTGATGAATAGAACAGAGTTGGGTTTTAAAGGAAAGGGAGCTAGGCATAGGGAGTGGTTCATAGGTGAGGTGAGGGGATCCCCAAATGGCATGAAGTGTGAAGCAGAAAGCACAGGTGAGAGTCTGTGGGCACCATGGAAAGGTAGTAGGGCGGAAGAGCCACTATTCATTAGTTATAAGATATTCATAGAGATCCTTTAAAACAGAGGTTCTGAACTGTGGGCAATTCCCCCCCACCTCACCCCCTATCGGGATGTCTGGCAAGGTCTAGAGACAACGAGGGGAGATGCCACTGGTATCCAGTGGGTCGAGGCCAAGGACACTGCTAAACATCCCTACGATGCACACGGACGGCACTCCCCTCCCCCAACAAACAGTTACCTGGCCTAAAATGCCAACAGTGCAGGTACTGAGAAACCCGTGTCAGAGCTCTATCATTATTATCATGATGGAGCTCTTGCTTCCAGACTTTTTTCTCTTTTCTGTGGTCTAAATCAAAAGGCTGGTTAGGAGGCTACAAAAGATACAAGACGTTCTTTGGACTTAGAAGAGCTCGGACTTTCCTCACAGAGACAAAGAACCTGAATTCGTTTCAAGAAAGACATACTGACCTCTTGTCACACACTAACTACATAAGGAAAATTCTAAGTCAGTAGATTCACAACTGAGCAGCAAAGACCACACAATTCACAATCAACAATAATCCAAGACAGACTGGGATTCTGTGCCAACCTAGAGGACTATACTAACTGCTGGAGAAACAAAACAGGATTCCCAGGGAGCATCAGAGAAACTTCTTGCAAGGAAATTTTACACAAATCTTGAACTAAATATACAGTCAGAAAAGGTGAGAATATGGTGAATCAGAAAATGGACTGAGCAGGAGCAGAGATGGGGGCAAGAAGGTGTGCCTAGAACTCTGCACGGAAGAGTCTTGCAGTTCAGATCAGGCCCACGTCCTGGAAGGTTTAAAATGTTCTTCAAAAGTCTGCACTTAATCCTGTGAACAAAAGAGAGCCTTAGAAGGAGTAAACTGATACATTCCATGTTTTAGAAAAATAACGGGGGGGTGATGTGGAAAATGGGGGAAAAAATGGAAGAAAGAAGTATAAGATTTGGTGAAAGCAGAAATAGAAATACACAATTTTTTTTTCTTGTGTACAGAGCTGATGGCCTCATTACCAAAAGGAAGTAACTAGAAAATGAAAAGGGTTTGACAGGCAAGAAAAGGAGGTCTGCTTCTGATGTGTGGGCAGACATTTTGCAGAAGCAAGACGACTCAAAGGAAGAAGAGATAAAGGGCTCAGGACACAGATAGGGACTGCAGCACTGGAGATTCCCACCAAAATGCCACATTCCAGCAGGCACTGGAAGCAGACCATGTACCAAAAACCAAACAACGATATACAGCAAAAACCTGGCCATCCTGAGTCAAAACTTGGTTATCACATTAACTCAGCCAATTCATCAGAAAGTACTGACTGAGGAGGAAAAACAAAAAAAAGAGTACTGATTGAGGACCTAGTACACCTAGTAGAATTCTGCCAGAGATAAAGAAAAGCCAGAGGCTGCATTGCATCTGAAACCAAGTAACTGGTAAACTTCACAAGTGAGTGAATGTGAAAGATTGGGACAGAAAGAAACCTGAGTCCAAACAGTCCCCGAGTTTAGTGTTTTAAATGATTTGCTACCCAAGTCTCTGAGGCTCACTATTTTAATTATCCTCCCATTGGAATCCCTGCTTCCAATTCTTGGTGTTGCCAAGAATTATAATGCAACTCCCCCATACAAGTCAAAATGCCGCCTTTGAATATTAGCTGTATAGCCTCTTTAAGTCTTAGTTTTTTTCATCTACAATTCTGGTAAGGATAGTACTTTTGCATGAGGGTTGAAATGAGGATTAAATAAGCAATGTGTTAGGTATAGGTACTAGTTGGTTCTTTAGCCCATAGAATATTTTGAAATCAAACTCTGCAGTGTTGTGGATTATCTTCATTTTATAGTCAGTGGTATTATGATACACAGAAAATCTGAGAACTCATCATTCATATAGTGTAGTGGGCTTCCCTGGTGGCTCAGAGGTTAAAGCATCTGCCTGCAAGGCAGAAGACCTGGATTCAAACCCTGGGTAGGGAAGATCCCCTGGAGAAGGAAATGGCAACCCACTCCAGTATTCTTGCCTGGAGAATCCCATGGACGGACGAGCCTGGTGGGCTACAGTCCACGGGGCTGCAAAGAGTTGGACACGACTGAGCGACTTCACTTTCTTTTTTGATCAAGTAGTCATTTCCCCCTTTTTCCTTTATGAAAAAAGTGAAAGTGTTAGTCACTCAGTCGTGCCTGACTCTCTGTGACCCCACAGACGTAGCCTACTAGGCTCCTCTGTCTATGGAATTCACCAGGCAAGAATACTGGAGTGGGTAGCTATTCCCTTCTCCAGAGTATCTTCCCGACCCAGGGATCTTCCCCAGGTTTCCTGTATTGCAGGCAGATTCTTCATCGTCTGAGCCCACCAGGTAAGCCCCTTCTTCCTTCATAATGCTTAGGAACATGGCTGACTGGTATAAAGACTACATTTTCCAGCATTCCTTGAGCCAGGGGCAGCCCTATGACTAAGGCCTTGTCAATAGGACTTTAGACTTCTGGGAAGCCCCTTTAAAGTCATGAGCCTTTCTTTGTGGTATTTTCCCCTCCTGCATCTAATCTGGATATGGAAAAATTCGGGGAACAGAAGTCATACATGGCTAAGCAACACAATAGGAGCCTGGATCCCTAATCCCATGAGGCCCACCACCACTCTGGCCCCCTCCAGACTTTCTGAAAGTGAAAGAAAGGAACTCTTCCACTTGAGGCACTGCTATGCAGGGTTTTCCAGTTACATGAAGCCAAACCAAATCTGAACAAAATAGCTGGAATGCTGGTTTATTTTGTTGGACTCAAAGTTCTAATCTGAACTATGTAATATTTTATGTCTTGCCTTTTTTTTTTTTTAAGATTCTTTAAAAATTCTCTTTAAAAATATACCAGCTGATGAAAACAAAATCAGAGTAAAGTCACACTCACATCATCACACCATCTGTGGCTCACTCTTAGCCTGCGATAATTAAAAGAATGGGAAAAAGAAGAAGGGAAAACCATTATGTCAAATTACAGCTCCTCTGGTGGCTTTAGGACTTTCTCTAGAATTGGTTATTAGTGGGCAATAATGAAGCAAATTGCACATGCATATTACTTCTGAGTTATGAACAATGCAACCAGCAGTAACCTTTGAAGCTGTCAGGATCTTTTCAGGCAAGCAATTAAAGTGAAAAATGAGAGTGTGCACAACTTCCATCACCCAATACTACATGTAATAACATCACCTACAAACACTGACATAAGAGTGTGACTCGGTCTGAATATTTATTAATGCAGATCTGTTCCCATTTGTTCCTTTTTTTCCCTGTAACCCATTCCATCCCCACCTGCCAATTTTTCTTTCCCCACCTCTTTAAAGGGCAGCTCTGACATCATGAATTATATTTACCTGAAACCTACATACACTATGACATCCTTCTCATCTTCACCTCAGGAAGGTTCCTTCCTAATCCCCTGACCAAAATACAAATTTAGGGCAAGCGTGGATTCCAGAGAAGAAAAAGTAGATAAGGAAGTAAGCTCCAATTAGGAAAACACAAAATCAAGATTATAATAATTAACGTTAACAACTGATATTTACATAAGGCTAAATATGTCAAGCATTGCATGCTAGGCACTGAAGGCCCTTCAGTCACCCATCAAAGTCCCAGTTCTCAAGCAGACCAGGCTCTGGAGGATGACTTACACTGATCTATAATAAAAACGGGCTGATGTAAAAAAAAAAAAAAATCTGACTTTCTGCTGAAGTGTAGAAATCACTCCTTGCTTACATATGTTTCATGATTTAACTACTTGCAAGGACTTCGAGAAAAGGCAGGAATAAACAGAGGTGAGCCACTTGGAATAGGTTTTTCCAAGCAGAGAAGAAAACCTTGTGCTGAGTCTGAAGATGTGAGGCTTATGGGTCCTATAAGCAAGTTTGTCTCATATGGTTTCAGTCATTTCTATGCCACCAAGTACCTAGAGACCAGTGATTGTTTGTCAACTAAAACCGCTCACTAGTATCACCTGGGTAGCTTTCAAAAATTCTGATGCCTAAAACCAATCTCCAAAAATTTTAACATGCAATCAGAAAAGGGATGAAGATCTGGTTTAGAAAGTCATTAAATCAGTTTGCATTTTTCCCCCAAACTAAAAATGCACTGTAAAACTGTAAATGATTTGTTGAAAATAATTTAAAAGTTTTATAAATAAATCCAAGTCTGTGAATTCAGACTTAAGGCTCAGGTTTCCACCATCTCCACCCCAATCTTTAAATTTTATAAAGAAAGTGCTAAGCTTAATGATTAGGTTGACTACTAGTGTCACATATCTTTAAAAGCAAATCACAACCAACCAAACACCAACAATCTTTGAATTGTGAGCGATTTTTATCTACTCAATAAGAGCGTTCTGGCAAGCCCTCTTACTGGGAACTCCCCCATCCCCTCCTCCACAACCTTTTATTTTTGGTCACTGATTTTCTTCATAGTATGTTCCTAAAATAGTAAGACTGCATTCCTTGAAGTATTCTATGGCTCAGAATTTTCTGTCATTCACATTGGCCCCAACCAGTGCAGTTTTCCTTGCTGTTATTATTCACCTCACTTAGAAATCAGGTCATAACCAAGCATAATCGTTGTGCATTTTGGAAGCCAGTTAAGGATTTGGAGAAAGGAATCGCCCTCATTACTTCTCATCTCCCAGGGAGGCAGAGGCAGGAGAGAAACAACTGAACATCTGGACTTGGAGTGACCTGGCTGTTCTGCCTGAAAGCCATCAAGCATAGGGCCCACATCAGTTACAGTTCACTGGGGTGGATGGCTGATCTGCAAAGCTCTGCCTGGCAGGCTTCGGGATCCCTCACGGTGTCTCTGTGCCCAGATAGCAGCCAAGAACAGGGCGTGCAGGCTCCAGGGCCACAAAGGTCGTACAAATGTCGGGGATTCATTCCTCCTCGACCTGCATGGGTTGTGCACTCCTCCTACTTGCTAATGAGGAGGGGCACGTGCTGGGCTGTCTACGATCAGTCTCGCTGATGGTATGAATCTGGGCCTGGAAGGCCCAGGCACATGGCAGATGGCCCCTGGAATTCTTGGCTTCTCTGGAAGAACGTCTGGGAAGCAACTCCAGACTTCCTGTTGCTCTTTTTTATTTTTTTTCTCTCTCTCTCTCTCCAAGGCTTTCATTTCTGTAGCCAGGCAATATAATAATCATGGGCACAGTCAGCTATTTAACTGTGACCTGAGTAAGTTTCTTAGCCTAAGTCTCAGTTTTCTGACATGAAAGGCAGTATTTCATAGTTCCTACACGTTATGGGATTATTACGAGGATTAAGAGAGACAAGCGGCACAAAGCTTGTAGTAGCTGCTACATGGTAAATACTTAATAAACTATACCTGCCATTGTTGCAGGTAGTCAGGTCTGAAAGGATTTAGTGTTTACACTATTGGACTACATTTGTGAATGATCAATTGTTCTTAAGTAGCAGTGAGAACTTACCTGGTGCCACTAGTGGTCAAAGAGCCCGCCTGTCAATGTAGGAGACATAAGAGGTGCGGGTTTGATTCCTGGGTTGGAAAGATCCCCTGAAGGGGGCAAGGCCCACCCACTCCAGTATTTTTGCCTGGAGAATCCTCAAGGACAGAGGAGCCTGGCAGGCTATAGTCCACAAGGTTGCAAAGAGTCAGACACAACTGAAGCAACCTAGCATGCATGTACAGCAATGATAACTGATAGTTAAGAGGATTATCATTGCTGAGTGCCTACTATGAGTCCATGAAGAATGAGCTCCTTTCTCTGTGCAATCCTCATGAAAACCCAGGGGAGCTATCCTCCTACCCCTTTCCCAAAGGAAAATATAAGACTCAGAAAAGGGCCAGATCACACAGCTTGGAGATAGGACTTTAGATCCAGGTGTGACTTCCAAGTGCAGCTACTTGACCCTGACCACCACCTAGTTCTGGAGAAAGGAACTGGCAACCCACTCCAGTATTCTTGCCTGGAAAACTCCATGGACAGAGGAGCCTGTCAGGCTAGAGTTCATGGGATCACAAAGAGTCGGACACGACTGAAGTGACTTAGCACGCACCCACCACCTAGTTCTGCCACAATATTCAATAGCAATGTCCTCAAATTGCCAACTGGGCTTTTCTTGATTTTTTTTTTCTCATTAAAATACTGGAATTCTTTGGAAGCACTGGAATGAAAAACACAGACAAACTGTGATGAAAGCCAGAATCTGCAACACAGGCTTGAACAGTAACTCACCTTCACCGCCTATTCAGTTTCTCCTCTGGATGACTGATCTTAAAGAACATAAGATCTGGATCCAGAAGACCTGGATTCTAGTCTTCTAACCAGTTCTTGTTGTTTAGCTACTAAGTCATGTCCAGCTCTTTTGCGACCACATGGACTGTAGTTCACCTGGCTCTTCTGTCCATGGGGATTTCCCAGGCAAGAATAATGGAGTGTTTTGAAAAGAAAAATGGAGAATAAGCCACTTTCGTCTCCAGGGGATCTTCCCTGACTCAGGGGTCAAATCTGAATCTTCTATATTGGCAGGAGGATTCTTTACCACTGAGCCACCTGGGAAACCAGCTAGTTCTAACTTGTGGCTTTAAGCAAATTAGTTTTGATTCCTGTGAAATGATGGTGCACACCGCCATCACAAGCTCGAGATAAGAATCACCTGTGAATTGAGCGATTCCAGTATAAACGCTAAGGCCCCACGTCCGGCTGCCAACCTAAGGTGGCCTTGCAGGTACTATCTCCCCAATAAGAATAACCCTATGCAACATTATTTACTTGTTAGTATCTTAAACAAATACTATGCGGGGAGGAGAAGATGTCAATTATACACTGAAATATTGACAGGAGTTCTTTGTATAAAGTGCTTAGACTTCATCTGCCTTCATTCCTGAAGCTTAGCAAACATGTGCTTATGCGCTTTTCTCTTACAAGAGTAAGGACCCCTCATCAGAAAGCTCTCCAACTGCGCTTCCCAAGAGTCATGTGTCTTGTCAGTGGAGACAGAAAACTTTTTGGCTAGTTTTCAGCTGTGTTTATTAAGCCACTCTAACTAGAAACAGTGTGATCAATTAACGTGCTTTAGAGATAAAAGGAAAGCCTTTCAATTTATAAATCAAAACACACTGAAATGATTTTATCACACATTCAAACCAAATGCAAAACTCCCCATAATGCTTAAGTAAAACAAGCATTATCAAAGTAATCGCAAGACATCGGATTCCTCAGAGAGGTTCAGGAGACTTCAGGGATTGGGTAAACATTACTATCAGCTGAGTTCCAGAAAATGGAACACAGGGAGGCTGATGGATTTTCTCAGCTTACTGGAGATGAGGTTTAATACTCTAGACATGGATTCAATATCATAAAGATATTAAAAAAGGAATGCACAGATAACATACACTTTAAAATAGATATGTTCTTTGCTGACTGTCTACAGCCATGCTGCCTGTCATTCTCTTCCCCCTTTAATTCACTCTAGCCAAGGATCTAGCTCAGGGCGTTCTCAACATTTTAACAGTGCTATACATATTTTAAATTGTAACCAGTACATCTCCCCCACAGAAATATACAGAAGGCTCACAAAACATTACTCAACTTCACTGTATGCAACCAAGATATTATTTCATTTTTTAAAATGTTGGGACAACCCACTAAATTGATTTTATGAACCATTCATGAGTCCCAAATAGTGATATTTTTTAAAATGTAACTCTTGCTAAATTACAAGTCAATAATAGCATGCATTAAGCCCACCCCACACTCGACTATTGTTTATAAGACAAAAGACTTAGGTAACTATAGAAGATCCTTCCCAATTTGGCTCCAAACTCATCTTCCCAAGTTCTCTTCATAGAGCTCCCAGCTTCACCTCATCCTCTGCACACACACTCTGGCCAGGGTTAGCCAATGAAAAGCACCAGTAGGAAATCAGAGGGTGAAAGAGAGATGTATTCTGCTGATAAGCCTTTGTAACATAGGCTGCTTCCCCAACTTGGAACACTTCCTCCCAACTTCTCCAGCCATGCTCGGATTCATCCTTCCAAGTCCACTACATGGGTTAACCTCCCCTCCAAAGCACTCCAGAACCTACTTAATAGAATTCACCTTAGTACACACCACTGTTAAGAGACTGAATTACACTTAAATTATCTACATCCCAACAGACTCAGCTTCTCCAGAGCCACCACCCATTTCCCTTTGTCCCCAGCCATTAGTACAGAGACTGGCACGTAACCGTGATCACTGAAAGGATCAATAAATGGGTGAAAGATAAAAGAACTATTAATTATCAAATGACATCACAATTCTATGCCAGAAGTAGTATTTTCTAACAATGGTGTCCAGAGCTAATTCATCACAACTCCCACTCTGGGGTGACACAGGCTCATACCCACACTCAGTCGCGTCCGACTCCTTGCAACCCCAAGGACTGTAGCCTGCCAGGGTCCTCTGTCTATGGAGTTTTCCAGGTAAGAATACTGGAGTGGGTGGCCATTTTCTCCGCCAGGGGGATCTTCCGGACCCAGGGATCGAACTCAAGTCTCTTACATTTCCTGCCTTGACAGGCATAGTCTTTATCACTGAGCCACCTAGGATGCCTGGGGTGACCTCATCTGTATTTTCTAAATGTAGCTGCTGGAAGTCAGCTCCAGAACACTGCTGCTTACCGCGTGGTACACCGACTACCTCTGGTGCTAACTAGCTAGCTCCTTCACAATCCCACGTTACCTAGCAGGGTGTTTTCTGCTTATTATGCTAATTACATTTTACTTGAAAGATGTAATTATTGCTGCAACCTGAAGAAATAATTAATGGCTAATTTTAGTGGGCAAAATATTCATTAATCAAGTCAACAGACCTGCAGAGTTTAAGAAAGGTCCTTAGAGAAGAGAAAAAAGATAATCACTTAGAGATTCCTCCGTTCCATAAATATAGGTTAAATCTATTCAATTACAGTCTCCTGAAAGTTTACCTTTCAGATTTACTCCAATGACTCCTACTGAAGTCTCAGTTTAAACTTTTGGGTTCTAAAATGTATTATCCAACAGAATTGTATTGCATGAAAAGCTGTGATACGGAGGAGAGATACCTTTCCTACCGGGTCTCTCGAAAATGTTGATTTCCTCAACTCAAATACCAGCCTCTGTCTTCTTACATGAAAGGCAGGGAGAGAGGTGTCTTAATGAGAACACTATTCTGTTTGCTGGATTTTTATACCATCTTTGTCCCTTATAAACACTCAGCCTTTTAAACGTGAGGGAGAGAGGATATTTAAAATTCTTCTAACACCCTAGTAATAAAGAGCCCAGGGAAGTGTCTGTCAATGGAAAACAACACAGTGACCAGGAATCAGCTCAAACTCTACTTACTACTAAAAGATACTTCAATCCCCAAGACAATGGTCCCTCACAAAAAATGATAAACCCATCACCCTGTTTCCTACAGTTCTTCTCTTCAATGCCCTTTTATAATATTTATATGCTCAGATTTATGTCAACTGTATATTTGTGAAACATGTTCCCCCGTTACATTATAAGGGGCTTAAGGGACCAGGAGAGATGGGTCACAGAAGGCAGTATACAATAATTGACAGTCAAGTTTATTTTTTCACACAAAAATATTTCCATGTTTTCATTTAATTTTAAATGCTAACAACCATATTCTAGCCTCCACATGCTCATAAAGCTGTTTTACAGTCCAGAAAGAAAAAAATAATAATAATTTTGTTTTAAATAATGTTCACCATCCACATCTTAATAGTCTGGACACTGAAGCATTTTTCATTTAGAGTAATGATCTCCAGGAGTAAAAATAATATAATTATAACTGAACTACTTGGTCAGCTAAATCACAACCAGAAATGCACTGGTATGTATTTCATTCACTGTGTCAAAAATCTTCATTCTGGACCATCAACATAGCACTAAATTTTGATCTGTCATTGAAAACAGGTCGCTTCTATTTCTGGCTTACAGCAGGGTAACAGGGTACAGCAATTGGCAAAGACAGCTAATATTTCATATTAAATCTCCCCACCTGACCTTCTGAATCAAAAGTAGAGAGACTCGTGAATAAGGAATTATTTATTATATAAACATCTCCTTTACGTCTTAAAAATAAAAAACCTCTTAAAGCATGGAAAGAAAGATCAAAATCCTTGGGAAGAAAGCTGGTTGTTGGTGGGATGGCCACTGAAGACCCCTGAAGGCTGTGGGCTATACTCCTCAGCTGCCTCCTCTTACAAACAGGAGTGAATGGGGAGCCCTCACATTGGAGCAGACCATGAAACAAAGCCAGGACAAGCGTTTCCAGGGAAGCGGTTCTGATGAAAGGGCGTGCTGGCCACTCTAGGTGTGGCCCTTGGTGGCCCTTTGCCACTGCTACGCAGGCAGCATGAATTACA
The DNA here is from genome assembly GCF_014754425.2 of Oryx dammah. NCBI lineage: Eukaryota > Metazoa > Chordata > Mammalia > Artiodactyla > Bovidae > Oryx > Oryx dammah. The sequence goes on along the minus strand of NW_024070202.1, from coordinate 68,444,591 downwards.
CGCACTGTAGGAGAAAGCAACTCTCCTGAACTCCTCTACGACTCATTCTGAAATCACATGTGGATTCACCTTTAAACCACGTTTTTACCTTTCTTTACATAAAAACTTTGAGAAAAACTCTGCAGATACAGCCCCACCTTTACTACCCCCCGAGCCTAGGTAAAGGAACCCTCCCATCTGCTTCCAGTACACCCCTCCAGTCACCCCAACTTCACACTCACAAGCTCTGCAGCCGCCTAACTAGCGTTCTCTCGCACAAGGTCAGAGTTTCTCATGGTGGGGTGGGGGGGTGGGGCTTTATAAACTAGTTTACATGTGGGTACTCCTCGTGCAATTCTGACTTAATTGATCTGAGATGGAAGAGCCACTGAATGAAGGCACTTGGAGTTTTAAAAGCTCCCCAGGTGACTCTAATGTGCAGCCACGACTGAGAACCACTGCTGACTTCAGCTCCCAGAGGACATGGCCCGTGGCTGGCTCACCCTCGACCCGCCGCTCCCCAAACCTAGCCCCACCCTGGCACCCAGCACAGTGCCTGCTCACTGACTATTAACTGAATGAATATAAAATGTTGTCCAATGACTGCAGAGTGAGGGTAAAGCCAGGAGGGGCACTGGCATGGGATATACACCAACAGTGCTCTTCAAGGTGGAGGGCTTGTTACAGGCCAGCCTGCCGGGCCCCACCTCTGAGAATATGCAGCTGCAACAGGTTCCCAGGTGACCCAAATACTTCCAGAACCATCGCACTATAAAGCACCGAAGCTGCCTAATAATTTTAGCTTCAGCTACATGTGGTAACACGTGACCGCTGGGGCTGGGTGGTGAAGGGCAATGTCACAGGGAGGGGCTGCTGGTCAAAGAGCAGGGCCAAGGACACCACCCCTCTGGACTCCCAACTCCCCCGGGGAAGCGTTCATCTTCGTGGCTTCGGTATTTGAATCATCTGTCAGGCACTCATGCCAAGAATTAAGGTGTGGCCAGCAAAAACAACAGACAGCATCAACGTGTAAGTAAAAATTACAGAACACTTTCCTAGAAATATAGACCCAAGATCAAATTTTCCCAGAGCACCACTGGCAGACTCCGGCCAGAAAACAAACCCACGGCTGCTTGTTAAATCAACTCAAGCACTAGATTCTACAGCTGTAAAAATACAGTGGTTTAAAATCCAAGCTTCTAATAGCCACCCAACTAGATGCTGTATTAGAATTATTTAGGGGTTAAAAATAAATGCAAGTTTTCTTCAACTGCTCTCAGTTAAGAGATTTCTTTCTTAGGAGACAAAGGTAAGGAAGAAGAAAAATGCCCAGTGCATCAGGTTTTCCCACAAGTGTACTGGTTACTGGTTCCCAGGAACGAGAAGGAGGAATGAATGCTCGCCGGCCCTTCCCACTGCCCTCCAATCACACAAGCCACTGAACAGCGGCACAAATGGAATCGTGACAGTGACCTGGGCAGGGCTAGTCTCTCCCATGGCTGGTTACTGGGCCTCTGGATTCTGGCCAGCAGTGATAAATCTGGATGTCTGAAATCTAAATGCTCCTGGGTTGTGAAAATGCTAATCTGCAAGGAGTTTCTGAAGCAGAAGTAAACGGGAAACTGTGGCTTCTGAAAAAGACCTCTGTTATTAGGACGAGAGGGGCATGAAGGTGGAGGACTCACCTACACAACGATGAAGCCTTGCAGTTACATTCAGCCGTAGTGACATCATGGCCCTAGAAAATGTCACAGTGACTAAATACCATGTGGTGTCCTGGACGGGATTCCACAACAGAAAAAGGACAATCGGTTAAAAACTAAGGATATCTGAATCAAGTATGAACTTTACTTAATGTCAGTTTGGTTCATAATTGTGACAAGTATACTATACCAGGAGAAGGAAATGGCAACCCACTCCAGTGATCTTGCCTGGAGAATCCCAGGGACGGGGGAGCCTGGTGGGCTGCTGTCTATGGGGTCGCACAGAGTTGGACACGACTGAAGCGACTTAGCAGCAGCATACTAGGGGCTTCCCTGGTGGTGCAGCGTTAAAGAATCCACCTGCAATGGGAGATGTGGGTTCAACCCCTGGGTCAGGAAGATCCCCTGGAGGAGTCTATGGCAACCCACTCCAGCATTCTTGCCTGGAGAATCCCATGGACAGAGGAGCCAAGTGGGCTGCAGTCTGTAAGTTCGCAGAGTCAGAAATGACTGAGTGTGCACGAATACTATACTAAACTACTAAGAAGGAAAACTGGGTGTGAGAACGCCTAACTCTGTACTGTCTGCAATTTTCCTGTCAATCTCAAATTATTCTACAATAAGAGGTTGTTTAGAAAAATTAGGACACTCTGAGACATTTGTTAAAGCAAGGCGGTAGACACACGGGTAGGTATCTGTTGCATTATTTTACTGTATGCTTAAAATATTTCTGAAATATTTTCTAATTCAAAATGTAATTTGAAACTAAGAAAACTACATATACACATGCATCTCCAAGCCCCATCCCACAAAAAGGCTGGTGTTTGTTTCAGTGAGGATACTATGCTGAAAGCAGGCCTGAAACACACCCTCAGCCACCAGCTCCCTTGGGTCCCCTTTGGTCTGAGCCTCCCTGGACTGTTCGTTCTGTACCGTGGAGGGGACACCCTCCCCATCTCAGGAGTGCCCGTGGAGGGAAGCTGTAAAGGATGTAAACTTGGTCCCACCTGCTCCCAGGCTCCCAGCCTCTGCCTCTCCCCTCACATCCACCAGAGCCTTCCACGTTTGATCTCACATTCCCACGGAGCCTGGAGCCCAGCTGGACCCCTTCATGTGTTACCTGCCAGCAGCCTTAGGATGTGGCTGTCCCAAGAGCAGAGGCTTTTTAACGATGACAGAAAAGAGTCTCTGAGCCCACAGGAGGGAAGTGAAAGGTGGAATTTCAAGGCACTGGGACAGACACAGGGCCACCTGCGTCTTATAGGGCCTGCCCAGATTCCTTCTCGGCTTCAGAGTGGACCGCATCTGGGCAGAGCTAAAAGCCCATTCCCCGTGCGCCAGTGGCCTAACTCAGCGATGATTCCTGAAGTTGTTCAAATCAACACACTGATTTCGTACACTGTTCAACCTCCAAAGGAGTTAAAAACAGGTGGTGGACCCGCTAGAATGGGAGGGTAGGACAAGAGGGGCTAAGAGGCCAAGACGACTCACAAACTGGAATCTAATCCCTGCAATAGTGGGGCGTTCACGGCTGCCCACGCGTTCCCGAGGAGGGCTATTTTCGCTCAGCTGTTTGAACGCCAATACCAAGGAATGTTTGTGGCAGCCAGCCTTCTCCCGACGCCTCCACCTTGGGGCTTGTCCAGACCGAGAGGGTGAGGATGAGGGGAGGGAGGCCCAGGAGACATCACTTGGGAGTTGAAGAAGGAAAACTGAGAGCTTACTGGTTTGATTTCTAGACCAACAGTGTGTGCCTACTTGGTTCCTCCTTGTCCTTATCTGTGCTATTACTTTATTTCCTCCACCTCTGGGAGTCAAATCCAGCCCTCCCCAAAGGGCCCATGAAAGTCCTAAATGCAGCCAGGGGTTCTCTGTTTGCTTTTACCTCATTCATCCTTTCACTCCACAAATACCGACTGAACACCCTACTATGTGTGGGTACTACTCTAGGCACTAGAAATACAGCAGTGAATGAAATAGAGAAAAACCCCTTCTGCTCTACACTTTACATTCTAGACAGGGAAAGGGTCAATAAGGAAATAAGTGAATATATACTACTCTGCCCACAGTATGGGAGACCTGGGTTTGATCCCTGGGTAGAGAAGATCCTCTGGAGGAGGGCATGGCAACCCAATTCAGTATTCTTGCCTGGAGAATTCCCATGGACAAAGGAGCCTGGCAGGCTACAGTCCATGTGGTTGCAAAGAGTCAGACATGCCTCAGTGATATGTAGACTGTGCATCTACATGTATATGACATCAGGAAGAGCACAGGGAAGAACAGGGGCAGGGCAGCTGGGGAAGGTTCTGGTCCCTTCATCGGCACAGGTAGCACTGTTATTCTTCAACCTGGTGAATGTCTCTGTGCTGTCTCTTCAGCCAGATACCCTACATCCAAGAAGGACAGGGGTTTCAGGCTTCTCTGAGCACAGGTTTGTACACCTAACAGGTAATCAATTTTGTTGCACAAAAGAATTTATATGATGCAGCCAAGTCCTGTTTTAGAACCTGAGACCTTCTGGGCATGGAGGAAAGTCAGGACAGTGATGGGTGGACGTGGAGCCACGTCCGTGTCACATCCCTGTCTCCAGGGCAGTATCTGTGATGAGACACAGTGAAGCAGCCAGACATGATTCCAGCACGCTGGATGTGTACATTTTAGTGGAAAAGACAATCAACAGGAAATAATTTCAACCTGTGACCACTTCCTTGAAGGGAACAAGCCGGGAGGTAAAAAGGAGAATCTCAGCAAGGAGGTTAGGGAAAGCCTTTCTGAGAAGGTGATGTTTTAGCTGAGATGTAAAGGATGAAAGAAGCCAGCTGGGTAAAGGGAAGGATAGGGGTGGAGGAGGAGGGGTTTAGGGGTGCAGGGGAGAGGGTGGGGGTGCAGGGATGAGGCTGGGAGAGAATGGAGTACAGGGGAGGGGGCAGGAGTGCAAGGATGAGGCGGGGGGTGGGGGCAGGGATGAGGCTGGGAGAGGATCAGGTACAAGGGAAGAGGCAGGGGTGCAGGGATGAGGTTGAGAGGCAGGGTGCAAGGATGAGGCTGGGAGAGGATC